>NC_136615.1:9241671-9931618 GCF_933228915.1 Telmatherina bonti | reverse complement strand
TTCCTCTCTCCTCCCACTTTGCTTTACAGACGGAATGCGATGAGATGTGTCATGTTTTCAGCCAGCAGCTCTTTGGGAATTACTTGGTGTCTGTCTGTCAAACTGCCTTTGCTTCAGCATTTTTCATGCATACATCCAAAGGATGGGAAAGAAATTCTGTCTGATCTTTCTGCTGTTTGTAAAAACAAAAAGGAAAAACTGAAAGAAATTTGACGGAAGTGCAGTTCTTCAGACAGCCACAGAGTGGCGCTGCTGGTCTGTGTAAGGTAAGGCCACTTCCATCATCACCCTGCTATTCACTAATAATAAAAATCGATATGGTGGGGGTTGGGGGGGTTACTCCACATGGCCCCAGATGACTCCCAGCTTCTCTGAAATATCACCAGGTCATCCATGAAAGTTCAGCTTAAAGATGAAAGTGTTGGTTAAATGCCGACAGTCTGACATGGAGCAGTGTTTTTTCAGAGGAGCTTTCTGGAAGATGAAAGCGATGCTCTGAATGGCAGCAAAACCCAAACAGTGGTCTCGTGTGCTTTCTGTCCGCTTGCCTGAAATCTGAATGTGTTGCGGCTGCAAACGGCACAGAGAGTAAACACGTTCAGAAAACAAACAGCTTTGGTTTGACATTGCAATCATCTTACAATTCACCTCAGGGGGAAAGAATTAGTCTGAGGATGGTTTTCTTTTTGCTGAACGGAGCAAAGTTTTTTTTTCTTTTTTTTTTTTTTTTTTTCTATTTCTCAAAGTTTATTGTCAACTATCTTTGTAATGAAATATATTCCATAAGATTTTTGTGCACATCTAACTGGGAGGAGACCCAAAGGCAGACCCAGAACATACTGCAGAGAGATTATATGTATATATATATTTATACATTCCTAATAGCCAGGGATCACCTCATATTCCCTTAGGATGAGCTCAAGAGTATCGCATGGGGAGAGGGATATCCATGTTTCCCTTCTGGACCTGTTGCCTCTGAGTCCTGACTAGAAGATAAACGTATGGATGGATGGGTTGTCAATATTAGCTGAATGTTATTTTGCTGTAGAAGGAGTAAATTTGTCTCTTTGGGCTATTTAGTTTTTTCTGGCTTTTACTCACTAATCCTGAGAAAAAAGAACCGAAAGCAAAGCAAGGATGTGGAGTTTCAAAAACTGCTGTAAATTTCTAATCCATCTTATATTTTAATGCCATTTTTCCATCATACCCGTTAATAACGTGTGCAAAATATGTAATGGTATGAAAGTACAGGATAATGTTTGCAGCGTATGTTTTTCTTTTTTTTTTTCTTCAACATTTCAGACCTGCAACACATTCATGAAGCATCAAGAGAGTGGACTTAGGAATGTCTGCTTTCCTTCTGCCAACACGGTGACTTTCTGGTAGTGAGGATGGCGACTTATGAAGAGTTTCAGGTTTTATTTTGTCCCATTCTTCCTGCAAACAGCATCTTTAGCTTTGCAGCAGTATGGGGTGTTCATTATTTGAAAATTCTCCAACATTGGCTGTGTGGTACAGACGAAGGAGATTCTTGAGGGGCCACAAGAGAAGTTTCACACGCGGCCTCCTTCAACCAGCATTCATTAATCTTTCGTTGGGACATTAAATACATTTTTAATAACATGTTAATAATATCTTTGAAGCGTTGCTGTTCCAGCATTATATTCTTCTAATGCAGTATTTAAAGAGCATGTTGCAGCTCTGAGCCCCTCTTAAATCTGTAGGCTGATTGTTTCGATTGCTGTATATATTTTTATTGTCTTTTTTTTTTTTTGTATACATATTTCCTTTGCATGCCCTTTTATTTTATATTACATTTTTAAAGTATTTTTTATCTTGCTAATATTCTTTCTTTTATACTATTATTAATGTTATATGTTGCACATTAGCATCGAAGCAAGTTCCTAGTTTGTGAATTTTGTAACTCACTGACAATGGCAATAAAATTTATTCTGATTCTGATTCTGTAAGCAAATGTAGAACTGATGTTGAATAAAAACACACTTATAATGACACTGTTTGTGTTTTTAAAGTCGTTTCTCTAAGAAGTTTTTATTACTGCATCTGGTGTTGTATGGAATGAAATCTGTTGTCCTGAATTGACTAGTTTTCCACCACTGGAACGGATTTTCTGACGATGAATTCTAACCACTGAATTTTGCCTGTTGAATTTTGGCAATATGAATTTTTTTCGTTTGAATTTTTTATCTTTGAATTTTGAGTCTTGAATTTTAAAACTCTGAAAACATATTGGTGAAAATAAACAATTATAAAAGTGAAGCATTTAATTCGGATTAATGAAATTCAGATATGTTAATTCACTGCATAATATTTTGGTGCTTAAAATTTAAAGGCTTATAAAATTCAAAATTTGCTGGAACAGATTTACTTCCATAGTACGACTGCGTTCCTTACAGAAACTACTCCAAAAGCCCAAATAGTGTATTTTTTAACTTTTTTTTTTTTTAATCGACAATGTTTTTCTACATACTGATTTAAAGCTGGGGTAGGTAATCTTGCTCAGAGACACTTTTTACTCTGGGTGAAGTGGTTCCTTTTCCTGATAGTCAGACTGCTCTGTAGCACCTCAGTTCACTGACCAGTATAGCAGACCAGTCCAGTACCCGCCTCTTCTTCTGCCATGTCTTTGTAATGTGTGCAGAGGAGTCGACGCCTCCAGACAAGGTGAACACACAGCTTCTTTTTTGCAGAGACAAAGTCTGAAGTGATATTTTTTGTTGTCACTATATTGCAGTGTTGGACAGTACATGTGCTTCTGTCAGCTGCTGACAGAACCAATTTACTCCAGTAAAGTAACCATCTGAAGGATGGTTCAGGTCCATCTGGGGGTTCGGAGATCCCAGCTGTCCAGCTAAGGCTTGCTCCTCTCCCCAGCAGACTGAGTTTCTTCCAGATTGGGTGAAACGTTTAAAAACATTCTCTACTTTAGAGGAAAAGGTATGCAAGGTTTGACATTTTCCCTCCAACAGTAGATCTGTGGTTCACTGACCGCTACAACCCACTCACTGGCCTTTCAAAGCAAAGCTTTTAATGGCACCAGTTTTCCAGAATGTAATTAAATATAATCTTTAGACTTCATTTTTACATCGTTCTCAATCATGGTAGTTGCTGTTATTTGCCTTTATAAAGATGCTTGTTTTATTTGCTGCAGGACATGGGGGGTCCTGCAGCTGGTCTGAGGTTTCAGACTTTAGACAGCATTTTGTATGTGACAGCTGCAGCTTCTGCTGTGTGAATGGAGGATCACTGCAGACTGGAACTCCCCCCTCAGCTGTTTAGATCTGAATCTGCGTCCGCAGTCCCTCCAAGTCAACATCTTCATGTTCCAGCAGTGGAACAGAGCGGACTCACTGTTAACATCGCTGCCTTTTATAAAGACGTGACAGAAAAATGCTCTCACCGCTGCAGCGCCTCATACTTTTCTGTTTTTGGGACGTTTATAAAGTTAAGTAACACTTACAGGATGAAAATGTGCCTTGAAATGATGCAGTTTCAGATGCTTCCTGTTCAGATGCTTTTTGTTGCTCATCTGTAGAAGTTTCCTGAGAATGTTAAGAAAATACAAGATATGAGGTTGGGTTTTGGCAGAGGGAGTGTGTAGTTTATGCTTGTCTCCAGGCATGAACACCCTGCATGCCCTAATGAAATATTTGAGGACAAGAAGCCCGCTGCAGCCGAGCATCTCTAGCAGCAGCTTCTTGCTGGAGCTGCAGACCCACTCAGCTGTTTTGTAAACTGTAGGCGTTGTGAGCGGCTGCTGAGAAGCAGGTGATCACATTCAGAGGCGCTTCTGGCAGCAGAGGTGCACTTTTACGGATAAGTAATGCTTATGGATGAGATATGGAAAGGGATCTGGAGGAGATGCTGAGCAGCTGCTTGTGCAGGCGATCATGAGGAATGTAGCTGATGGTGCAGAGGCCTGCAAGTAGATTTGGATTAACTTTGTAGTTCCATTGTCATGTGATGAAAGGAAGTTCAAGAGTTAGTGTTAAGATTTTGTAAAACAGAGAAAATAATTGTTTCAATTTAAATTTTATTGTATGATTTTCTGTCTTCCTAAAGTACAAATACCAGAAGGAAATCGCTAGTCTCCGCAGCTTTCAGATCTTTGCAGGAATAAGAAGTTTATGTTTGTAAAGCCAGACTAATCACACTGTGGAGGTTGTATTTCAGACATAAACAGCCAAAGCTGGAGCAGAAGTGATATATTCTGCATTTATGTGCCAACTACCTTCAGGTTTGTTACAAACTTTTCTTTTCTTCCTAACATGGCAGCGAAACAAAATTCGGAAAGCAGAAAGACCTTCTTGCACATGTTCAGTTTTGTCCCAGTGCTTCATCAGGAGGCCAACTAAAACCTCAGACGTTCTGGTGGATCTCTCTCTTTGTACAGATGTTGTGTTTAGTCCACGTAGACGCTGCTTTGTCAGATATTACAGATGTGAAATCAGAGTTTAATCAAAGCGGAGGAAAAAGTCCTGAAAAGCTTTGATAAGTGGACTTAATGGGCATCTTTTACAATATCTTATGTAGGAAATGAAGAGAAGTTAACTGAAACCACAGTTTATCCTGTTAAGAATTTATTTTCTGGAAATGAATGTAATCAGATGTCCGACACCGAAAGCTCGAATATACCTGAAATATTCAGGCAAAGAAATGAACACATTTCCAGAGCAGATAAATTCTGACTTAAATGTGAACCAGTCGTTTTACGCTCTTCCACTCAGCTTTTGCAACCATTAACACAGACATTATCTTCTTTTTTTCTGTCTGACGTTATCTTGTTTTTTTCTTTTTTTCTTTCTGACGTTATCTTGTTTTTCTTTTTTTCTTTCTGACGTTATCTTGTTTTTTTTTTCTTTCTGACGTTATCTTGTTTTTTCTTTTTTTCTTTCTGACGTTATCTTGTTTTTCTTTTTTCTTTCTGACGTTATCTTGTTTTTTTCCCTTTTTTCTTTCTGACGTTATCTTGTTTTTTGTCTTTTTTTTCTTTCTGACGTTATCTTGTTTTTCTTTTTTCTTTCTGACGTTATCTTGTTTTTCTTTTTTTCTTTCTGACATTATTGTGTTTTTTTCTTTTTTTTCTTTCTGACGTTATCTTGTTTTTCTTTTTTTTCTTTCTGACATTATCTTGTTTTTCTTTTTTTCTTTCTGACGTTATCGTGTTTTTTTCTTTTTTTTCTTTCTGACGTTATCTTGTTTTTCTTTTTTTCTTTCTGACGTTATCGTGTTTTTTTCTTTTTTTCTTTCTGACGTTATCTTGTTTTTCTTTTTTTCTTTCTGACGTTATCGTGTTTTTTTCTTTTTTTTCTTTCTGACGTTATCTTGTTTTTCTTTTTTTCTTACTGACGTTATCCTGAAATGACGTTTCTCCTGCATGAATCTGCTTTTGAATAAAGCCGCCGCGGACGTCTGGGAGCAATTACAGAGTCGAGTGTGGATTAATTAAATGTTCAAACCGAAGAAAGCGAGGATGTTGCCCATAGAACAGTTTCAGACATGAACTTGGATGCTGCCAGTCGTGACCTGCCGTTGCCATGACAACACCAGGGTTCGAATGAAACTTGACTATTAAACCAGCTAATTATTTTATTCTGCGAGAACCCTGAAACTGTTGGATCCTTGATTCTTCTTCATGGGTTATCACGGGAGAGGATCCACTCCCTCATCTCAGATCAGGTGTTGTGTAATATTTGCTACCAATGAATGTCAATCAGGGTCAGATCTGGACTTTTACTGGACTGTGTCAACATGTTTTCCGGTCAGACAGATGGCCTTGTGTCTGACTTCAGAATACTTATGTATACAGAGGAGTTTATGCTCCACTCAGCGACTGCAAGGCGTCCTGGTCCTGCCTGTGCCGCCGTGTCACAAAGAAGAAGTCCCTTTAAACCCTCGTGTCCATTCTTCTACTTGAGGGATGAATGTAAAAACTTCTGGCACCTCTGGTCTTGTGGCTTCAAAATGAGCCCAAATCATCAGTTCTCCACCGCCGTGCTTGACAGTTGGTGTGAGATCTTTGTGTTGATATCCTCTGTTTGGTTTTCTCCACACCTGCTGCTGTGTATTCTGACCAAACAGCTCTGCTTTTGTCTGGTCTGCTTTGTTTAGATGCAGCTTTGTAGACATGAGCTGTGCCTCCATGTTCGTACAGATAAGATTTTCTCCTGCAACGCTCCCAAACAAGCCATCCTTGTTCAGGTTTGTTCTAATCGTAATCTCACTGTAACTGTAGGAGCCGATTTCTTTAACTGTGTTCTAATTGGTGCTGTTAGGGGGCGCTGTATGGTTACCTGGGCAGGCGACGCATGTAGGAGGAACACATCACTAGTTGGGTAGATGTTTGGCCCAAAAGGCAAATGGTTTTTGACCGCAGGGCGCGACGTGTAACTGGCACAAGAATCTTGGAAATGGACTAAAAGATGGATGAACCAGAAACTAAGGAATCAGAGTGAAATCAATCACGGTAATGCAGCGCGTCAAAACATTCTCGGGCCAAGATGTCTCAGTGGCTTTTAGACTTGGCCCCTTCAGTAACATTTAACATGCTACAAAAAAACAAACAAAAATAAAACGCTGACAGAGGCCTGGCCAGTCTGAGATGTATCTCCTGTTTTTTTTTTGTTTTGTTTTTGTTTTTTTTTTTTGTAATTTCTTTTTTTTTTTTTTTTAAACCTGTCCTGTCCAGCATCTCAGCATACAGAACAACAATCTGCGTGCCATATTTTTGCCAGACAGATTTGCTCTGTCAAGGGAGACATCTCATGTAAATAGCTGCCCTTGATAATCTGAATATTTTTATTATTAGGATAATTATTTTATTTTATTTATTTATTTATTTTCCTTTTATCATTTTGCAATCATCGTCAGTCTTGATATGGCCGAGCTGGACCTGGCAGGGAAAGAGGAAAAAAAAAAAAGAGGAAATGAAAGGAGGAAAAAGAGAGACAGAAAAGAAAGGCGTGTCTAAGCTGATAAAGTTACAGTATTTGCAAAACAATATAGATTACTAACAAAATACAACAAGACATAAGTAGGATAGTGACAATATTCAAAAACAGACAAAAAAAAAGAAAAATAAAAGTAGAAAAAGAAAATGAATGAATAAAATAACAATTACAATACTAACCGTTATTAAACATCCCTACAGAGAGTCATCAGCAACATTTAGTAGGAAGCAGATGGGAAGATGAGCGCTTTGTGGGCGTGCACGTGTGACTGTTCAACCTGTGATCATGCAATCAAAGATCAGCTGAGTGCTTGTAGGGGAACACGACCACGACCCGAGGTGTAGAGGAGGAAGCCAAGGCCCCCAGGGCCCGGCAAGCCCACCGTGCACAGAGCCCAGGCAGGCAAAGCAGAGAGAGCCTCCGTCCCCCGAGCCCAGAGCAGTGGAAGCCTCCAGGCAGGCGCCACCCGGCGCGGCGAGGCTGGGGCACCGGGTAGCACAGGGCGACGGCAAGCCGGCCCGGCGGGTGCCGGGCGCTGAAGCGCGGGCCGCACAGAGAGCCGGCAGGCCCCAGGACCACCCGTTCCCCCCGGCAGAGCCCCGGCCAAGACCCAGCGGGCCCCGCCCACCCAGAGCAAAACCATCGCGGGCCGGCGCCACCACGATACCAGGGGCGGGATCCCCAAGGACAAGGACACGTCCGTAGACCATCCCCCCAACAACCCCTCCCCACAACCCTCCCGCTGCTTCCTATCCCCCCTCTCCAGCACCCTCCCCATCCCTCTCCCTCTCAAGCCCTACCGTCCCCAACACTCCCCCCCACTTCCTCCAACCCCCTCCCCGCCTCACCCCTCCCTCCCATTCCACACACCCCCCTCCCTCCCTCCCGTCCCCAACCCCCAGGCCAGCACCAAGCCCGCCCCCCATACCCCGAGCGCTCCCCACGAAGAGGGGACATAGGAAGACCCCTGCCCCCCCCACCCGCCCGCCACCCGCCCGCCAGGTACCATAGCAGCGCAACCCCGAGGGCATGCCCCAGGCGACCAAGGCCCCCCAGGTCCAGGCCAGGCCCCCCCATCCCAGAGGGAGGCAGCCCCGAAACCCGGGGGCCCCGGCCCCCCACGCAGCCCGCACAACAGCAACCCGGCCACCCAGCCCAGGCCAGCCCCCGACCACCCCGAACTCCCGGCCGCCCCCCGGCCCGCCCCCAAGCGACCCCAGCCCCCGGGCCACCAGAGCTCCAAGCCGGCCAGGTGAGCAGCGCCCAAAGCAATGACCCGCCCAGACCCCCAGCCCGAGAGCCGCCCCGCCCCAAGGACCCCAAGCCCCCTCAATCCACCCCCCAGGACCGCCAAGGTCCCAGCCCCCAGTCCTAAGTGATGTGATTAATTAGCAGGGTCCAGGGAGAGCGAGCATTGGCCGATTCATTTTTGATGGAAGCAGATGTGATCTCGAGACTTATGTGTTCCACCAGGAGATTTTTGTATTGATTAATACTTAGACTTCTTTTGGACTTCCAGTTTAATAGGATAGTTTTTGTTTTGCTATACATAGGATAGTGTGTGTGTTATTGGGGTCCATGTCGATGTCACTAAGGTCTCCCAGTAAGCAAAGCTTGGGGCATGCAGGAATGCTGCATCTGAGCCATGTTGATAATTCCCCACAAACCTTATTCCAAAAATTTTGAACAGGTGGACAGAGCCATAGAGCATGTAAATAATTATCAACTGCGTTACATGTGCACTGTGTGCAGATCTCTGAGTGATTTAGACCCATCTTGAACATTCTTCGTCCTGTGTAATGTGTTCTAGGAAGAATTTTGTATTGGATGAGTTGAAGATTTGAACTGTCTGTCATATTAAAAGCATTTAGACATATTTGCAGCCAAGAAGGTTGACTGAGACTGATAGATAGGTCTGCCTCCCATTTGGAAGTTGGCAAGGAATTTGAATCATCTATTTTTGACATCGACCTGTATATTTTTTAAAGTAACTTTGGGCTACAAAGTTCCATAAATTCTGCTACTGTGGGAGGAATTTCCAAGTCTATTTGATGAGGGGGGAATTTCGTAAGTATAATGGATTTGAGTTGCTGATATTCTAGAAATCTGCTACTATTAATTCCATATTGTGATGATAGAGTGTCAAAAGATAAAATTCTTCTGTTGTGGATAATATGCTCTAAATAATTAATTCCTTTATTAATCCATTGTTTAAAGTTGATCATATTTTTGTTTAGAAGAATGTCAGGGTTGTTCCAGATAGGTGTGAGTTTACATGGGATTATTGATGAATTGTTTTTTTTAAGAAATTCCCACCAAGCTGTCAGAGAGGTGCTAATGTTGACACTTTTGAAGCACTTTAACTTTTTTTACACTGAAGCTGAAGAATGGAAGATTAGAGATTTCCACATTGTCACAGAATGTTTGTTCTAAGTCTATCCATGGTTCATCTAATGGACTTGGTTTAAGCCATTTTAAGATATATTGCAGCCTATTTGCTAAGAAATAATGTTGAAAGTTAGCCAAGTCTAAGCCTCCCCGAACTTTAGGTTTTTGTAATGTTTTTAAACTAATCCGGGGTGGTTTATTCTTCCAGAGAAATTGGGAAGTGTATGATTCTAGTGATTTGAACCAGGTGGGGGGAGGTTTCATAGGAATCATGGAGAACAGATAACTGATTTTGGGTAGAACCATCATTTTTATCGTAGCAACTCTCCCCAAAAGTGAAATGGGGAGTGACTTCCAGCGAGTGAGATCATCTTCTATCGTCTTAAGAAGGTTAGTGTAATTACATTTTATCAGTTCTGAGAGCCTGGGGGGAATATTTATGCCTAAGTATCTAATGTTACCTGATTGTAAATTAATGTTGGATGGATTTTGAAACCTACAGTTAATTGGTAGGACTGTGCTCTTAGACCAATTAATAGAGTAGTCAGATAGTGATGAGAATTTATTAATTAGTGAGATTGTTTCAGATAATGATGTTTGTGAGTTTTGGAGGAATAGTAAAATATCATCGGCATAAAGGCTTATTTTATGAATTATATTTTTGGACTGGATGCCCTTTATAATTTGATTCTGTCGAATTGCAGCAGCTAGTGGTTCAATAAATACAGCAAAAAGTGAGGGAGAGAGTGGACAACCTTGTCTGGTGCCCCTTTGAAGATTAAAACTTGGAGAGGTTTGATCGTTCGTCCTGACTCTCGCATTAGGGGAGCTGTATAAGATTTTGATCCAGTGAAGAAAGGAAGGTCCAAAGCCAAATCTATTTAAAGTACCTAGTAAGAATTTCCAATTCACTCTATCGAAAGCCTTCTCTGCATCCAGAGAAACTATAGTTGTTTCCAGGTTATTGATGGTAGAGTGATCTATTATATTGATTAGCCTGCGCATGTTAACAGAGGAATATCTGCCTTTTATAAAGCCTGTCTGATCAGGGTGTATAATAAGTGGAGTTACTTTCTCTAACCTTGCAGCTAAAGCTTTGTAGATTATTTTAAGGTCTGCATTTATCAGTGATATGGGTCTGTAGCTAGATGGAAGTGTGGAGTCTTTGCCTGGTTTTAACAGTACAATTATGCTGGCAGAATTCATGTTTTGGGGTAAGCAGCCATTTTCCTTTATTTGTGTCACCATTTTGAAAAACGTAGGGGCCAGTATTGTCCAGAATACTTAATAGAACTCTGCTGGGAAGCCATCCGGTCCTGGGGCTTTTTTACATGGCATATGTTTGAGTGCTTCATGTAGCTCTTCTGCTGTAAGGGGGGAATCTAAGGCTGCAACGTGTTCCTGCTGTAGTCCTGGGAGGTCTATATTATTAAGAAACTGATTTATGTCATTATCTGATGGATCTAATTGGGATGTATACAGATTTTTATAGAAGTCTCTAAAAATGCTATTTATTGTGTCAGGGTCATGTAAGACATTACCTGCTGGATCTTTAACAGATGAAATAGTTGCTCTTTCTTTGTTTGTTTTTAGTTGACTGGCTAAACATTTTCCAGATTTGTTGCTGTGTTCAAACCTCTCCAAGCGTAACCTTTACACCAGAAACTCCGTTCTTTCATTGATTATTTTGTTTAATTCAAGTTTCGCCTTCCTTATTTGATTCAACGTTTGTTCATTTGGTAAAGCACTGTAGGCATCCTCTAATGATTTAATTCTTAATTCTAGTTCTGATATTTTTGAGTTATCCTTCTTTTTTTATATGACGCAAAAGAGATCATTTTTCCTCTCATTACCGCCTTACCTGCTTCCCACAGAACACATGCTGAAACTCCTGGTTTATCATTATTTTCTAGGTAAACAGCCCATTCTTTTGTGAAATAGCTGATAAAGTCAGGGTCTTTAAGCAGTGTTGTATTGAATCTCCAGCTTTTAGCAGGTGGTGTGATTCTTGTATTTCTTACAGTGAAGGAAACTGGTGCATGATCGCTGACTGTAATGGGGTGGATCTGGGTTTCTGAAATCATACACACCAACGAGCTGCTAACCAGGAAATAATCTAGCCTAGAATATGAGTGGTGAACTGAGGAAAAAAAAGTGTATTCCTTGATATTAGGATGAAAAGACCGCCATATATCACAAAGACCAAGTTCTTCCATATATTGTTTAACAGTGTCTGCAGACTGCCGGTTTCTATTGTTTTCTGAATTATTCATCCTGTCTACGGGACCCATTACCACATTAAAATCTCCTCCTATGATAAGTGTGCTGTCTGAGTGTTCTGAGACAGTTTTAAAAAAGGAATGAAAGAAGGAGGAATCATCCACATTTGGCCCATATATGTTAGCTAAACATAACTTCATATTTTGGATAGTTAATGTCACTATAATATATCTTCCCTCTGGATCTGTGGTTCTGTTGATTTCTGTGAATGTCACTTTTCTATTTATCAAAATGGCAACCCCTCTCTGTCTGGAGTTATAGCAGGCGGAGTAAACATGAGGAAATTGTGATGTAGAGAGAGCATCCACTGAAGTATTTGTCATATGAATCTCCTGTAAGAACACAATGTCTGCCTGTAGATCATTTAGCCTGTTAAAGATTTTTAGTCTCTTCTCTCTGGTCCCAGTTCCGTGAATATTCCACGTGATAAACCTAAGTACTGTCATGCTTGTGGTGACAGGGTAGGTGTTAGATGCTTCCACTTGATGTGAATAAGTGTGTGCGCAGGTGTAAGTATGTATGCCTTGTGTTGTGTGACTGTATTGAATGTTACTAAATATGTTTGAAATAATAACAGTGAGAGTGTTGGGTTATGTATGTAAGTGTTATCTAATGAACTGTGTAGTTTTGCATTTGTGTTATTTAGTTCTGTGAGGTGGCAGCTAGAAAAAAAAGAAAGAAAAGAGTATGGAAGAAGAGAGAAAAAGATGAGCCAGAAGTTGACCAAAAGAGGAAAGTGGGTGAAAAGGAAAAACAAACCCATAAGGAGATCTGTTTTGTGAAAGAGACTGGCAGTGTTGTTAACTATTGTGAGCAAACATTAAACTCTGACTAAATCCCAGTGAGACTTATTAGCCTTAATATCACCAGTGCAAAGCGTGTAGAGTGTGGATACATATCTGAGGTTAGTAGAGCCAGGGAGTGGTGTTATGGTCACGATGTAGCTGGCCACTGACATAGAGCTTGTCCACCGAGATGACCGCGCGGGCTCCTCCGTCCAGGAATTTCCTCCTGATGGGGAACAAGATCTTACGACGCTCCAGGATCTCTCTGGGGAACTGATCGCTCATGCTGATATGAGTCCCACAGAGCTGTCTCCCACAGCGCTTCACCTCTTCTTTTTCTTTGTGTAGCACGAATTTAGCAACTATTGGTCTTGGTCTGCCCCTCCGATGTTTTTCTTCTCATGCGATGAGAACACAGGGAAAGGAGATGGCTTTTACCTTTGTAATTTCTTTTAGCTTTTCATGGTTTGACCTTGGGCTAAACTTGGTAGGATGTCCTCTTCTGGGAAGATTGGCTGCTGACCTGAATATTTTCACCTGAATGATATTTCTTTCTGTACAGCGATGAACTCTGAATAGTCTTGAAATGACCTTTTGACCCTTTGCAGACTGATAGGCAACACTTTCTTCTATAAGATCATTGCTGATGTTTTTCCTCCTTGGCATTGTATTAGAACACATCTGAATGTTTCTACTTTTATCACGGTATCGGTGATTTATAATGTTATTTTAAGTCCTTACTAAGATGGGTTTTTTTTTTTTTTTTTTTTTTACTGTGGTTTGATTAAAAGTTTATACTTTATTTTTAACATACAAGTTAATGTTATTGTGAAACATTACAGCACTCACTTCCATTTCTAATTACTGTGTAATTCCTACAAATTATATTCAAAAAAGTTATTTTTCAGCTTTTAAACACATTTTTCTTTGCATCTCACATGATTAAATATTTCACATTTATTCAAGACATTCTTCTTTTTTTTTCCACAGTCCTGCATTTATTGGAAAACAGTAAAATGTCATTTTCTCATATCATGCAATACTCAGCCCACCTGTCTCACAGCCATTTGAATATCTGTAAGTCTGTCTGTGAACCTGTCTGTCTGCAGCGGTGTGCGTCGAGCCGAGGTGTCGGTTCAGGTCCACGGGGAGCTGCATGTAAATCAGTCCAAGTGTTGGGGATGGCATTTTAAGAGTTTCCATCCCTGAGGTCAGCCGAGTGTTAACCTTGAAAGTGTGAGTGTTTGCACAAACGCACATGAGACACATGCAAATTAGTGTTGGCAGGAAGAAAAAAGGCTCCAATTCTAGGTTTGTTTTTAGCTGAAAAAAACAAACCAAAAAACTCAGTGAAGTTTCTAGCAATCTATTACCATGTAATTATGAGTCATTACTGTTAATGTGCGAAATCATTCAATTTCCACCAAGTTAAACATTTATGAAGCCCAGTGGGTGTCCAGGAGAAAGCAAACTCCATCTAGCATCACTCATTACCTTAATCTCCTCCTCTGTGGAGCTTCCACATTCTCACTGTGGATCTGCTGGATTTAAATTTCTTATTGGTCTTCATCCTTTAATAGTCCTTAATACAAACCCCACTAATAAAAACCAATGAGACAATTCATTATGTCAGCGGCTCTACCTTTACATCTCTGGCTGAAATATTATAAAAATGAGCTTTAGACTTTAATTCTAAGGACTAATTCTGTTTAAGACCGACATAAATACAACTTACTGAGACAAGCATTAGCATCACGTTTCTGGAAACCTCCATTAATAAATTAATCTTCTTCATTGCACAATTTTCCTTTTATTAACTGCAGGACTATTTCTCCTCCTCTTCTTCTTCTGCTGTTGCGAATGTGAATGGATGAGTGTGACTTGTGAGGCTGTGAAGCTGATGGATAATGGCAAGTATGTGGCATCTCTACGCTGCTCTGATTGCTCACAGTGACTGTTCCCCTGCCACCCTTAAAGCAGCTGTGTGTGTGTGTGTGTGTGTGTGTGTGTGTGTGTGTGTGTGTGTGTTTGTGTGTGTGGACAGTCACTGCTGGAAGTTGTCTGTTGTTTCTTGCAGCAGACAGTCAGTGTTACAGGACACAGTGTCGCTGCAGGCGTCTCAAACTTTCTTTTTGTTCCATGACGTTCTCAGTGGAGTTTTCCACAAACCTCCCCGGCATCTTGTCAGACTGCCTCTTACTGCTCATCGCTGCCATTTATACAAACTTTAGTCAGTTGGCGCCGCAGGTCATCACTGTAGTTTAATTAATTAATTTTGTTATGTTATGTTATGTTATGTTATGTTATGTTGTTATGTTATGTTATGTTTGTCTCTGCGTGGCCCTGCGATGGACTGGTGAGTTGTCCAGGGTGTACCTTGCCTATTCTATTCTATTCTATTCTATTCTATTCTATTCTATTCTATTCTATTCTATTCTATTCTATTCTACAGTCATTTAGCAGACGCTTTTATCCAAAGCGAATTCCATGAGTGAAAACAACACAAGCACAAAATCAAACAGTAGAGGACATCATAGGAAGGTGCTAGTGGACTGTCCAGTTGGATGCAGATCCTTACATGAAGTGCTACAGGCTTTTTTTTGTTTGTTTGTTTGTTTGTTTACTCCCTTCCCACCACATAATATCACCTATGTTACAATACAAAGAATTAATATCATAAGGTTTGTTGCAAGGAACTGGGCTAAGTTCTCCAACATCTGCCTTTCGCCCAAAGCCAGCTGGGATAGGCTCCAGCTTCATCGCGACCCTGAAAGGGATTGAGCGGTTAGGAAAATGAATGATTTTATATTATATTACATTGTATTATATAATATTATTCATTCATTTTCTGAACCACTTAATCCAATTCAGAGTCGCGGGGAAGCTGGAGCCTTTCCTAGCTGGCTTTGGGTGACAGGCAGGGTACATCCTGGACAGCTCGCCAGTCCATCGCATTATATTATATTATATTATATTATATTATATTATATTATATTATATTATATTATATTATATTATATTATATTATATTATATATCACATCTTTATCATGTCATATCATATATAATATTTAATTTAATTTATTTCAATCAACAAATTAAATGCAGTCTGATTATTCAAATCCTTAGTATTTAAAATATTTTCTTCTACTTTTTTTTGTACATTTAATATTTGTAAATAAATATCTAAAAGTGCAGTTTGAATGTGCAGGTGTGTAATAAAATTAAATATCACTAGTATAAGAATTTAAATGAATTCATAAATTGTTTTTCTGGTGTTTTTTATTTTATTTTGGAATAAGTAATTTATAGCTACCTACGTATTGTTGGGCCTCATATATGCAAACTGTCATCTTTGTACAAACAGTTTTACCACGGTGTCTCTCAATGGACAAACAACTTTATGTGTGAAGTTAAAACCCTCAGTGCTGTAAAACTGCAGTACTATCTTTGGTTCTAGAGCACCGGAACGGGAAAAAATAAAAATAGGAACTGAGCCAGCAGTGCTTAAAACTGAGGCTTTTCTGGTTGCATGGTGAAACTGCAAAACCATAATACTTTCCAACATTTAGTGTAAACTGCCAAAATGAAAAGGCAAATCCCCTTACTTGCAAAAGGTTTCAGACTCTTATCTGTGCTTTCACTCTGTCAGATTTAATAAACATAATTTGAAGGATATTTGATAAAACTACTTGGTTTGGATCAGGAGTTATGATTATGGTTGAATTGAAAAGCTGCAGCATGTAACAAAATCAAAGATTAATGATACAAAAACTTAATATTTAATTCAAAAGTGTGTTTTTATCTGTATTTAATCACTTAACTAAAATAACTCTTATGTTTTTAGTCTCTTCACTAGTGACTTGACAGACAATCAGTTACCCATAACAATTACCATAACACACATGCCTCCCCAAGTGGGGGGTGGAAGCTGGAGTACATGGAGAGAACCCACGCATACACAGGGGAGAACATGCAAGCTCTTCACAGAAAGGCCACCTCCCAGCTGAGACTTGAACCAGCGACCACCGTGCTGCCCCTCCCTTAGAACAAGCCATTTAAATCTATACACAGTGGCTGTATTTGTGCAAACATGTTTGCTATGGTGTCTGAATGGACAAAAAAATATATGAGTGAAGTAAAAAACCTTCTGAGCTTTACAACCGCCATACCAGATCACTTTGATTGGTGCTGGAAGACTATTTAGGTTGAGTGATGCCCAAAATACCCTAAAAGAAGACATTACACACGTACATAACACTGAAGTAGTTACCTGTAGTTCAGTCGTTGCTGTTCCTGAGTCCACTGGATCCATTCACACATGAAAACATGTTTATGTCTGGATGAATTTTGGCCACTAACAGCCACCATCCACTCACTGCTGTGCTGGGCAGTTGAAGGCATTTCTATGCCCATCTTTACCACCAGATGGCAGTAATTCCTACACACTGTACCTTTAATGATAAATGATTTGTGTATTACTGGTTAGCTTAACTCAGATTTAAAGGAATGTTAAATTATCAAAAACATCATGCTTTTGTAAATTAGCTACAAATTTACTGTCCTTTTAGGATATACAGTGATTCAAGTGTCTGTCTCCCTTATTTTATTTTAATCACAGGATTTAAAAGGACAAGTCCTTTGAGAAATGCCGTGCTTTTTGTAATGTATGAAACAATTAGCTGTTTCATGTCGCTAACAAATAAGCAGACAAAACAATCCAGCTTCAAATGACCGAGTTAATTTGAATTGCCATGCAATGTGTATAAAATGTCACAGAATTCATTATTATGGTTATTGAAACTGACTGCACTGACACCACCCCTGTTAATCTCCAGGAGCATCTGTCTGGTGGGCCCTCTGCAAACTTGATAAATGTGTGTCTGTGAGAACAATGTAATCCCTGCTTTCTGCTACAACCGCATCATTTCTACATGCTCAGGGTTGCATGTGTGTATGTGTATGTGTATGTGTGTGTGTGTGTGTGTGTGTATGTGTATGTGTGTGTGTGTGTGTGTGTGCGTGTGTGAGGAGAAACAGGATGACATGCATGAATGTTTCTCTGTGCATTTATTTAAATTTCCTGCAAAACAGGACTAGAGAACCTTTTAATTAGACTCAAACTGAGACCATCTCGTCCATTTTGTAATTCGGTATCGCTCTTAATTATCTGTGGCATTTTCATTCCGGTGAAGTGTGTGTGTGTGAGTGTGTGTGTGTGTCAAAAAACAAACGAAAGGGTAGATAAACACACGGTTCCTGCACAGCAGCAGAATTATTCATGAGCTGTCACAACATGTTCCTGACCACACAACACGCACATAATTGTAATAACGATGCTAGAATGTGCACACACACACACATCACACACACACACACAGATGACAGCAGCTAATAGCAAAGATAGCCTGCTGCATTGTTTTGCATCCAGAGTAATTGCAGGATTATATAATACAATCACAATGAATCATGTGGTGATTCAGATCGTTCCGGCCGCATTTTGCTGATAAATTATCTGCCAGCTTTTATTTCTCTAATCATGATACGTGCAGATGTGTTTATAGCTGTAATGTTTTAGAAATGATAAGCAGACGGGTTAAAAGTTGAGCCACAGACTTTCAATGTCGAACACAAAGATAAAAAGTTCAATCTGCGTCCCTGGATTGAGGTGAAAAATCGTGTCCATTTTAAATTCAGCCTTGATACGAAGTTTTTTTATGTCGTGAAAAGAAAAGTTTTCTAAATTTTCTGCAAAGTTCAGTCGGGCTGAACTTTGCAAACTAAACTCAGGCTGCCGACTGAACTAAACCTTGGCAGATGTTAGCACTTTTGTGCGCCCCAACAGCAACCATGTCAGCATTGGCATTGCGTCTTGTCTCTTCTCTGAGCCCTCTCAAGCTAGTAAATATTATTCTTTCTTTCTTCTCTTTGCGTACTTCAATATCCTTTTGTGTTTCTTTGCTGAATCAACCATGGGGCATGGCCAGTGTGTGGATATCCAGCATGTGACATGGTACCTTAAAGCACAACACAGCTGTCATGTGATCCAGGCCTCCAGAAAGAAGTTGAGAAGTTCTGTTTCTCAGTCTGGATGCTGGACGGAGATGACATCAGGAATCTGTATAATGAATGTCAGCATGCAATAAAAACAAAGTCAGAAGCACTGAAATGTATTTAGTGTTGCTTTAAATCCCAATTTAGGATTTTTATCAAACTAATTGGCGACTGTCACACACATCCACCACAGTGCACAACCGGTCGAGTCCCATCTGACCGAACGCACTCCAACGGCTTTTCAGTTCAGCTTTCATGCTAGTTACAGCGGGTGGATGATGGAAAATGGTACGAAGACATGGATGCAGGTTCATATTGTTGCCTGAAAGCTGCAATATGTAAAACAGGCAAAAGATGTTATGATCTGATCATTTCTGTGACTTTGTGAAGGGAGCGAGAGAGTTACAGAGCAACAGATAAGACAAAAGTCAACATCAAATTGTTTTTTTGTTTTTTGTTTTTTTTTTACTGGTTTTTAATTTATTGATTCATTCAAGACGTAAAAAATTAATTCACGAAACATAATACATGCCAAGCGTTAACACTGATGCACATGTACATCCATGTTTAATGATAAATGAATCAATATAAATAAATGAAAGTATTTTATATGAACGCAGACAAAATAAACACATCTATTCCCACATGCATACACGTGCATGACAATGAATCCACTCAGCATGCTTGGCTGGCAAGAGCTCATGAGACAGGATGCACTACAGGTGATGAATTCATCGTCATTAAGGTGATGCCAATAACCTGCTGAAGTTACTTTAATAAGACTTTTTATCCATCATCTTGAAGTGATTTACTTTGCTAAAATAAAATATATAACCTCAAATATCCAAGCTAAGGAGAAAACTGAGGTTTTCTGTTCATCTGGCCTCCAAACTCTCTTTTTGGATTCAAGGTGTTCTCAGAAGGTGTGTGCATTAACTGAGAAGGATCCCACATTCTTCTTGTAACATGAATATGGGATTTATAAAGCTCTATATGCTTATGATTTGATCCGGGTGTATTTTAAAACATTGATGCACTCTTACACCTGTGCCAAAGATTCACGACGGCAGAACTGTGTCGATCAGGCCAAAATAAATCCTCTCACTGCATGTGGCAGGATAAGAAAGCTCGATTTTAGTTTGACTGAAAGGACAAACAAAACTCAGCCAACTGGAAGAAATATTTTGTGAAATGCAGAGGAGACAGGAGTGGCTGTCATGAAGCTCTCTGAATGTCTCTGCAGGGATGAATTTGCATTCTAGTTTGCTTTCAAGCCACACAATTAATCTAAGCATGGAGCCTCGTTTTCTCTGTCGCTGTATGCAATCAGTCCACATGGCTGGATATAGAGTGGTGGGCTCGTAATGTGGTGGAAAATCATGCATATAAGACAACAGCCTCACATAAATGAGTCTGAATGTCGATTACTGACATTTTCTTTTCTCTTTTTAGTCACGGAATACAAGTTAGAGTCAGTGCAGAGGTATGACTTCTGTTTAATTAGTCTGCAAGTGAACAGTGGAATAAAGAACATTTACTTCCTTTTACTCGGGTTACATAATGTATAATTGGCGCACTCTCGGCTTCCTAAACAACTTCCTCCAGATTGAAGGGAGATATCAGTAATTATGGCTCTTTAATATGCAGAACCCTCTTTTTCTCCAATGTAATGGATTTAAAAGCCGTCTCATGGGTTGTTAAAGTCGACTCCTTCATTGTTCCAGCAACTGACATCGCCAGTTAATAGAGGTTTGCTGAGAGAAGATGGGATGTTACACAGCAGCACCCTGTTCTAACCTTTTAGTTTATGTTCCGCTGCCATCAAATCCAAGATCAGCTGATATTTTCTGTGAATTATTAGAAATATTTTATTTATTTTATTCTGAATTAAATATTAAATAATCAGATTTGCAAATTGCTGCATTCTAGTCACTGCATGCTGTTTTGGATGAACTGTTGGAAGTCTAAAACACAGAAGAGTCTTCAGCACCGAGGCTGTAAAGCTCCAGGACAGCCTGGCACTTTTAGGTGCTGGGCAGGGCCTGTCACTGGGGGGGGGGGCTCATTGCCCCAGGGCCAATAGCTGGTCTCCCTAGTCCTTTGAGTCCTCTGTCTGCAGCTTTTCTCTGCCTCCTTCTGGATGTTGGTGTGGTCCTCCCTGTGCTGGGTTGCTTGCTTATGTGTGCCATTGTGGCTGCTGGTTGTTTGGTACCTGGGGGGCCTCTCTGTCTGCTTCTCACTCTTGGAGCAGGCATGTTTGCATTTGCATGATCACCTAACCTTCTAAGCACCAAAGTTGTGAAATTTGGCCAAGCATCACGTTGTGTCTCTGGAACCAGAGTTTAAACCTGTCACCACTTTCCATCAACTTACGGTTCAGATCCAACTTGTTTTTTCATTTACATTAAAAACTCTGGCAGCTGCCCATCCCTCATGTCTAGCACTCGCATAAACACACACACATACATTTCCTCTTCTGTTTCCTCTCCTTTCTATCTTCTCCTCTGTCATGTGAAGCATTAATACAGCAGAACTACTCAGAGAGCGCAGACCTACCCCATCCCCCCCACCCCATTTATCCCCATCTTTCCATAGTAAAGAATCCTCGCTATGATTCAGTCAGTGACCCAAATCTCCACCAAAATCTGATCACTTGTTCCATTTCTGAGATTTTGTGAAAATGTGTTTAAAATATAGGGACCTGCACCTTGGCGGATGTATCATCGGGTGGTAGAGCTGCTTGTTGTGTGGCCTGACAGTCGCTGAGTCCTGCTCCCTGCGCTGCTGCAGCCCAGAGGAGGCTTGTTCTCTGCAAGCCGGTCCCAAACCCGGATAAATGCGTAGGGTTGCATCAGGAAGGGCATCCGGCATAAAACATGTGCCAGTTCACCCCAGCGATGATTCGCCGTGGCGACCCCTTCAATCAAGCCGAAAGGGAACCAGCAACCTTGGCGGATGTATCATCAAGAGGAACCTTATATCCACAAAGCTCCTCTTGGCTTGCATTTTTCTATATGAAATTTCAGCCCGACCATCATTCTGTTTGCATTTGATGTTGGATGTTTGCTCCCTTTTCATCTCTCTGCTCTTCTTTAAATATGACATGATTGGCTTCATTAACTTATTATTTTCTTCTCTCTGCTGGTGTCTCTGGCTAAACATTGTTGTGCTTGTTAGACCTTCCGTACTGTCCTCTCCATCCCAACCAGTAAATGGCGGTCCTCCCTGAGCCCGGTTGTGCTGGGTTTTTTCCTTCCTGTTTCTTTTTACCCACTGCCCTGTGCAAGCCCAATGAAATGAAAGCAGTCTGCTGGTTTCCACAGCTAGACTATTTTCTAATAAGTTGGCCTGTATTAACAGTTATTACAAAGTGGACTAATGTGGATTTGCTTTAATTGGATCAGAGTGAATTAGCTTGAATTGATTATGTCTGTAAAGAGCCTTGAGATGACTTTGTTGTGAATTGATGCCCAATAAATAAAGCAACATTGAATTTTCACAGAAGAATGACATAATTGATGCTCAGGAGATTTTTATTGACCTGAAGATGTAAACAGTCCTTGTGGTTACGTTAAACTCTGCAGTGATCGTCTCCTGTAAAGGTTGCATTTTCCATTCATAAACATGGGAAAAACTGACGACATTGAAGCATAAACGCCTTTTCTGTGCTCTCGTTGAACATCTCAGATACTCTGGGGTCAATGGGACAATTTGTCTGAACTGGTTTTGGGAACATTACCAAAGTCTGGACTGAGTGCCAGCAGTGATTTATGAAAATGAGATGTCTTGTTTATTTACAAGTAGCTTTGAGGTATAAATGTATTCATGGTGGGAGAGAAAAGGGCAGCCAGACTGAGGGATCCTGTGGAAAAGATGAAAAGATAAAAAAGAAAGATAAAAAAACAGCTTTTGTGTTGGTTTACAATCAGAAAAGATGTTTAAAAGATGCTTGATGGGATTTTTAAGTCTTTGCTTGCCCTGTTGAGAAGTAAAGATGTTAAAGTCAATCAGCAGCACTTTGGAGTTTAGACTAAAATTTCTTTTAATCTTTGCCTGTTTGACACAAACATGTTTATAGCTGCCATGTTTGTGTTAGTTTTTATTTAGTTATCTTGTTTTCATTATAAAAGAAATCGTTGTTGATTAAAACCGTGATGAAAATGGTAAATGAACATATTTAAAACACTGACATAACTTCACGAAGCTTGGTGACGTCCATAGACTGGAAAGGCCCATTCAGGCTCGATGCTGACGGACGGACAGTCTCGTCCGTCTCCTGCGTCTCTTACACGCATAATTTGGTCTGTTTTCAAAGAACTCAGCTACCCATCCCTTAATGCAGATAACAGAGCCAAGCCCGGGAAATGGCAGGAAAAGTGCGGATTTGTATCGTTGACATGCAACCAGCAAAAGGAACAAACCAGAGAAGAAAAATCAGAAGACGCTGGGGCCAGATAAAAAGCACCTGAAGAAGTTGAGAACAGAAAGAAAAAGTTTGTGGTTGTATTCTCCTCTTCATGTGGTGTTTTTGGTCGGTTGTAAACAACTTTATAGCGGTGGATTAGCCATTGACTGTATATGCAAGATGGACGGAGCCTTTGGCAGTTAACAGTGAAGCGGAAGTGCATAAAATTTGCAGTTCACCCATCATCCACTAGGGGCTCCAAAACAGAGCAAATCTCCATAGATTGCCATGTTAAAAAGACCAACTTCACAGCAGTAATAAACATGTTTACAGCCTGCTACAAAAATCCCTTTTTGGTTTAATAGGTCAGGTTTACCTTCATAACAACTGTGGGGGGAAGGAATTTGTTTTCTAACTTGCCCGTTTAAAAGTAATTTAATCTTGAAATTTGGCATATTTAGGGGCGTGTCCTTATGATTGACAGGTACCCGCCCTCACTTTTCAAGTAAGAAAAATGTAGAACAACCGCGGTTTTTAGCTGGTTAATAACGTGACTTAGCTTTAGCCCTCTTACCTCCGTTAGCTGGTTAGCTCTTGCTATCTCCGGGTTAGCTCGGTTAGCTCTTAGCTACAGGCAGCTCGGAGTTCACTCATTGTCAATCATCCACCATGACGCTCACAGCCCCCCTCTCAGCTCCACCTCTTGGTGCAGAGACATACGTGTCGAGACAACACGTATGCCTCTGCCAAGATGGGGATGGTGGGAACCACCCACCGAGCTTTAATTCAGCTCCACAGAAACCTATGGGTGACGTCACGGAGGCTAAGTCCATCTCTATATACAGTCTATGGGATTACTGTTACCCACCAGTGGTAAAATGCACAAGTGAACTTTGAACAAATGATACATTGAAGTATGAAGGCAGCGCCGTACGACGATGTTTTTACCTGACATCTTCATTTACGAATGTAAAGGAGCATAACTGGGCCTTTACTGGTGTAACAGTAAGTGGAGAGATCTTCCTCCCAACAGCCGGCTTCTTCAGTGATCTGAGGATCCCTCCTCATCCTGAAGCCCATGTCAAGAGATACATTCTCTCTCCAGTGGTTCCAGGGTCTACCGAAGCCCCTTTTTGTCACTGCAGGAACTTTTTTTGTTTAACCAGGATTTAAAGAATAAAAAAAACATTGCTGTATGCCACAAAGCATTTGCTGCCCACAAACAAAAAGCATTTACTCACAAGATGGAACTTTTCAGATTCAGATTGGAATTTGTTTGGGGTGGGCTGTGTGCTGAGGGACTGGGGCGTGTCTGTAGCCACACTTCCACGTATAAGCCAATGTGCAGCCTGCAAACATGTTTATTTCACTCTCACTAACTTAACTCTGTGTTTTGATTCATTTAAAAGAATGAATCTATGAGAAGTGGACGGACGACCAGCCTCTTAAACACACTTAACAACAACAACATTCAGCCGACCTTGAGTTGGCATCTCAACATATAAACAATCTATGTCTGGTAGAGCAGGATGTAGGACACACAATGAAAGGAATTTGGAAAACTTAAAGAAGCTAAAACGGGATTTAGAAACGTGAAGAACAACAACAGCCAAAGTGAATCTGAAAGCCAGACTAACAAGCAGGATAAACTATGCAGAATACCAGGAATACTTTTACCCTGGTAAATAAATTCCTCCCCCGTCTAGATGAAGATACCTGCCTGAGAAACTTCCCCTTGGAAGCCTTTGGGAGTCCCAACCAGAAGTCCCAAATGCCTCGACTGGCTGCTTGTGGAGCAGAAAAGCTCCTCACTCCTCCTTCAGGATGAACCCAGACCGGCAGCCTGCTCATTTCCACCAATTGTCCTCAAAACGTCCTGCTTTTGGTCAGGCTATGCCCACTTAGGCCGTAACATCGACCGACAAATGAAGTGACACGCTTCGCTTTTCAGTTCAGGTCTTTATTCACCACAGCAGGCTGATAAAACTTCCCCGTTCCAGTCTGCTGGCCACAACATGACCCACAGACACCTGCACTCTTCCACTGGAGTAACTTTGATGGAAAGTCCAGCCAAAGAACACAACTTTAGACTTTAAATAATATATTTTCATCAAAGCTGCTTCACAGGAACAAACAAGGAGCGAAAACCTGGAGAAAAAAAGCAAAGGAAGCTTGAAGAAGTGACTTTTTATGTGTTTCTGTCTCGTTTTCATGGCACATGGACATCATTATGTAAATTCATGAGCTTTGGGACGCTGCCCAGCAGGTCCAGGTGTGAAAACACACCTGGAACTTTTTTTTCCAGCCTGAAACATCGCATTACAGCTGAGTTTTGCTCCACACGCCAACAACTAGAAGAGGACATTCCTGAACAAGGATGTCACCACAACAATGCGAGTTTCAGCAGTTTAATGAGGAGTTATGTGGGATGTGGTAGAAGAGGGGGGAGGTGGGACATCAGGGGTGGCGTTGTGGCGTGCCAGGTGGAGGAGACTTGTGATGACGGTCTCGGTTATCTGTGAGCCAGGTTTACGGGACCCTGCAGATTGTACCCTAAAAGTCGCCAACAATGTCTATATCTAATTTCCACAACTGGACTGGTGCATAGCATTTTAAAGAATAATCTGGTTGGAGAGTAGAACCTTCTTCTGTCAGTATTTTCTTTGTTTTTTAGTTCACTCTACGTCATAATTTATTTTCAAAAATCCAAAGTAATTTGAACTTTATGAATGTTTTTGTCCAAATACTTCATTTACAGGATTTTCTAGCTGAATTTAACCAGAATGGATGAGCCAGTGTCAGCTTTGCTCTTCCTTTTCAGGCTGGTCAGGAAGCAGAGGTGACCGTTTCGTTTGCTAAGTACAGCAACAAAGTCGCTAAGTTGGCAACACTGACTGAAACAGGAGGGTAGTATCAGGAACAAATGGATGAAGGAGGAGGAAAGGGGGTGAGAGTGGACGAGTGGAGGAGAGAGAGAGAGAGAGATGGAAAAGGTGGATGAGGTAGAATATGCAAGCAGGACGGCTGGATAGGCAAGTCATTATGCCTCACTCTTAAAATCCGCTGCGCTTCTTTAAATCAACTATAAAAGAGAAGCGGAGGAAGAGGGAACAAGGATAGAAAAAGAAAACAAGTCAACCTCATGCAGCAGTGGAGAGAGGAGGCTAACATCGTCTCTTCTACACTCAGCTGGACTCCTCTACAGCTACACTCTCCTCCAATCTGCTCCCGACTCTTAGTTTGTTCTCCTAACAAGCCCTCATGTGCTGCTCCATCCCTCAGGACAGCAGCAGACCCATGTTTGAATAACAACACAATGAAGATCTGTGAAAACCTCCCACTGAGTGTGTGTGTGCGTGCATGTGTGTGTGCTCGTAGGCTCTTTTTGCACCTTTCTGTTGGGTAATGATCTTGTGCATGGACAGACGCAGCTACTCCACCTGAAAATGTATATATGTGTGTGTGTGTGTGTGTGTGTGTGTGTGTGCTGCAGAGATTTCTTGTCACATATAGACTCTCCCAACAAATCCATGAGGCAAAAACACAGCAGATGGAGAGTTCAAATGGATTCATCCAGTATATGACAGATACAGAAAATGGATTTCGGCGCCTGTCAAAACAAACAATATTTTTTTGCTTGAGGCTCAAGGAGAGACAGCTGGGGGGGGGGGGATTGGAAATAGATGGAGGATAGTGCTGAGCTCCCCGTGACTCTGCTCCCTCGCCTTAAACTTCAACTCTCCCCTGCATACGCAGTTCACAGGCAGGCCAAGATACACATGCTTGGACTGAGAAATGTATGCAAACACATGTACTGCCAAGCACTTATTGATCCAGTGCTTTCATGTCAGTGTACTTTACAGACTCACATAAAAGCTGTAACCAGAGCCGGTGGTTTAAGACTAATACAGTACAGAGATAAGAAATGTGAGTTCAGCAACCTCATATCAACCCGTCAACGCCTGGCAGCATACAAAGGGTCAGCAGGGGGCACTGTTGTAGCAATCAGCAGGGGTGGACTCACATATTTAAATAAAATATAGCTGATGTTTTGTGTGTTATTTAAAGGGGTTCTAAGCACTCAGTGTTTGTAAATGCACACTTGTCAGCTGGTGTTTGTGCACCTTTTGCTCAAAGGTTGCAGCCTCAATCTGTAAAGTCAGGGAAGGATATTTCCAGATGGAACGTTTTCTGAAATGCAACAATACGTTTTATTAGACAAACTTAAAGCAATTGTTTTTGTTTTATTTGTTTACCTCCTGAATTATGTTTAGGAAATAGCAGCATATCTAAAAATAAACAAACAAAAAATATATGGCAAAGAAAGACAGAAAGTTTATTGAATACACAGTTCGGACCTTCTGGACGATCTTCCAATCAGCATATTAACTACTAACAGGTGAGGGTGTCAAGACTGGGTATAAAAGAAACCTTCATAAAAATATTGTTTTCTGAAAAAAACATAGACTATGGCTCATTACTGTGTTCTACAGTCCATCAAAAAATATCATTAGGTTACATAAAGGTTCAGTAATTCTGGTGGAAATCTCAGTGATTGAAGACCAACGATAGAAACCACTCTCATTGTGATTTTCAGAACTTCAGGCAGAACTGTATGAGAACCTATCAAATCACCATGATCAATGCAGCTACACTGGACTGAAGAGGATCTTTGAAGAAAAAAAACCCCATTTTCACTCCACATAGTCCACAATAACACCCAGAAATGTCATCAAAATTGGATTACACAAAGATGAAGCCACATATTAAGTATGTAGAAATAACACCAAATTCACCAGTTCATCTCAGATGGACCAAAGTTCAGTCTTCTGTGATCAGATGAATTTATGTTCAACCTGCTTTGGTGAGAAAATTAAAATCTGTGAGGAAGTAAAGGTGTCCATGACCTGGATGACATCATACATGTGAAGGTACCACGGATGCAGAGGTAGAAGCTGAAACATTGGAGAGGCATTTAGTTTCACCTTCATGTAAACATTTTGATTTTAAACCTGGGGTAGGTAATGTTGGGGAGCTAGCAAGATGTGAAAAGCCCTGTCTTTGCTCCTCCCCCTCTGGTTTTGCTCCTTGCGTGATCCAAGGCTTTTTTCTTACCTCCGCCAAGGAAGTTATGTTTTTACCAGCGTTTGTCTGTTTGTGTTTAACATAACTCAAATAGTTATGGACAGATTTTAATCAAATTTTCAGGAGTTGTTGAAAATGTAAAAAGGAAGAACTGATTTCATTTTGTGAATCCAAAACACTGTTTAGTTTCAGGTTCTTTTTAAAAGCCGTGGTGGAGGTTTGTGCTCTCTGAGTGTTTTTCTAGTTCACAGCTTTTTCCACCAACGATTTTCTCTTTCTCGGCTGTTTAGCAGGAGGAGGCAAATAAACTGAACCGGGTCAGGAAATCCTTCCTGCATTTTCTCAGCCATGTTTGCTTTCTGAGTTTCTTCTACACTACTTTGTATTTTCATCCTAACATGCTATTTATATGCAGGGTGTGGCTATCAGGAATGTGCTGCTGGAGGGGGAGGAGGGGAGCCGGGAGAAGAAGCTTATAAAATATAAGAAATGAACAACTTCAATTTGGCCCGAACGTTTGGATTGATCAGAGTTTTTACAGATTTACAGTAAAGTGAGGGATCTAATTATATTTCTTATTGTTCATGGTTACAAAATGTTCAGACTACTATCAGGACGAGGAACCACTTCACCCAGAGTAAAACAAATGTCTGAGCAAGATTACCTACCCCAGCTTTAACTATCTAGTTCCAACTACTTGTAATCCTTCAGTTCTTTCTAATGACTCCTTTAATGAACCAGATGAGTAAAAAGTAGATGTGGAATTTTTTTTCCCTCTTTCTTGGTGATATAAGGTACAAGTGTGTGAAAGAATCCATCAGTATCTGTGCTCATGTTCACCTGTTCTGTCCATTATCTCCTGACCACCAGACCTCTTTCAGTCCCAGATCTTTCCCCCTGGCTTTAAGCTCCATGTTTGACCCAGTTCAGCCACCCTGCTGCTCATGTAAACCAGGGCATCTTTTCCCAGCATGAGGTCCATCCTCTGCATTGTCATCCAGGTTACTGCTTTAGTGTGAAGAGATTGATGCTTTGAGCCGACCAGTTCCCACCCACACCGTGACAAGTCTGCAGCTCGATGTAAAGCCTGTGCTCCTCACTCTGCTGCTGCTCTGTGAAGTGTGTGTTTGCACTTAGCTGTCACTTTCAAGGTGACAAAACAGTGAAGAAAATTTAAATGGATAACTGTCAAAACCCAGACATGGTTCCGTCTAAGAGAGCTTAAAGGAAGCAATTAATGTGCTTGAACCGAATCCATGTCCATCTGTATTTGTATATTCTGCAGGAATAAGAGATAAAGTGCCTCATTGGACTGCAGAGGGTGGTGATGTGATGTCGCTGCATGCATATCAGCACACAGCTGTTTGTTTGTGTGTCTGCACTGCTTTCAGGGCTGGAGGCCTGTGATTGATGCTGGCAGGTGTTGCTCCCCTCACACCAACACTGACATCTCATTCCCATCCGAGTAACTCAAAGCCGAGGCCTGCGGGAAGCCGGCAATCACAGACTGAATGCTAAGGAAGACGGGTTGCAACGCCCGCCTTGTTACGCGATAAGATCACACACTGATGTGACAGAGAGGGATCAGAGCTGACATGTCCTCACCTCGGCTGGTCTGTGTTCAGCAGCCAGCGGAGAGCAGAGATGAAAGGAGTACAGGGGAGGAGTGGAGGTGGTGGATGATGAAGTCAGCAGGCAAATGAGGGTAAGGTAGAAGCAAGAGGTGAGGCATGGAGACAGAGGGCACAGATCAGAATAGCAAGTGACAAAATGTCCAAGTTGTCTGAGAGAACTTCGCTCTCCTCGCAACTCCTTCACACAGTTCACGAAGTCATCTGCTAACATCTGCTCTGATTTCTCGCCTCAGCCCTGTGCTTTTGGTGTCACATGTTCCCGCGTTACAGGAAGAATTAAGATCCTCCATCTAAACAACAACAAGCAGCAGGGCAAGTAGGAAAAAAAGGAAAAACAAGGAGACTCTCAAGGAGCACATATCAGCCACTTTGTGTCTGTGATGTTTTACTTTTGGTCACAAAAATCCACCTCCAGGTCTCATGTTTCTCTGCAAGAATAAAGGGCTAGTCCACCATGAGTGATCTGGGCAAAAACCGTACTGCTCCTCACGGGCTGCGGTTCAGTTGTAGGTTTGCTGCCTCTTTCTTGACACCTTGGAGAAAACTTTCTTGGGCAAACAAACCAATGTGCACAGAGGATGTGAGTTGAGTCTTTTTACAGTTTAGATGCAAGCTTATATAGAAAATTGCATCATGATAGATCAGACGTTGACAACTCCAGTTTAGCTTCAAATTGAATGAATCCCACAGCTTTTAAAGTTCTGCACAATGACTGATCAATTTCAATCAGGTGTGTTGAAACCATAGACTGTAAATAAAAGATGAACGGAGCATCCATGATGTCACCCGTAGTTTTCTGAAAAGCTGAACTGAAGCTGACTGGGCGGTTCCTACCGTCGCCATCGTGGCAGAGTCACGTGTGTCGTCTCTCCTGGGAAATACAAAAATGGACAAAGAGGTAAAGCTGAGAGGGGGGTGGTGAACATGAGGGTAGATGATTGCCATATAGCGAACTCTGACCTGCCTGTAGTTAAGAGCTAACTGAGCTAACCCGGAGTAACCAGCTAATGGAGGTAAGTGGGCTAAAGCTAAGTCAACGCTGTTAACCAGCTAAAAACTGTGGTTGCGCTCCACTCTGCCTTCTTGCAGTGGGATATCAAGTACCTGTCAATCAAAAGGACATGTCCCTAATGATGCCAATTTCAAGATTAAATTACTTTTAAATGGAGGAGTTATAAAAAAAAAAAACACTCCCCCCACAGTTGTCATGAAGCTAAATCTGACCTATTAAACCTAAAATGGATTTTTGAACCAGGCTGTAAACATGTTTATTTCTGCTGTAAAGTTGGTCTTTTTAACATGGGAGTCTATGAGGATTTGCCCTGTTTTGGAGTCCCTAGTGGATGAGGGGGGAATTGCAAATTTTGGCACGTCTTCATAGGCTTTATTTCTAACCGCTGGATGTTGCTGCTTGGTGGAAAACATCTAAAACTGCAGGACAGGGGTCATCAAGGACAGTAGTTAGCCATCCCAGCGTTGATCCATGTACGTTATCCAAAAGATTTAAGCTCTTAATTGGGGAACGGCTTCAGTTCTTTGATGCTGTGAACGATCTGCGGCTTCGGACAAGTTTTCTAAAGTTGTATCCACTCATTTTCAGCTTCAGTTATATCCTGATACTTTCTCCTTTGTTTTCTTTCTGTCTTTCTGCTGTTTCTTCCTCCTTGATTGTCTCTCTCTTGCACACATTCACTCTCACCAGCTCTGTTTGTACATGTGGACAAACAGTTTGATGGATGGGCCCGGTGGTCCATCTATCGGAGTGTTAGAAGGCCAGAAGCCATGTAATTGCAGACCAATTAACAGCGACAGAATGACTAATGTCGACCCCCTCACATTTCCACCCTCTTCTCCTCCACCTCCAGCACCCTGTCTTGCGCCTTTTTACATTCCTCATCTGTTGTTGAAGAGTTGGTTCTCCATCCCAGCCTTTCTCACCTCATTTTCCCCCCGAACAGCCCCTCGTTTTTCTCCCTCCACTCTGCTCTGTGCGGATGTGTCTCCCTTGACCTCATCCTCCACTTCACAATGATGAGAGGCACAAGGGCGAAGCTGCTGAATTAGCTCTCTGTGTGTCTTTTTGCTGGTTTCTATGTGAGCATTTTCACTGCCTCCACTTCAGGGTTGCTGATCGTGCTGTTTTCTTGTGTAATATGCAGATGCTAGTTATATGTTTGTCTCTAATAACCACACAGCAGACAGGTCACATAGTGGGTGTGCATGTTGGTAACAGAAGGGAATGCTAATGCTGTTGGTGCCTGGGATTAGAAAGGGGAGATATGCAGAAACACCTGACCTTTGCAACTGCAGTGGGCTGAAAACAAAGCAGTTTATATGACGAGAAGAGGGTCTGAACTGATGGTCTGAAATAGCTGCTACCTTACGAGAGACATGACACGCCGCAAGCTCTTATTTGGAGGTTTCAGAGGTTTTGGGATGTAAAAGAATATTTTAGGAGTGGGAAACATCTACCAAACCAAAAACTCATTTAGCTGAAACTTTAAATTGGCTGGAGGAACTTTTTTGTACAAATACTTATTAGATTAATGTCTATCAGCTTCGATGTGGTAATTAAAGTGGTCACCAGGGGCCGCTGCAACCTAGATCCCTTATGCTTTAAAATACCAGAACTGATCGCTGTAGCAAAACTGGTTCCGGCTCCTATTCGGATCATGTTTGTGCAGGTGTTCTGAGCGTGTCCAGTCCCGAGGAAAGTCTAGAAGCATCACATCTGCCATGCAACTTAGGAATGCTTAATCACTAAAAGAAGGGTAGGATGATGGACAAATAGGCCACTTGTTTCTGAGTTTATAAAAAAAAAAAAAAAAGAGAGACAGAAACAGTAGTGAATGAAATGGTGAACAAAAGCATCTTAAGTCAGATTCATTTACTGGAAGCTAAGAAACGATGCAAAGGAATAACAAACGAAGAACAAAAAAGATATAGTATGCAACAACTACTTGTGTTTTTTAAAGAGATCATGTAGAAAAACCTTCTATTCTTGTCTGTTTATAAGATGCTTGCAGTATATTTAAATGATTTTTCAGTGAAAGTTTCCTACAGGAAAATGAAGTAAAACAATTGGACCATATTTCTGACACAGACAGCCTCACAATTCAAAATCAGAAGGTTGCAAAGTTGCCTTGTTTCTGTAGGAAATTACAGCGATCACGACCAAAATCTTGCTTTGGAAATGGGATTATGAAAAACAGCATTTTGACCTGGGGGAGCATGAGATAAAAGGTCAGCAAACTAAATAAAAATCCCTGTCTGTGAATGTCAAATGTCAGATTTCACAGCAGTTTGCCCAGTGATGTCTTGCAATGAAACAATGTGCTAAGATGTAGCCTTAGGTGAGCAAAACCATCCAGATGCTTAATAAAACTATACTGTCCTCTTTTAAAACGGAGCTTCTGCTGATCATCTCCGTTCTGCACAAGCACCAAAATGAAACCTTCTGCTTTGAATGGGATTTTTCTTGGCTGTCATGGAGCAACTAGTCCCCTGCTCAGCCCTGCTCGGGTGCTGGCACATGGGACTTCAGCGCCACAATGTAGATGTCTGTCAGGAGTTTCCATGTGGATGAACACATATTTGGTGCTTATGTCAGGCATCTATCAGTTATGATCAGCACTGTGCTGCTGGGAAGCTTTCTTCAGTGGCTTGGTTACCTGTGCAGGAAATGTGTTAGATAGAAGCAGTGTTATTAGATGTGAAGCATGTTTGATTTTCCAGTCACTCAAAATACAGTTTTCCAGAAACAGTTATAAAACATTGAGTAGGTTGTAAAGAACTCATAATGTAGACCTGTCATTTGTTTTGCATTACAGGAGATCAAACCAACATTTTAAGAGACACAATTCCATAACAGTCACATCTTTGTCCACAGATAATTTTGGCCTGGATCTCTTTGGAGGAGGCCAGAGTTTCTTTCTGAATTTGCTGTTTGGAATCCAAACAAACTGATCTGTGTGCTTCTCGTTAACAAAAAGCCAGAAATATCTCCTGTTTACTTCATTATATCTTCCTATGACGTGTTTTTCGGGCACTTATTCACATTTTGGTCTTGATATCAACTAACATTGCTAACCTAATGTTTAACTGGATCATGTAGTGCTAGTTTAGTCAGCACTAAGTAACTTGGATACAGAAGTAATTTCAAGATTACTTTATGATTTATTTTCAGCTGCAGAGTACAAACAGAAAATTCAAAATAAGTAAAAAAAAAAAAAAACCTCAACTACACAAAAGAAGTTACACTAAAACGAGACAGGGAATTTCACAATAACAATAATTATTTCTCAAGATGTGTTATTAATCTGGCTTGTGGACTTTTGAAGTCTTGATGGTTTTTGTAAAGGCTCCCGCTTGAAGCAGAGCTCAAGGCCTCTGATGTTACCCGTCCTTAATGATGACAGGATTCTATCCGGGGCAAGCTGTTCTGGACTTGGTACTGTTGAGTCTCTACATTAAAAATGGCTCCTTCTGCATCTGCATTAGAGTGGGAAAGCACCAGCTTTGCAACTGTTTCAAGCCTCTGGAACAGTTTTGCTCCCATACCCTGTGAGATATGAAGCATGAAACAAGGTGGAAAAGCTAAGCTTCAAAGTATGATTGGTTTTTGTTTTCTTATTTTTCTCCTTTAAGAGAAAACAATAGGTTGATGGATAGATCATTTAGTCTATTAGGACAAAATCATGCATCTATAAACTACTTTAGAAATGTTTATACAAATTTAAAGCACCATATATATTCATGATTATGTCTTAATAGACTAAATTAACTAAGTATTGACCTTTAGTTTTGCATGTTAAAATGAAATAAGAAAGAAAAAAAACCAAACAATAATGCTTGAAAGACTACTTACATATTGATCCTTACAGCCTAGAAGCATTCCATCTTTGTCTTGCAGGGGGTGTGTGGCATGGTCTGGTATTCCAGGAACTTGTTGCCCAGTAAGCCACCACTCCACAATGACCCTGCTGATGTTGCAGCCTTATTGGGACATGGTGGCCATCCAACGCCCACCCAGAATTCTATCCATTTGAACCATCCAGGACAGCATTCATCAGTGTTAGTAAATTAGTCTTTAAGTATTTCTGAGTCCACTACAAACACTTCCCTATAACATTAGTTATACAGTTTTACACAACTGCAGCCTTTGGAGTATCCCAGATATTTGGGATTCCAGAGACACCAGCAGCTTCCTGCTCCACTCCAGGCTGCTCAATTCAAAAGATTTTACCAAAATGATCTTGTTTCCTGGGTTTATAACTGCTTAAAGGTAGCAAGGTTTAAACTAATACATGAGAAAACTTCCTGAAACTATCCCAACTACTATACCTGCTAATTTATATAAACACATGGCAAATGCAAATGAGGCATCACAGCAAGCTGATCATGTTCTTATAGTGACTAAAGTCCTTAGACTGGTAGGAGTGCAGAGAGGGGCCAAACCCTTGTGCAGCAGCCAGGTGTTTGGAGACGGAACCAGTGAGGAACCAGTCCTGGACAGGCAAATGAACAGCTGATGCTGCATTGTTGGGATTCAATTGAAGGTGCACAGGGGGATTTGGTCATTAACAACAAAGGTGGTTAGTTGTGGCGTTGCCAAGGTTATCGCCGTTGAGAGTACCTGCAGGTCATTCGGCAGCAGATACTATTGCAAAAAATCACAGATGATAATGAAATATGATAGTGTTGCGGGACATATGTGACTGTGTGGTCCAGGGAGCTCAGGGTGTATGAACGTGATTGAATGTGTGCGCACGGGGTGCTGTCAGGTGATCGAGCCTGAAAGATAAGAGTGTTGAATGCTTCGTGTCAGATGGTTCACGCCACGTCCGTTGATTTCTAATAATGGACACCTATTCGGGCATTATCTCTTACATGTTATATTTCACCATTTGTTGTTTTTAGCTAATTTGTATTTAGATTTTATTGTTATTAATACTTTTTAATAAAATCCATTGATCCATCCGTCCATCTTCTGCTGCTTATCTGGGGTCGGGTCGTGGGCCTGAACAGGGATGCACAGACGTCCATCTCCCCAGCCACATTTGCCAACTCTGTGGGGAGATCCCAGGGGTGTTTCCAGGCTCGCTGAGAGATATAATCCCTCCAGTGTGTCGTGGGTCTCCCCCGGGGGTCTCCTCCTGGATGGATGTGCCTAGAACACCTCACCAGGGGTGGTGTCCAGTAGGCATCCTGACCAGATGCCCGAGCCACCTCAAATGGTTCCTCTTGATGCGGAGGAGCAGTGGCTCTACTCTGAGCCCCCCCCCCGGATGACTGAGCTCTTCACCCTATCTCTAAGGGAGAGCCCGGCCACCCTGCAGAGGAAATTTGATTCAGCCGCCTGTATACGAGATCTTGTTCTTTCGTTCACAACCATAACTTAACCATAGGTGAGGGCAGGAACATAGATTGACTGGTAAATAGAGAGCTTTGCCTTCTGGCTGAGCTCCTTCTTCACCACGACAGATTAGTGCAGAGTCCACATTACTGCAGACGCCGCATCAATCCGTCTATCGATCTCATGCTCCATCCTTCCCTCACTTGTGAACAACATCCCGAGATGTTTAAACTCCTCCACTTAAGGCAGGACCTCACTCCCAACCCAGAGATGGTAATTCACCATATTCCGGCTGAGGACCATGGTCTCAGATTTGGAGGTGCCCACACCTGCTCGGTGCCTCTCACCATGAACAACTCCAGAGGGGAAGAAGGTCCAGCCCCTCTTGAGGGTACTGGTTCCAGAGCCCAAGCCATGCGTCGAGGTGAGTCCGACTATATCTAGCCGAAACTGCTCAACCTCGCGCACAAGCTCAGGCTCCTTCCCCACCAGAGGGGTGATCTTCAACGTCCCTAGAGCCAGCTTCTGCAGCCGGGGATCGGACCGCCAGGGTCCCTGCCCCTTGCTGCTGCCCAGCTCACACTGCACCCGACCCCTACGGCTCCTCCCGCAGATTACGAGCCCACGGGAGGTGGGGCCCATGTAACCTTTTCAGGCTGAGCCCAACCGGGCCCCATGGGTAAAGGCCCGGCCACCAGACACTTGCTCCTGTGCCCCAGCCCCAGGCCTGGCTTCAGAGGGGGGCCCCAGTGATCCGCGTCTGGGCAAGGGAACATTTCCACCCATGGTCGTTATCATCATGGGGTCTTTGATTAGCACATAGTCAGATCCCTCCCCTAGACACCTGTTTGCCATGGGTGACCCTACCAGGGGCATGAAGCCCCCAACAACATAGTTGCTGGGATCTTCAGGAAACACAATCCCCATCCATTACAATGAGTTGGCGGCTCAGGGAGGGGAAAAAAAAGAGCCACCTTATTCTTGGAAAAACTGAACTGGGTAAAAGGGATCAGACGGGTTGAACCATGTCTGTCTTCTCTTTGGTTAGAAAATGTTTCAAATTAAGCAGAACAGATGGGACTCCGGGTTTGGATCACATCAGTGCTTGTTAGACTATTCAGACCCATTTGTGTTGACAGTGGTGCTGAAATGTAGGTGGGTGTTTGGAAGAGTTTTGAGTGTCAGACTGACACTGAAAGTGAATTTTGTCTTTGTCAAAGGTACCAAAGTCAGATATTCTTGTGGTTCGATTTTGAAACTTATCTGTGAATGTGCTCTGATTGTACTGATGATTCATCCAGGAGAGATTAAAGACCACTCAGGACTTGATTCTGACTCATGTAAAATCATCTGTTAGGACCCAAACACGTGTTCCACCCAGATACTGTCAGATAAAGTGGTTCTGATGACGTGAGGGGGCTGTAATAGCTTCTTATTTGTGATTTTTTTTTTCTTTTAATGGCATACAACCTGTGTTTAAACTCTGCTGGGTACATCCTATACTTGTCCACCTACACTGTCCAAGATATTCTGCTGAATGTAATAATAATGATTTAAAAAACGGATGAAAAGAGATGCAAAGAAACTCATGAGGCTTTGATGTGGCAGCTTGTGCACTGTCATTTGTTCTGTGTGTGCTTTGGTGTTGTGCTTGGCGACAGGAAACAGCAGCGATGACAGTGTGTGGGTTGTGAAACAGAAGTAACGATGATGACTTCACTTCACACCAGCAGTATTTTGCCTTTTTGCGAAGGGTGTGCAAATGCAGGGAATTTATCAGGGTCACTGATCAGAGTTTGACGACCGACATCTGACACTCATTCCCTCCTCCGTCCTCTCTTTACTTCCTCTTTGCTTCTTTCCCTCCTGCAGCGCTGCTGTGTCAACCCATCACCCAGCAGAAAGGCGATACTCCGGGTAAGGACACTCAGCGTTGATTTCTCGTAAGGGAGGCTATGTATGAGGTGTGCAACTAATATCTTTATGACACGGAGCCTGGAGTGCGCTCTTTAATCATACCCACTGCTTTTCATATTAACCGCTTAATAATTCATAATCAGTTTTATATAACTAATCTGAAGTTAATAATGCATTTCGGAGCACAAATTTAAAGAAGAGGAATAAAATGAAATCTGACTGTCATGTTGGACAAATTAATTTCTCTATTCTGTCTGCTGCCAGTGCACGCAGCAGCAGCTGGCCGGCCGGAGCTCCTGCTGTTGATCTGTCAGCTGAAATGTTTTGTCACGTCTCTTGATTAAAGAGTGAGGCTGGAATAAGTCTTTAATGAGACAACACAAACTAGAAAGCAGTAAATAAATGTGATAGGAGGAGATTAAAAGTTAAGTTTCTGCCTTTAGGACATGTTATCTGAAAACGTGAAAATGTGTGCATGTGTTTTTTTCTGTTATATTTGGCTTGTTTGTTGCTAAGAGGAAAACAAGATGCAGAGTTAGATGTCTTAAGTGTGCAAGCTGATTTCTAAACCCTGAAAACATGAAGGGAAGCAAATAAACTACAGGTGCTGCAGACGTAGATATGAAGACTTTTGAAAATACCACATCCAAATGTTTAAAAATCTATTTTTAAACTAGTTTTGTCTGTTTTGTAGAGTTGATCTCATCACAGCATTAACAATCTACATTGAAAGGTGTGAAAGGTTGAATGCAGTGGTGCAAATTCTCCTGTTTTTCGTGCTCTCATCCATAATTTACCGCAGGTCAAGTTTCATCAACACATCAGTGTTCCAGATCTGTGCGTGTTTGCACATGATGTCCAGTTTCTACGTCTTTTTACAGATAATTTGGCCACAAATTATTTTAGAAAGAGGAAGGAAGTCATGATGGATGCTGCTAAACAACAAACTGAGTAGGTGACTGAGATGAATCCTTGGAAAACTGAACTCAGCACTGAACAAACTCTCAAACCCTTTTCAGGCCTTGGATGTGCTTCAGTAGAGCACATTCAGAAACACGTATAAAAAGAATGAATAGGTAACATAGTAGGAAAACACTTAGTTGACCTTTCAGAGGTCATGATTCCCTGTGATGTTTTTCATTAACCTTCGCCTGGTTATCCAGGCCCAGGTTGCCAGAGCAGCAGCCTAAACAGGAAAGCCAGACTCACCTGCCCCCATCAACATTCACCAGCTCCTCCTGAGGCGTTCCCAGTCCAGCAGAGAGACATAATTCCTCCACCTTGTCCCTGATCTTCCTCCCAAAGGGATGTGCCCGTAACACTTCACTAGGCAGGAATCCAGGGGGCACTCTGACCAGAAGCCAGAACCACCTCATCGGGCTCCTTTTGATCTGGGGGAGGGGCGGCTCTACTCTGAGCCCCTCCCGGATGACCGAGCTTCTCACCTCATCTCTCCGGGAGAGCCCGGCCACCCTGCAGAGGAAACTCATTTCAGCTGCTTGTATTCGTGCCACTACCCACAGCTCGTGACCATGGGAGAAGGTGGGAACGTAGTCCGACCGGTAAATTGAGAACCTTTTTTCTTTGTACCATTTAAAAGAAAATAAACAGCTTTTTCAGTATTAGATCGTTTTGCTTGTTCTCCTAATCCCTCCTCGCGCCCCTCATTCATAATTTACCTGAGCATGAATGCTGCCTATAAAAAACAACATCTGGTCTCACAAAACAACTTAATTTCATCACATTTTATTAAGTTTGGTGCAGATTATATGAGACAAGAATGAAATAAAAAAGTGTAATTAGGTACTCAACCATTGTTCAGATCTGCAAACCCCTAACTGTGCTATCAGGATTACTTCCATTCCAGGGCTGTTTTCACAGGTAAAAATAAAAATTCCTGGTTCTCTGTTTATACTCCCTGTAGTGGGAAAAGGACCCTTCAGTCGTAACTGATCTTTAGGGAAAACTCCTGCAGTAAAAATCTTGAAATATCGAAAGCAAAATAAACGTGAAATTCCACCACAGCTGCAGCAGCCGGGGAGGGAAAAGATAAATCTTTCCCTCAAGGCGACGCTTTTAACTCCGACACCCTGGAGGAAACATTAATGTCAAATTCTTGAGTCTGCATAATAAAAAGCATTGTTTAAACAGGTAAATGTCACCTATTCCAAGCCTGAAAAGGGTGACATCACCATGATAAACTTATTCTTTTTTATTATTGCAGACTGAATAAATGACATTTTCTTTATTCGTGATGAAAAACAAGGCATTCAAGATATTTTTGTAAAAAAATAAACAAAAAACACTTTGTCTTTGTTTTATTGTTGACATTTTAGTCCTCCACAGAAACAACTGTGTTAACACGCCTGCATGATCATCAGGTTCAGATGAAAGGTATGTAAAAACCTGCAGCGAGAGCACACAATGAATCTGATCAAACAAACTGAGTCTGGAGATCTGAGCGCTGGTTAGTGTCTCTGTGAGTGCAGGACAGGTGTGAAAAAGCGAACCTGCTCACCTCCCCACTGATGTTACTTTAGCATCTGCCATGTGAAGCTTTGGATCAAAGTGTTACATCCGAATTAGCAGAGCTGTTAAAGAGCGTGGCGTTCTGTGTGCCATGGTGGCGGTCGAGCGTCAACCTCAGTGATACTCATTCATCGCTGCACATCTCGCTCCACAGCGAGGGGCCAAACAGGCTCCAGATCAGTTCTAGCAGCGTTTCCTTTTCTTGATTTGAGCCTGAAACTTTCCTTATCGTTACCTTGATGGCAGAACTAACAGAACTACTGTCATGATGTGCTTTTTGCTCTTTATCCAACAGTATTTATGAACAATTGCTCTGGTGCCCTGCTGATGTTCACAACATATTTAGATTGAGAGAAGCATCTAAAATGAATCTGACAGGAGACAGGTATGGTCAAGTTTCCTCTTTGTTCGTGCTGCTGGAGGGGTCAGAGGGTCAAAAACATCAGGGCCCAGGGCGACCGTCAGAAAGTCATGCGGAAGTTTTAAGATGTCTCAGTACGTCTAACGAAGTGGGACAGAGCGCTTCAGTCCGTTGCAGACATTAAAGACATAATCAATCAATAGAAATGACGTTTTTCACAACACCATTCACAATTAACTTCTGGTCTTTGTGATCATTATGAGATAAGTTTGTATAAAAACCTCCCCTGATCTCTGTGGCGGAGCCCAGAAGCTCGTGTCAGTCCACTGTACTGCTACACAAATCTCATCTCCACAGGTTGGAGCGTAGACAGGCCAGCAAATCCGAAGCTTTGTCTTTCAGCTTAGCGCCGTTGCAGCGTAGATGAAACATCAATCTGCCTGTCCATGTTTTGTGCCGTCATTCATAAACAGAATCTTGAGGTACTCAAACCCATCCGCTTGAAGCTAAGACTCACCTTAACCACTGAGCCTTCCAGCTTTTCCACATGAAAACCCTTTTCGCCCTGACTGCTTCACATTTTGCGGCGCTCCAGTGTGAGCTGAAATGCTGGAGATCCTGGCCTGAGGAAGACAACACAACCACATTCTCTATGAAACGCAATAATGATGGTGCCAAACCAGAAACCCTCTTCTGTCCATGAACGTTACAAACACCCTGAACACAACATCGGAGGAGACACATTTAACTCCGCAATCACGGTCTCATGCTCAACAGACAAACCCAAAAAGAGCAAGAGGCTCCTAAAGGAGGGGTCCTGCAGACTTTCAATCAGGTGCGTTGTAGCAGGAAAACATCTATCAGCAGGATAATGGGCCTTGAGGATCATGGTTGGGGTCACTGGAAATGTTTAAATGAAATCTTTAATTCCCCATAAATTCCAAATGAAATATGAAATCCTATTTAAAAGTTTTTTTTTTTACACACATCACAAATATTCCCTCAAATGTGTTCTGGACGTGTTCAACTTTAAATGGAATTATTGTCAGAACATGGTCTTTAACCCCCTGTGACGTAGTCCCCTCATCACCTCTGACATAGTCTGACCTGAGAGTCTGCTAATGGAGCGTAACCCGGGTGCCTCGTCACACTGCATGGATCAGCTGTCACCAACTCTGGTCCTCATGGGCTACCACCCTGCAGGGTTGTTGGAGAATCTTTTTATATCAGTCAAATGTGTTGCATCGGGAAACACTAAAACCTGCAGGATGGTAGCTCACGAGGACCGGAGTTGGAGAGCCCTGGCATAGGTGATGGATTTTTAGACTCTGTGGCTCAAAGCGGACTGTGGTGGTCTTGGGGTGTCTAACGTGCTTGCTTGTGGCTCTTTGTCAGGGATTTTGTAGCTCTGAAAGCACCCAGAAATTACTGGATCTCATTTCAGAGGTTTAAAGTTCAATATCACCTCAAGCGCTAATAGATTATTCACTATTCTGCTTAAATGATCTGTAAATTACAGCGATATTTCCAGGAAATGAAGGTCTAATTAAAAGGAAATGGAGAAGGTATCGGGGCTGGTGCTTGTTAAGTTCCCTGCACTTCTATGTGAGGTTTAGATCAATATGAGAAAGTGATGTGGAAGCTGAAGACGGTGCATCTCGTTCCTGGAAAAATAAGATTCGTCCTGACTTCAAGCTGCAGCTCAGCTTGCTAATCAGTGAATAATGACGTCATCTAGCTGATGTGTGTGTGTCAACCACTGAACAATCACACTTCCAGCTTTCTTCCACGCAGTGACTCATTGTGATTTCTGTTTCTAAACTAACACTGTTTCGGTTTGTTTCCTGGAAAATGTAACAACTAACAGTTTTCCTCATAACCAGAAACGTAGGATGATGGAATTTCTTAGAAATGCAATAAAAGCCACATTAAAAATGTGATTTTCTGACCTGGAGCTGCTGGATGATTTCAACGTTGCGGTGGCAGGTTTTAAACTGGAAGGTTAGAAATGTTTCTGCCGTGTGGTGCGTCTCTTCTGCTTTGTGTCTACGATCGTCTGCTCTGCTGCTGCAGACGTGGAAGGTGAAACAAGGAGAAACTGTGTGATGTTAATATCTCTGGCCATGCAAGTCAACATCACAACAGCACCACGGCCGCACGATGTTTGAATACGTGTCACTCGCAATTAGTGCATGCTGGAGTTTGTGTTTATCAGCAGTGGTGGAGGATGCAGTATTTTTGTGATGCTGGATTAGAGCCCAGTCGCTGATGTAAAGTGTGTTGGCAGCCAAACACACAACGCCGCACCACATCACCAATACTACGGCCACATCGCCGCCACCATCCATACCCATAAAACACTTCTGATTAATGTGCAGTGGTGACTTGCAGAGCTGGAAATGCACTTGTGTCCATGTGTTTGGTCCAGCACAGGGATCCTCAATCCTGGTTTTCAATGCCCAGCATCCTACTGGTACACACCAGACTCAGACAAACTCTGCATACGTCTGATAAATACACATTGATCTGAATCAGGTGTGTTGCATATGGGACACTTGGAAAACCTGTAGGACACCAGTCCTCCACGACCTGGATTGAGGATCCCTGTTCCAGCAGATGAACGTCAGGAATACCAGCACAGAAACTGATGGTGGAGCTACACATCATAATCTCAGTTCCCTTATGGAAAACACACAAGTTAGAGTGCATTTAGTTCAGAATAGTTCAAATATTTTAAATGCTTTATATCCTCATCTGACTGTAAGAGGTTGTAGAACACAGGTGTCAGACTGCAGTCCTGGAGGGCCTGTATCCTGCAGGTTTTTGTTGTCACCATGCTCCAACACACCTGACAGAAATGAATAAATAGGTGTCACGGTGGCAGTGGAGATGTGGTGTGGACCCAAATGCAGAGATGAGGGAAACCAGGATGCAGGTTGAAGATAGATTTATTCCAGGGCTAGATGAGGGCTGAACTAACAAAATGAACCAACAACCACAAACTGAAACAGAGGGGGATAAATACCCTGGACAAAACGAGACACAGGTGAAACAAATTAACTAAATGAACCCAGGTGAACTAAATCAATAGGAAATCTATGAAGCTAAACAAGAACCAAGGGAACTAAACAGGAAAAACTACAAAATAAAACAGGAAACCAGAAACTAAGGCACTGAATGAAACCATATCATGACAATAGGTCGACAAGAAGCTGTTGGATCCGTTTGATTTGAATCAGCTGCCGGCCCTCAAGTAAGTGGAGTTTGACACCCCTGTTTTAGAAGGAGATTTTAGAATACATGTCCATGTGGGGTTCAATTTTGGGCTGCAGAAAAAAGTCCCATGTGGGCTTGACTTCAACGGTCTTTTCCTATATGGGTTTTAAGCTGGTTCTGACTGGGTTTCAGCAGAGGCCCAACTTGGTGTGTTGCACAGGACTCATGTAGGCCCCGTATCCCAGCCAGGGGTCCCAGAAAGGTTCAGTTTGGGCTGTGTGGGAGTTGAGTGGATGTGGGGTTGAATAAGACACATTTTGCTGGTCCCATGTGGTTTTGGTTACATGGACCCCATATGTGAGGTACATGTGGACTGGCTTAATGGGTCCTGTAAAGGATATAGGTGGGCTAAGTCGGTATGGGGAGTCCATGTGGGCTGGCTAAATGGGCCACATCTGAAACCAAATCAGACCCAATTAAAACCCTTACAGGAAAAGACAGATGATACCCCAGTTTCGACCCTTAACTGCAGCTCAGATTTTACCCTTAGCATGTCCCCCACATGGACATGCTAGCTGGGGTGTAAAGACCAATCTGCCGGTCATGTTGTATTTGTGCATTTTTTTGGGCAAATCTCTGCTTCACCCTACAAAACACTTCCAATCTGTTACCAACTGTTAAAGATGCATTACGCAACTTTCTGACCTGAAAACTTTGCAACCCAGACTTGTTTGATCACACAGTAACATCTATCATGTGCATTTCTATAGTTGCTGCTACCGAGTAGTGTCCCGAGGCTGAGAAACCGACACCATACAGCTTTCTCATCCGGGACAGGGATGAGAAAGCTTCCGTGACGTTCTGCTTCGTGGTAAAATAATGAACTGGTTGCTTTGAACATGCAACGTTGCTCATTCAGTGAAGAAAGAAAAGAAGATTAAAAGAGAGAAAGAGACTAAACAAGAGTCATCGTAAGATCGTCTTCTGCTGGCTGGAGAAAGCTAACAGGTCAGGTAGGATGCAAGATGGATGCAGGATTAGCTGTCGATACGGGGTGCATGACGGGGAAATGGCTAAAGTTGTGTAGTGTGTCTTTAAGCCGCGAGTGTTTGTCACTGAGAAGTGTGGAGGAAAGATCATAAAGATGCTGGTAGTTGCACCAACTCTTCAAAGTTATTTCTCATCATTTCAGAGTCTGAGTGCTGTGTGCTGCCCCTAGTGGTGACCTCCAGTGTCAAGCAGTTTGGCTGCAGCAGCAAAAACATTGTAGAACGTTGATGTGCAGTGTGTGTGTCTTCATGCAGTTGTTCTCTTTAGACTTTATCCATTTCATGCAAAATGTTTGTTTAGACATAAAAAGTAATGATTTAAACTCTTGTAGAAGGATGTTCCTAAGTGGCTCGCTCAGGTTTCATAAAACCAAAACGGAATTTCTGGCTGTCAAGATAACAACCACATGTGGCACCAACTCATCGACGCTTCTGAGGAGGACCTGGGCAACTGGTCCCAACTGGGGGAATGATGGATGGAGTTAATACAGGCCGTTTAGTGGGGGAAACCTTGGTGTTGAAGACAGGTGAGAAATGGGATAATTTGTCTAAAATCAATATTCAAACCATCCTGGGAAGAAGGCAGTAGGACTTCAAACTTTGGTTTTTTTTTTAAACCTTTTCTGGCTTATAAATTGATGAAAAGACACTGTGTGGGACACATTGTGTTGATCATACGATACAAGCACACAAATCCACTGTGGATGGGCGAAAACGCTGTTGTTGCCTCCAGAAATGCTTCAGCTCGAAGCTGAAGCTTGTTAAGCAGCCAAGCTGTGTGGTAGAAACCAGAGTCCACAGTGATTACTGGCTTTTGGAGGAATTCTATTTCCTCTTCTTGCATTGACTCAATCTAAAAAGTTTCCCAGCATTTCTTTCCTTTTTAATGAGCCCTCACAGGGAAGCCATAGCTAACAGGATTAGCACTGATCTCTTACTTGCGTGCTTCAGTGTGCATCAGATGAACATAGTGGACAGTTTGAGCTCATTCTCTGATTGCATTTATTATTTCTTCCTCCTTATCTGTTTCAATCTGATCTCCGTGGGTGGCGGCTAATCCTGCGACCTGTGGCTGTGTGGGCCACCACAGTGTAAGGAATCATGTTTGAATAGTTCAGACTCATCATCCTTTAGACATACGTTTTAAAAACCATTTTGGTGCCATCAGACATCAGAGATTGAAACTCGAGTGCATATAATGTCCTGCTTTTTACAGCACGAAAAGGAAAATTCTGGATGTCAGTCACTGTGTTGTCAGAACAGAAAAATGTTTCCAATATTTAAGGTACGTTGAAATTATTTAACAGCAAGGCCTCTTACTGTAAAATTTTAGGTTCCAAATACAACATGGTGGCACCAGAAAAGGCTCCAAAGGAAACATGGACGGGAAAATGTGTCTTTATGTCTCATCTGGGACTCTCCAGAGAGAGCTGAATGTGATTGTTTGGTTTGTCAGGAGAAATTCTCCCCGATGACTTCTGCTTTGTGTTCAGGATATTTTTATTTGGGACATTCGTATCAGGTGTGTAACGTTGTGTTGTAAACAGACTGAGATGTAACCAATTTAGCCAGCCAGACAAATAAATATAGTTAAATTACAATACATACAGTTAAACAAGCAACTCAACGGAATATTAATTCATACATCTATTCCCTTATTTCATTTCCTGTGTCATTAACAACTTCTTCTTCCTCTTACTACATCCACATATAAATGTTGACAACACTGGTTCCTCCCAATCCATTTTTGAGTCCCATGTGAAAAACTCTAAACGACATCACTGATTTTTAAGACACCAGGAGGTTTATTGTACATCTTAAAGACACTCTGTGGAACTGCTCAGTGACGCGCCTCAAAATGACGGCTTACTCCTCATCCACCTGAATCTTACCTGCACAGTGAGATCTCAGCCAGTAAAAGACAGTCTAATCTAGACTTGTCTCATTCTGTCTCTCTCTGTTTTCTCCTCCTTTCTTCCTCTGATAATGTCTTCTTGCGTTCCATTGCTGAATCAGCCCCAGCCTGTGTGTTGACATCTGCCTGCTAACATGTGACGCGGTGCGCAAAGCGAAAGTCAGCCTCGGGAAGCTGCTGGGTTGTCACGGCTCCAGAAATGTACATAATAAATATCACTGTGCCATAAAAAGGGTCATGAATGCAACGTTTAAGGATCAGAAATTTAGTAAATGTGACGGTAACTGCTCTGAATAAAAAAAGCTTAACATGCAAAAACCAGGCTATTATTGAGGAATCGACCCCCTCCTCATGCAGTCATCCTTAAAAATCTTGTCATTTGTTCAGAACAAACTGCACAAATGCCATAAAATGGTAAATGTGCATATTTTAAACTATTTTGAAAACAAGCCAGACAAATAAAAAATGTTCAATGATGCTGTAGAGGTTTCCTGTCCACTAGATGCATTACGTAACTTTCTGACCTTAAAACTCTGCGTCACAGAGTTTTAAGGTGAAGATGTCACTGTGCCACAATGACACAGTGACATCTATCATGTACATTTCTAGAGCTGCTGCCCAGCAGTGTCCTGAGGCTGAGAAACCGCACGATACAACTTTGTCTTCAGGGACTTGACGTGACCTTTTGCTTCACGGTATAATAAGGAACTGGCTGTTTTGAAAAAACAGCACCGCTGATTCAGCGAAGAAATGCAAGAAGATTAAAAGAAAGAGACAAAACATCGTAAGATCGTCTTTCTCTGTCTGGAGAGAACTAACAGGTCAGGTAGGATGCAAGATGGATGCAGAATTAGCCGTCGATAGGGGGCGTGTGACGGGAAAATGGTGGGAAAAGTTCTGTAGGGCTTTTGCTTATAGAACGATCTGGTTGCTTCCACGTTGTCTGACTTGCATAGAGAAACGTTCTTGATGCCGCCATTGTTTATGAATTTCTGATCACTAAAAATAGCTCGATTATGTTTCCTAAACTCATAAAAAGGTCAAGGAGGAAACAGGATGAAAGATTTAGGAGACTTTTCAGGGGAGCAAATGTATAAAAAGGTAAGATAAGATAAAATTTATCTAGCGCTTTTCATAGACACAAGGTCACCAAGTGCTTCACAACAAAAAAACATTTAAAAACTGCAATGCGTGGAAATTATAAATAAATAAATAAAACAGGATAAATACACAGCAGTGTCACGGAGTCTTTTGGCACTAAAATGCTTGCCTGAACAAATATGTTTTTAAGAGTTTTTTAAAAGCATCTACTGAATCCAGAGAGCGCAGATCCTGTGGAAGCTCATTCCAACGACGGGGAGCGACAGCTTTAAAAGAATGGACCAAAAAGGTGGTCACATCATGTCATGTCGGGAATTAACATCAAATGTTACTCTGACGTTTTGAACACTTTTATTCACACCTCGAGATGAAACAGTTAATACAGATGACCTTTATGAGGTCAGTTTAAATGATGTGAGGATTTATGAAACGTCGTCTCTCTTTGGGTTCCCTCCACATCCTTTCTAGTCATATCCCAAAGAGGCTGGACAAGATTCAAGGAGAGTCAAGGATGAGCAAATTGGAAAATGGGAGGAGTGGAAAAAAAATCAAACGACCCAGAGAGAAGACAGGTGGGACAGTAAAACGTGACCTCAACAAGTCTTAATGTGTCAATGACCAAACAGCCTGAACTTTAATGCAGCCAGTCAGACCTGAAGAAGTCTTGGGCTGAGAGATGAAACATCTGTAGGAACCAAGAAAACAGGCCTAGTGGTCTCCTGCTCAAAAACCAGAAGGTACAACAATACATCCACCAGAAGTGGGACTTTGTAGAGATAAAGCTATAAGCCATGCCACCCTACCTGGAGTTTCATTAGAAGTACATCACAAAGTCTGAACAGCTGAGAAGTGATTATTATTGGGTTAAATTAGACTGTTTTTAATTTCTTGTCACTCTTTTTTGTTTATTTTTTTGCCATCCATCAGGAATTATTTCTGCTTATCCAGGATGAGGTGGCGGATGGGATGGCTTCATGTGAGAAACCCAGACTTCAGTTTTCCCCATGGACACTCTCCAGCTCCTCCTGGGGAATCCTGAGGTGCTCCCAAGCTGATCATCACACCTGCTCTGCATTCAGTCATTATTCACTCACCATCCGTGACTCAAATCAATGACTAATTAGCAGACTAGTGCAGAGTTTGATGTAAAGCTCTACGCTGTCTGCTAATAAAACTGATCTGTGTCAGGTGTGTTGCAGCAGGGAAACTCCAAACACTTGCAGGATTGTGGCCCTTGAGGCCTGGAGTTACCCAAACCTGGCCTGTAGGATTCACAGAGAATGGTCTGAAAAAGAGAAAATATCCAGAAAGCAGCAAAAGTCAGAGGAGAATGAGCAGACTGGTTTCAGATCGTAGAAAGTCAACAGGAAGTTTAAAAATGACCAGTTCTAACCAATGTATGCAGAATAGCCTCCACACTGGAAACAGATGGGCTACAGCAGCAGAAGACTACACCGGGTGTCACTCATGTCAAGTAAGAACAGGAAACAATTCACACAAACCCACCAGAACTGGACAATAGGAATGGAAAAACATTGCTGGTCTGATGAGTCTCCATTTCAGCTCCATGTTCACATGGTAAGATCAGAATCTGCTGGAAATATCATGACAACATGGATCCATCCTGTCGTGTTTATAGTTCTGGCTGTTTGTGGTGGAATGGTGTGGGGGGAGGTTCTCTTGTCCCACTTTGGTCCCCTTGGTCCCAGCATGACATGATTTAACCAGCACAGCCTACCTGAGTCCTGCTGCTGACCATGTCCATCCCTTTATGAGCACAGTGTAGCATCTTCTGATGGAAACTTCCAGCAGGATGATGCACCATGTCACAAAGCTCACATCATCTTCACCATGACGATGAGTTCACTGTCCTCCAACGGCCTCCACAGTCACCAGATCTACATCCAGCAGAGCAGCTTTGGGATGAGGTGGAACGGGAGATTCTCATCATGATGAGGTGGAACGGGAGATTCTCATCATGATGAGGTGGAACGGGAGATTCTCATCATGATGAGGTGGAACGGGAGATTCTCGTCATGATGAGGTGGAACGGGAGATTCTCATCATGATGAGGTGGAACGGGAGATTCTCATCATGACGAGGTGGAACGGGAGATTCTCATGGTGATGAGGTGGAACGGGAGATTCTCATGGTGATGAGGTGGAACGGGAGATTCTCATCATGACGAGGTGGAACGGGAAATTCTCATGGTGATGAGGTGGAACGGGAGATTCTCATCATGATGAGGTGGAACGGGAGATTCTCATGGTGATGAGGTGGAACGGGAGATTCTCATGGTGATGAGGTGGAACGGGAGATTCTCATGGTGATGAGGTGGAACGGGAGATTCTCATGGTGATGAGGTGGAACGGGAGATTCTCATGGTGATGAGGTGGAATGGGAGATTCTCATCATGATGTGGTGGAATGGGAGATTCTCATGGTGATGAGGTGGAACGGGAGATTCTCATGGTGATGAGGTGGAATGGGAGATTCTCATCATGATGTGGTGGAACGGGAAATTCTCATGGTGATGAGGTGGAACGGGAGATTCTCATCATGATGTGGTGGAACGGGAGATTCTCATGGTGATGAGGTGGAACGGGAGATTCTCATGGTGATGAGGTGGAATGGGAGATTCTCATGGTGATGAGGTGGAACGGGAGATTCTCATGGTGATGAGGTGGAACGGGAGATTCTCATGGTGATGAGGTGGAACGGGAGATTCTCATCATGATGTGGTGGAACGGGAGATTCTCATGGTGATGAGGTGGAACGGGAGATTCTCATCGTGATGAGGTGGAACGGGAGATTCTCATCGTGATGAGGTGGAACGGGAGATTCTCATGGTGATGTGGTGGAACGGGAGATTCTCATGGTGACGAGGTGGAACGGGAGATTCTCATGGTGACGAGGTGGAACGGGAGATTCTCATGGTGACGAGGTGGAACGGGAGATTCTCGTCGTGACGTGGTGGAACGGGAGATTCTCGTCGTGACGAGGTGGAACGGGAGATTCTCGTCGTGACGAGGTGGAACGGGAGATTCTCGTCGTGACGAGGTGGAACGGGAGATTCTCGTCGTGACGAGGTGGAACGGGAGATTCTCGTCGTGACGAGGTGGAACGGGAGATTCTCATGGTGACGAGGTGGAACGGGAGATTCTCATGGTGACGAGGTGGAACGGGAGATTCTCATGGTGACGAGGTGGAACGGGAGATTCTCGTCGTGACGAGGTGGAACGGGAGATTCTCATGGTGACGAGGTGGAACGGGAGATTCTCATTATGATGTGCAGCAACTGAATGATGTTTGGTTTCAGTATGGAGCAAAATCTGTCAGGAAAAATCTCTCAACATCTTTGTTGGATCTTGAGGTGGCTTTGCATGAAAAAGAGAAGCCAACCAGCACCGGTATGGGGGACCTAATGAAGTGGGCAGTGAGTGTAATCTGACCGTCACCCAGCTTTCCTGTGTCCATCCATTTGTGAGTTTTAGCTGAGTTTGTTCTTCGTTGGTTTCCAGTTTAGTTTCTTCCTCTTTGCTGCACTTTAATTCCAACTTCCACATGCTTCGCACCTCATATTTCTATGTTTGGATCTTTCCTCTCCTCTGTTTTCCATTGAGCGTCACACGAACAAGCTCAACGTTGTCAAAACTTTTTTTCTGGAGCTTGTCTATCCATGTCTAACACGATCCGTCACAACAAACAGCTCAAACTCCCAGAAGACGAGGCTGTTTGATCGTCACCTTCTGGTATGACATAACTGCACTTTGTGTATGAAAAGTGTCTCTTAAAGCGCTGGATTTTTATCTGGCGCATATGCAGCTGAGTTTTGAATGTCACAAACTCCAGAGAGACGCGGTCACTGAGGAATCCACAGAATTGCCTCTCGCTCTGAGGAAAAGCAGAATGAGAGCCATAATCTGCTCATCGGAGAGTCACAGCCCCAAAGGCTCCACACCATTTACCCACAAATGAATTTGTCAGGACTGACTAGTTTTATTGATTGTTGGGCTGATGAAGAGGAGGTTTATTGAATGTGAATGTGAGTTGAGTGGGGCGAAGAAGAGGGGGGGGCGGTGCTGTCAGAGAAAGAGACATTAGTGGCTGTGACAACTCTGCAAGGGAGAGATGTGCCGAGAAAGATGGAGGGAAGCAGACGGGAGTGGAGCTGACAGCCAGCAATCAGTTGCAGTGTGAAACAGAGAGCATGCTGGGAGCCACGGTGACGCGCAGACACCGCCCTGTCAACACCAACCGAACACTAGGCTGTCAGCACGCACAACACGCTAATTTGTCTGTCAAAGCAAATACATCACCTAATTACAAAGTTTAGTGACAGTGAGTCAACAGGTGCAATACCTCTACTGTTGTGGCTGTTAATGAAATTAAAAATGCTGCTGTTTGTTCTGTCCGACATGTAGCCTGGGAAACGCAGCTTCGGTAAACGATGACCTTCTTCTCACCTCATCTGAAGAGCTGTTTGTGTGTTCAAATAAACACTGGAGCTGTATGGAGCACACTGAGCAGCTTTAATGAGACATAAACACACAGTCGTGCAAAATCCTTGCAACTGCAGGAGAGAATATGTTGGATCAGACCTACAACAACAAGATTGCAGAAGCATTGTAGGAACTGACTGGGAAAAGTTCAGGGAACTGCATAAAAAGCCTATTTATGCTCCCCATTCAGACCCAAGCAGCAACCTCCAGCGGTTAAAATTGAAACCTATGCAGAAGTGTAAAAATTGCACTTCCCTCTTCATCCACTAGGGGCTCCAAAGTAGAGCAAATCCCCATTGACTCCCATGTTAAAAAGACCAACTTCACAGCAGTAATAAACATGTTTACAGCCTGGTACAAAAAAAACATTTTAGGTTTAATAGGTCAGGTTTACCTTCATGACAACTGTGGGGGGAGTGAATTTTTTTTTTCTAACTTCCCTGTTTAAAAGTAATTTCATCTCGAAATTTGGCATATTTAAGGGTGTGTCCTTTTGATTGACAGGTATCCGATCTCCCGTTTCAAGAAGGAGGAATGTAGAACAACCGTGGTTTTTAGCTTGTAAACAGTAAGGTTTAGCTTCAGCCTGCTTACCTCCATTAGCTGTGTAGCTCCTGTTAGCTCCAGGTTAGTTGTTTTTAGCTTAAATAGCTCTTAGCTACAGGCAGGTCCGAGTTCACTCAATGCCAATCATCCACCCCCATGCTCACAGCCTTCATCTCAGCCCTACCTCCTTACCCATTTTTGTTTTTTCTGGGAAAGACGACACGCATGACACTGCAACGATGGCAACTGTAGAAACCACCCAAAGAGCTTCAATTCAGCTCTTCACATACCTATGGGTGATCTCATGGAGGCTCCATCTATGTTTCATGTACAGTCAGTGTTCAAACCTCATACGTGGCCGCCTCCACACTTCCATGCATTTTTACTATTACTGTAGTTATAAAGTCAGTTCATCCACTAGGGGGCATTGTTGAGTTTGCAGTTCACTTGTGCATTTTTACACTGGTTGGTAGCGGAAATGCACTGCTTTGGGTTCTTTTTAATTGGCTTCAAAGTCGTCTTTTTCTACAAAGCATTCAGCCATTCTACTGTAAAATGATAAAATTAACTTCCCCTGCATTCCGCAAAACTAATTTATTTCCACTGTTTAAACCAAAACTATTGACTGTTTATAAAAAGATGGATGTAGCCTCCGGAACGTCACCCATAGGTTTCTGAAGAGCTCAATTAAAGCTCGGTGGGCGGTTCCTACCATCGCCATCTTGGCTGTGGCATGCGTGTTGTCTCACCCGGAAAATACAAATATGGACAAAGAGATGGAGCTGAGAGGGGGACTGTGAGCGTCATGGTGGATGATTGATATCGAGCGAACTCCGAGCTTCCTGTAGCTAAGAGCTAACCAAACTAACCTGGAGACAACAGGAGCTCACCAGCTAACGGAGGTAAGCGAGCTAAAGCTAAGTCACGTTGTTAACGGACCAAAAAACGCGGTTGTTCTGCATTCTTCTTCCTTAAAGCGGGAGATCGTGATCAAAAGGACACGCCCTTAAATATGCCAAATTTTGAGATGAAATTACTTTTAAACGGGCGAGTTGGAAAAAAATTCACTGCCCCCACAGTTGTCATAATGGTAAACCTGACCTATTAACCGAAAATGGATTTGTGAACCAGGCTGTAAACACGTTTATTTCTGCCGTGAAGTTGGCCTTTTTAACATGGGAGTCTATGGGGATTTGCTCTGTTTTGCAGCCCCTAGTGGATGAAGGGGGAACTGCAGTTTTATGCACTTCCGCTTAGGCTTCAATTTTAACCGCTGGAGGTCGCCGCTTGATCAAAACTGACGTCACGTATGTTTAGACTCCCTGAAATAAATGGTGTGTATATTAGTCTTTAGTGTCCTGTGTATCTTAATTGAATTAAATATTGTTACTGTGAGTTGAGAGTTCTGAAAGGTGCCCAGAAAAAGTTTATTATAATTATTATTAATGATGAAATACAAGTTTTGACCCTCGGGTGTCTCAGAGAAAATTAGCATGATGTTTCTGATGACAGTAAGCAATGGCATTCAAATAGGGAATTTTGTTATTATAATTCATATTAGTGGGGAATTGGTAGCTAGTGGTTATAGAGGTGGGTTCAGTTAAAAAATCAATGGGTTTGAGTCTCCCGTACCAACAGAGACCCACTGTGAGCATTTGACCGAGACCCTTCAACCCTCTGCTGCTCCCTGGTACTGAAACATGGCAACTCCCTGCTTCACAATATGTCTAGAGATGGGTCAAATGCAGAGTAGAACTGTCCGATCAGGATTAATAAAATAAATGTCATTATTAACATAAGAAGGAAAAAACAAAATCTTCAAAAAAAGTTGGGAAATTGTTTTGCTTTTTCCCTTGTCTGGCTTCCATAACCTGCTAATCTGAATATATTCCTAGTTCAGGCTTCCATGTACCAACAAGGTTCACAGCCCACTGTGAGGAAATAACCTTGACTTTCTGCAGATCAGAGTTGGACAATCTGCTGTCTTTACTCAAGCTGGAAATCTTTTTCTTGATGCTGGAAGGTAAAGGTGATGGTTCAGGTTTGGTCCTAATTTAGACAATCAGGTCCATCCCCTGCTCACATGGCCTCTTCAAGTGTCAGGTAAGCTGGTATTCTGGCGGGGCGCTTCATGCCACGAGAGGAAGTTAAAGTTTGCTCGACTTTCCTGTCTCCTACCTCCAGGCGGCCTGGTGTCTGTTTGACTGGTCTATTTCTGTCTATCACTATTCAAGGACACAGTCACTGTGTGTGTGTGTGTGTGTGTGTGTGTGTGTGTGTTTGTGTTTTGCAGTCGGTGGGGAGGGACGGGCTGGGAGGAAGAAGGTGGATCACTGTGTTATTACATCGTTTATCTGGAGCAGCAGATCAGACTCGGCAGCCTGAACACATCACTCAGTTTCTCACTTTCATTCTTCGGCTTGTTACTGAACGACTTCAGATCGTTTACGTCTTGTTGTTCTCATTTTCATAAGTTTCCCAAATCAGCTTGAAACATCCAACAGCTTGTTTTTCTGATCTTTGAAACATCCAGTTTCTCAGTTAAGACTCATTTGACTCAAATATTCCTAATTTGTGTTGAAAATTTCCCGCTAGACTTTGAAATGACTTCGCAGAACAAAGTGTGTATATGTGTGTGTGTGTAGCTGTGGAGAATTGTTTATGCCCACATATGATGATTCTCTCTGACCAACCAAAGCTCTCCAGCTTTTTTGCATCATTGCATCACATCACTGGGGCATTCTTTGAACCACGGCTGAGGTATTACCAAAAGATTATTGAACAGTTTTGGTTCCATAGGATGGAAAACTGATAGCATGCAGTGCAGTAGCCTATGTAATAGAAAATCACACATTTTAAAGTCATTTTGGAAGATAAAGCTTTAATGAACCCACAAACAGATACATGACTTTAACCTTTTAATAATGAAAACTTCTTTCATTTAGTCTTTATGCAAGTTTTAAATGACAGCTATTTAAATTTTATTCTGTTCAATCAGTTTCTTTCTCTTCGTTTTCAGTGTTTATGTATCTCTGAAGAATTATTCTCACATTTTCATAGCCTTTTTGCATCTCTTAGCACCTAGTCCTTTTGCTTTTAATCCTGGCTGTATTTGCATTATTCTTGGTTATTTAGCATCTTTTAATATATATATTTGACTACCTTATGGTGAATAATTAAAGGGTAAGCTGCATGTTACCTAACACAGCTGTCACTTTGTAATTCTCTCATAAAATCCATTTTTGAGCCTTTTGCCAACAATTTAGCGCTGTTCCAGTTTTAATTTACCCCATGTTTTATTATCATGTTGTATCACATGTCCCACACCATCAACACCACCACCCCACCCCTCCGTGTCAGACAGGGAAAATTGTCATGAAGTAAAGCTGCATGTTTTCCACACCTGAAGTTTTCCACTTCTGTTCCAGCAGCAAAGAACTAGGCAAGACCTTCCAGACTTCTTGGACATGATAAACAGAAAACATCCTTCAGCCTCTACAGATAAAATCCAAAGCAGAGCATCATAAGGAGCACCTGTATTGCCAGTCCAGACACATACCAGAAGTAGACCCTCTGCCATTTTGCTGCAATGGCATTTCTGTGCATGTCATTTGCAGACATGGCAGCTGGTTGTCTGTTTATTTATTTTATTTTTTAAAATCAGTTTTGCTTTTACTTATGATTGTTGTTTTCTTTTTGTCTCCTTTTTCTTCTTCATCGCCCCCCCCCCCCCCCCCCCCCCCCCCCCCACCCCCACACCAAATCTATATTTTTTTCGGTTTCTCGTTTTCACATTTTTAGGTCATTTGTAATATTGTGATCATACTAACAAAAAAAAGTCTTGACGTTGCATGTCTTTGGCTAATTTACTGAATTTCAGTTTTTTTCCTTGCTTTGGCCATTTAATACTAACATAGTTTGCAGAAGGTTAAACTTGGGTCCTTAATTGGTCTTAAACTTTGGGCTAACATAGATGTTTAAGGACTCTAGACTGCGAGATAAAGAGCGTACCTGAATGAGTGCCGGTCTGCTCTCTGTGGTATTTTACAGCTTTTAGCCTCTGTGTCCATCGTCTTCTGGTCCTTCCAGCTTCCGTTTTAACTCCCACATTCACGGTTCGTGGCCCACGGCTCCAGCTACCCTGACGTCGACACGGGAGGCCAGCTGATACAGTCACTAAATCCGTAACCTCTGATAATAGACCCTGCAGGCAACCGTTGAGTTACACGGAACAGGTGACATTTTCACTTCAGATGTCTGCCTCTTCCCCCCCTCCACCTTATTTATCTCAGAACACCACCAAAGGAGAAGCACCTGCATTATTAACTTGGCAGTTAGCCGGGTGTTAATTGCTGCTACTTTGAACAAAGCTGCACAGCTAAATGACCAGGTGTGTGTATGTGTGCAGCAACACAACAGAGGGGGTGTTATCTAGAGGTGGAAGCATTGTCACAGAGTAAGGGGGGTATTTGTGTTTGTCATAGTTTGGAGAGAAAAAGAGATAATGGGAGCAGTAAAGGGCATTTGCACACAAAAAGTCACCCTTTACTTTTTTAGTCTTGCAAGAAGGACTCATTTAATCATGTAAATTGGTGCCATAATGGATGTAAAAGGAAGGTAATTTGGATTTGATTGTTGTTTTCTTGTTACGATGATGTTTTCTGTGTTTGGCTAAGTAAAGTTCATCCTGGATTTTTGTGATTTTTCTCATGTCCTGTACTTATTATGTTATGTTTATTTGAAAAAATTCTCACCCTGCACACCTGGACTAAGTTAACCAGCTACCTGCTCTTTTCCTAACTTCTGATTCCTTTGTTTGGTGCATGTTGCTTGTCTCGTAGAGTTTGCTGGTTCATACCCAGCTGCTCGTGGTTTTTGCATGGTTTTCTGCTGCAGAGCATGGTTTCATGTTTGCTAAATGTTATAATTTATTTCACTTCCTCATGTCTCATCTGTGAGCCTGTTTTTTTGTCCTGCTATATTTAAAAAATAACTAGCTTTGTACAATATAATCAGGTGGGTGTTTTGTGTGTTGCAGCATTTTTTATTATCCCCACCATTACTGAGGGGTGGAGTCCTAAAATGAGCTTGTACGTACTGACATGGACAGCAGTGTAAACATCCGGACTTGACAGTATTGGACAGTTGCCCACATTTACTGATAAAGGTATCTTATCTAGAGATATCAATAATATTCTATTTTTCATATTACTTAGACATCGGTGCACGAATGTAAACTATGTCTCACCTTTTGATAATCCATCAAAAGCTGATATAGAAACCGCTGAACTTTACAAAGTCTGGACGTTTTATTTCGTCAGATATTTGACAGTTTTGCTATAACTAATTTAAGTTGTATTATAATGTCTATGGCATCTGTTTCTGTTACTGACCAAATATTTTTTATTTTCTGGTCCTCTCATATTAGTCAATAACTATTGGCAACACTGCAGCCCTTTGTCATTTAGGCTGTTAGCTTTAACTAGAATAACAGATGTTTCCTGTTCCCATAGGCGGCAAAAAGGAAACGTACAGGTTAGTATCAGATTATTGACCTACAATTATCGTGTGTCTGTTGCTGGGAATAAAATTCAGTGTTTCCTCTGCAGTGATGGCATGTAATTTCTCCTCTGTTCTCCATTTCTGATGTTCCTACCCAACAAACACACCACCATCAGCAGACAACCAGCGTCAACCGCTGCATTCCCACTGTGTCACACAAACAAATACAAACAGCAGCAATCTCCATCATGTAAACCTTTATGTTCAGTTCCTTTTTCACAACAATGAACGATTTCCACTTCTGTTCGAACAGCCAAGAAAGTCCTTTCAGATTTTGACGTTAAGAAAATAGTCAGATTTTCATCTGTTCTACTCTGACTAGTCTTGCATACAAATGCTCCATCAGTCATGGCAGATAGTCTACTTCTGGTGTTTGCCTGGATGACTTTATGAGATTCATGATCCTTGTGGTACAATCCAGTCTTTCCTCTGCATTATGTGCCAGTTAAAGGAAAGTCCGACCTCCTTACAAAGATTCCCCTCTTCCCAACGGAAGTGAACTTTTCTTGTTCACTACAAAGTCTTGTTTGTGAACAACACATTGCTTCTACAAAGGCCTGATCTAAACTCAATGCAGAAACTGTCTGAATCCTCATATCGGGTAAATCTGATGTGTGGATTCGGCCAGTAAGCTCCTTGTAAATAATGGTTTCCTTTGAGTTTATCACATAAGCAGGAGCCCTACCTTTAAACCTGTTGAGGACCCACAACTTCTCCATTTTCAACTCTGACCCTGTTTACACCAATTTCCATCACACGCGGGAAAACTCAAGTAAATGCACCCAGGACACCCCTGAGGGTTATATTCAGACGTGATGCTGCTGTCCATCCAGGAAGATTGGATCATAGTTGACAGCTCCACATACAGACTGGATTCAGATCCTTTCCATTGGAAGTATTCTGGGATCAACAACTGACCTGGTGTGATTCTGCGCCAGCAGCCGAGTTTCTACAGGATATCTTCTCCTGGTTTAAACTCACAGGATGAATTATTGACAGAAAAAATCTCCTGCTTGTCTTTTAGATTATTTTCTGCAGAGACGGGAAACAAAGCAACTGAACGCAGCTCCCAACTTTGATCTGTCCTCTGGACCCCAGGAGTGTTCTTTTAATGAGCCTCAACCCCCCAAAAGTTCACATACAGTGGAGTCGGACGCAGCAGAAAGCTTTAAGTTTTCTCACAGCACAGTTGGCTACTTTACCCTGTGGACACAACTTGGAAGCTCAGTCTGAAGTGAGATGGAAGTCAAAATCTATGAAGTCTGGATATATTATACAATCACTCTGTGAATGTGGAGACTACCAGAGGGTTTTGTGCCCAAATGTGCTGTTAAAGGCATTAGAATACATTCTAAGTAAATAAATAATCTGAATGTTATTTTCATTAGATTTGGTGTAAAACAGTTCACATATCTAAACAATCTTAGGAAACATCTTCATGTAGCTGTCAAACTAAGAAAGGGACCCCAAAGGGAGAAGACTGAGCTAACCGACACTAAACAGCCAACACACTCTGTACATGTCTGGTTTGGACAATTACCAAATGTTTAAGTCAGAGGTGTCCAGTCTGGCCCTCGAGAACCACAGTCCTGCACGTTTTCCATGTATTCCTGCTTCAACACACCTGCCTCACATTAATCAGTCTTTATGCAGAACTGTAGGCTGTTTGATCTGAATAATGCAAGCCAGGTATGTTGGAGCAGAGATGCATTAAAAACCTGTTGGACAGTGGTCCTCGAGGACCAACTTCAGACATTCCTGATTTAAATGATCTAAGGTTGCATTTACAACAGGATAGTCTGGGGTACTTGGTTCAGCTGAGCAGAGAATTTTTGTTTATTGGTTTTTTTACTCCAGCAGAGCAAATCTGCTGGTTGTTTTGGGACTATCACTGCTAGCAAACACTGACCCAGATGGGGGGAAAAAAGCAGGAGAAAGAGGAAAATCTCGCTCATTGATTGGTCTTTTCCTGAGCTGCCACTTTACCATGGTGGACCACCCATGGCAAATACATAAACATTAAAAAGTTTAAATGGAGGAGGTTTAACTAACTTTACACGACTTTCCTTTGAGCTGTTGTCTTTAGCTGCCCTCTCTGAGTGACTGAAATCTATACATTAAATGAACATAAACACAGTTATGTTAAACTGGAGCTCATTTGGCTCTTTGCCGACACCCTCGCCTCTCTGGGATTCTTTAAACGTGAACCAAAACGAGCCGAACTGAAGTGATTACACTGCAGCGTCATGGGACCCTGAGAGGAGACAAATTAAAGCTTTTCTATGCAGCTAGCCTCATTAAGTGTAAATATGTTTGCTCTGAGGAGATTTAAAACATGTAGGTCCATGGCCAAACCCCCTCTGGGTTTGAGTCTGCAAACACAGACAAATACAAACTTTTTGCACAGAAAGCTACTCTGTAGGGTCTATGAATAGAAAATAATTTAGTAGCTCAACTCTGAAGATGAATTGCCTACTGTTTAATAACAGTAGTCACATAGTCCAACAGACAAACTAGAAGATCTCTTTTGCAGAAAAGTTGGGTGTTTACCACGTCGCAAAATAAACTCAGATCTTTAAGTTAATTTCTTTCAACCTTTATTCAGCAGACGTGCAAATAAATCGCTTTCAGTGTCTTCAGGGAGGTTAACTGTACTTGGTGCAGGATGTGGAGGCGATCTCACATGCAGAACATCAAGGCTGTTTCCCAGAGCACTGGGCTGGGGAGTCCAAAGTGTGTGGACTACATTGGACCCTCACCAAGGCCACCATCTGAGCTCTGCTGTGTTAAGAGAAGCCTATGACACCATACCCTCTCCCCAATCTGTTCCACTAGTTTGGGAAGACTTGTGCCCGCTGTGCAATGACACCAACACATCGTGTCTGTCTAGCGTTGGCACAGGGGCTTTACAGCTGGAGGCATAACCACATGCTAAAAAATAGGGGTGAGTAACTCCAAAACTCAAAGGCAGCAGTCTTGCAAGTGTTAAAAGTTTCCACATTGCAGCACATCCTGATACCTATCAGACTTCTATAGCAGACTTGTGCAAAGTTACTCTGCACGAGTCTAATTACCCATTGATTTGAGTCAGATGTGCAGAAGCATGGACAGTCCCGACACTTGTCGGACTGTGGCCCTCAGCGACTGGAGTTACCCACCCCTGCTATAAAAACTGACAGAGTTCTTGGAGGTGTGCAGGATAACTGTGAACAACTCCTCAGCAGATCAGCACTGGCTTTCAAAGGCTAGTGCTGATTGAACTGGGAGTCCCTTGGAATAACTGGAGACCAGTAGTGAATGCATTCAAGCCACACAAACAAATGGATCCCAGTTCGCTTCCAAGCAAACTCTGGAATAGTTTCCCAGGATTATTGAAGGACTCTCCAAACCTCTTCTTTGGATGTTTCTGCCTTTTGTTATGTTCTCTGTCAAGATGACTCCACACTGCTTTACTAATGTTGTGGTCTGGGCTCTGGGGAGGATTAATCTCTGTCAGACCTACTGGCAGTGATTTTCAGCCCAGTTCTTGTGTATTTGGCATACCTCAGCTTTTTCTTGCAGTTTCCCTTCCTTTAGGATTGCTCCATGACAGTTTCCATGGAGACCATTACTGATGAGGCTTCAGCCAACAGTAGATGGAGCAGTTGAAGGTTCAGATGCAACTCTCCAGTCCGGTGTCAGGTCTCTGCTGGATTTGTTCTTAGTTATTAAGGAACATCACTTAAAATCCTTTTCATCTGCTGGAGTTACATTTTAAGCCTGACACTTCATTTGTCCTCTACTTGTCCAGTTTTCAGATGTTTTAAGGACCCACTTGCACACCATGCTGGTACATGCCCTGCTCTCAGCAAACTACTCTTTGGTAATCACCTTGTTGGAGCTAAGGTCCTATTTTCTGTCTGTTAAATTGCAGAATTGCAACTTTTTCCTAGTTGAAAATGAGAACAAATGATGTGTCATTCTGACACTCAGACAAAACGCCTATAGATCCACTTTTAAAATGATCTTTTAGTTGTACATTATTCCTGTAGCTAGGCCTGTTCTGAAAGTAAAAACTAGACTGAAAAGAGTGAAAAAGCAGCTGATATCCAACAAATAACTGAATGATCTTCAGAAAGTCTGGAAAACTATTGTTCAAGACTACTTTCTGACAACTTTCTGACCTTAAAACTCCTCATCCTGGACTTGTTTGACGACACAGTAACATCTATCATGTGCATTTCTAGAGCCACTGCTGCCCAGTAGAGAGACTGCCAGATACAACTTTTACATTCTGGATGTGACATTGCTGCAGAGTTTTGCTTTATAGTAAAATAAGAAACTGTCTGTTTTGAACACACGTCATTGATTGTGCAAAGAAACCCAACAGAGAAAGAGACAAAACAAGAGTCATCGTAAGATTGTCTTCTGCTGGCTGGAGAGAGCCAACAGGTCAGGTAGGATGCAAGACGGATATTGAACTAGCCGTTGATAGCTGGCACGTGACGTTGAAATGATAAAAGTTCTGTAGTGAGTTTTTAAGAGATTGCAAGAAGGTCTAGCTGCTTGGAAGTGAAATGTAAAGGCTGTACAGTACAACAGGTTGGGACAGACTTAGACCTGGATCCAACATGAAACCAGTTGCTGTTTCTTGGAAAAACTGATTGTTGCTCTGTCTTGGTGTTCAAGTCTGACTGTGACTAAACTGTCTTATCTATACATCTTCCATCAAGACCAGCAATTTTAATCAAGGATTCAGCTGTGAGCCTGCTTTAGTCTGCCGGGTATTTTTCACTTGAACATTAAGCATGAAAAGTCTTCCAGATCAGGAGTCCTCAAGAGCTACTATCCTGTTGATTTTCATGTTTCCCTGCTGCAACATACCTGAACACATCCAAATCAATTACCAGGCAGGTGCAGATAAGTTTTGGAGAACCTTTTAATCTGAATCCGATGTGGAATGATGGGTTGCAAGGGTGACGTCATTTATGCTAAGGGGGCTGAGAATATAAAAAGGGGTGGAGACTCCATTTTAGTCTTCCTGACTCAACACACCAGCGAGCAGCTGAGTTCTTTGTCATGTTTGGTGAGGAAGGGCAGTTTCAGACTGAAACCAAACAGCTGAGATAGAAGGTCTCCTTCAGCAGAATGGGTTATGTGGCTACATTGTGGATATTTTTTATTTAACATTGAGGTTTTAAGTGCTTGAGTCACCTGCTTACCCTGATTGTGAGAAATGGGTAGATATTTGGTATCCAGTCTGACCAGGTACATTTATTGTTCTCATACTCGACATAGATTGTGCATTGAAGGTTTATTTGATGTTAATTTTCTTTGTTGGTTTTTCACAAGGCTATCAGTAGAGGTGCTAACCACTGTTTTTCTCACTCTTAGCTTAACCTGTTTGTCAGGAAAACTAATTTATTGAATGGACCATTTGTTGGTTTTGTTTTAAACATTTGGTTGTATCAACAGCAGAAATGTTTTGCCTGTTTTTCTTGTTGGGTTTTGAGTTGCCATAATGTGTTGTGTGGTTCTGTTTTATTTCCATGCATGGTAGTAATTTGGTTGTAATATTGCTCTACTTGTGTCTCTCTCCAACAATGGCCCCATTTTCCTATTTTGTTTTTGTTTGGTTCATTTCTTTGGTCTGCTGAATTCAGCTAAGTGAAAATAAATTCCACCTTCTGTCATGTCCAACACTGTAAACCACCAAATCAAGTTTTAAAGTATTTTTATTCTTTTGTTAATTGATATTTTGAGTATGGAGTCTCTTACGCAATTTTATTCTAGTTTAAATATCACTGGATCCCACAAGTGTGTACCAGGCAAAAGCTAACACCTGCTCTCGAGGACTGGAGTTGGTGGTCCTTTCTCAAGAGTGAAAGTGGTGGTTCGAAAGTCTTCCAGAGTCAGTCAGATGTTTTTGGCCATCATGTCTAATATAGCATACAAAAAAGTCCTATTAGTGGTTCAATGTAATCATTGTGGGGCCATGATGGTTTATTTTAAATTGCTGTATTTCTCATTAATCTGGCATGTTTATCTGAATACCACACAGTGAGGTCTGGATGTTTCTTAGGAATTCCTTGTTTAGTCATGTTTCAATTCATTTCAGCTTTATTTATATTTTGCAACTTCATAACAATGTAGTCTTTGGACATTTTACAGACACAACAGTTTACTAGAGTTAAGTGGATCAACCTAAATAAATAGTATCAGTGCCAAGGCTGGTATTGGTATCGTTTGATACCAACGTGATGAGACCGATATTTTTCCTACAAAGGGCTTTGGGGTAAAGAGCCAACCATCAGTAGGTTTTGCTGTCATTTAGCTAATTTGCAGTGCTGACTGTTTCTCAAGCAATTGTGTGTGTTGAAACAGAATTATTTTTTTTATATTGTTTGCAAACAATAGAAGCCTCATCTCATCTCGTCTTCATGCCGCTTATCCGGGGTCGGGTCGTGGGGGGAGCAGCCTAAGCAGGGAAGCCCAGACTTCCCTCTCCCCAGCCACATTTGCCAACTCTGCGGGGGGGATCCCGAGGCGTTGCCAGGCCAGCCGAGAGATATAATCCCTCCAGCGTGTCCTGGGTATTCCCCGGGGTCTCCTCCCAGAGGGACGTTCCCGGAACACCTCACCATGGAGGCATCCTAACCAGATGCCCGAGCCACCTCAACTGGTTCCTCTTGATGCAGAGGAGCAGCGGCTCTACTCTGAGCCCCTCCCGGATGACCGAGCTCCTCACCCTATCTCTAAGGGAGAGCCCGGCCACCCTGCAGAGGAAACTTATTTCAGCCGCCTGTATCTTGTTCTTCTTTCGGTCACGACCCACAGCTCATGACCATAGGTGAGGGTAGGAACTTCTTCACCACGACAGACTGGCGCAGAGTCCGCATTACTGCACACGCCGTACTGATCCGTCTGTCGATCTCGCGCTCCATCCTTCCCTCACTCGTGAACAAGACCCCGAGATATTTAAACTCCTCCACTTGAGGCAGGACCTGACCCCCGACCCGGAGAGGGCAAACCACCCTATTCCAGCTGAGGACCATGGTCTCAGAGTTGGAGGTGCTGATTCCAATCCCGGCTGCTTCACACTCGGCAGCGAATCGCTCAAGTGAGAGCTGGAGATCATGACCAGATGAAGCCAACAGGACCACGTCATCTGCAAAAAGCAGGGACCCAATCCTGAGGCCACCAAGCCGGATCCCCTCAACACCTCAGCTGCGCCTAGAAATTCTGCCAATCCAGCGGCACTGCCCCCGATGTCCACGCGATGCTGCAGAGGCATGTCAGCCAGGGCAGCCCCACAGCATCCAGAGCCTTAAGGAACTCCGGCCACCCCCGGGGCCTTGCCGCCAAGGAGCTTTTTGACCACCTCAGCGACTTCAGCCCCAGAGATAGGAGAGTCCACCCCTGAGTCCCCCAGCTCGGCTTCCTCATCGGAAGACGTGTTGGTAGGATTGAGGAGGTCTTCGAAGTACTCCCTCCACAAAACACAACGTCCCGAGTTGAGGTCAGCAGCTCCCCATCTCCACTGTACACAGTGTCGATGGAGCACTGCTCCCACCTCCTGAGCCACCGGATGGTGGACCAGAATCGCCTCGAAGCTGTCCAGAAGTCTTTCTCCATGGCCTCGCCGAACTCCTCCCATGCCTGAGTTTTTGCCTTGATGGCATCCCTCACTGCTGGTGTCCACCAATGAGTCCTGGCATTACCGCCACGACAGGCACCAATGACCTTACAGCCACAGCTCCGGCTGGCCGCCTCAGCAATAGAAACACGGAACACAGCCCATTCGGACTCAATGTCCCCCGCCTCACTCGGGACATGATTGAAGCTCTGTTGAAGGTGGGAGTTGAAGCTCGCTCTGACAGGGGACTCAGCCAGACGTTCCCAGCAGACCCTCACAACACGTTTGGGCCTGCCAGATCTGACCGGCTTCCTCCCCCACCATCTGAGCCAACTCACCACCAGGTGGTGATCAGTTGACAGCCCCCCTCTTCACCCGAGTGTCCAAGGCATGTGGCCGCAGGTCCGACGATACGACTACAAAATCGATCATCGAACTGCGGCCCAGGGAATCCTGATGCCAGGTGTACATATGGACACTCTTATGTTGGAACATGGTGTTCGTTATGGACAATCCACGACAAGCACAGAAGTCCAATAACAAAACACCATTATAGTTCAGAGGGGGGGGACCATGCCTCCCAATCACTCCCCTCCAGGTCTCACTGTCATTGCCCACGTGATCATTGAAGTCCCCCAGCAGAACGATGGAGTCCCCAGAAGGAGCACCCTCCAGCACTCCCTCCAAGGACTCCAGAAAGGGTGGGTACTCTGAACTGCTGTTCGGCGCATAAGCACAGACAACAGTCAGGCCCCGTCCCCCCACCCGGAGGCGGAGGGAAACTACCCTTTCATCCACTGGGGTAAACCCCAACGTGCAGGCACCAAGCTGGGGGCTGATGAGAATATCCACACCTGCTCGGCGCCTCTCACCATGAGCAACTCCAGATTGGAAGAAAGTCCAGCCCCTCTCGAGGGTACAGGTTTCAGAGCCCAAGCCATGCGTCGAAGTGAGTCCAACTATATCTAGCCGGAACCGCTCAACCTCGCGCACAATCTCAGGCTCCTTCCCCACCAGAGAGGTGACATTCCATGTCCCTAGAGCCAGCTTCTGCAGCCGGGGATCGGACCACCAGGGTCCCCCGCCTCTTGCTGCCGCCCAGCTCACATTGCACCCGACCCCTACGGCTCCTCCCGCAGATGGTGAGCCCACGGGAGGTGGGGCGCATGTAACCCTTTTGGGCTGAGCCCGACCGGGCCCCATGGGCGAAGGCCCGGCCACCAGACGCTCGCTCTCGTACCCCACCTCCAGGCCTGTCTCCAGAGGGGGGCCCCGGTAACCCGCATCCAGGTAAGGGAACATTTATGCCCAGGTTTGTCGTCAATATAGGGGTTGATGAGCCGTGGTTGGTCTGGTCCCTCCCCTAGACACCTGTTTGCCATGGGTGACCCTACCAGGAGCATAAGGCCCCCGACAACATAGCTGCTAGGATCTTCAGGATGCACAAACCCCTCCACCACGATAAGGTGACGGCTCAGCCTAAATTTTAATTTCTCAGTTTTCTATTCAGTTTTTTAATACAAAAAATGTTTATTTGACAAAAATCTTGAATTGCTTTATTATGATCATAATTGTGGTCTATAAGGATAGAAATCAATAAAGGATTGCGAAGAAAACATATTGGTATCTGAATCAGAACCCTAAACCACTGGATTAACTTGGTGTCAGGTCAATACTAAAATTTGCAGAATCGCAAAGCTCTCATTTTTACTCTCTTACGACAATGAAGCTTTATTTTATGATGTTGTAGATGTGCCTAATGAATGAAAGGAGAGGAAACGGCACAGCAGGAGTCAGTCTGACTCTATGCACAGAAGAGCTATAGTTGGAAGTCATTAGCCTTTAAGGTGTAAATTGAAAATGTGCATAAAAGCAGGTGGATTAAAACAAACAAGACAAAGAAAGCTGCTGTTGCTGCATCCACATAGTTCCCACTGACTGCGCTTATAGGAGCTGCAGATATTAACGGCTGTTCCAGACGGCTTAAATGAGGATGACACCAGCTGGAATCAGATGTCAAGCGATGCGCACAAAGCTCTTATTTTTGGGAAATAAAACCTGCTGCAGTTTTGTTGTTTAATTTCCAGCTTTCCCAGACCTCTTGACACGTCGCCGTGTCTCCTGTTTGCAGCCTGTTGTGATAATATGGATCAGCGAGGACAGCTCATCCACAGCTGCTTGGACATAAACAGCTTCTATTTGTCTGCCCTTGAAAACCCATTAAATCCTCCCAGAAATACAATAAATATTTCCTTTTTTCGCTGATACAGTATGCAGCCACTCAGGATCACACTATTTCCAAAATAGGTGCTACAGGTTCTTTTTGTTTTGTTTTTTGTCATTTTTTTCCATTCCTTTCTTTCAGCCCAGAGTGTGAGATTGACCCGAGCACAACTCTTATCTCAGATTGATCAGGTAGACAATAACCCAGCCTGGCTGCTATTGACCATAATAACACAGCTTTGCACTTTCTTCTCTTGGCTTTCTGGTTTGTTCCTTCAACTTTTCCTGATTTATTTTTCTCCCCCATCAGTCTTTCCTCCTCCTCCCTTCTCGCTGCCGCCCGTCGGCTCTCCACTCCACTTATTTCTGACAGTTGGACAGGTCTGTAAGATGCCAGAGCATTTCGCACAATGATACCCATTTACAGCGAGGAGTGCTCATAATGACTTCAAATCATCTGTAATGGCTCATCATGGGCACTTCTCTCGTCCTCCTGCAGGCATTTCAAACGTGCATGCTTTTTTCTTCTGTGTGTGTGTGTGTGTGTGTGTGGACACCTTTATACCATACACAGTCAGTACAATGTATGTCCTACTTACAGTACATGAGAAAATGTATAAACCACAGGGGAACAGAAATATGAATCCATATCAATTGATTGGACGTACTTCTGGCACTGTTTCCCAAACGGTGGGTTGAGACCTGAGCAGTAGCTCAGAGGATAAATCCTGGGGGGCTTCACAGCTGGCTGACTGGAAAAAATTTTCCAACCTGTTATGATGAATTTTAACTTTTTTTTGCTCGCTGTGGAAACATGTGGTCAAAACTAAGAAGGATTCTGCATGAAGTGTGAAAGAACAAAATGCAAACTGCTCCTGTGTTGTGAAGTCAGGTTACAAGGTGATGCTACGCTGGACGTGTTGTTTATTTTCTGTAATGTCTTGGAAACTTCCATCATGTGTATTTATGGGAACCAATGTGGGCCATATTTGGTCAATAATTTTATGTCATTCATAATGAACCTGTAGAATTTATGGCACAAAATTTGGAAATTTAGCCTGTTTGTTTACAATACTGCAATAAAGTTAATTTTATTTTGCATCATTTACAGTGTAAATTAAATAAAATATAACTGCTGTTTTCCACCACTGTTGCACCAAGATTATACTGACTAAGAAGAATCTAAATGCCAGTAATGAAGACAGGAAGACTTGGTAGATGGTTCTGATCCTCAGAGTTTGAGTTGGTGTGTGTGACACTTTCTGCAAAACCGACCAGCGTTTCCAGCCACAAACTGGTGATTATGAAGCTGATGTTAAAGATATTCATATGTGCTATTTTATATTGGATCCAGATCTGCTGGAAGCAGCTGCAAAGTGTTGCAGGTAAACTGTCGCACACTTACACCATGACACATTTACGACGCACGTATGCGTTATGCCCATAGACTGTGTGTATATAAAGAGGTGGACGGAGCCTCCGTGACGTCACCCGTAGGTTTCTGAAAAGCTGAATTGAAGCTCGGTGGGCGGTTCCTACCATCGTCATCTTGGCAGGGGCATGCACGTCGTCTCGCCCGGAAAATACAAATATGGGCAAAGAGGTGGACGGGGGGGGGGGGGAGGGGGGAGAGTCATGGCGGATGATTGACATTGAGCGAACTCCCAGCTTTCTGTAGCTAAGAGCTAACCCAGAGATAACGGGAGCTAACCAGCTAACGGAGGTAAGCGGGCTAAAGCTAAGCCACGTTGTTAACCGGCTAAAAACCGCGGTTGTTCTACATTCTTCTTACTTGAAGCCGGATATTGGTACCTGTCAATCCAAAGGACATGCCCCTATATATGCCGAACTTCGAGATTAAATTACTTTTAAATGGGCAAATTAAAAAAAAAATTCACTCCCCCCAAAGTTGTCATGAAGGTAAACCTGAACTATAAACCTAAAATGGATTTTTGAACCGGGCTGTAAACATGTTTATTTCTGCTGTGAATTTGGCCTTTTTAACATGGGAGTCTATGGGGATTCGCTCTGTTTTGCAGTCCCTAGTGGATGAAGGGGGAACTGCAGTTTTATGCACTTCTGCGTAGGGTTCACTTTTAACCGCCGGAGGTTGCCGCTTGGTCATGCCCAGTTCCACCATCATACAGTTACACATCACACACTTACAAAGTCTCACAGTAAACTCCTCCTTTATAAATGTGGAACAAATGTGAACAAAAGATCCAAATGCTGCAAGTTTCTTGTGGAAAAAAAAAAGAGATAATTTTCAAACAAAAGTGTGTTTCATTTCTGTTTCCCAAACTTTAGCTCAATCAGCAGCGTTGAGACGAGTAGAACCAGCACTATCACAGCTGAAAGGATGAAAGAATCCGCCTTCTACATAAAGCCGTTTGAAATATTTAGAGTGGAGTTTAAGAAAAAGCAGGAAGTGTGGAGCATCAGAGGCTGAAGAGAAAAGTCGAAGGTGTAGTAGACTCCCAGGGAGGCGCAGCAGGGGATAAAAGTGAACCATGAAAACAGAAAAGCTGCGTCATGATGCATGAGAGAATCACGGCTGGATCAGCGACTGAGGCGGGACGTCAACACCGAGGCCCAAATCCACAGGTTAACAGTGAGAAGCTGCCAGTTGAAAGGCTTCTCCCCGCTGATCCAGTCGTGGAGTCGATGCAACAGTAGGTTTCCTCTGGTTGCGTCTCTCGCTGGAAAAGTCAGTGTGACACAGTGGTGAAGCAAATGCAGGAGGACGGCAGGTCGGGGAGCTCGGTCACTCATCCTGCTGGCAGTAATTTGCTTTCAGGAGTCACGAGAAGAGCCGAGAGATGCCAAATGGAGCGCTTTTGATCCAGCATTTAGACATGTTTCATATCAGTTTCCAGCTTCATCCACAAGGGAGGAAAATGTCATTTTCAGACATGTGGAGGTTCAGGGACACAAGTCTTCTTCAGTCCAGTCCCTTTGATGTCGAAACTGGAATAGAAAAATATGCATCATAGAATATTTCACCTGCCAAGCTCAGATAAAGTATCGGTGGCGTTTCTTTTCAACAGAACCGTAAAACTTGGAGGCCTGGTTTTATTCAGCTTGGTATGAAAAGTTTTTGAATATTAGGAAAAATCTGAACTGTTTTCATTAAACTGTTAAAGGAAGACGTTTGCAGGCGATGTGATCTGTGTTTCCCTCCACTTCCACCACCATGGAGTCATGATCATATTGTCCACAGTCCAGAGAAATGTGATGAACCAGTCTCCATCCTAATACAGCTGGTTTTCATGAAGAGTGGATGTGCCGTGGTATCTGTGTGGAGGTGGATGTGTGTATCCGCATGGTGTGTTTACATAAGCTAAACAAACTTTGTGTTTATTTCTGAAGTTCATGTGATCCTGCACCAGTGGCTACGTGTTCCAGTTGTGTGCTATTTGTCTCTAGTATCACAGTGGTCCCTCGTTTATTTCGGGGATACGTTCTGAAAACACCCTGCGATGAATGAAATCCGTGAAATGACGACCTTATTCATTTTTCACAATTCTAATTCATGTTAAGGCTTAATTATCCCCTTCTCAGAGTGTTTACGGACCTTTCCCAAACTATAATGAACATTTTCAACATTTTCACACATTTTATACGATCTGGAAAACCAACATATATTTAACAACATAAATTTCTAAATAATTCTCCAGCCTGTAAAATATATTCCAGCCTCTCTGCTGGTGATGCGTCCCCCCACCCCCGTCTGTAATGTCTTTTTGCACAGAAATAAAGCACAGTGTTTTTATGTTTTCCAACCCAATGAAGAAACAAAGCTCTGTGGGATGATTGCTACGGTAAAATCTGGACAGAATGGATAAAATAGGATTTACGTGTACTTACGTGTAAATTTGCTACATTTAAAAAAAAAAAAAAAAAAAAAATCAGTGAAATGGCGAGACCGCAGAAGATGAACCAGATATAACGAGGGACCACTGTAGACTGTTTTAGTTTGCTGTACTTATATGTGAACTGGTCACCCCTTTGTTGCTGTGTCATGAACCACATGACTTATTACCCCAAACCCGAAGACCCTGCAGATGTCCCGAGAGTTAGGAGGTGACTGACAAGCAGAGGCAGAATCCTGCCGGCCGTGTGAGCACCGAGCAGCGAAGTTGTACCACTGGTTGAAGAAGGCTAAGCCTGGGGTACAGCAGCTTGGAGCGTGTTCTGCCATTCTGTGTTGTTTTTCCATGTGGATGTGTCAGCGTGCCAGAGGATGAGGCCCTGAGCCAGCCGGGGGGGATCGAGGCGAGTGACGGAGTGCCGAGATGCTGAAGACACAACTCTGCCTCGCCGTGTGAGTATTGGAGCTGTCGTATACTGTATTACTATTTCAGGTGACCAAGCGGGACTCGTTATCCAGGACCAGCCCACACTTTCATCATTTTAGTATCATTTCACCATCATCTTTTAGATAAAGAATCATTTTCTTTGCTCCGTCTGTCTGGTTCTAAAGTCCTAAATGAGTGTTGCTGATCTGAACCAACACGTTTCACAGGAAGTTGTCGCTCTTCATGTGGCAGATTAACTTTAACTATGTGGCAGATTCGCAAAGTTATTTGTCAATTTGCTGTTTTTAAATGTTGATTTTAGGAGAAAGGATTTTTAATGGAACTCATTAGTGGCCGGATCAGTTTTATTTAGGTTTTCTTGATGTTGTTTATGGAAGAAAGTTGTTTAAAGCTTGTTCATGGTGTCTGTAGCTGCGTTTCCATTACAAGTTTTGATAAACTTGTTGAGTCGCTTTGGATAAAAGCGTCTGCTAAATGACTGTAGAATAGAATAGAATAGGATAAACAACAATTGGAATTTGCAGGTTTTTGTACTGAACAGTGTTTAGCATGTAAACCACAGTCAGAACTGTGGCTTATGTGATGTAGTTTCATAGTGTTATGTTGGGGTTTTCTACATGCTGCAGAGATTTTGCTATGGCTCTTCTTTTGTAAAATACTCTGAAATTAGCTGTTGTACGTTCCACACCGCACCATCTTTACCAGAAATTAACTGATCACGACACCCAACATCTCGTCTGGTGACATGTAAATGCAAAAAAGTGTTTCCATCGTACTTTTGCGTTATATTTCTATATCAAAACATCTGAATAACCACCTCATGAGAACATAAAAAAGTTTTTAGCAATATTTGAGACTATCTTTAAAATGTGTTACCATTAGTGTTTTTCCTATTGCCATATTTAGTTTTTGCACAATTCTAGTTGTAATAGAAATGCAGCTTTAGTTTGCATCTGTAAGCCCTTTTGCTGCTAAATGTGTGCAGCCCAGACATTTATTATCCAGCTGAGTGCATCTGCTTCAATCTCCAGTTCAGAAAAATCCCCACAAAGATGAGCAGAGGAACAAAACAGACATTTGCTGGAGTTTCCTGCATTCTGCAATACGCTGCAGACAGACTGAATGTCCATGCATGAAACTCTTCAGTGCAGCTGATTCATAAGTGGTGTATGAATGTAATACCAAGCACTTCTTCAGAGTCCCAGTGAGTTTGTGTGCATAGAAACAACAAAATAAACTCTTGTTTCTATGGTGATTATGTGATTCCTATCTGAATATCCATCATTTGCATGATAAGCTTTCTCACACTGGGCTTCATACGACACGTTTCTCCTGCATGTGTGCAAAAAAAAACAACCTTTTGCTTTCAGCTGAGATAGTGAAGTATGACTTTTGACACATCTGGTGTGAAGAATTAAATTATCAGGTGAGTGTGAATGAAGATGATAAAGGCAGAAAGCTGTCATCTATGTGACATTTACTAACCTGCTTGTCTGTTGCTGTTTTTAACTGTGAACAATGATGAACATCCCTCAGATCCACGACACTCACAGCGGAGACATGATGACTAAAGACAAGCCCTGACACCGGCTCGGCTGCTGCAGCTCCAACTTATTTCTGCAGATAGATGGAGGATTAGGATCATATTTATTATCTACACAGTAACAGGACATTACCTCCAGATGGACTTCATAAGTGAACAGTTTTATCATCTTATTCTTGTAAATTTGACAGGGAACCGGGCTGAGCTGACACTGGTCCTGTTCAGGAGTTCACAAACTAAACTCTTTCGTCAGGTTTTATCCTCCAGCTTAAAGTGGAACTATTATGTGCATTTAAGACTAATTTATTTTTATTTCTGAGACCAGAAGGCCTGGGGTTGATGGAGTTATTGTCACAAATTGCTTTATTTACTTCAGACCGACCCTCTCCGTAGGCTGTCAGATCAGCCTGTGGGCAAAACGAGTGTACTGAGACTCTTCCGCATTAAGCCCCGCCTCCCGCCACTGCACCACATCGGGAGCACGCACCGCACCTGCTTTCGCCGTCATTGTAACATCTCATAAACAGAAGGATTAGGCTAATATGAACTCAATAAAATAACAAAATACAATGTCAACACACAGCATACAGCCCTACATGTTGGAACCTGAATCAGACCCTGAAAACGAAGTGGAAAACAGCAACCCACAGCAAGGAATGCAGCAGGATGTCTCTCTTTGGTAAACTCACCAGCCATCGTTGGAAATAACTTTATCCCACGTGTTCCACCCGCCTGATGTGTTTGTACATGCCCTTGTTAACCAGTAGAAGGTAACCAATCACCGAACCTTATCCCCCGGGACGTCACAAGGATTTCCAAGTAGAAAAAACTCTCTAAAACGACACGTTTTTCGTCGCCATGGAAACCGAACGGAGAGAGTGCTGGAACTCAAACTCAAACTCAAACATGCGTTTAGGTGATAAAAAACTGTCGTTCACATGTCTGATGAGGATTCAACACTGTAACACTGTAGAAAGCTCAGAAAACTCCAAATACTAGAATAGCTTTAAGAAAAAGGAATAAGAGGAAGAACTTGTCCCCAAACATGTATTTTGTTATTGTTCATTTAAATGGTTCTACATGATTAATTTTATCCCATTAATTTCCTTTTTCTTACCCAAGATAGGTTCCCAGATGAAGCAGGTTAAGAAGGAAATAGAGGCAACATGGCGGATTCCAAGGTATTCCAAGGACAGCATGAATACATGATCCATCCAGCACCTCCTGGGTTTACCATGGGATCTTATCCCACTTGGAAACATCTAAATCAGGTAGCTGAGCCACCATAGCTGATTCCTTCGTATGTGGACAAGCACCAAACCTCCGTTTATTCTGTTTTTTATCCCTGGAACGGCATCGTCTGTGTGGTGCAGCCTGCAGCTGTCACGTTCACACCAACAACAAAACAATGGAAAAATGCCTCTTTGCATTTTTTCTTGCATTCGATCCAACAACAAATGATTGCAATACGTTGATCATAGAGTTGTATTATAGAGTTGTAATATAGAACTTGTCAACACTTTGGGTGCATTCACTGTGACATAGTCCAGTGGGAAGTTCCACGTCTTCCTTTGGTTTGCTTTGTTTCACACTGACTGTTTCAAGCTGCAAAACCTGCGCACAACAGGAGATATTCCCCAACCACTGACCAAGTAGACAAAGCAGGAAGGAGGCGATAATCCCGTTCATTGATTGGCCGGGATCAAGAACAACTTATTCACGGCAATGAAGCAATGGAGCAACGTGACTTGGTGTTCAGATCTAAAGTTGTTTTCAGAGGAAAGTGTCTGAGCTCTCCAGCATGTTCAGCATCACCTCTATGCTTTACTGGATGGTGTGTTTACTTCCACGCTGCTACTGAACAACACCAGGGTGTACTTCAAGAAAACCTGAGACCCCCAGTTTGAAAGCACACTGGAGTACATTTCATAGCTCCGAACAAACTTTGGTGTTGGTGGAAGCAAAGCAGGGGAGGTCAGGAGGAGGAGCAGTTGTCTTTCAGCCAGAAAGTTGGAGGATCAGTTCCAGGCTTCACCTGACTATAAACACTGGATCCTGCTTTGCTCCTTGATATGCCTGTCGGGGTGTGTGTGAATGGATGACTGTGGCAGAAGGTTACAGAAGCCTCAGGCAGGTTTATTTCCACAAATATCTTAATAGTCACTGAAAGATTTGCTTTATTTATCAGTAGAGCAGGCAGCTGAAGGGTTAGGGGATTTCTCTTATCCTTTGAAACAGAAGTGAAAACTGAACTAAATGATAATTAGCAACCTGTTTCTCTGGGTGTAGACAATGGATGGATGGATGGAGCAGCTGATTATCTGCACTTTTATTTCATTGGTCTCCAGAGTTACTCAGAATGGTGACAAATAGAAATGTTCCCTAAGGGAAAAACTCACCTCATTACTTTATATAACTGTAAAAGTCACATCTAAAGTAAACTACTGCTGTTTCCACTCCTGTCAGAAGGAAATGGCGTCCACATCTGTGTGAGCGATGCTGGATGGTCTGGCCTCACTGACCAGGCCTCATGTGGAGGAACCAATCACACACTCTCAAAAATAGAGGTACAAGATAAGGACATTTCTGTACCTATAGGTACATTTTAAAGAAATGTTCTCTCAAAAGTACAATACTGGTCTTTAAGAGACCAGAATCACACCTTCAGAGTACGAAAAAGGGTTCAAAGTGACATAAAGTACAAATTTGTACCATTTTAACCATAAGGGTACCTGCAGCATTGAAAAGTGTTTGTCGTGACAAAAGCTATTGTTAGCAGCAGTGTTATGATTTTAATAAAAATAATTTTTAAAAAGTCGCCTCAAAAGAAATGTATTGTTAAGACCGGTTTAGACGCACAAAACTTGCTGTAGCCTACAACGTCACGTCGCACGTCACGTTGTTCACTTGCTTTTGTGTTTACATTGAAGTGGACGTGATTTGGATGAGAGGAAAGGTGGAGAAAAAAACTATTTCGGCTGTAATGTTACAAACTAAGTGGAATGGACCAGGCCTAATGCTGGGAAAAACATAAAAAACATAACTTGATAAGGTAATGTTGAACTTGATAAGGTACAAAAATAGACCAGAACTGAAGGGTACAGGAATGTCTCTCAAAAGAGTACACCCCCAGCGACAAGCATTTGTACCTTTTTAGGTACAAGCTGGTACCTCTATTTTTGAGTGTGCAGCTGTCAGTGAAGTGTTCAACATTGGTCTATGGAAGGATGTGGAAATGTAAAAAAAATCACAAACATTTGAGCAGCTGATGTCAGGAACCTCTCAGTGAATCCTGCCGCGTGTCCAAGTTATTGCTGCTCCTGCGTTCGCTTCTCATTGTCTAATCCGTCTCCACCGAAGCTTCATTTAGATGAAAATCCATCAGCAGTTTGACTCTGACAGGTCTTCTGCTGAGCGATCGTCTGTAATCTGTTTTTCATTGTCTGCCGATCGATCGCCCCGTCCCTCTCTCACTGCTGCTGTCGCTCGGCCTGAAAGTTAACAGTTTGCTGTCGTCTGTGTGTGTCAACACGTCTGAGTGTTTCTGAGACATCGATGCAAGTGCGTGAGGTGTGATGTGAAGTTGTCTCTTTCAATTTGGAACTTCGTGCATAACAACAACCTGCATTAACTACAAAGTTCATATTCATCAAACACATGTTCCTGTGCGATGAACAGTGATGAAGGTCGTCGTGTCTCGTACACAACACACAAGGTCAACACATCCACTTAGACTTTCATATCAAGTTGTTTGTAGAGGTTTGGATGGTTCTATGTAACCTCTTGGTTTTCTTTCCTAACGCTAAGACCATGAAAATGGAAACTTCTTTCCAATGTTTGTGTTTTATCAGCAGATTTTTTTCAGATGGAAGAGACCATCGGGTTTAGAATAAAGGTGCATCTATGTTCCCTTTTCAGGAGTCTGCTGTAATACTCAACCTTAGGTGGCAGTAGACCTTTAAACAAGATAATCATGCTACACATCAAGTGAATGCGTTGAAGAAACAGTTACCAGAGAACAGTATAAACATTTTGGAGTGGGTCAGTCAGAACTCAGATCTGACTCCCACCCAGAAAGAATTAGACTCATTACGTAACTTTCTGACCTTAAAACTCTGTATTCCGGACTTGTTCAATGACATCTATTGTGTGCATTTCAAGTGGCGCTGCTGCTCAGCAGCGTCCCGAAGCTGAGAAACTGCACTATAAAACTTTATCATCATGGACAAGACATGACGTTCATATGTGCTTCACGCTAGAAAACAAGCTGGCTGCTTTGAACACGCAATGTCGCAGATTTAGCAAAGAAATACAAGAAGATTAAAAGAGAGAAAGAGACAAAACAAAAGTCATCGTAAGATCATCTGCTGGCTGGAGAGAGCTAACAGGTCAGGTGGGATGCAAGATGGATGCTGGATTAGCCGTCGATCGGGGGCTTGTGACAGAAAATGGTAAAAGTTCTGTAGTGTGTCATTAAATTGCCAGGGCTCTTGTAGCGGTTAGGATCTTTTCTGTGTTGTGTGTAATGAAAACCAAGATACCCAGTCTCAGACTCCACGGCTTCATTATTAGCACCTCTGGTTCTGGTTCAAAATATAGAACAGGTTAATCAGCTTCCACAGTCATGGCATCAATCCAACACAAGTCCTCCCAATATCAGACAGATGCTAGACACATAAAAAAAAAAGATATATGAAAAATATAAAATTAGTATTAAAATACTGGATAGGTAGCTGGATCGAAATTTAAAAGAGACAGGCTCATTAGCGCCCATAGTGGCGGGATCAATACAACTGAAAAAGAAAACAATTGTTTTACGCGGTCATGTTGCTAGCATTAGCCACACAGACTAAGCTAAAAAGTTGCTACTGAGTAATTTATCCTTTTACAAAACAAAACCACATTACGTCCGCAGCTGTTAACAGAGTGCATACAGATGGAAATAAATATTTAAAACACGGTGATAAAAAGATCACGTTTGTAGAGCTCAGTCCAAGCCATCTTACCACAGTCCTCCTGATGTCAGACTGAGGCTAGACGGAGAGGGCACCCGTCTCAAGTCTGCAGGGGCTCGACCAGGTGGCGTTCAAGTCCTCGAAAATGAATCCAAACTTAAGCTACTGATTATGATAAATGTAAATAAATAAAAACTTGTTACTGAAAATATTAGACTCATAGGAATAAATCAAATTACATATAATGAGGCTTAAATTATAGAAATACATCAAAGGGTGGCAAATGGAATCATTACAAATGAACTTTAAACTTTTTGTTAAACTCTTATAGTTTAATGCATCTTTTGTGTTGGCATGGATATCAGCCAAGTGGCAACCTCCAGCGGTTAAAAGTGAAGCCTATGCGGAAGTGCATAAAACTGAAGTTCTCCCTTCATCCACTAGGGGCTCCAAAACAGAGCAAATCCCCATAGACTCCCATGTTAAAAAGACCAACTTCACAGCAGAAATAAACATGTTTACAGCCATCCATCCATCCATCCATCCATCTTCTGCCGCTTATCCGGGGTCGGGTCGCGGGGGCAGCAGCCTAAGCAGGGAAGCCCAGACTTCCCTCTCCCCAGCCACATTTGCCAACTCTGCGGGGGGGATCCCGAGGCGTTCCCAGGCCAGCCGAGAGATGTAATCCCTCCAGCGTGTCCTGGGTCTTCCCCGGGGTCTCCTCCCCGAGGGACGTGCCTGGAACACCTCACCAGGGAGGCGTCCAGGAGGCATCCTGACCAGATGCCCGAGCCACCTCAACTGGTTCCTCTCGATGCGAAGGAGCAGCGGCTCTACTCTGAGCCCCTCCCGGATGACCGAGCTCCTCACCCTATCTCTAAGGGAGAGCCCGGCCACCCTGCGGAGGAAACTCATTTCAGCCGCCTGTATACGAGATCTCGTTCTTTCGGTCACGACCCACAGCTCATGACCATAGGTGAGGGTAGGAACGTAGATCGACTGATAAATCGAGAGCTTCGCCTTCTGGCTCAGCTCCTTCTTCACCACGACGGACCGGCGCAGAGCCCGCATTACTGCAGACGCCGCACCGATCCGTCTGTCGATCTCACGCTCCATCCTTCCCTCACTCGTGAACAAGACCCCGAGATATTTAAACTCCTCCACTTGAGGCAGGACCTGACTCCCGACCCGGAGAGGGCAATCCACCCTATTCCGGCTGAGGACCATGGTCTCAGATTTTGAGGTGCTGATTCCCATCCCAGCCGCTTCACACTCGGCCGCGAATCGCTCAAGCGAGAGCTGGAGATCACGACCAGACGAAGCCAACAGGACCACGTCATCCGCAAAAAGCAGGGACCCAATCCTGAGGCCACCAAGTCGGATCCCCTCAACCCCTCGGCTGCGCCTAGAAATTCTGTCCATATAAGTTATGAACAGAATCGGTGATAAAGGGCAGCCTTGGCGGAGTCCAACCCTCACCGGAAACGAATCCGACTTACTACCGGCAATACGGACCAAGCTCTGACACCTGTCGTACAGGGACCGGACAGCCCGTACAAGGGGGTCCGGTACCCCATACTCCCGGAGTACCCCCCACAGGAGCCCCCGGGGGACACGGTCGAATGCCTTCTCCAGGTCCACAAAGCACATGTAGACTGGTTGGGCAAACTCCCATGCCCCCTCCAGGACCCCAGAGAGGGCATAGAGCTGGTCCACTGTTCCGCGACCAGGACGAAAACCACACTGCTCCTCCTCAATCCGGGATTCGACTATCCGGCGGACCCTCCTCTCCAGGACCCCTGAATAGACCTTACCAGGGAGGCTGAGGAGTGTGATTCCCCTGTAATTGGAACACACCCTCCGGTCCCCCTTCTTAAAAAGGGGAACCACCACCCCAGTCTGCCAATCCAGCGGTACTGCCCCCGATGTCCACGCGATGCTGCAGAGGCGTGTCAGCCAGGACAGCCCCACAGCATCCAGAGCCTTAAGGAACTCCGGGCGGATCTCATCCACCCCCGGGGCCTTGCCGCCAAGGAGCTTTTTGACCACCTCAGCGACTTCAGCCCCAGAGATAGGAGAGTCCACCCCTGAGTCCACCAGCTCTGCTCCCTCATGGGAAGCCGTGTTGGTAGGATTGAGGAGGTCTTCGAAGTATTCCCTCCACCGACCCACAACGTCCCGAGTTGAGGTCAGCAGCTCCCCATCTCCACTGTACACAGTATTGATGGAGCACTGCTTCCCCCCCCTGAGCCGCCGGATGGTGGACCAGAATCTCCTCGAAGCCGTCCGGAAGTCTTTCTCCATGGCCTCGCCGAACTCCTCCCATGCCCGAGTTTTTGCCTCGGCAACGGCCGAAGCCGCATGCCGCTTAGCCCGTCGGTACCCATCAGCTGCCTCCAGAGTCCCACAGGCCAAAAAGGCCCGATAGGACTCCTTCTTCAGCTTGACAGCATCCCTCACTGCTGGTGTCCACCAACGAGTCCTGGGATTACCGCCACGACAGGCACCAACGACCTTGCAGCCACAGCTCCGGCTGGCCGCCTCAGCAATAGAGGCACGGAACACAGCCCATTCGGACTCAATGTCCCCCGCCTCACCCGGGACATGTTCGAAGCTCTGCTGAAGGTGGGAGTTGAAGCTCGCTCTGACAGGGGACTCAGCCAGACGTTCCCAGCAGACCCTCACAACACGTTTGGGCCTGCCAGCTCTGACCGGCTTCCTCCCCCACCATCTGAGCCAACTCACCACCAGGTGGTGATCAGTTGACAGCTCCGCCCCCCTCTTCACCCGAGTGTCCAAGGCATGTGGCCGCAGGTCCGACGATACGACTACAAAGTCGATCATTGAACTGCGGCCCAGGGAATCCTGATGCCAGGTGTACATATGGACACTCTTATGCTGGAACATGGTGTTCGTTATAGACAATCCATGACGAGCACAGAAGTCCAATAACAAAACACCATTTGGGTTCAGAGGGGGGGGACCATGCCTCCCAATCACTCCCCTCCAGGTCTCACTGTCATTGCCCACGTGAGCATTGAAGTCCCCCAGCAGAATAATGGAGTCCCCAGAAGGAGCACCCTCCAGCACTCCCTCCAAGGACCCCAGAAAGGGTGGGTACTCTGAACTGCTGTTCGGCGCATAAGCACAGACAACAGTCAGGACCCGTCCCCCCACCCGGAGGCGGAGGGAAACTACCCTTTCATCCACCGGGGTAAACCCCAACGTGCAGGCACCAAGCTGGGGGCTGATGAGAATGCCCACACCTGCTCGGCGCCTCTCACCATGAGCAACTCCAGAGTGGAAGAAGGTCCAGCCCCTCTCGAGGGTACTGGTTCCAGAGCCCAAGCCATGCGTCGAGGTGAGTCCAACTATATCTAGTCGGAACCGCTCAACCTCGCGCACAAGCTCAGGCTCCTTCCCCACCAGAGAGGTGACGTTCCACGTCCCTAGAGCCAGCTTCTGCAGCCGGGGGTCGGACCGCCAGGGTCCCCGCCCCTTGCTGCCGCCCAGCTCACATTGCACCCGACCCCTACGGCTCCTCCCGCAGATGGTGAGCCCACGGGAGGTGGGGCCCATGTAACCCTTTCGGGCTGGGCCCGACCGGGCCCCATGGGCGAAGGCCCGGCCACCAGACGCTCGCTCACGTACCCCACCTCCAGGCCTGGCTCCAGAGGGGGGTCCCGGTAACCCGCGTCCGGGCAAGGGAACATTTATGCCCAGGTTTGTCGTCGTCATAGGGGTCTATGAGCCGTGCTTGGTCTGGTCCCTCCCCTAGACACCTGTTTGCCATGGGTGACCCTACCAGGGGCATAAAGCCCCCGACAACATAGCTGCTAGGATCTTCGGGACGCACAAACCCCTCCACCACGATAAGGTGACGGCTCAGGGAGAGGCCGTCACCTTATCGTGACGGCCTCTCCCTGCAAAAACCAGGCTGTAAACATGCCTGGTTTTTGAACCAGGCATGTTTACAGCCTGGTTCAAAAATCCATTTTCGGTTTAAGAGGTCAGGTTTACCTTCATGACAACTGTGGGGGGAGTGAATTTTTTTCTAACTCGCCCATTTAAAAGTAATTTAATCTCCGAGTTCAGCATATTTATGGGCGTGTCCTTTTGATTGACAGGTACCCGATCTCCCGCTTCATGTAAGAAGAACGTAGAACAACCACGGTTTTTAGCCGGTTAACAACGTGACTTAGCTTTAGCCCGCTTACCTCCGTTATCTGGTTAGCTCCTGTTAGCGCTGGGTTAGCTCGGTTAGCTCTTAGCTACAGAGAGCTCGGAGTTCGCTTGATGTCAATCATGACGCCCACGGCTCCCCTCTCAGCTCCACCTCTTTTCCCATATATGCATTTTCCGGGCGAGACAACACGCATGATGCTGCCAAGATGGCGATGGTAGGAACCGCCCACCGAGCTTCAGTTCAGCTCTTCAGAAACCTACGGGTGATGTCACGGAGGCTCCGCCCATCTCTATATATACAGTCTATGGTATCAGCCCAAATATCCGCCAAAGGATGGTGTAGAGTTCTGATGTCTCTTTTAGACAATAGTAACCATGGCGATCATGGAGGAGCTCATGATAGTGCACATTCTCAGAGAAAGACGTAAAAAGAGACAATGCAGTGGACAGCAGTGGTTCAGTCCATCCTGTTTTATTTGTTTCTTTCTCGGGTTGCGTGTTAGCTGTCCTGCTCAGTGCTGCCCCCATTCTTTGTAATGCTACTACACAGTGTGCTCTGCCTGGGTACGCATCTGCAAGGGCCCTGAAAAGTGGACTAGATTACGAAAATAGAAGACACAACAATGGATTTAATGTTCTGTGTTTATTGCGGGGAGCATTACGGTGTTGGGGATTCTAGCTGAGTGTTTCTCAGACCTTGTCTTCAGGGACACCACTCTGAATGTTTGAGATAATCCTACTTGAACACCCCTGACTCAAACGAATGGCTCATTAGCATGCTTGCAAAGAACTTGATGAGCAATTTAATTAATCTGAATCAGGTGTGCTAGAATCAGAGAGAACTAAAACATGCAGGGTAGAGGCCCCTGAAGACCAGGATTGAGAAAATCTGCTCTAGTCTGTCGCGTCCCCCCAGATTGTACCTGAAAAAGAGAAACAGATGAACGATGTGAAGGACAAGAACGAGCTGAGATGGCTGAGGATGATGGAGGAGGTGCATGGATGTGGGGTGAGAGATGGAGGATGAAGGATGAGATGAGAAACAGGATGATGGGTGAACAGAAATGAAACTAAGAGGAAGAGGACTGATAGATGGGGGGGGTTAGGAAGTGGGAGGATTAGCAGATGACGGATGACAGGAACAGCAAGGATGGGACCAATTAATGGGTTCAAGTGATTACTATACTGTAAAAGATGTAACAGCTAATTGACCATTTGATCAGTGGAGGTGTGAAGAAGAATAAGATGTTATCGCCCATCCTGACTGGAACTACAACACAACGGATCCGAACTTTCAGCTGGCGAGACTTCAAGGTGAATCTGGATGCTAATGCGGCTAGCACAAACTGCAACAACATACAACACAAACACTGCTAATGGGGAATTTTTCCAGCGACTCAGTGAACTCAAACATATACAGCTCGTATTGTCTGGTTTATTAATACCGATGGATTTACAGGGTGGATGATGGTTCTATGTTAATACATGATACATTGATATTACATTATTATTATTATTATTATTATTATTATCATTACAATATCATACATGATATTCCACAGCTGACGCTGCATGTCACTGATGTGTGTGTCAGACTGCACATGAATAGTAAAGAACGAAGTTCTTTCTGGGCTGTGAAGCAACAAAACACAGATTCTCTGCAGCAGAAAATCTAGATCTTATCAAATGGTGGTGAAACTAGAATGTTTGGTTACAAGAAACAGATAAAAGTGGGAGATAATGAATGTTTTCAGCAGAAAGCTGCAGGACTAAAACCTAAAGTAACAATGGTTTACTTGCTGAAATTTTGCAACTTTCTGAACAAATTTCAGCCCAATCTGATGATGAATAAGCGACTGCTGATGCAGAAAGAGATCACAAACCCAATTGAACTCAACTCAGGAAAACCTTTATGATCCTGAGAGGATCTGTGAGCAGTCAGCTGACTTTCTCCCTGTAGCATCAGATGTGATGGAGCGAGTGTTTGGCAGATGACTTTAGTGCCACATAAGTGTCATCCTCGCTGAGTGTGTGCACACCACCGCTCATCGGGAGCAAACACAAATCTGATTTTACCTGCAGAGATGATCGCATGCTCTGGCAATAAACAGGGTTTTCCTGGTCTCCACGGTTACCTGTTGTCGCACGCTTTGTGTGCACGTGCTAACGAGTTTACACAGGTGGCATCATGAGGAGGGCACGCAGGTTGAAAAGACGGCGGAGCGACGAGGGAGAGAAAGATTGAGGAGGTGTGATGAGCGTCTGTCAGCAGGAGATTGTGTTTGGCTTCGATCGGCGCGGTGTTTGTGCTTGAATTCGTTCATTTCCTCTCTCCTCTGAGCTCATGCCAAAATAAGCTCATTACCGTCACAGGAGCCGAGGCTGGAATTCAGAAATTCATTAGCACGACGATTTACATAGACTGGCTTTCCTCTGCGACCGTGCATGTGTGTGAGCGAGTGCTTGGCCTGGCTCGCTGAAGGCACTCAACCCCACTCCTACCTGCTTCTCCGTCACGGTTCTTCTTCCCTCTTGTGTGGCTGAATTAAAATGTTCCCCCCTCGCTCTGCTGAAGGTTTGAGCTCAGGCGTGATTCATGTTCAAAGAACTCGAGTCTGAGAAGCAGACACTGACAATTACTGCAACAAAGGCATGACTGACAGGGAGAGAAGCTTTAATTGAGTTAAAATTGAGTTTCTGAATAGATCATTGTGAATAAATACAGTTCTTTTCTAGCAGGGTGCACTCCAGCGCAGGAGAGGGACGATATGAAATCTTTCTCATGGCCCTTTCTGCTCTCATTTCTCTTCTGGCACTGTATTCATTTTCGCTCCCCTGCTTATCGCTGATAATGCCATGATCTGAGCTTCGCCTCAGGTACAATATCTAAGATTGAGCTGAGGGAAGGGCTGCAGAGCGATCCATCCTGCATAATACTGAGCAGCAGATGGTTTTTATAACTTTATCAATAAATGGTTGAGCTGCAGAAAAGTAGAGCTGACTTAAAAAAAAAAGAAAAAATTTGGAAATCTTTTTCCGTGTTTAGTACTGGTGCATCAGGTGGTTGGACAAGCCGTCCAGTGTCAGAACTGGTGGTTTAGTCTGAGTACAGTCCTTCCACCTACTGCAGGAAATGCTAAATGAAGGCAGGCCAAGGCCTCACATGACAGTCAACATCGCTGCGTCTTCGTGTGAGCAGGGAAAAATAAATGTGTGACATGTGATGTCATGTTGATGCTTTCTGCAGAAAGATTGTGAAATTGCTGCTGAACTTTGGCGCATTTCCACATCCTGAAACCCTTTCTTTAACCTTCATCATACTGCATAAAAATGACATTTTTTTCCTTATAAAACTGCATTCTTTTTCCACAAACAGAAAAAAAAAATCATGCCTACCTGTTTCAAAAGCACATATCGTTCTTGTTTATTGTTGTAATAAAGAATGAAAAGATATGTTCATAGTGTCTTTTTCATTGTCTTTTGCTTACATGTCTTGAAAAAAAAAAAAAAACAAACAAAAATTTATTTCCAGTTTTTCTTTGGAACTTTTTACTGGTGAAGATCAGGGGTGTATTCTACCGAAGCTCTCGATTTACCAGTCAATCTACGTTCCTACCCTCACCTATGGTCATGAGCTGTGGGTCGTGACCGAAAGAACGAGATCTCGTATACAGGCGGCTGAAATGAGTTTCCTCCGCAGGGTGGCCGGGCTCTCCCTTAGAGATAGGGTGAGGAGCTCGGTCATCCGGGAGGAGATCAGAGTAGAGCCGCCGCTCCTCCGCATCGAGAGGAATCAGTTGAGGTGGATCAGATATCTGGGCAGGATGCCTCCTGGACCTCCCAGGTGAGGTGTTCTGGGCACGTCCCTCTGGGAGGAGACCCTGGGGAAGACCCAGGATACGCTGGAGGGATTATATCTCTCGCCTGGTCTGGGAACTCTTCGGGATCCCCCCTGCAAAGTTGGCAAATGTGGCTGGGGAGAGGGAAGTCTGGGCTTCCCTGCTTAGGCTGCTGCTCCCGCGACCCGACCCCGGATAAGCGGCAGAAGATGGACGGGTGGGTGGATGGATGGATGGATAAATAGTTGTTGATAAATTACAGCCAGATGTACAAGTGAATGAAAAATGGAATATTTTATCTGGCTTCATAAGCTGTCTTCACATTTAAAACCTGAGAATAATGAGGTTTCACCTTCTTTTTCAAATGGTTTTGTTTTGAATGGGATTTTCCTTTTATCATAATTGCATATACATTAAATTTACTAACTATTAAATATTAATATTAGACATACAATATGATGCATGTTTCTTTCTTTGTTTTCAACTTAACATTGTCCATTTTACCAGGCGGAGGTTTGTCCTGAGCTACCGCCTGCTCTTGCACTCCTGCAGGAGAAAGTTTAAAATGAGGCTGAGTCACACGGCAGCCAGAGGCCATTAACCTCAAAGCATCATAAGATGATTATAACATTATCTCTTTTAATGTTGAACTTTTGCCAAATTACCCTTTTGCTATTTTAGAATACCGAATATGAGCTGTAACTGCCTCTGTATTGTGAGCCTGGCAGCTTGTTCGCCTTCATTATTTCCTCTGTTAGCAGCCTTCAAATACTTTCTAATGGACGTTAGTGTTTAGAGAAAAATCTACAGTGTTTAAAAAAAGGGGAAAGATGAAAAATATATATTTCATAAGTGGAAACTGTAATAAAACTTTTATAACTTATTTTTCTTGTTTGTCCTTTATTAAAGATCTCTGTTTCTTTCATTTGCTAACTAATCAAAGATGTGTTGGAGCAACACAGACAAACAATCACTAAATGCCAGTATTAGTGTTGTTAAACTAGTAAATATTGTTAGAATATGAATAAAGTTACCGTTGTAAAGCTGATGTTGCAGGTACATCCTCCCCACAACAATCCCGCAGCAGTCAACAGTAATTCTTATAAAATTCAGCCTCTGACTTCAAACTGAAATGTCTTTAAATATTTACAAAGCAACCATGAAACAGGTATTTGTTGTTTGTACCAGCAGGGGTCTCGGCTTGTGGAAGCTCATTTAATTGCTAAAACAACATGAGGTCTTAAAGCTACGGGAGGAAAAGCGTTCGATGGATGTGTTATCATCTCCCAGGATGCAACACTTCCTCCATCCTCCTGCATGTAAAAAGAAATTAATGAATATTTTGCTCCCATTTTCCTGCCAGCAGGATTCAGATCATTTAGAAAGAAAAACACTTTTGTCTTTAAAGACTGAATAACTATTTGTCCCTTTGTGTAGCTGATATTCAGCTGGATTGAGGAAGATCGGTTCTCCTCATCTCGCCGTCATTCAGCTCAGCAGTGCAACAGCATCGTGTTCACACAGCCTGAATCAGAACCAGATAATAAAATCATTCATCAGTATCAGACGTAAAACTCCGCCTTACTTTCACTCTGACACGAAGCCGTCAAGGACGAGAGCTTCCTCGGCAGAGGACGATGAAGACCTCACCGTGCGAGTTTCCTGGGTGACAATTTGATGAAATACAACCTTTTGTCAACTTTTCAGGGTCCACATCATTCTGTGGGAGCTTCTGGTCAAAAAGAAAAAGTTTTGGATGTTTCACATTTCAATAAAAGCCTCTGGGATGTCAACATTTACCATCCTCCAACCTAAAGGTAGGAAATGGTTTTGAGGAGAATCATTTGTTATCTTCCATAAAATCCCCTTCAAACCCAACTCCAGCCAGTTAGGTAAACGCTCTGACAGGAATAGTTACCTGTGGAAGGGACAGGACTGGTCTGGCAGTCTGGCCATCCATTAGTCATGCAGCCATGGCGACATCTCATGATGCACCGAGTACTTCCTTGCTCCTATGACTGAATATGTGGCTGTATTGCCATCATTACCATATTTCTCCTCTTTCTACAGATCTTCCTGGATAAAAGCTGCATTGCATGTTGATCTTTCTTTTTTGTCCTCTCCACCTGAACCAGCCCAGGCAGATGGCTGTCCTCCCTGAGTCGCGTTCTGCTGGAGGTTTTGTCTTCCTGTTGTAAGGGAGTTTTCCTCCCCAATGTCGCCTCATGCAGCACAGGATGGGGGACTGGATCCAAGTCAAGATGTGATGCAACCTGTTCGTTCCTCTCTTAGCTAGGCTATTTATTACCAAATGGCTTGAACTGATGTGTCTGTACCATAGACTGTACATAAAAAGACAAGTGCCCTGAGATGACACTGTTGGAAAGTGGCGAAATACAAATAAATTTAAATTGAATTGATATATCACCATCCAATCATTTTAACCGAACCGTTCTACATGTTTGGATTGTGTTATTGTCTATCAAACCCAACATTAGTCCCTCCTCCCTCTGCCTGCACGTATCACATGCTCTCAGATGCTTAGAGCACTTATAAAGGCAGCGAAGCAATTGCCAGAGCTTGGCTAGCTACATTAGCTAGCATTAGCAGAGGTATATAAAGTAGAAGTAGAAAGTAGAAGTCCTTTCCGGCAGCTCTTTCCAACCAGTCACTAAACCAGCTGAATTTAGGTAGCGTGTTAGTGAAAAAAACCTGTTCTAAATGCATCGGTAGATCCAATGACATGGCAGGACTTCTACTTTATTTTTACTTCTACTTCTACACCTCTGAGCATTAGCTAGCAATCTACATCATAACACGGTGAACGCTCGGGAAGAAGCATCGCGTTTGTAACCCTGCAAGGTCCTGTAGCTAAGAAAGCACACCTTTTTTTTTTTTTTTTCCCAGCTAGGGACATCTTGTTACATGCCAGCACGTCCATACATGTTTCCTTTTTAGACGGAGTTCTGTTTACAACAACCTGAACAACCGACCTACGTTTTGTTCAAATCACCAAATACAACATGTTGGAGAGTTTTTACTTGGTATAATTGTTTTCTAAATGGCAACTTATCTGTTGTCAGTTTAGTTTTTATAAAAACTTTCTTTGTCTTTACAACTTTTTTATTTGCTATAAAATCAGTTTAATGTAATCTATGATGGCATTATCAGCAAATTGTAGAGTGAATATTCTCCAAGCTTTCATGGCTTTAGAGCAGATTTATCACTGAGAATCTGCTGCTTGTTCACAGCATAGGACCAGTCTTAATATCTATTATGTAAATGCAGCTGGAAAACAAGAAAAACCCCCTGAATGTGTGCAGCTCCAACCATACTGTGATTTCCAGCTGATGTTCTGGTCCTACATTCATCTTACATGGACACACTCTTAGATTTCTGGATACACTGACAATGAATCCACAGTGTTTTGGGTATATTTGTTGCATGTTTAAATCTTAATTTGTTCTCTTGCAGTGATGAAAATTCCTTTAAATTTTTCACTTTCTGGATGGTGATATCCAGGATGTTGCGAGGATCCAGATCAACCTTCTTGTTAAGCCTGTTGGGGAATTCTCCTGGATTTTCTGACAATTTATCCTGGAGTTTAAATGTAAATATACTGAAAATGGCAGTGATAAAAATCCTCATAAAAGGAGGTAATAAAGTGTCTCCTGCCACAATCCTGATCAAAACCAAGACTTTCTTGAAGCAGATATTATACAAAAAAGGTCACATTTACAGGAGCCATCAGTTTGTCTGCATACATGAGGAAACATGTGAGAGACGGATCCTTTGTGACAGACGGCAGGTGGTTTTCTCTTTCAGGTGTTTATGTGTACGGTGAATATGTGGCTGTATTTTGCTGCCTCCTGACAACCCCGTCTTCCCTTCGTCCCACCTGGCTTGTCCTTATCAGAGGCTGAAACCATCTGTGGCGTCGTCTCACCTCTGACATCTTGTCTGTCCCTGTTTTTGTTCTGTCCTGACTCAGCCAGACAGCTTTTTCCATCTAACCACCATCCCCTCCTAACCGTTTTCAGCTTATTACACTTCCTCCTCTTGTTGTCTTAATATATCCTGCAGACCTTCCTGAGGCATTTATCAGTCATGACCTCTTGTTGTAATTTTAGAAAAGTCATCTGGTGAAGCACTGAAGTCAAATGTTGACCATCTGAAGGACATGACGAGTAACAAAAATGCCCACAGGCTGTTTTTTTTTTTTTAAGAACCTCTCCACTTCAAATATGTTTTAGAGGAAACACACACTCAGTATCAAACCTAAATTTTAAACAGAAAGAACAATAAATCGTCAAGTCAAAAATCCGACCCTGATCAATCCATCAGTGTTGCCTGTGTGAGGGGGTGGCTGCTGCTGTTCTACAGGCCGGTTGTGATGCTCACCGCATAATATTCATCCCAGCAGAGTAGATACTGAAATGTACAAACACAGCTCTCAGAAAACACACATTAGGAGCAACAGCAGCAGCATTTTCATCACCCAAAACTGAAATATGGCAGTAAAACACTGCCAATGGAAACACCTGCGTTTAGGAAAACCTCTCGAATATCGCTTTAAGGTCTGACCCTTTAATGAGGTGATGCGTTGACATAAAAGTATATCTTTTTTTTGGCATTTCCACCCAACTGGACACGATGTTGGCCGGTCATGTGACCAGTTCTTCTCAAATGAAAATGACGCAGTGTGTATGGACACAGGAGGAGATGGAAATCTGAAAAAATCACACAGCTGCTGCAGATCGATGATGAGAATCTCCCGTTCCACCTCATCATGATGAGAATCTCCCGTTCCACCACATCATGATGAGAATCTCCCGTTCCACCTCATCATGATGAGAATCTCCCGTTCCACCACATCATGATGAGAATCTCCCGTTCCACCTCATCATGATGAGAATCTCCCGTTCCACCTCATCATGATGAGAATCTCCCGTTCCACCACATCATGATGAGAATCTCCCGTTCCACCTCATCATGATGAGAATCTCCCGTTCCACCTCATCATGATGAGAATCTCCCGTTCCACCACATCATGATGAGAATCTCCCGTTCCACCTCATCATGATGAGAATCTCCCGTTCCACCACATCATGATGAGAATCTCCCGTTCCACCTCATCATGATGAGAATCTCCCGTTCCACCTCATCACCATGAGAATCTCCCGTTCCACCTCATCATGATGAGAATCTCCCGTTCCACCTCATCATGATGAGAATCTCCCAATCCACCTCATCATGATGAGAATCTCCCGTTCCACCTCATCACCATGAGAATCTCCCGTTCCACCTCATCACCATGAGAATCTCCCGTTCCACCTCATCATGATGAGAATCTCCCGTTCCACCTCATCATGATGAGAATCTCCCGTTCCACCTCATCATGATGAGAATCTCCCGTTCCACCTCATCATGATGAGAATCTCCCGTTCCACCTCATCACCATGAGAATCTCCCGTTCCACCTCATCATGATGAGAATCTCCCGTTCCACCACATCATGATGAGAATCTCCCGTTCCACCTCATCATGATGAGAATCTCCCGTTCCACCTCATCATGATGAGAATCTCCCGTTCCACCACATCATGATGAGAATCTCCCGTTCCACCTCATCATGATGAGAATCTCCCGTTCCACCACATCATGATGAGAATCTCCCGTTCCACCTCATCATGATGAGAATCTCCCGTTCCACCTCATCATGATGAGAATCTCCCGTTCCACCTCATCATGATGAGAATCTCCCGTTCCACCACATCATGATGAGAATCTCCCGTTCCACCTCATCATGATGAGAATCTCCCGTTCCACCACATCATGATGAGAATCTCCCGTTCCACCTCATCATGATGAGAATCTCCCGTTCCACCTCATCATGATGAGAATCTCCCGTTCCACCTCATCATGATGAGAATCTCCCGTTCCACCTCATCATGATGAGAATCTCCCGTTTCACCTCATCATGATGAGAATCTCCCGTTCCACCACATCATGATGAGAATCTCCCGTTCCACCACATCATGATGAGAATCTCCCGTTCCACCTCATCATGATGAGAATCTCCCGTTCCACCACATCATGATGAGAATCTCCCGTTCCACCTCATCATGATGAGAATCTCCCGTTCCACCACATCATGATGAGAATCTCCCGTTCCACCTCATCATGATGAGAATCTCCCGTTCCACCTCATCATGATGAGAATCTCCCGTTCCACCTCATCATGATGAGAATCTCCCGTTCCACCTCATCACCATGAGAATCTCCCGTTCCACCTCATCATGATGAGAATCTCCCGTTCCACCTCATCACCATGAGAATCTCCCGTTCCACCTCATCATGATGAGAATCTCCCGTTCCACCTCATCACCATGAGAATCTCCCGTTCCACCTCATCATGATGAGAATCTCCAGTTCCACCTCATCATGATGAGAATCTCCCGTTCCACCACATCATGATGAGAATCTCCCGTTCCACCTCATCATGATGAGAATCTCCCGTTCCACCACATCATGATGAGAATCTCCCGTTCCACCTCATCATGATGAGAATCTCCCGTTCCACCTCATCATGATGAGAATCTCCCGTTCCACCTCATCATGATGAGAATCTCCCGTTCCACCACATCATGATGAGAATCTCCCGTTCCACCTCATCATGATGAGAATCTCCCGTTCCACCACATCATGATGAGAATCTCCCGTTCCACCTCATCATGATGAGAATCTCCCGTTCCACCTCATCATGATGAGAATCTCCCGTTCCACCTCATCATGATGAGAATCTCCCGTTCCACCTCATCATGATGAGAATCTCCCGTTTCACCTCATCATGATGAGAATCTCCCGTTCCACCACATCATGATGAGAATCTCCCGTTCCACCACATCATGATGAGAATCTCCCGTTCCACCTCATCATGATGAGAATCTCCCGTTCCACCACATCATGATGAGAATCTCCCGTTCCACCTCATCATGATGAGAATCTCCCGTTCCACCACATCATGATGAGAATCTCCCGTTCCACCTCATCATGATGAGAATCTCCCGTTCCACCTCATCATGATGAGAATCTCCCGTTCCACCTCATCATGATGAGAATCTCCCGTTCCACCTCATCACCATGAGAATCTCCCGTTCCACCTCATCATGATGAGAATCTCCCGTTCCACCTCATCACCATGAGAATCTCCCGTTCCACCTCATCATGATGAGAATCTCCCGTTCCACCTCATCACCATGAGAATCTCCCGTTCCACCTCATCATGATGAGAATCTCCAGTTCCACCTCATCATGATGAGAATCTCCCGTTCCACCACATCATGATGAGAATCTCCAGTTCCACCTCATCATGATGAGAATCTCCCGTTCCACCTCATCACCATGAGAATCTCCCGTTCCACCTCATCATGATGAGAATCTCCAGTTCCACCTCATCATGATGAGAATCTCCCGTTCCCCCTCATTATGATGAGAATCTCCCGTTCCACCACATCATGATGAGAATCTCCCGTTCCACCACATCATGATGAGAATCTCCCGTTCCACCTCATCATGATGAGAATCTCCAGTTCCACCACATCATCATGAGAATCTCCCGTTCCACCTCATCATGATGAGAATCTCCCGTTCCACCTCATCACCATGAGAATCTCCCGTTCCACCTCATCATGATGAGAATCTCCCGTTCCACCTCATCACCATGAGAATCTCCCGTTCCACCTCATCATGATGAGAATCTCCAGTTCCACCTCATCATGATGAGAATCTCCCGTTCCCCCTCATTATGATGAGAATCTCCCGTTCCACCACATCATGATGAGAATCTCCCGTTCCACCACATCATGATGAGAATCTCCCGTTCCACCTCATCCCAAAGCTGCTCTGCTGGATGTAGATCTGGTGACTGTAGAGGCCGTTGGAGGACAGTGAACTCATCGTCATGGTGGAGATGATGTGAGCTTTGTGACATGGTGCATCATCCTGCTGGAAGTTTCAGAAGATGCTACACTGTGCTCATAAAGGGATGGACATGGTCAGCAGCAGGACTTAGGTAGGCTGTGCTGGTTAAACCAGGTCATGTTGGTACTAAGGGGATGAAAGTGGGACAAGAAAATCTCCCCCCACCATGACACCACCAGGAAATGTCATGATGTTTCCAGTAGATTCTGTGATACTATTCTGCGTACCTTGATTGTAATGTTGCTTCAGTTATTGTTGTTGACTCGGTCCATTCCCCTCTGACGTCAGCAGGACATTCTGGTTCAGTCAAGTGATGCTCGCTGGATATTTTAGTTTCCTGTAAACCCTCGAGATGATTGTGTGTGAAAATCCCAGTCCATCAGCAGTTTTCATTCTAAGTACAAAGTCACTTAAATCCCCTTTCTTCCTCATTCTCATCCTCAGTTTGAGCAAGTTATCTTGTTTATATCCATGTTTACATGACTAAATACACTCATGTTGCTGCAACATGATTGGCTGATTAGCTATTTGTGTTAACAGGTAACTGAACAGGTGTGCCTGACAGCGTGGCCAGTGAAAGTAGTTGGATGTTGTGTGTTTTAAACACCTCTGATGTAAAGCAGGGCTTTTGGTGTGGTGGGATCATTTCAGGTCTAAATTCTCAGTGTCAGAAAGGCTGAGAGAGAGTTCACGAGAGGATCTTGATTCAGAGCAGAACTGACACCCTAGGTCTCTCAGTTTGCACAAGAAGCGACGTTTGCCTTCACAAACAATTACATCTCATGAGTTCATCCAGTCTTCAAATTCAACACTTTGCTGAGTCACTTAAATAAGGTAACTGAGTCATAACCCAAAATGACTAAATTACAAACACATAGATAGATAGATAGATAGATAGATAGATAGATAGATAGATAGATAGATAGATTGATAGATAGATTGATAGATAGATAGATAGATAGATAGATAGATAGATAGATAGATAGATAGCATACATGTATAAATATATATTTATCTATTTGTGTTTGAAATGGTTTTGTGTTATATGTGTTGTTGTGTTTGTGTATGACTATATGATGCCTACAAATATATATGATCACAAATTGTGATTTAATTTGTGCATTTATTAATGAGAAGTTGGGGATTGTGGGTGTAATAGCGGCAGATCGCCAGCAGAGGGAGCTTGTCCAACATGAGCGCTGGGTGTGGTTACCTGTTAGGATGAGTCTCGTGCTCACACCTGAATCTGCCTGCCGACTGATCACAGCTCGTGTGGTTTTTGTATTCTTTCCTGCAAAACTACAGGTGAGTAACGTGAGATTCTTGGACTCAGGTTGTGCATAAAGTTGTACAAAGTCCTTTACTAGATTCAGTGATGTTGTTGCCTGTTTTTCATCGTTTTGGCTTGATGTGGAGCTTCTGTCTCCATGAGGTAAAGATGGTGGACCTGAGCTGTTTAATTCAGCTTGAAGTGTAGCTCCTAAACTAAAGTGACTTTTTTCCATTTGGGTTTTGATGTAAACATCATTTACATCCATTTGGAATCAGTGAATCACAGTTTATCCTCTTTTCCACTGTACATCCACGTGTTTGCTAATAACTGAAGTGTGTACCAATGTTTGGTGTGTTGTTTTAAAGGAAATAAGACTATGAAGTAAAATCATATGAGCGTTCAGTTATTAGCTAAGATAAAAAGTCCTTGATCCTTTTGTTAAAAACTTCTTAGTTTATACAGCGCTGAGCTTCTCTGGCAGGCGTCGGGGGGCCACAGTGTTGCCTACCAGGAGTTTTGGTTCTGACTTTGACAGCAACTAAAAGTCCAGCAGAGGACCTCAGAGTCTGCAATGGCTGAAAATCTAAAGCAGGGATCACCAACCCTGGTCTTCGAGGGCCGGTGTTCTGTAGGTTTTCCAAGTGTCCTGCTGCAACACACCTGATTTAAATGAATGTGTATTTAGCAGACCTGAGCAGAGCTTGTCTGAGTCTCACACAGGAGTTTTCCAGCAGGTTCACTTGGAAAACCAGCAGGACACCCGCCCTCAAGCACTAGGATTGGCAACCCCTATCTAAAGGCAGGTCCGATAAATAAGAAGGTCACTGACCATTAGGACTTTTATAAACCACTAAAACAGGGATGCCCAAGTCCGGTCCACAAGATCTGCCATCCTGCAACTGTTACATGTATCCATTTTTCAACACAGCTTAACCACATGACTGTCTCATTACCAGGCCTCTGCAGGGCTGGATGACATGCAGAAGTTCAGCCATCTGAGTCAGGTGTGTTGGAGAAGGACGTGTCCGGATGTCCATGCTAGTCCCTGGCTCCTCATTTATTATATAGAGCTACTCGATTTAGTGCACTCATTCTGTCGAATAGTGGCTGTCACCACGGCAACCACCATGAGTCGTTCCAAATCCAATCCAAACTTGTGTGAAACAATTTATTTTCTCAAGAATAAAATACATTGTTGCATATTTATTCAACATATAAGGAAATAACAGGAATTATCTAAAGGTTCTTTTTTTTTTTAACCTGCTTTGACGTTCGTATCACTTGCGCCACTTTGAGCTTCTGACTGCAATGCATTATGGTCCATATTGACCCATCTAGTGACTGTCGATGCTCACTGCTTTTCAAGATGCATTGTGGATAATTTTTAGGGCACTGCTTTACTCTCCCTGGACTTTCAGACGCCCCTAGAAGATGGCGTGACTATTATATAGGGCACTATGTAGGGAATAGCTCTGACTAAAAGTTGCAGGATAGTTGATCACTAGGACCGGACTTGGACAGCCCTGCACTAAAAAAGCCTTAAAATCAATCCTTAAATGAACGGGGAGCCAATGCAGCATGATCCTTACATGTTATACGTTATCATAAAGGAGACCAATCAGACGTTCAGACTGTGTATAATGTACCAATTACCATTAAAAGGGAGAAATAACTGACTAAACACAAAAAAAAAAGATAATAAAAAAAAAAAGACAGTTGTTGCTGTCAAACACAGAATCAGTTTTGGGAAGAAAAACATGCCGTGACAGATGCAGAGGCAGACAATGAAAGAAAGGAGGATGAAGAGAACGTGGAGCAGACAAGAATAAACATCTGATTGGATGTTATTGCTGGTGAGAGCTCCATAAAAACAGGATGCCTGTCTTGATCAGCTCCTCCTGAAACTGTCCACATTTCAGATATTTAGCGATTTTTCAGCTGCAAAGATGGAAAAAAAAAACTTCACCGCCACGAGCAAAAACTGAAAGCAAGTAAGATTATCTGAATTGTATTTTATTCTCAGAAATAAAAAAAGCATTGAGTGAGATTTTTAGGAGAGAAAATCAATCTGAAAGCATTAAAATATCATCTGGAGAGGACATCGTGCCTTCCATGAAAGGAGACTTGTACTATGTTTGTATTGCAGCTCAGAGTAAAGGGGAAACAAAACAAAATACAGTTACTTCTTTTTATATTTTACTTCACACAGCAGCAGCTCCTCCGGTCTAAAGCTGAAAGTGAGACACTGTTGTGTGTTTGCAAATGATTGAATCTCTTTCCACCTTATTAATATTTGACGGTATCCAAAACAGCTTGGTGTTTTACTTTTTACACCTTTTTTTTCAGTTTCATACTAGATGAACGCTTTGATAAAGGTGGAGTTTGATTAAATGACTTTTTCTGCAACAACAAATGACTGATGCAATAATATGATGCCTTTCAAATTGAAAGCAGAGGGACAAGCTTGATACTGAAACTGAAAAATACCAGTGATTCCTTCGAGGAAAATGTTTTAGATTCTTATATTTTTGTGGAAACTGTATCCCACAGGTATGAAATTGTTTTCGGTGCGTTTATTGAGTCACACGGCGGGAGTTAATCTGAATCTTTGCTCTGACAGGATGCAATCACATTTCTGTTTTGCCTCCTAAAATGACTCGGTGTAATGCAGCAGGTAGGGCTGCAGCAATAAGCAGGAGTTATTGTAACGGCGGTGAACCATCTGACTGCTAATGAGTTGCAGGTCCCAAATGTTGAACTCCCTCTGCTTACATGAGCTGAAATGAGGCAATTACTTGGTTATTGTAACCCTGAGATAAACAGTGGAATGAGATTATCTGGTCCTGCATTATGAATGAGCGTCTTTGACAACCTGAGTTTAAGACGGCTGTGTTTATCTGCAGGTCTACGCAGGACGAGGCACAGCAGGATCAGGAGGGGCTTCAACGGTATGATTGTCTGCTCAAATGGAAACGGAAGTTCACAAGGTTTATTTCATGCTCCCTGATTGTGTATTGTGATCACGCGCATACACATGAAGTCAATCTTTAGAGCCTTGCAGACAAATCTGCATCTGTTTGATGATTGAGGATGAAGAACCAACTGCAAGATCACTAAAAAACAACCGAGAAGATTTCTGCCGAAAACACGGACAGAATCACAGAATTTAGAAATGAAGCTGTGTTCAGTTGGAATATAATTTTATATGAGGGTTGTGATCTGCTAACCTTAATAATTGAAGAATTTATTAATTTTTATTTCTTATTTATTCATGCATTCATTTTCTGAACCGCTTAATGGCTTTGGGCGACAGGAAGGGTACACCCTGGAAAGCTCGCCAGTCCTTCGCACTATTTCTGCGATGGACTGGCAGTATTTCTTATTTCTTTCTTTTTATTTCACTTTAGAAATAACAAAACAGCTGACCAAAATGCTGTACAATATCAGCAAGTGAATAAAAACAGCACAAGTAAAATAAACAAACATTAAAATACATACAAGGACACAGGTGACAACTCATTTATGCTTAAATAATAAAAAATGAGTTTGTAAATGACTTTTACAAACAAATAGAGAGTTTGCCTGTCTAACCTGCATTCCAGATGTTTGGAGCTAGAACTGAAAAGGTTCTGTCTCCTCTGGATTTACACCGTGTTCTAGGGACATGGGCTAAATGATCTAAGGGCACGTTGTGGTGTGTAGGGATGCAGCAGGTCAGCCAGATGAAGTGGGGCAAGGCCGTTAAGACACATAAAAACAAATAAAAGAATCTTAAAATGAATATAATATGTGCTCGTTTTCTTGTGCCAGTTAAAAATCTTGCAGCAGCATTGTGTAGCAGCGGCAGACTAGAGAGTGTGTTTTGGCTGATTCCAAAACAAACTGAGTTACATGAATTCTAACTTTTGCATAAATGTATGTTGATCGCTGCAGCCCTGCAGGTTTTCAGTGCATCTCAACTTCATCACACTGAAAATAAACTAGCAAACAATCTATGACGTTCACATTGACTCATTCCTTTGAGCCAGGAGTGTTGGTGCAGGGAGACATTGAAAACCTGCAGAACTGTTGGACTGTGATGCGTGGCCTTCTTTATGTTGATAAAATCCTAAATGGCACGTTGTTTCTCTCGACCATACAGGTAGTTTTACTTACCTGCTTATATCTATAAATGTATAAACAATGGAAGTCACCATTCCTCAAGTGAAAGTAACTTTTATTTACCGTTCTGAAACAACAGAAACCACTCGGACAGTCGCAAACACTCCAATCGCGGTTGCAACCAGACTGCTGTTGGCTGCGAGCTGAATCCTGACTCCATAGTGGATGTGTACACTCTGAAAATGGTAGCAAGATGTATTCTCAATACAGTAGCAGCTGGTGTGAAACCGTTAAGCCAGCAGCCACAAACACACACAAGAATGGTTGCAACCCTTCTTACCAGTGGTCACAAACACCAAGGGATCTCTGGGTCACCCTGAATCACTTTTGGGGCTCAACTCTCCTGCAGAAGGTCCCCAATGGCTAAGAGTCCAAAGCAGACATCTAAGCTGTTTAAACTCTTAAGTAATTCAATGCTGTATGTGTATGAAATGAAAAGTCTGCATCCTTTTCTGGTGAACCATCAGGCTGAGAATACAGTGAGAATGTAGAATCACCAGAAAAGAAGAGCAGCCTCCATCAAACTTTCTAAGCTGCACTTGCAGGCTGAAGGTCTGTGGAAACAAATATCAGTCTCTGCAGACAAAGCTGCTGATAAGAGACTCCAGTTGCATTACAGAACTTTAGCATTTTCCCAGCCTACTGCTGACGGCTAATTCAGCATCCATGTTGTGTCCTACCTGTACTAGAAGCTCTCACCAGTCAGCAAAATACTGTCCCGCATCCCCCTCTTTTTCATTTCTTCCTCCAACAATGTTTTTCTTTTTTTTTTTTATTTTGCATTTCTTTGCTGATTGAGTCACCGTGCATATGCGTGTTTGTTTTTTTCCTAGCACATGAAATTAACCTGCGCTGCAGTGCCGCTAGTCATAGAAGATGAAAAATTTGTATAGAGTGGTTTCTCTGCTTCTGGAGACGGCTGGGCAGCAACAGCTCCAGACATGTGCATGATAGATGTCACTCTGCCATCATACAAGCTCTGAATGTTGAGTTTTATGGTTGGAAAGTTACGTAATGTCTCACAGAGCAAAAAATATTGTTCACACAAAATTTTGGGGTAATAAAAAAAAAAAAAAAAAAAGGAAATTTGTGAAAAGATAAAACACATTGGGGCGGCTGTAGCTCTGTAGGAAGAGCAGTCATCCTTCAACTGGAAAGTTGGGAGGTCGATTCCAGGCTTCCCCTGACTAAAATGCTGAAGTGTCCCAGGGCAAGACACTGAACCCCAAGCTGCCCTCCAACGTGCCTATCGGAGTATGAGTGTGTTGTATGAGTGTGCGTGTGAATGTGACAAGTAGTGTAAAGTGCTTTGAGTGGCCTGCATGACTAGAAAAGCGCTATATAAGTACAAGTCCATTTACCATTTCATATGGCTCGGCCTAAATTTCTAATTCCTAAAGTAATTTACCCATCAAGTAACTAATGGCGGGTTTCTGCTTTTAGTCTGGGTTTTACACCTAAATGAGTCCATTAAGTCGAGTATGAGCAAAGCAGCGAGATACCCAGCATGCTAATGCATGATGCACTTCCTGCTGTTGGTTCACTCTATGGTCTGTTTGCTTTCACACTGTAACCAACAGCACCAGGGTTCACTTGCAAGTGAACTAACACCCCTGGTTTTCAAGGGGATCAAAGTTTGCTTCTGTGGGCCACATCAGTGTGTGAATGCACATTCAAACTCTTCCAAATGAATTTTACTATCTGACTGTTACTAGTTTAACAGTGTCTCCTAATATGCCAAGAGAACCTTGTTAAGAAAAAACTGAACCTGTTCAGCCCTGCGATGGACTGGCAAGCTGTCCAGGGTGTACCCTGCCTGTCGCCCAAAGCCAGCTGGGATAGGCTCCAGCTTCCCCGCGACCCTGAATTGGAATAAGCTGTTCAGAAATTGAATGAATGAATGAATGAATGAACCTGTTCAACAAGTTCCATGAGCATTACATTCCCTTGCCTTTACACTCTTCAGTGGTGAGCAAGCAGAAATTTACTGTGCTTTTTCTCATCTTCTTGACAACTTGGAGCACTTCACAACAAAACTCACATTCACCTACTGAATAATGGTTTGTGCTCTGTTTGTACAGCAGAGTGCTTTTCGCTATTAAACATGCTTTCACAGACTGATGAGCACATCAGAGCATTATATGCTTCAGAGTCTTTGACATGTGGACTGGAAAAGTCAGGGATCAAACTTTTTTGTGAATGATGGCTTTATTTCCGGAGCCTTCTGGACTTTTTAAAAGCTTTCACAGAATTGATGAAGCCCTGCAAAGAAATTATATAAAACCCTCAGTGACCCCTTACACAAACCCCCATAAAACACCAGAATATCTGTTCAAATAAAAACTTGTAAAGACTCTTTGTCCTTTAAAACCTTTTGCAGAACTAAAATAGCATTTTAAAGACATGACAGAAGCAGGTGCAGAAAGTTCATTGATATCACAAGAGGTAATGGCCATCATAGGATTCAGTGTGGGGGAGGTGGGAGAAGGAAAGGAGGACTTTTTTTTTTTCTTTTTTCAAACAATATTTTTAAAAAAATTATTTTTCAACCATGTCAGCAGTCATACATGCCATACAATTTGATTGCCATAGTTTTGTGTGTGTGTGTGTGTGTGTATATGTGTGTATATATATATATATATATATATATATATATATATATATATATATATATATAACTCTTCCTTTTAAAACATCAAGTATCTGTAAATCATCAAGTAACAACTATCTGTACATACAATCACATAGACTGAAAAGTTAGCAAGATTTAAATATGTAAAATAGTTGATAAATTAATACGTGAAATAAAAATGGCCAGATAGAGAGAAACAAAAAAAAAAATTAAATCATAGACTGTATATAGAAAGATGGACGGAGCCTCCATGACGTCCCTTGTAGGTTTCTGAAGAGCTTAATTGAAACTCGGTCGGTGGTTCCCTCCGTTGCCATCTTGGCAGCATCATGTGTGTTGTCAGTCAGGGAAAATATGAAAATCGGCAGAGAAGTGGAGCTGAGAGGTGGGCTGTGAACATGGGGGTGAATGATTGACACCCATTAACCTCCGAGCTGCCTGTAGCTAAAAGCTAACCAAGCTAACCTGGAGCTAACATGCTACCCAGCTAATAAAGGTAGGCAGGCTAAAGCTAAAAACCACAATTGTGCTACACTCTGCCTTGTTGCACTTTGTTGAAAGGTATCAGATCCAGATACCTTTCAACAAAAAGACATGCCCCTAATTATGCAGAATTCTATGATTAGAAAACATCTAAACACACACAAAGTTGTCATGAGGGTAAGCCTGACCTATTCAAGATAAAAAGGTTATTTTGATCCAGGCTGTTAACATGTTTATTTCTGCTGTGTCTTTTTAACGTGGAATTTGGTTCCCTTTTGCAGTCCCTACTGGATGAGGGAGAACAGTTTGTGGCACTTTGAAACAGGCTTCACTTCAACCACCGGAGGTTGCAGCTTGGTTTAAACAGTTTATTCTCACCACAAACCATTATGTCCTAATCCTGAACCAACAAGTAAAAATATTAAAAAGAATAATAACAGCTTTGAGATTCTTCAAATGTTCCAAGTCACCTTCCTGGGTCTTGTGTGTGATGGTCCTATTCTGTTGTTCCTTTCTCGAGCATCTCCTGGTTAAGGAAATGTTTTAAATGGCAACCAAATTTTAACATATAGAATCTGGATCATTTATCTCTATTTATTGGAGCACTAGTTTTATCCATGTGCTAATGCCAGAGGAATGCACATTTTAGTTACTGTAGTCTTTTTTTTTTTGCTTTTATTGCAAAGTCTACTAGTTTGATTTTATATTTATTGGATGCCAATGCAGCAACATCAATTCAGTGGAATATAAATTAGAGGATCTTGATTTCCCATCATTTCCAAAAAATGAAAAGATCCTTTTTTTTTACCTTCTCAAAGTGTATAAATGTCCTCTGCTCATTATTGCATGTAGTGTGTTTGGCATGTTTTTTTTTTTTCCTATTTTGTTTAACATGTCAAGTTTATGTGTTAGCATGTTATATTGTAAAGGTTTTACTCTGGTGTTTGCAGTCAGTGTCTCAGATTTTTCTCATAATCATCTTTTGTAATAGTTTTTTTAAAGCTCTGCACCATACTTGGATAGTCTACTTTTTCAAGTCTCCCTTGAGCTTCTTGCAGGTGTTGACTTTGTCATCAACTCTGCGGGGGCTGTGGGGATGCCCTTTGTTGTGTTTCTGTACAGGTGAAGTAGATTGTCTAGAACAGGGTTCGGCAACCCAAAATTTTGAGTCATATTGGACCAAAAAAACAAAAAACAAATATATCCGGAGCCGCGAATAAATAAAAGCCTAATATAAGCCTTATCATGAAGGCAACACATGCTTTATTTATATTAGCTATATTAGCCTACTATCAAAATGACTAAGTTGGCTACAAATACATAATGAGCCTTAATGATAAAATGTTTATTTTCCCCGCTGCGCATCCTGTAGAGAATGACGCACCACGTGATTACTCTGCATTACGATGCTGTCTCTTCATTACTATATTGATGAGTTATGTTTCGTTGATGAAATAAAAAAAAAAATGCAATATAGAAATTCGATTCTTATGTCATTTTTATTTTGAGGATTCGAAAAAAAAAAACCAACAAAATGGAATGTGCATAACGTGCCCCTTATCTGGGCAACAGAGTGCATTTATAAAAAATAAACCAATAAATCAAATTAATACAGTTTGATTACTGTGCAAATGCCAAGCAAGTCAGTGCAAGGGTAAAATGTAGCAGCATCCTCTTCTCTTTAGACACGCAACCAATGCAGCTATCCTCCAACCTGAGCACCATTACCAAGTGTCATTCCACATATATACTGACAAAAATCAGAAATCATTTTATAAAAACTACCACTTTGTTACTCAATATGTATGGGGTTCCGTTTGTGTCAAAATAAAGTATATGTAATATGTGTACATGTTATTGGTTTATGTTGTTCCAATGTGTCTTTGGTACATGTCTATGGCCTAATGTTTTTGACAAGTGTTGTTGCTTTTTGTATATGTCAATATTGCGTATGTATTTCTTGCATATGTACATGTTGTATATGTACATGTTGTACATGTATCTGATGCACATGTATTGCACATATAAATGTTGGATGATGTAAATGTTGTTCATGTATGTTGTTGCATTTGTGTTTGCTGCATATGTAGACTTCGTATTTTGCTGCACGTCTTTACCTTCTGATTGGCTAATGCCGTTGCTTTCTGTTGTTGGTCAATGCTTTTGGTTTATGTCGTTGGTCTCTGCCGTTGTTGCCTTTATCACAAATAAATGCTGAAATAGGCCATGTCTGGTCTAAGTGTTTATTAGACATTACAAAAAATGTTAGAATTTTAAGAAATACATATTTTAAAACGCTTTCAAAAATATTTCCATCATAGCATTTTTTTTTTATTCGAACAGCAAAGGGGTCCTAGTGCAAATAGCTCCGGGATAATGATGCTGGCTACTTTTATTTTAATAACCAAAAACTAAATTACCTTAAAAAAAAAAAAATCTAAAATATCTTCTTGGCGTTTGGGTTATTTACTGTGCATGATTGTGCGGCCGCATTGGCTGGACTCAGACTACTCTGCATGCTAGCTAGTGTCTGGGCCACCGGATTATTCTGTCGTAGTTCAACTGGTTCAAACTTTATTGGGACAGCAGACGGCGTATTTGGTCAATGAACGCTAATCTTTATCTCTTCAATGAAGGTTATTTTTATTAATTTAAATTGAGAATATTAACATCATCCAACATTTATATGTGCAATAAATACATATGCAACAGATACATGTTAAACATGTACATGTTAAACATGTACATATACAACATGTATATATGCAAGAAATACATACGCAATATTGACATATACAAAAAGCAACAACACTTGTCCAAAACATTAGGCCATAGACATGTACCAAAGACATATTGGAACTACATAAACCAACAACATGTACACATATTACATATACTTTTTTTTTTTTTTTACACAAACGGAACCCCATAAATATGTGTGTATTAAGGATTATGTTCTTACCCGTTTAATGTGACTTCTGTTTTCGGACATCACTGGTCAGCTTCTCAACATCGGGCATGTAAGATGTAACTTGTGCTGAATTAATGTCCTTGATTTGCTGATCGGTGATGTTGCCGATATTTTAATGGCCCTTTCCTTCACTGTCTTAGCGGAGAGGTGCATGTCTTTGATTTTCTATATTATCTCGGTTTTGTTTTTGAAGTGAGCAAATACGTGTCCTGATATGTTGATGACTGAGTCCTTCATGTAGTCACCATCTGTGAACGGTTTTCTACGCTTTATTATCTCCCGGGTTGCAACTAAACTTGCCGCAGTGGAGTTTGGAGATGCAATCCACTTAAATCTATTTTTGCGCTTCTCTAAGTTCTCCAGAAGTAATGCAATTGCACTTTTTGTGTCACTCCCAACTGGGTACTGGCTGCAAATGTAGCATGCTTTCCCTGGAAATGTCTTTCCACATTACTCTTTTTATTTGACAACTTCTCGCTACAGAGCAAACAATCAGGCAATCCTTCCGCATTGGCAATGAATGCAAATGATTCGGTCCAAGAAACGTTGAATCCTCTGTTCTCCTCGGTTATTTTTCTCTTTTTCCCTTTGGGATCCATAGCGCATCATACAGCCTTGGTTTGTTTACAACGCCACCTGCCTCCTCCCGCCCTGCTGATAGGCTATGTGTGTCGCAGGCTATGACGCAAATCTTCCTTGACAGAAATGTTGAAATTTAATATTTATTGTACACATTTTTACAGCATTGGAAAACGTTAATGTTTGTGTCATGTTTGTCCTCCTACAGATCAAAACAAAAATATATATCTTTTTCCATTTTTTAAAAAACATTTTTGAAAAAGCTCCAGGGAGCCACTAGGGCAGCGCCAAAGAGCCGTATGTGGCTCTAGAGCCGCGGGTTGCCGACCCCTGGTCTAGAATCTGTGGTTGGACTGGTGTGTTTTCCAAATGGTGCATCTTTGTCTCCTCTCGTTTCTTTCTATTTTCATTTTTCTTTCTGTTCTTATTCCTTTATTTTTCTGCCCCCTCTGGTAAGGTTCCGCAGTACAATGTAAATTCTTTAACAAATATTCAGAAGGAACAAAATAAGATTCAGATTAAACTTGGCAAATCAAATTTTCTCAGGAGAACAGCATCCAGACCATCATTCTGCTTGCTTTAATGCTGGACAAGAAAAGTTAAAAGAAAGTCGCACCAGAGCCTTTTTCCAACCAGTTGCACCGGCATGAAATGACCCTTGTTGAAGGATTCTTCATAATTTACTGAAGGGGTGAAAGTTCAGAAAGTAGAATTGTCTGTTCTTTGTTGCGATGCATAAAAATACAAACCTGCAGGAACTTTGAGTAATTTGTTGTTGGGATGTCATATCTTGAAGTTTTTCCCTCAACGGTGGAGCAGGAAAGGATACTTTCTGGTCAGATTTAAAGCCGATTTATCCCCCCAAAAGCCGGCACCAATCACAGCTCTAATTAAAAACAAATCAGTCAGTGAACGTCTCTTCAGTCTAGACTTGAAGAAAATCTAAAATGTCAAACTGCAAATAACTTGAAGAACCTACTCAGTGATTCCTGTGATGACTATGTCCTTCTATAAGAGGAAAATTATCTTTGTCCTCACTTGAGGCTTGTGTAACAGACTGTCCTCCAGACGAACCTGAAGAGCTCCTATAATCTCTCCATAAATCTTTCTCAACTTTCTTGCAAGTTATCTGCAGAATGATCACTTCTGTGATGATTAATCCCTTTTTAGCTACAAATTACGCAAAGACAGCAACATCCACATGAAAAACCATTCTGAAGCAGCCTCTAATGTACAGAAGACACTAGATAGCAAATCCCAACCCTGGTTTAACAGTAGACTGGTAATACACACAATATGTATATATATATATATTTGTTATTATTACATAGTTGTATGTTAATCAGCAGAAGAAGAATTTATCATAAATCTAAGACGATGGTCCTCAGCTGGAATAGGGTGGATTGCCCTCTCCGGGTTGACAGTCATATCCTGCCTCAAGGGGAGGAGTTTAAATATCTCAGGGTGTTGTTCAGGAGTGAGGGAAGGATGGAGCGTGAGATCGACAGAGGGATCGGTGCGGCGTCTGCAGTAATGCGGACTCTGCGCCGTTCTGTTATCATAAAGAAGCAGCTGAGTCAGAAGGCAAAGCTCTCGATTTACCAGTCGGTCTACGTTCCTACCCTCACCTATGGTCATGAGCTGTGGGTCGTGACCGAAAGAACGAGATCTCGTATACAGGCGGCTGAAATGGGTTTCCTCCACAGGGTGGCCGGGCTCTCCCTTAGAGATAGGGTGAGGAGCTCGGTCATCCGGGAGGGGCTCAGAGTAGAGCCGCTGCTCCTCTGCATCGAGAGGAACCAGTTGAGGTGGGTAGGGCATCTGGTCAGGATGCCTCCTGGACGCCTCCCTGGTGAGGTGTTCCAGGCACGTCACTCTGGGAGGAGACCCCGGGGAAGACCCAGGACACGCCGGAGGGATTATATCTCTCGCCTGGTCTGGGAAGGCCTTGGGACCCCCCCTACAGAGTTTGCAAATGGGCCTGGGGAGAGGGAAGTCTGGGCTTTCCTGCTTAGGCTGCTGCCCCCGCAAATCTTTGTAATATGTACATAAATTTGGAATTCGCGCCAGACTTTAATAAATGATCCAGTGATTGCGTCATGATTTTACATCTTGTTTCAAAAGAGCCACTCCTTATATTTACTGAGCTCTGGACAAAGACCAGTACATCTCATTCAGTTAAGAAAAGTTGAGAAAAGAAAAACTTACAAAGAAGTAAGGGGCCTGTTCAGTTTATGCCATCTACTCCAATTAAAACCACTACAAGATAACCCCAACACAACAGCATCAAGCCCCCACTAAAGCATAATTTAGATATTCAAAACTAGTCAGAGAAAGAGACAAACATTTTAAAGCTGGATTCTTAGCAATTACTGCTTCACCAAAAATCCCATGAAGAAGAAAACGTATGCCTCCCCATGCCTCTGTGTACGTGGAACCTCTTACCAGACTACTAAAGCCTTGATCAGGGACTGAACTTGAGCTTCCATACAGCTGTATTCTATCACAAATGTAATCTAGCTGGTGGTGTTTAGCTTCTTACAGTAATATGTTTCCTCGTCTGAACCTGTTCTGGGGCCTTAATGGGGGCTTTTCATGGTCTCCATGTGTGGATTCTCACCAGGTACTCCAGCTTCCTCCCACTGTCCAAAAACATGAAAGATTCTCTTAATTCTCCCTAAGTGTTTGTTGAGCGGTTTGTTGTGTCTGTGATGGACAGTCCAGGGTGTACCCTGCCCTCCTCCCTGCTAGCTGCTGGGAAAGCCTTCCGCCCTCCCACCATCTGCACTGGAAGGAGAGCATAGACGAGGGATAGATAAAGAAAATTAATGAGGGATCAGTGATTCAGCCAACCCCACATATGGACCCTGGAAATCCTAAAACATGTACCTTGCACCATTTAAATAACCTGCTTGTCGACCACAAAAGCCGCCGTTGTAGTCTGCGTGTGTGATAACTATTCATGAAGTCAGGTAGTTTGTTTTACTTTTACTTACATTTATTAAAATAAATGAAAGTTATAGTAGGTAGGTAGGAAACAGTGGGACCAAAACTGAACTGAAAATGGTAAGAAATGCAGCAATATTTGCTCACATTTAAAGACATGTTCCAAAACTTTTGTCATTTTCCCTGTCATGCATTGACTGCTAATTCAGCGTCAATTTTGCATCTTAACTGACCTGTCAGCGCTCTCCAGCCAGCAAAAGACACTCTTACAATGACTTTTGTTTTGTCTCTTTCTCTCTCTTAATTTTCTTGCCTTTCTTTGCTGAATCAGCGGTGTTGCATGCTTATAATCCCACAGAGCATAATTCTGCCGCAAAGTTACATCACGTCCCGGATGATAAAGTTGTATAGTGCAGTTCCTCAGCCTTGGTATGTTGCTGGGTAGCAGTGGCTCCAAAAATACACATGATAGGTGTCACTGTATCATCAAACAAGCCCAGGATGAGTTTTATGGTCAAAAAGTTACGTAATTTGTCTTTAAATCAGAGAATTCTGCACGTCACAGTGATTTATTTTGTTCAAACGTGTGATGTGTATTAACATGCCATAATCTGAACCACATGCAGGGTGTGTGGAAAACAGTGCAGGTATGATCAGAACTGTAACCTAGTAATTTTGCACATCTAAACATGGCCATTGATCCCGTCATCCCTGTCCTTTTTATTCTATTTCATTATTACTGATTATTAACATCTCTTAAATGTCCGCATCATATCACATTGATTCTTTAAAGCCATTAGAACCCAAAGTTGGTCCTCGAGAGCTGCTTTCCTGCAGGTTCTCAATGTATCCCTGTCCCAACACACCTGGCGTACACTGCATGGGTCCAGCAGTCTATGAAGTTCTGGGCAATCACTGATGAGTCAAGTTTGTTGGAGCAGGGATACATAGAAAACATGAGGGGCACTGTCACACATTAGAAGCTCTGATCTGGGTTTTCCTTCACTTAATGTCCCAATATTCATGAATACAATCCTGAATTCTATTGATGACACAAGATTAACATCACTCTGCTAGAAATCTGATTCTAGATATTTATATTCAGCTCATAAAAGTCATAGTTCTGTCCATTCAGGAGCCAGAACTACTGCATAGACATTCCAAATGTCCAAAGCATTAGGTCTATACATATACTCAGCACTGAGAGGGAATCGACTTTTCTCTGTATCCTGTTGTACCTCATTCACTCTGAGTAAAGAGCGATCATTCACCCAGCTGGATAATCAAAGCTGCTGATAAAGGATCTATTTCTGATATTAATATAACTGACTCCTGTGAGGCATGAAGAGGAAGGAGTCTTGGATCAATAAAACATCTTTAAATCATCTCCATCCTCTGTATTACAGAAGAGTCGACTGTGCAGTCCACTTCCTCTCCTGTGCACAGCCTGCCGAGGGGCTGCAGATGGGAATCTAATAAAAGGCAGCACAGAAAATGGTTTCACGTCTGTGTAATACATGGAGGTTAAATGGGAAGGAATTGGCTTTAGATTGGAGTGATTTGTGTGTTTTAGCCTGCAGTTCCACAGCTACCACTGCAATAATTGAATTACTTCAAAAATCAGACCAGACTGAAGCAATTCCCGTTGAAGATGCACACACACACCCTCAACAGGCGTTCCTTGGGAGACGCGTCTCTCCCTTCGTCTCTTTCATGAGCGCGAAGCTGGAGAGGATAAGCGTGAGATCAAACACAGTACCGGTTAAACCGCAGCAATTACACTGTCCACCTGAGGGAGGGAGGGAGGATGGGAGGAAGGAAGGGGGGCTGGTGGGAGGACAGATAAAGAGGAAGTGTGTGAGAATAAGTATAATGAGAACAGATTGCAGATCAGGAATTCAGAGCACTGCTGAATTAAATGGGTTTTGGGAGACGGGGATTGTTCAGCTAACGTGTTTTAATAAGATACCACTTGCAGCGGCCTTTACTGAGTGCACAGGTGCAGTTTCTTTACTGAAACATTCCTGCTAAATGTTTCCTGACTTTGTAGGGTGTGCAGCCTTTGCTTCATCAACAAATGATGAATTAAACATTGAAGTGTGTGCCACTACACACCCAGCTGTTGATTGGCATCAGTGTTTATGTTCTGCAGCCGCCTGCAGAAAGTCGAACAGCCACAGAAGATATGAGCAAAATATTAGCAGAAAACTGAAAATGAGCAGCAAGCAGCAAATCGCCTTAATCTGTCCCAAGATGACTGAAAACAATAACTTATCCCTCCCCTGCCTGCTGATTTAAAGTAGAGGTTGTCAAACTGAGTTTTCAGTGTTTTTTGTCTTTGAAAGTCTTTAGAAATGGTATGCAGCTTTTCTCTAATGAAATTACACAAAAGCTCTCCAGAAGCCACTTTGATTCCAGGTTTTAAAGCTGCAAAACTTAAAAAAAAAAAAAAAAAAAAAAAGCTTTGCTTCATCATTTTCTATTCATATTCGGAGAACGTTTTGTTCATATAAAGCTGTAATAATGTCACAGTGTTGAAGTGGAAGCACTGGAGAGTACAAATGAAACCTTCACTGCTCAGTACAACTACTCCTAGCAGTTGACCAATCAGACGCAGCCAGCAGTCAGGACATGGGGTGGAGTTTTCTGTGGGGCGGAGCTTTCTGTGTTCGCTTGTTTCTGGCAGAGGCTGATCTGAGAGGATCAATACAAAATCAATGAAGGGGTTTGTAGAAAATGCTTGAATATTTCTTGCCCTTCTGGGATTGCATATTAAAATAAATTAGACGTGCAGAATAGAGACTTTAACAAAATGTTAAAAAATAATGACAGTCTTTGGGATGTTTACCATTTATTACTAAGTGATCTATAAATAGTGTAATTTTCTGCTTCTTGGTATTTGTTAGGAGACAGAAGAAAAGTATCAGGTGGTGTTCAACAGCATTTTGACCAGTTTTTACCATAGAGGAATGCAAAATGTCTCAAAAACTGAAGGTGTCACATGTAATGTTGGTCTCTAAAGGTTTGATAATGTGCGGCAGCGGATTGGTAATGTGAGGAAATGAGTTGTGGCTTAACATCACTAATGCAACAACTTGTCTGCATATTGTTTTTGGTTTGAACTGTCCATCTTTAGCACATCAAACAAATGTTTGTGATGTCCTGTTGTGAAAAATCATAAGAGATTGCAGAATCTCACTGAAGGCCAACATTTCGGTATTTAATATTTGGGGTTATTTGGCATGATATTCATCACCTTTAAGGCATTTAATGAAGCCGTCAAACACGCCTCAGTGAGGATGTCGGAGAACTACAACTCTGTTGTTCAGAAATGAACTGGCTACAAATCTGTTTCTATTCCAGTGATGTGGACTGAGGAATTTACCTATTTTTTCCATGTTCCGCTCATGGAACATAGGATTCAAAACGGCCAAAGTTGAACTTGTACAGACAGAAAAGCATCCCATTTAACCTCATTCAGGGACAGAGACTGGCCATTTAGCATACTGGCCGTTTTCCTGGTGGCGTGACATGTTTCTGGATCTTACTGTGCCGTTGGTTCATAAAACTCCGTCAGTTTGCAGCCCAACTAACACTTACGTAATCTCCATCTACGATACTTCTCCTCGCTTCGACTGGAACAATTAAACGTGCAGCAACTCTGACATTGTTCTATTTTTTCCGGTTAAAGGTGACTCCATGCAGATTTCAGTGGGAATCCAATCTTTCTGACCTTTTTGGTTAATTACGAGGAAGTGCCGTATGAAAAAATTCTGTTAGGTTAAGCTTAGTTGGATGCCCATTGAACAATTTAACTGTGTGTTTACCAAGTGGCAACCTCCGGCGGTTAAAAGTGAAGCTTATGCAGAAGTGCCAAAAATACAGTTCTCCTCTTGTCCACTAGGAGCTTCAAAAGGGAGTTAGTCAGCATATAGTCCCATGTTTAAAAGACCAAGTTCACAGCAGAAAGAATGTTTTCAGCCCGGTTTAAAAATTGTTTTAGGTTTAATAAGTTAGGTTTACTTTCAGGAATTTATTTTACTACTCATCCCTTCAAAAATGATTTAATCTTTTACAGGTATCTGATATGCAGCTGCGAGAAGGCAGAGTGAAACACAGCCGCAGTTTTTAGCCAACTGATGGCAGAACTGTTCCTGTGTTTGATTTAACACAGAGGCCAGAAGTCGGAACTGGGAATGACGTCACAACAGAGTTGAGCGCGTTGATGTTGACAAACCACATGGACGCCACCAGGATCCCTTTTGTTTTGCTTGAAACTTCAGATGCTAACATGATAGCAACAGTTCCTAATGTTGACGGAGAGGTCGCTTCCAACACTTGTTTAGTGTTTTGGACATGTTCGCAGTTTGTCAACTTAATCTCTTTGTAAAAATCACAAAGTTTTTAACTCTAATTTATGTACATTTTTACAAGTACATTCAGACATAAATATGTGTTTACTCTTAGTTTTATTCAAACCTGTTTTGTCAGGCAGCTGTCTTTACAAGTAAACTTGGGGTATGGGTCTGCTCCCATTGTCCCAGTTAGATTTCTGACTTCAGGTTCCTGTTGTATTTCCAACTGGAAACTCCAACCTCCGAGTACAAATCAAACACAAAATGATCTCTGTTAGCTGTTAGCTTTTTGTTAGCTTAGTTAGCTCTTAGCTACAAGCAGGTCGGAGTTTGATTGATGTGAATCATCCACTGCCATTCTCTCAACTCTACCTATTTGCAACTTTGTATTTTTCAGGAGCGGCCACACACATGACGCTGTCAAGATGGCGACAGTGGGAATCGCCCAGTGGGCCTCACTTCCACTCTTCAGAAACCCACAGGTAACATCATCTTTCATACCATCTGTGGCGTGTATCCAAACCCCATTTTGTGCACTTTTACATTAACCAGCTGTCATCTGTGTTTAGTTCACTGACTGCTTACAGTCGGGCAATCTGCTTTCAGAGGTTAGTTTGCATCTGTAATGTTGGCAAAACCTTTCATATTTGTAACAGTAGTTGATCAGTATATGTGCTTAGTTTACAGTCCATCAGAAATTCAGCTTACGTGAGAATCAGCAGAGTGTTTTTAAGCTTTGGACTCTTCTGGAATAGCTTGAAGTGTGTAGTCAGAGGCAACACAAAGTTTGCTGTCATCACTGTTGTTTCTTTGGTTTAAAAACACAAAAGTAGTCTGCAGGACCACACGGCAGAACACAATCAGCAGCCCTGTAACGTGAAAGCTGAGTGGTGAAATGAAGCGACCGAGTGATGCCGTCTACATGCATTCCTCACTCTTCTGTTTGAAAAAAACATTTGGATAAGAAGAGAAAAGTTTGCAGAAAGCGACTGTGTGAGCAGGGAGTCCACATCGATTGTGTCTCGCTGAGTTGTTATCAGACTGTTGCCTGCCATTCCTCCCAGCTGACACCAGCCTCTCATCTCAGCGTGGTGCTGCGTATGTGTGTTTCGCCGCTCAGTGTAGGGGAGAATGACATTCTCTAGCTGGCAGTGATGATTACAGGTTGACAGGAATTTAAAGGTAAGAAAACTGAAGGGAAAGCACAGCATAGACTCGAAGAGAAGAGGCAAGAAGGAGTGATGACAGAGGAGGGAAACAGAGCAGGAAAAGTACAGCATGACTGATGCGACCAAAAGCTCTAATCAGGACGAGTATCAGTAAATTGTCAGCTGTCAGAAACACCAGAAACGTTTCCTACTGCTGGCAAAGAGCCTCCAGGTGAGTCAATGCTGCTGCGAGCTGCTGATTATATTCTGCAGCTGAAACATTCACTTTGTTGGATCAGCAAATATTCCAAAAAACACAAATATGACACGTCAAAATGGAGAGAAGACATTTTTCTTCATTTTTTTAAAATTTCAGCCTCCTTGTCTCTGAGCTTCTCCATCCTCTGTCGTGTTGCAACCTAAAAACCCTCCATCCATCCAGCTCCTTGTCACCGACTCTGTTTGTGCCGATCCTGGACAGGATCTGAAGGGAAACCTCGGGGTAGGAGGCCGTTTGGTTCGGGAATCTGAGAAGCAGCTCTGCTTTTTGCAGATGATGTGCTTTTGTTTGTTTCCTCACACAAAGATCCCTCAGCATGCATTTGTACTCTGGTGTACAGCTGAGGAATATGTCCTTAAGTTAATACAGAATATCAATAATATCAAGTTAATATTAATATCTCAATTCTAATGAATTAAAATGATACCGAAATACCAATTTCAGTATCATTTTATTTTTAGCCGTCATAGCTAACTGACATTTTTATTTTTATAATAGAAGAGCAGAAGATGTAACTAAACGCACGGTTTAAATGTATGTTAGATACGTTTTCATTTCGTATTTTTCCATTTATTCAGAAGAAACTGAAATATCCAAACATTTTAAATGATCGGTATGAACCGGATTATGTTGATTATTGGCTCTGAATGTCAGTTTTGATTCATTTTGAATAATTACCCATCCATACCCTGACACAGACGCAAACAAGCAGTCTCTAGTCCACTGAAAAGCGGGGGTCTCGGTGCATTTAGTCCACTAAGGGGAGGGGGGGGGTCTCTGTGCACTTAGTGCAATGAGAAGCGGGGGTCTCGGTGCACTTGCAGGTGAACCTTGTTGCATTTTGCTGACAGGAAGCGACGTACAGTGTGTCGTAGGGCAACATGCTGGTCCGGCGGCATGCAGATGGACCATCAGGAGGAATGAGGGAGCTGCTCCGGTGAAGTAGGAGTTGTGCTGAACAGCAATCTCTCAGGTCTACTGGTCTAATTATGCTCCAATTCACCTACAGTCACACAATTCAGGAACTAACCATAAGAATGAAGCTGCAGATACAAGCAGCTGAAATAAGCTTCTTCTGGAAAGGAGACTGACCAGAAGTTCATTCTGGTCTCCTCTGTTTTTTCTGGGCACGTCCTACTGGGAGGAGACTCAGACAAACCCAGGACTCACTGGGTGGATTATATATCCCTATGGACCACCCAGGAGGAGCAGGAGTGTGTTACTGGGGAGAAAGGTGTCTGGGTCTCCTGCCTGGACCTGCTGCCTTCATAACTCGACCTCTAAACCTGAATGGATGGCACAAATAATCATTTACAGCAAAAAATACTGAAGAAAATCTGACATATTAGTCTTATATAACATAACTCTGTGCAGGGAGGACGTCTAGTGTCAAATGCATCCTCGAACCTTGTGTCTGTCCTCGTGGAAAAGAAGAGAAACACAAAATCTTATTTTAATGTCAAAACAAACTAAAAATCTGAATATTAAACTAATCCTTACAATATTTGTTAAAGTAAAACAAAAAGAGTTTGTGTTGCTCCTGCAGGCCACCGTACACATCTGATGCTTCCTTCTGGCTTTTGCAGGGAAGTTACGCCCTTCCTGCGTCATCATTTATTCTGGTACTTTGTCTTTTATCAACACAACACTTTCACCTCAGCCAGTTTTAATCTGCAAATTAAAAATGTGCACGAAAACAGGTGGATGGAAACACACTTCCACCACAAAGACGACACAATTTCAAGCGTCCAAGGACATTCCAGACAGCGAGGACACGTACTTATTAATATACAGTGTATATATAGTGACAGCAGGTACACTGGAGGCTGTGGGAGTGGGTGAGGGATCGCTCAGGGTGTCTCACTGCCATATGCTCATCTGCATGCATCTGTAAGTGTGTGTTTGTGTTGCTTATGAAGTGATGACACAAATCTGCTTTCCTAATGACTTTGTGTGGACTTGGTTACATATTTGGGACAAAAGAGTTCCCAAAAGGAAAATCTGTAAATTATATGGTTCAAGGAAATGAGTGTGGGGCAATCAATTGTTCTCTGGAGTGGTGTGTGAGTGTGTGTGTGCATGTGCTTTTGCATACATGCAGAAGACTCGAGGCCATTTGATGAGCTTCAGCCTGAGTCCTCTTGAGGCCTTCGTCCTTCTGTCTCCACCAGTGTTGGTGTCTAGGGAAATGACTGCAGGAGACAGAGGTGCTGAAAGGAAGAAAAATGGACAAAAAAGGACAAAAAGAAGGACGCTGCAGAGCTGCTGCAGAAGACAAAGATGATTGTGCGTTCCTAATATTCTAAATTAATGTCTTATCTTAGTTGTGTGCAGCATATTTCCATCCCTTCTCTCATGCAATCCACAGAGATGAGTGCCGCTGATACCTTTGAGGTTCAGGAAATTAATATTTGGCAGCATGTTTGGCTCCGCTGAGCTACTCCAGGTAGGCTGCGGTTGTGATGAGGCTGGATGGTGCCAGTTTTCTGCTGAATACATTTATCATTTAATGATGTCTGAAGAGGAAGAAAAGGAAATGGGCAGAAACTTTTAGCATTATGACAGACGAACAAAGGAACTGCCTCACATGAACAGAAAGGAATGTAATTAAGACCACACTAGCTTGAGATTAATTATGCGTACCCTGGAAAACCTGCATCCAGGTTGCTTTCTGCAGCTAATTCTGACATCAAAGAATAAAATAAGTGAAAAACTACTTTCAGCCTTGGAAGCAGGCATGTTGCATGCTATTAGGTGCTCTCTCTGTAAATGAAGTCATGATCATGACCTCACAGCTCTGGTTTAGACTCGTTTGGATTTTTGGAGATGGTTAAATGCAGAATTTGGGCATCTTTAGTCTAAACATGGACATGTTAGGAACAGCTTTTGGACATTGTTTCGCTCTAGTTCGGAAAAATTAAAAATATCTCAACCTTTAAAATAGGAGCGACAGACCAACAGTAAATTTACTTTGCAAGGAGTTCACATCAGCATGAACACAGATGACAAGATGTGAACGGAAGAACAGGTTCTTAGTACAAGTGTTAAAACTGCATCTTTTCAGCAAAATCTTTCCCATGAGAGTAGAATAGAAGAAGAGAGTAGCTGCTATTGTCATTGTACCAGACTGTACAATGAGATTGAGCTGTATCTTCCTGTGCAAAACAAGCAGGACATTACATCTTGACAAATGAACAGAAGGGGCGTTCACAGCACATGAAGACATAATATGCTGACATAAGTAAGACAATTATAACGATTATTCTTATTTTTCAACAAAAACTTTGCAGGTTTCTCTGAATAGTGTCAGACTCTATAATCTCTTGGTCTGAGGCATCATTTTGGACTCAGTTTAGGTTGTGTTTGGGTTAAATTCTGGACTGTACTTGCACAGGAACAAAATCTCTTAGAGATGGAAGCCAGATATTCTTTAGGGATGACTCATTCAAAAAAAAAAAAAAATGACTGTAAAATGTACTTAAAACTTGTGTGGTGATTCTGGTGATCCATGCTTGTCTAGGAAGACATTTGTCTTCCCTCAGTGACCTGAGTAGGCACCTGAGGTGTGCATTCTGATTTCAGAGGGGGCCAATGCTCCCCTGACCTCCCCCCATGTAGCTCAGTCCCTGCCTCAGTATAAAAAAATAAAAAAAATAAAGTGACCTATCCCTCCATTGTTGTTTCTCCATAAACTGTACTTGTTTCTTTTATTTTATAATGAATGTGTCTTCTGCTGAATTAGCATGTCACTTCAGCACTAGACATCCTCATGAATGTGCAGAAGTGGGACACCAGTGTTTGTGCAGCTGTGCTGCTGATATGATGAACTACTGTGCGATAAAACATGAATAAAACAACATGTTTGACTGTAGTTTGTAACGACGTAGCTCCAGTAACAAGCCCCACATTTCACTAATGACTGTGCTTGGATATAATATATTCTCACACAGCAACAGAGCTGACAGAAACCCTGAAGAGTCTCTTCCTGCCTGTTCAACTTTTCCAGAAACTTTCTGTCCTGTCTGTGTTTCTGCATCTGTTTTTTTAATTGGATATTTCTGATCATGATGGCATTGTAAGAAATATTCCTCTAATTACCCCACAAGCATTGTGCCGCAGTGTTGTTCAACACTGCGGCAGTCCTCTGCGCAACCAAACCCTTTCAGGAAATAAACCATGTTTGCTTGATAATTTAGCATGCTTTACTATTCAGAGGGTAATTATCAGAGGATTTTGTAGTTTTGGTTAAAACAGAGTCAGACCAGATGTTTTCCAAGGCGTTGAAGTCAAACGCCTTGGAGTTTTGCTTTAGATAAAACATGTCATAATTATCTGAGTAATAATATCATGTATTAATCACAACTTACATTTGTCTGCTATAAATTTTTTTTTTTCATTTAAAAACTAACCATGCTTTAGTTAACAATGGCGTGGCTGCACCGTGGCCGTGCCCCCCATGTGTGTGGGAGTTCTCTCTGGGAACCCCGGCTTCCTCCCACCGTCCAACAACATGAATGTTAAGTTAACTGGTTCCTCTAAATTGTCCCTAGGAGTGAGTGCGGATGGTTGTTAGTCTCTCTGTGTGGCCCTGTGATGGACTGGAGACCTGTCTGGGATCTACCAGTGATTACTGGGATCGGCTCCAGCTTCCCACTCAGCGACCCTTAATTGGCTTAAGCAGTTAAGAACATGGATGGATGGATAGTTAATGAGTATCTAAAAAAAGAAAATCAGGGCAGAATATTATAGACTATAGATATGTTAAAGCCACGCTTCTCTCCAAATGTAAAAATTTGCCCTAAAATGTTCAGAAAAGTAAAACGGATCAAACTACATTGGAGCAGGGAGACATGGAAAACTGCTGAGTTGTATGTAACCATCCCATCATGATGTACCTAACTGGAAAATACACCCCAAAGCCATGCCAGAGCACCACACCCCTGCAAACATCACACATGTGCTTTCCACAGCAGCATAAAACACACTTTCCCTCATTCCTACTGTCAGCGATGAAATAAAGGCCCAGAACTTTTCTCCTGATGGAAACGTGAATCATACTGTGTGTTTGCAGGAGTTTGTTGCATTTCTTTGTGATATGGATCATAATCCTGAGTGAATAACCATCATTTTGGCAGCAGCTGCTGTATCAATGCAAACGTGACAAAACAACAAACAGAAAAGAAACAACAGCTGGCTTCACAACAGTCATATCGGCTGCTTTACCAGCAGCTCAGCCGGAAGACGACAGAAAGATTGTTTTTGATTGAGTGAGGAGCGTTTTTGCGGCTGATGGGTGGATGAGAAATCAGACAAAGTCACCATCCATCACTTTGGAAAAGCAGGACGGCAGGAAGCAAACAGAAGCTGCATGCCGACCCTGAACGAGCCACGTGGCTGGCGCTCCAAGACAAGAGCGAGAGAGAGCCTGGCTATAACGCAGCATGTTAAATACACATCTGCAGCAAACTGGAGCATGACTGCTACACACTGTAATGTACGTCACTTTGTCACCAGCTTGAGCCTCAGGACATGGACTACAAATCAGACACGCAGCTTTTCCTCCTGTGGTGAAGAAAATACTCACATCTTTGCTTCAGAAGCCCTGCAGAGGAGGTGACGCATCTTTCAGGTGTTTCCAACCGCTCTGTCTGACTGGACCTTTTCTCAGGGCTGCGTTGATGTGGATCGCAGGTCCATGATGTCATCAGAGTCTTACAGGGACGTGGACATAGCAGCTTTCTATTTGTGTGCATTAAAACATGTGGGAGTGACGCAGGTAAACACCTGATCTGCTTTCATAATGGCTCCATGATGCACAGAAACAGTCATGCTTCTGTCTGCACATGGAAACATGGCAGTCCTGTCAAACAGAAAACCTGAACTGTTTTACATCTTCTGCAGCCAATCACGGTTATGTTTGCAGCATATTTATTAGAGCTGTGATGATATGCTTTGGTCCCAATTTGATTACAATTTTATGGGTGTCGATTCGATTTAAATCGCGATTCTCATGATTCTTCGATATTGCTGATTTTTGTCGACTAAACAAAAAAAAAAAATTTACAAAACTTTTTTTGCTGGTTATTTTTCTTGATTTTAGTTCAGAAACAACAAAAGCAGCCAAATCAGCATTCTGCTGCTACAATGCCCAAGAAGACTAGTAAAAAGATTTTTTGAAAAACTTTCATAATAGATTATTCTCATTTATTTGGGGAAAAAAAAAAAAAGATTTTTTTAACAAAAATAAATTGATTTTAAAATTGTGAAGCAAAAAGTCCCAATTTTCAATTTTTTGATTCGATTTTCCCAACCCTAATATTTATATATTATGTGTCTGGAATCTGATGTAACCATTTTTGGCTTCGTTTTAACATCAGCATCACTGTAGAGCTGCACTTTGCTACTGAGCTGCAAGTTAAAGCCTTAAACTGTTTCTACACATCAGATTTGTTCCCTCTGCTGCAAAAATCTCATTTCTTAAATGTCAAAGTCACCCGGGACTCCCATCCACCTGCTGAATGTGATCTTTAATCATTTACAACAATGGTGGATTTTAAGTCTTAATATAAGCTTATAAGGAGATGGAGGTTGCGCCTCGGCTGTTTGGCTGATAACACAACTCGCCTGCCTTCCGGCGTTTACGTGCAAATTATGGGACGGCGGTCACGTCTTTTCAGTTTCCGGACAGATTGGTTTCACCAATCTAAGACCCTGTTTACACAAAACACAAACAGTTGTTTGTGTTCTGGCCTCCTGTTTACATGGTAAAAGTTTTGGGTGGATAAAACCACCAAGAATTAACAACGGTCTGCAGAGTGAGAAAGACTAGTCTTGTTGGCGTAAACCATCTTTCACGTTGTCTTACACTTACGCAGTCAGAGCCTGTGTAAAGCACGATAACAGTGGCAGATCTCCATGTCTTGTTCGTGCAGCTTCGTCTTTTTAATTTCTTTGGACTGCTGAAGCTAAACCTTTGTTGGGTTGAACATTTATGCTGTCAGCAAAGACACAGAGGCTGCATGTGCTAGATTAACTAGTCCTTGGTGCACAACGCTTCTGTTGTGGTTTCCAGTCTTGTATGGAAGCAGTGCACACCTGGGTGTGTCGTCACAAAGTTTTCAATTCAATTAATCTTTATTTATATAGCGTCAAATCACAGCAATGCTGTCTCAAGACGTTTACAGACGGGGGAAACAACATAATGAAAGCCAAGTCATCGTAGCTTATATAAGGAAACCACCTCTCTCTGCCTACGACATGCCTGGCATCCACATTACATCGTGTCTGGTCCTTTTTGCATTTTTCTGCACAGATAGTTGCTATTCCACTGGTGTGTAAGTTTAATCTTTTCAAATGTGTTTCAAAGAAGAAGTTTTCCATTTTATGCTGAAACATGGTGTAAACAGCCTAAAGGCCCATTTCAGTTCAACCCAGACCAGTCAGCACAGATGGACTGTTTCCTGCATTGGTTATGTATTTGGTCAGAGCTTTAGCTATCCATCAGCTGATGTAGAAAACGTAACAATATCAGCGGAAATCGTGGGGCAGCGTGAGGAACAAACCAGCGAAGAAGACGATTCAGAAACCATCGAATAAAAATAAGCTGCAGAAACGCAGAAGTTCAAAGCTGTTCAAAAAATGAGTCTGGTTTTGTTCTTCTCCTTCTGGCGGTGTTTTTGGGTGTTTGTGAACAACTTTATATTAGCAAATATTTGCCCTTTCCCTTCCCCCTTGTTTTCTGTTTTATTGTTTTATGTTTTAATATGTTAATTATGTTTTGTTTAGCACTAAAGTTGGCTTGGCATCCAGCTGGTGTTGAAACATGGAAGGGAACTCTGAAGTCAGCACTGCTCATGAATGGATGATCTGACTTGCAGCTGTGGCGACGTCAGACGTGTGTTTGTATGCAGCCAAGTTCCAGTCGGATGTTCTCGTTTCCATACATCTGATGGAGTATTTAAAAAATACTTCTTAACTACAACTCTTGAAAGATTTGCAAAACTATTTTGGTGAATTAGACACATTGTTACAGAGGTTTTGTGGCTTGACGCAACTGCAGACATGTTCATTTCAGGTTTGTTTCTTTCTTCTGCAACCCTTCCAAACTAGACCTACTCATCTCCTTTATTCCTTGTGGTTTAACATGATTAAAGAATCTGAATATGTCCTCAGCATCCATCCAAAGTTGGATGCCCCTACACTTTAAAAAAAACAAAACAAAAAAAACCCTCCACCAGAGTTACTAACATAAATTCCTATTCTGGCCGTTTGAGTGGGCTTTAATGCAAATCTACATTTCAGATGCACGTGTTGGATCTAATTTCTGTCTTTGCAGTGGATTTCCACTTCCCTCAGAGCTTCCCTTTGTAAACTCAGATCATGAACGTAACTGACAGTATATATCTGCTTCTTCTGCACACATTTTTTCTCCACAAAGGCGATGAATTTAAATTTGACAAGAGATGAAATTCATTTATAGCTTCTTAGCTACCACAATAGGTCATGTGTGCCAGAGCTGGCGTGCTCGCTCTCTCCCCATCATTGTGTGGTGGCTCATGCAGTTTGAGTTCGTGGTTGAGCAAATCCCAGCACTCAGTCAGCTTTATAAATATGTATTTAGAATACCAGAGGCTCCATTTGTCTGCCCAATATTAAATTTATAAGTGAGAATAATCTGCAAACTATTAGGTAGAATGTAATTCCGCCCCATTCTCTGCTTTATTGAGTCTATTCACACAGCTGGCTGCATCTACAGTGCAGGGTGGAGAAACTATTTGTGAGCATGGTAATTTATCAGCGGGTACCACACACCTGCAGAGAAAACATGCAGAGGATAGAAATGTGTGCATATGAGTGTATACATTTACGTCAAGCAAAAATGTCCATATCAGCATCTTTCATAATGCCAATGTGTGTTTTATATCCATCCATCCATCCATCTTCTGCCGCTTATCCGGAGTCGGGTCGCGGGGGCAGCAGCCTAAGCAGGGAAGCCCAGACTTCCCTCTCCCCAGCCACATTTGCCAACTCTGCGGGGGGGATCCCGAGGCGTTCCCAGGCCAGCCGAGAGATATAATCCCTCCAGTGTGTCCTGGGTCTTCCCCGGGGTCTCCTCCCAGAGGGACGTGCCTGGAACACCTCACCAGGGAGGTCCAGGAGGCATCCTGACCAGATGCCCGAGCCACCTCAACTGGTTCCTCTCGATGCGGAGGAGCAGCGGCTCTACTCTGATCTCCTCCTGGATGACCGAGCTCGGTGCATAAGCACAGACAACAGTCAGGACCCGTCCCCCCACCCGGAGGCGGAGGGAAACTACCCTTTCATCCACCGGGGTAAACCCCAACGTGCAGGCACCAAGCTGGGGGCTGATGAGAATGCCCACACCTGCTCGGCGCCTCCCACCATGAGCAGCTCCAGAGTGGAAGAAAGTCCAGCCCCTCTCGAGGGTACTGGTTCCAGAGCCCAAGCCATGCGTCGAGGTGAGTCCAACTATATCTAGCCGGAACCGCTCAACCTCGCACACAAGCTCAGGCTCCTTCCCCACCAGAGAGGTGACGTTCCACGTCCCTAGAGCCAGCTTCTGCAGCCGGGGATCGGACCGCCAGGGTCCCCGCCCCTTGCTGCCGCCCAGCTCACATTGCACCCGACCCCTACGGCTCCTCCCGCAGATGGTGAGCCCACGGGATCCGAGCTCACCGGATGAGCTCGGATGTTTTATATCCGAGCTCATATTTATCTGATTTTAGTTTCCAGTCCACGCCTTGTTTACCTCAGAAATGAACTAAAGTGGCTTTTAATGCTAAAATGAGGAGAAAAGAATTAACACAAATATGAATTTCTCATCTCATCATTTATAGTTTTTTTTTTTTTTTCCAAAAAGAAAAAATAATCCGATGCTTTGGATCGTTTTAACAAAAAGGATTTCTGCCTGTTAGCACCAGCAGCTCATCTGTTTGGTGACCAGGTGGAAACAAACAAGTCTGATTAGACTCTTTAAGTAATGTTATCTCTAAAAAACAGCAAAGTTTTTTATGATTTTGATGCCTTGGGAACAAAAATAGGTTCAATTAAACCTAATTAGCCAACAAACGAACATTTTACATTTTGTCTTCACATGTTACACTTAACAACAGATCTTCAGATGACATCTAGCTTTAATAGTTACTTACAAGGCATTAAACGCCTTCAGATCTTTAATGCCTTATAAGTGACTAATGAATATCATGAGTCTAAAAACGGACCAACAGGATGCTAGAGAACCAGTGGAACAATCAGACTTGTGGACCACAGCTTTTCTGTCAACTGAACCTCTGCAGGAACATCTGGAGACATGTCTATACCATAATAAAATACTCAAAGGGTCTCAAACGTCCTAAATAACCACCATATCTAATATCATATAGCTGTCATGAGACAGTTCCAACCCGTCTCTCTGGCATCGCCATGCTTCCTGGTCCTGCTCGGCTTCTCCCCCCTCCATCTGCAGCTGGACAAGCACATCTGTCCCTCATCAATGACACAAATTTCTCTACCCCACCAGTCACCAGTCTGTCGTCAAACTGGGAGTCCCTGATCCTGAAATTGTGCCAGACAATGAATAAAATCATCAATAACACGGTTGTGTATGTAAAACACAGAACTCTTTAGGAAATGTGTAGAACCCAGATACAAAGTTATATTTATGACCTTTTAGGCATCCATTGTAACCAGTAAACTCCCAAAGAACCAGTTGAACACCTTCACTGGAAAGCAGGACTTTCATCAGGTCCCATAGAGCCTTTTCAGAAAGGAGCTAATTGTCACACATGCTATGATGAGGGCTAGCAACTTTTTTTTTCTTTTTTAACCCACGTTTAGTTTATATAGTAACAGAAAAACATCTAAATAATTTCTGAAACCTCTTCAGTTAACATCCTAAAGCAAACTTTCAATCTGATGTTTCTTTACTTCTTCACCTTTGAAGGAATCAGGTAGATACAATGTTTATCGTATGTTTATCGGGGGGGGGGGGGTTGTGGCATAGTTTAATCACCACAGCCTACCTGAGTACTGATGCTAACCAGCCAGGTCTAAAGGGAAACTGGCTTTGACCTGGTGTGAGCATGGTGGACATAATGTAGCCAGTGAGACAATATCACTTGGTTTTAAGAGCTTTTTAAGGTCATTTTTTCTAACTACAGCTATCCTATAACCTTCATATTGAATTCTTCCATTTTTATTTCTACCACATGTTAAAGTTTCCCTCAACATGAGTTTGGACACAGAAATAGTCTCCATGTTCATTTCTTAAATATGTCAGAAAATCTAGCCGCTTCCCGTCTTTATAAGCCATAAAACTTCCCCCTGAATGAGGCTTTTGCCTTCGTCCATCATACCGAGCGAGAGGAATCAGTGCTGATATTAACAAATCTTTCCAGACAAAATGGAGAACGATAACTGTGGAAAGCAGGCGCAGGATGGAAAGAGCCTCTAGATTAAAATTAAATGGAAGAGGAATTGATCAGCGAAACACATGACGACACCAGAGGGAAAGCGGCTCAACAGTCAGAGGCAAGAATGAGAAAAAGTAGCTTTACTTTCATTTGCGTTGCTTATTAATTCATCGGCTGCAGAGCCGAAGAGAAAAGAGGAGAAAAGCAAACGGTGAGATGAGCGCTCTGAATCATATCTGCTGGGTCTTTATGATGAGTCATCCTTTCACTTTTATTACCGTACCTCTCAAGCTATCCATTTAAGTGGATGGCTTGATAAGTAGTTTGTAGAAGAGGACGCATTAATATGTGTGAGTCAGAGAAAAAACGGAGGCCCTCATCACAAGGACCTGAGCATAAACACAAAGCTGATTCTGACAAGTGCAGACGCGTCACTACAACTTCAGGTTGCTCGCATGCAAGCTGTGCTGTCTCCAAACACTGACAATGCATCTATGCACCGATCTCTTCTTGCAATTTTAAGATTTTCTCTTTACTTTTTGTCTCCTATTGGATCAGCTTCTGCTAAATTATAAGATACTGGTAGCTGGTCTGGCTATGGAAGCAGGTTCGTCCTGTCTGATGGTGGAGAAGAACTGCACCATGTTGCTCTGCTTAATGACATGCAAGTTCTGCAAGCTGCTCGCCGAGTTTAAAGTTTGTTTTCTTTTTGCTTTTTGGCTGTTGTGCATGAAGACGGTTGAACTTTCCTGTAGGCCAGTGTTTCTCCATCCGGGTCGTCGGGAACCCCAACCCTGCATGCTTTAGAGGAAAGCCTACGAGCATTTTAATGAATCTGAATCCGGTGTGCTGGAGCTGGAACTAAAACATGCAGGGGAGGACTAGGATTAAGAAACGCCGTTGGGGCAAAGGTTTAATGACTTTGTTGTGTGTGCTGATGTAAGTAGCCTTACAATCCAGTAAACAAACATCATGTTAGGTTGATGAATTAGTTGGTCACAATATAAAACTTAACTATGAACAGATTTAGAGTTTTTCTTGTTGTTTTTTTTAAAAGGACTTTTATATTCCATCAGTTCAATGCAAAAACCTGATGAGGAACCAGACTTTGACTAATCAGCTGTTCCTGCTGGAATTTTAGCATTTTTTACATATTTGGTCTTTGAGAGCACTACAGTTAAGGTTTGACCTTACCTTCAACCAGCGTTGCACTCCCTGGGTACTCAGTAGCTCTTCTAAAGCCGTCGTATGGAACCTTTACTGGGCAAAGAATTAACTTTGGTCACTTCAGTGGACATGCAAATGCCTCCTCATGCCATGACGTGAACTGGTTCAGGCTTCTTGGCTTTTAGCATAAAAATAAGAACCCTCCAGTTACAACTAGAAGACTGTTTTTTTCTTTTTTTCTTTTTAAGAAAGACATGAACCATGTCTGAAAGTTTTTCATTCTCATATTCAATTCAACTTTATTTGTATAGCGCCACTTCACAACAATGTTGTCACAGGGCACTTTACATACATGAATCAACATACACATCATTTCGAGCCAATTCATACATATCCTATAATAGAAACCAACTGATTGCGTCGAGTCATGACTTGGATCCAATCCCCCATCCTGAGCTGCACGAGGCGACAGTGGGAAGGAAAAAACTCCCCTTTAACAGGAAGAAAACCTCCGGCAGAACCCGGCTCAGGGAGGGCAGCCATCTGCCTCGACTGGTTGGGGTGGAGAGGACAGGAAAGACAGAACAACATGTACAACTGCACTTATTCAGGAAGACCTGCGGAAAAAAGGAGAAATAAATTAGAGATGGCTATATTGGCATATATGTATACATTAATATATTGGAGAAATAGAGCGAGGTACTTCTGAGTGCATCAGGTAATATCCCCATTGCTACATGTCAAAGATGCTTTCGATGAAAGCATCTGCTATATGACTATAGAGTAGAATATTTCCAGTATCACAGTAACACTTCTGTAGCTAACTATTTGGAAGTTCACAGAAGTGAACTTCCAAATAGTTCTCTAAGTTCTATTCTGATCACAGCTAACCTTCATCTGTACTTCCGGTTAATCTATTAAACCACTATGTCTCACAATAATGTACTACTTCTGTTAAATGGACATAATGACGCGTGACGTGGGTTCGATGCTGATAGTCTGATACAGACCAGAAATAGCTGAAGGAACTCTGCTAATCAGCTCTAACAGGCTGTGTAATCTGTTTCTGTTTTCACAAGGAATTGCAAAAGACAAAAATGTCCTCGTGTCCCCTGAGGGTCTCCGCAGAGAAATGTCACACCTGCCGTATGAAATCACCCCTCCACTGTGTGGAGAGGAGGTTTTCTCAACTTGTTGGGCAGCCTATGAAGGCGACAGCTCCTCGAAGCAGGATTGATCCCTGCTACCTGTCGCTGCATGTCACCTTCGTCTGACCTGCTTTCATGTCACGCAACTGTCTATTAAAGAATAAGACTTTCCCGGTGTTCTGCATGAAAGTGGAGGAAAGTTGTTGCGTACCATGTCAACGTTGTGTTCAAAGACAAACAAAACTGCAAACACTACCAGGGAATGTCTGCAGTGTTGCAGATGGATGATAATTGTGTTTGTTCATCATACAGAGAGCTAACTTATTGTACAATCAGTAATTCCACAAATCCTATAATGTACAATCATTTGACCCTTTCATCATGTTCCTCTTTGCCCACAAAATACAAAATGTCTCCTTACAACCAATAAACACTTGATCCACTCTGTGATGACACATGAAGTTATACGTGATGAAGGTGTAAATGATCAGCGTGGATTAGTTAGCAAAGTACAAGCAGTGAGCATAAGCGAGGACTCTGAAAAGAAGCAGCATCACCTACAGGTTCAGAGCCAAGAGTACTCCCCCAGCGCACCCCAACAAAAAAAGACCCCACATTTACTGGTTGGCTAAAACCTGTTGCTAGCGTTAGCATTAAAACTTTCTGAGAGTTTACACTTTTGAAGAATCTTGTTCTAAAAAAAATGTCTGAAGAAACAGAAATGTGTGGCCCCAGTGCAGAAGTCAATAACAGAATGTTTGCAGGAGACTCCAGAAGCTACTCAGCTTGAGACCGCCATGAAAACAGCAGTGCTACAGCTAGCTAGATGTTTAGCAGAGCACAACTTTTTGCACATGGACAGTTAAAGACTCAAAACTGTGCAGAGCCTCAGTTTTGGCCGTACAAACCCAGCAACAATAACCAAACACGTTACTGCTGACTTTTCAGCATTTTGGTTGGTGAGTTAGCAGATGCAGGGAATGTCAAAACCCTGCGAATTGTCCGCTTCTTGGATGAGGAAATTAAAATGTTTTTGGAAACTTGTACACCTGTCGAGTTTTTTTTTCTTTTTTCAGACAAACACACACATTCTGTCAGAGGAAGGGTGACAACAGAAAGGCTTTACAAGGAAATGATGAAGCTACTTGAAAAGATGGGATTGTGTTACAATGACTGCAACACAATGATGGGACGCGTTATTCTGTCCAGTTGTCTAAAGATGATTTCCCTGGTGTCGCTGTGCAGCGCTGCATTTGCCTCTCAGTGCATATTTGTGCAAACAGCTTCCTCGTCAGTGTGAGGATTTAGCCGGAGACGTTCATGGATATTTAAAAAAAAACAGCGCTAAGAGTGCTGCAGAGCGTTCAGCCATGCTGAGCCTCACAGACTACAGAAGCCCTCTCTGACTCTGTGGCTGCCGCTAAATGAAGATGTCAAACGCATATCCAACCTGTGGGATGCTGGTACTTCTCACAGACAAGTGCTTTGATGCCAGTCTAAAAGCAGTGGACGGTATTTACTGTGCACTAAATGATGACTCTCTTCAGCAGTAAAACTACTTCTGGGAATTGGCCCTGTCAATGTTTTAATCTGTACTTTTAAAAGTAAAAAAATGACAATTACGCCACGGAGGAACCCCTCCAGCCAGAGTTCAGAGTCGCCGTCGACGTTTGTTCCCTGTTGCACGTAGAGAATCGATCGATGCTTTGACTTTGATGATCCTCTCATGATCCCATGTCACGCTGCTTTCTCCTGCTGTTGCAGCGACTTGTGGAGCAACTGCCCAGGTTGATGGACATGTAGCAGGACAACAACCATCTCCAAGCAACTGATGACCAGTGGAGGCATTTGCTTCTTGTCAGAGTAGGTGAAGAAACAAAGGCACCTGATGTGGATTCAGTCTGGTTCCATCCTCTTCAGAGGACTTTGAGGGGAAACAGATGTCCAATGAACCCGGCAAATTTGCCTTTCATTACATTTTCTTTTCATTTATTGGTTTATTTGATGACGACTGTGCATATTAACGAACATCTGCAACACCAGATGTAATCATTCCGGGTTATAGCTAACAAACTCATTTGCATCCGTAGTCCCGAGGTGAAGACAGGATGTGTAATACAATAAAATAATACAATAAAATAATACAATAGAAAACAGAAACTGGACTTGGATATACTTGCGGAACAAATGCATCCCATAAGCATGTTTCCAAAGTGAACCTGATCAAAACAAAATAGTGTAACAGGCAGATCATCGACACACCTAATGGACTTACACACACATATGCCAAAAAATGCATTTACTGATACGAGGGATTAATCACAATCTTCTGTTAATCCCAGAAAGAGATTAACAGGTTGGCCTGATAATTTCAAATGTATAAACACAGGAAATCTCAAAACACTGAAGATATGTAAGTATGATTGGTATTATAGGATGCTTAGTGCAGACCTGGAGGCTGCGCAGCTCTTCCATCAGCGGTGCTTCTTTTCAACCTTTGTGTTAAAGCTAAAGCTACTTTATGGGCACAGTCTTGTTCAAGCTGATGGCCGTGAGTCACGTCAGGATTCATGTGACGAGTTTATGATCATTTCCCTCAAAAAAAAAAAAACCAAGCTTCTGGTGTGACACGTTTACTTTTCCAATCTGGCAACACTGAATGTCTGAATGAATGAACATACATGAACATAAGAAAAATCAGCAACACGCCTCTTATCATCCAGATCAGCTGGAAATCAGAAGATACACGCTTTTTTCTTTCTGTCTTTGTTGTTCTTTCTGGTTAAACAGCAACTGCCTACTTCAACATTGCTGCTGGATGCAAAGTACTCGCCTAGTGTGCTTATTTCAGGAGACAGTGCTATTGTCATTTAATCAGTTATATTTTTGCAGTGGAAAAGAAACAGTAAAAGTGATTTAGAAGGAAAGATGGATGGATTAAATAAACAAAAGCAACATAATAGAAACACCATAAATCTCCAAAGCTGTAACAGTTGGAGTAGACACCAGACATTTGAAGCCGGCAAAACAGTTTAGCGCTGTTGGTAAATCTAGTTTCCTTCAGCTTAGACAATTGTCTAAAGCCAAGCCCGTTGTTTCTCGACTTGATTTCGAGATTTTAATTCATGCTTTAATTACCAATCGCCTTGATTACTGCAACACACTTTATGTCGGGCTCAGTCAGTCAACTCTTGCCCGACTGCAACTAGTTCAGAACGCTGCGGCTCGGCTTTTAACTGGTACCAAGAAACAGGAACACATCACTCCGGTTTTGCAGTCCCTGCATTGGTTACGTATTGATTTTAAAATTCTTTTGTTTTTAAATGTCAACATGGCCTTGCCCCACAGTATCTGTCTGATCTGCTTCAGTCCCGCACCCCTTCTCGCTCTCTGAGGTCGGCAGATCGCTCCCTGCTGGTTGTCCCAAAAACCAAGCTGAAATCCAGGGGGGAACGCTCCTTTTCAGTTGTTGGTCCATGTTACGGCTGCTGAAAATTTGCTCTAATCACCCTTTTCATTTAGCCTGGAAACCTCCTCCTCTGGCTTCCCCTGGCTGGGATTGGCTCTTCCTGGTCACCTGGTCTCATCAACGTCGCCGAGTGGCTGCCCTCTGAGCCAATGAAGATTTGAAACCACTCCACACCAGTATAAAAGACCGTCACCACCTTCATTCAGTGGCATCTGTGTGGTGGCTACAGCTTGCCCTCTCAGACTGGTTTTTTGGTGGTTGTTTTGAAAAGCCTTTTAATGGCCTTGGCTGTAGTATTGTTGGCTTTTGTGTAACCTTGGATCTTTGCTGTTTTGATTATTTTGTGTGATTTAGGTGGTTAATGGTGCTTGATTGTCTTTGTGCTTTTTGAAATTGTTCTGTTTTGTATTTGTAAGCTTTGCCATTTTGGCCTGTATTGTTTTTTTTTCTCTTTATGGGATAATAAAATTTCCCAAAACGTACTTTCAGTTTGGCACCTGTTTTATGTTGCGGCCCCTTACCCCTAGACCGCTGGGTCGTAACAGTCCAAAACTATGGAATTCACTGAGACACCTGAGACAGGCTGGGTCTCTTTCTGCTTTTAAACCTGCTCTTAAGAGTTTTTTTTTTTTTTTTACTGGCTTTTAACACTGCTTGAGTTGTTGACTCCTTTTTTAATATTTTTTCTTTTTATATATTGTGTGTTACAGTGACTAATATTTTTATTGTTTTTATTTTCATCTTTTATATTCTGTATTTTGTTGAGCTTGGGATTGTGTACAGCACTTTGGTCAACAAGCGCTCTATAAATAAAGTTGGAATTGGAAAATCTTTTTAATGGAAGTATTTTGATCAGTTTTGTGCATTCTTGCATTTGTGTCTATATATATATATATTTAAAAAAAAAACTGTCAAAATTTTTACATTATTCAAGTCTGACAGCATTTGCATAGTTTCTCTTCTCCATCCATTTTCTGCTGCTTATCCGGGGTCGGGTCGCGGGGGCAGCAGCCTACGCAGGGAAGCCCAGACTTCCCTCTCCCCAGCCACATTTGCCAACTCTGCGGGGGGGGGATCCCGAGGCGTTCCCAGGTCAGCTGAGAGATATATTGTTTCTCTGCTGCTCTGTCATTTTATTTTATTCTATGTTTTATTTTAGAAAACATATTTTCACACTAAATCCAAACTACAGGATCATTCATCAGGAGTCAGACTGGTTATCATGTAGAAACTAATGGGTTGGGATCTGGATCACGAGGTTCATGTCTAAGAACTGCCTGGATGGATTATTGCAGAAGCCGGTTTGAACGATTGAGGGTGATTAATCCATGAAACACGATAGTTACTGGCAGATGTGTGTGTGTGACTAATTATACTGTCTTCACTTTGTCACTTCTCTTTGGACCTTAATGGTGTTTCTGAGATAAATTTGGGGGCTGTTCCGGGATTCTCCCAACTCTGAGAAGCGATAGAAGTGTCGGCCATCAGCATCGGCTGAGGTATTTACCAGGTATTTAACATCTCTTATAAGAAAAAAAACTGCTCATGCTTCTACTTTTGCACAGTTCAGTCATTCCCAGATGAACTGGGCTGCTCTGGTTTTCACTGAAAAAAGCATAGTTTTCTTTGAGGGGAAATTCACCTCTGGTCCAGGTGAATTTACTCTGGCACAGTAAAACATATCTTCACTCTAGCACGTCTGTAGTAATCCCACACATTTGTTTTCTTTTGAGACTAAGATCATACATACAACCCTTACCTGCGAAGATACTTCAGGTATATTTCAGCCACTTTGAGTTTAATGCTCTTCATAGCTAACCAGTGTGATTTTTAATATAAACAGAATATTTCTGCATCTGCGTGATGCTATTTTATTTAAATCGAGCATCTTGATCCTACTTCCATTACTGCTGACCATTAGTATTTCATCTTTACCAAACGTAAAATTGTTATTGGACATATAGCAGACTTTCTTTGGATTCTTTGGACTTTCCTCGTGGCTGGAAGGCCTCATGGTGTATTTCTAATGCTGAAGCCTTTTGTGTCATGTCTGTGTGGTTTAGGAGTTAAATAAAGCATCGTCGCCAGCTGGAGGCTGAGAGGAGTCGCAGGGAAAATGGAGGAGGAAGGAGAACATGGGTTTGGTTAAAGGGAGAAGAGACGGGGACTCCCACCGTGCAGATGGATGATTCTGTGCTTCTTATCACCCTCTTGCACACAGTGCTCGCACATGTGTTTCTATGCATGTGTGTGTTTTGTGTGCATGTGTGTGTGCAGTCCTGTTTTGTCTTATTTTGCCTGTAAATCAGTTTTTCCCCCTGGGCCCTCGCTTGCTCTCTTTGCCTCCCGTCCTCTCCTCTCAGCCTGATCTTGTTGTATTCACAGCGTGCAGAATTGTTGTTCTGCGTCGTGTTAATGTCGCTGACAAATTACAACATGTAAATAGTGTCTGGGTAAATGACGGTCCCTTGGCAGCAGGATAATGGAGCAGCGATCGGGCTGTTTATTGAATGTTTTTTCTCAGGATTGTGGCTCGGGGCGAGCTCCACTCTCTTCTGTCATGGTTGCTTTGTAAAAGATGGTAGAGGAATGTGAGTGTTTGTCACATGTGAGTGTTTAGCCAGAGGTAAAGGACGCGTCCTTTTAGAAGTAGCTGTGTTTTATTTCGCAGCATGTCTTGCTCTTTGTGCGCAGTATTAATCATAGCGAGGGTGGCAGCAGTGGCTCGCAGCTTCATATGAGGACGATGGGAATAACAACAGAACCAGGTCACTCTTTGTTCAACAGCTCCGCTTTATATCCTGGATGATCTCAATTTTCCAGTGCATCAGGAACATCTGGCTGTCTGAATCCCCCCTTCACATATTAACATGTCTGCAGTATGTTGATCATTAAACTGGTGCCCATTTCATGTTTACAGGCTGATAGAGAGGAACTGCCAAGGTTGGACTTCTGTCAGCCATGCTGGTCTTTATTCAGAGCTGTGAGCTGTGCTAATCTTTGGTTAATTACCATAAAACGTAGTCCATCCCATAAAGTTACATTAAAATAAAATAATCCACTGTTATCGCTCCATTAAATGAACATCATTGTTTGGTTTCACCTTGTGCACGGCAATAATTTGCAGGAAACTCCAGGACTTCTTCCATTTTCTGACTTTGGGGGCCAGGTCTTGTGGATCTGAGTCTGAGCAGAGACCCTCAGACCTCCCTCTCTACAACCAGGCCCTCCAGCTCTTCCAATGAAGACTTTTTATTCTCTGAATGAAAAAGTAAAACCGACTATTGGTTGGCTGTCATTCAAATTCTTTGGCTTTTTGCCCATAAAGACCTCTGCAGGAAAAAAACTAATCTCATCACTGATAAACTTGACTATGGTGAGACAGAAGTTATGAATTTAGTGACTTTAGTAAATTTCCAAAAACTCATAATTAATGGCCAAATATGAGCAAAACAGGCCATAAAAATGTGTCAAAGGGAGATGCACCAGTATGGGATATTACAGCGTCTCTCTGGGTGCAGCTGTACTGACTCCCTCCATTTCATTCCAACCTTATATTCATAATTTAAAGGCCTAAATGTTGGTCTTCATCAGTTTCCATCAGATTGGCAGAGTAATTTTCCACTACCTCCATTTTCACACAGGAAAATTAAATTTCACACTAACCTGATAAAATGTAGCAGATGGGGGACATTTTTGGGACTTCGGTTATAGATAGTAGTCAGCTCTGTAATTTAACAGCTTTTCAAACTGGAACGTAGAGAAGCACGATGTAACTTTCTGACCATAAAAACATGTTTCTGACTTGTTCTGGAGGCCCAGTGACATTTATTATGTACATTCCTGGAGCTGTCATTGCCCTGCAGCATCTCGAGGATGAGAAACCACACTTTACAAGTTTCACTTGTGGGATCCTGTATCAGCTGAGTTTTGCTTTATACCTCACATCTGTAACTGGAAATCAACACACTGGATGTTTTTGATTATGTTCAACATGGCTGATCAAGGGAAGAAACACGACAGCACAGTGTAGAAAGAAAAGAAAAAAGTATAAGAAAAGAGTCCGCAGTGGACAGATTCATACTGGTGAAGGGAGCTCAGAGTGGAGGTAGGATGCAACGTGGCTGAATAAGCCACCATAGGAGATGCCTTACTGAGACAATCTGTCAGACTTCCATTGTGCTTCTTGAAGTCCAAAACTTTTGCTTCTACTGGAGATCACTGTGCTGTCTTTGTCTTGTCTAGAAGTCACGGTTAAAATTCCTAAGCCCTATTTCCACCAAGGTGGTTGGTTTGGTGTAGGATGAGTTTGTAAACATTTATTTATTTCCAGAAGGGAAAAACTGGTGTGAGTGCCAGAACATCATCCTACATCTGTGATATCTTATCAAATCTTATCAATCTCACCCTAAAGGGTGGTGCTTAACACACTAATCTATTGGTTGGTTGAAAGAAAGTCAGTCATTCGTACAAAGCAGGAACAGTGGAACATTTAAATGTACAGTGGATACTTTTTATTGTCTTAAGCCACATGCCAAGAAGAAATGAAGCAAACATTCACATTCTTTGTTTCTGTGTCCCATTCCATAATGTTATACTGTTATGTAGCTGTTTACTAGCCATCTTACACCATATTTGCCAGGTAAGGGTGTGGCTGGCTGTGGAAATGCAACCACGACCAGGGTTTACCAAACTGTCCTGTCCTCATAGGATAATTTTTTTTTGTCATGTAATTTTTATGAACATTTTCAACAATGGAACAGAGGCAGTTCAGTAGTACAACAAATGACACCCAGTTTCCTTTGGAACGCCCTCTACTCCCCCACCCAACCAACACATTACAGATCTACATTTTTAGTGTCAAGGAGACAAGCCAACAAGTAAGGATTAAAAAGTATACTAGTCAGACAGCGTTAAGAAGCCTCGTAGCCCCATCTATTCCTTTTAACCAGGTTTGAATAGTAGACAAACTAGCATGGTTAATTCTAGCTGAAGATAATTCCAGGTACAAAATATCCAACAGGGTGTACAACAGATGTTTTATTGAGAGGTCATGGGGAGGCAGCCACCTCTGGACCATTCATTTTTTAGCTGCAGTCATGCAAGCTCGTATGATCATTTTTGCAGGTTTATTGTCTGTGTGTCAACATTTCAGATGAGTTATGAGTCGACATTATCAAAGGTGGTTTTCTACCTGTTGTGCTCTGAGCCTGCGCCACATTTTTATGTTGTATTGTTTGCTTTTGGGCTGTGGTCCAGTCACCCTCCTCACATTTACTGTCATGTTCAGGGTTCGACAACTTGAGCTTGAGTTCTGACTCCGATCAGAGCCTGCAAATCCAGATGCTCAGTCTTTCGCTACATCCTCCAGTAGACGCCTTTACCACTCTTATTCTCTGTTCTTCTTCACCTCTGTGTTTATCTGCACCCTGCAGATTTGTCAACCCCCACCTCCTCCCCAGGGATTTGCCTCTTCCTCGTTTCATCAGAGGGAAACGTCTCCCCTCCCCATGGTAACACTGGCTGTTTTCATCAGGTTGAATATCATTACTCTGCATGTTTGTGCATCTTAATAAACCGTGTGCATGTGTGTTGGCTGAAATGTGTGTTGACAACCTATTGGTGTGAGAGCAACGTTGTGCGCTGCATTTGCACATTCATGCGTGTTACAGCTCTTAGTTGTGTATGTGTGTGCTGGAGATGAAAAGGTCAGTGTTCTTTTGAAGCCTGAATTCCTCCATCAGCTAACAAACCGAGCTCCAAGCAAAAGAAGAGAGCAAAGTGATAAGAAGAGGAGAAGGGAACATTAAAGGATCAAAAGAAAAAAAGTTTATTAAAGAAGGAGAAATAAGGTGGATTGAGTCATAGAAAATGGGAACAAGATGGGTTAAAGGTTGATAGACGAGAGAAGACAGGAATGGAAAAAGTGAATGGAAGCTAAACAAATCAAGAATAAGTGGAGGCAAGGGAATATGGTGAAAGATGGGATGGGAAATGAATCAAAGTGAGACAAAATTATATGAAATGTGGAGAGATAGCTACTGAAGAATTTCAATGTCAAGTATGAAGCGCGTCATGTCATGGTTATAGTATATTGTTGTGCAATCTCCCCAGGGCAGGCCATCATGTTTTGATTAGTTAATCTAATAATACTCTGTTATATCAAAGGCTCTGAAATCTTAAAAGTTGTTTAAACGAATTCCAACAAGATGTTAGAAAGTTGTGGATGATTGTGTGAAACGGCCAAAATAAGATATTTCTGCAAGTTTTTAGAAAAAAAAAAACAACACATTTTGAACCACATTAAAAGTGCCCAGAACTGTATCCAGTGATCTTTGTGTGTTTTGAACACAGACTTGCATGTTGTCCACATTGATATTAAAGTTCTGCTTAGATTTAGTTCAGTTAGTTGGTCAATTGATCTGGTCTGGTCTTCCAGGTCTATTTGAGGACCATGGTGCAGTAGAAGAGCCTAAGATAGAGAATACTTACTTTTACCAGGAGGCTATATCCGTCCCAAAGCCTGCTACCGATGAGGCTGGCAACCATTATACATGTAAATGTAGAGTAGCATAAAAAATGTATGACAATTCTGACGGAAACTAAGGAATCAAAAATAGCCAAAGGTCAAATAGGTCAAAGTGCTGTACATAAAAAGTAAACGTGTAAAGATATGTCATTGCCACTGCTATAATGTGAAAGTTTTAATATGGATGTACAGTATTGATCGTTTAGAGGAACAGTTGGCTGGGATGATGATGTAGTATGATAATCTACTAATCCCATAATTCATGGCATATAAAGACACACACACCATCAAGACTTGTGCTTGCCACTGTGCAACGAATAAGTTGGAATGAATGTTGTTCTCATTCTTGCTACCTTGAGAAAGTATGGAAATGTGTTTGAGCTTGTGGAGTATGTACGGTCCTTAACCCCTTAAATACCTGTTGCCCCTGGTGCCAAGTTGTGTTAGTGTTTGTACAGTATTTTCAGCGTGTTGCCTGCTTCAACATACACAATTTACACCTAATATAACGGAAAGAAATAAACTTAATTAGTCAACATAACAAAATAATTCAAACCACATGCGCTTATGTAAAAACATAAGCGACCAGGCTGCAGAAACTGCAAAGTCAGCAGTTGCTGGCAGCATACCATACACTGCCAGTAGAAGAAGATATGCTAATGCAACTGCTAATTTATGTAGCGTTGACTTGTTAGAAACATAAAGCAGTAGACAGTTCAGTTGGCTGTCAGCGTTAGTATAGTTTCCAGCCTTTTTTGTACTTATGGTCAGTCTATTCAAACATAGCTGAGGAGCTGTGGAAGTGTGTGATCCAGTAGGTCACCAGTTTGGGAAAGCTGGTCATTAGCATCTCTAATGGTAGCACCAATATCTGCTTGCTAACAGACAGCGAAGAGAGAGTATCCAGAAGGTCTCTAGCTTTGAGAAGCTAGTCATTATCCTCGGAAGTGCAAAGCAACTAGGCATGCACGTTCCACTTTTTGGGAGTTCCGACCCGATAGCGATATCTAAAATTTGAATATCTGTCGATACCAATATTTGCTGATACCAAATGTGTTTATGTGAACATTATTGTGACTATGGTTATTATTGCTGTTATAACTGTGTAAGATTTCATCAAGTTGTAAAAAATGACCCATCCTTTCTGAAGTTACCTCACCAATACAAATATAATAACATTACAGATCTAACAATTTCAACATGTTTTATTTTGAGTTGGCACATTTTACCTAAATACAACTATAAATGTGTGGTTTTGAAACAAAGATCTGGCTTTTAGTGCTGTGTTCCTCATCGCATGCGGCTCACCGACTCTTGACTTGCAGAAGCCGCTGGTTTTCTGAAAATGCTATCTAAACAAGTCATAATGATCCTCAACGGTGCAGTTCTCTCCACAAACAAAAGCTGCAGGCTGCTTGCAAAAACCTTGCTGCCGAAACGGCCCTAACTGACCCTCTCACAGTTGCCAGTTTTGGGTAATTTCAGCTGCACCGAACTCCGCCCAAAATGCTGCTCCATCTGTAGCTCCGTTTGTATATTGAAAAAGAAGCACCCACATTCCGGAGGCATTATTGTATTTCCATCATATACTGTTGCATAAGAACGCCATTACTCCGTGCAATATTTAGGATAACCATTCCTTGCTAAAAAGCTGAATGTTATTGATTTGGCAACGTAGCAAGACACGTAGCGTGGGAAAGACTTTTTTGGGGGGGTGGTGGCTCTCCTCTTATCTTAGTATATTGAGTGCGACTCTTGTTGAATTAACAGTGAGGATCACTGTTTTAATGTAACAAAAACTGTCACATTCTAACATTCAAGGCATTTTTTTCTTTTAAAACATGTCCGAAGCATGTCATCAAACACAAATGCACTAGCTTGACTAGTGTGTTATCAGTACACTTTTATTAATACCAAGTACGAGTAAACACGCTTGGTATTGAGCCCTAGAAGAAACGCTAGCTGGCTTCAGGGTGGAAATTGCCATCAGGTACAATCTGCAACCAGATACTGAGTGGTCTTGTTCATTCAGAAGTGAGGTGCAGCACAGAAACAAACAACTATTACAGCAGGTAATACATGCATCAGCTACGCCTACACTGCAGCTTGAAGTTAATATATCCTAGATTGAAATACTAGAAAACTGAGAAAGAAAGGGGGGGGGGAAAGTAAAAGCAGTTTTAGAGGCATCAAATATCTCCCAGCACTTGTTTGACCCAGTTCCTGAGTCAGGCATGACAGTTTGGACCTCTAGAAGTTCCTGGAAATTCTTCTACAAAGTAGTTTAATAAATTAATGTATATTTTAAAAAAATAATTGGCTGAGATAATACATTTTCTTGGTTGACAACATGTACTTGACAACACAATATCCAAGCACTTCACAAAACTGCCATGAAACCAGGTCAGGCTCACCCATGAAAGCAGATTACAGAATCCAAAAAGGATTCACATACTAACTGTGGCTTTTCTTTTTGCTCCAGAGTAGCAGGTTTTCCTGCTTCACACTTCATTGGATTTTGATCTTCATCGGAAATTTGGTGTATTTATGATTGGTAATCTTATTTACTGTCAGGCATTTTTTGTGTATACTTTTACACGGCTTTAAGATGATTGTCAATACGACAATATTTTTTGTTACAACCCAGCTCGCTATGGGAATAAAGGATGCAACATAAAATAAAGTTTTTGAGGAATTTACTGTCCCACAAACAGCTGGAGCAGCTCAAACCAATAAAAGAAAGAAAACAACCAGGAGCAGCACTACAGCATACCTAAAAACCACAAATCCAAAGCTAAACCCAATCTACACACAACATCCACAAAACCAGAGTTAATCTCAAATTGCTTCAAAAAGCTGTACACATCCAAAGATTCAGGCAGTCACTTAATGGGTAAACTGTCTCCACAACACAGCTGCCTCGAAATACAGAGTTGCAGCTCTTCTTATAGTGGACTTAAAAGTAGTGTTATATTTAGTTAAAGTGGAACTATTATCTGCATTTCAGGCTAATTTATTTTTATTTCTGAGACCAGAAGGGCTGGGATTGATCTAGTAATTGTCACAAATGGCTTTATTTACTTCAGACCGACCCTCTCCGTAGGCTGTCAGATCAGCCTGCGGGCAGAACGAGTGGATTGAGACTCTTCCGCATTAAGCCCCGCCTCCCGCCACTGCACTACATCGGGAGCGCGCACCGCAGCTGCTTTCGCTGTCATTGTAACATCTCATAAACAGAGGGATTAGGCTAATATGAACTCAATAAAAGAACAAAATACAATGTCAACACATAGTATGCCGCCCATTCAACGTTGCGAGGACTCCGGTTCTTTGACTACAGATGGGTTTCTTTATTGATGCACTTAAAACTAGCAGATCTAGCACCACATTGCATCATAGACCACCGTAGAACTACAAAACAGGCACAAAATAAAGCAATGAATTTATGCAATCCGTAAAAATAAAGGAAATAAAGGTTCACATTCATTTTCTACTGACCACTTTGCCCACTTGCAGCTCTGAATGGGAGGGGGTTGGCTTTATAAAACAAAAAACATTTTCTTGCTGATCAAAACATTAACAAAAATGTCTGCTATCTAATATCCTCTCGACTGCCGGAAAATGACGCGTGTAGCACGTGAAGAGGGTAAAAAACTGGAAGTAACAACGATCTACTGGAATGCACTATCAAAATAAAAGTGCGCCCTCTGCTGGACAAATCATGAACAGTAATGCCTCGCTTAACTGTATTCACAGCACTTACACATAGCATACAGCCCTACATGTTGGAACCTGAATCAGACCCTGAAAACGAAGTGGAAAACAGCAACCCACAGCAACGAATGCAGCAGGATGTCTCTCTTTGGTAAACTCACCAGCCATCGTTGGAAATAACTTTATCCCACGTTTTCCACCCGCCTGATGTATTTGTACATGCCCTTGTTAACCAGTAGAAGGTAACCAATCACCGAACCTTATCCCCCGGGACGTCACAAGGATTTCCAAGTAGAAAAAACTCTCTAAAACGACGCGTTTTTCGTCGCCATGGAAACCGAACGGAGAGCGTGCTGGAACTCAAACTCAAACTCAAACATGCGTTTAGGTGATAAAAAAACTGTGTCGTTCACATGTCTGATGAGGATTCAACACTGTAACTCTGTAGAAAGCTCAGAAAACTCCAAATACCAGAATAGCACCCCTTTAAAAATGGTCTCACACTTCCACATGACCGAATCACCAGTACACAGAGGAGCATTTTGCAGTTTTAGGACACCAGTCTCCTTCCCTGTCCCCCAATGACTCAGGGCCTGCCACAGTAATCTGAATCCAGGATTCTAAAAACCCAAGGCAAAGCTCAGGAACAGGATATTTGTTTCCTTGTTGTACAAGGACAAAGGTTAAAGTCAGAGAAGAGACAGCGGTAAAGCACTGGAGACTTTCAGGTCAACTGAAAGGCGTATGTTCCACTTTCTATGCAACTCTCTATGGAATCTGAGCTTGTTTACCTCACCAGCCTCTGTTTCAGATTCCATCCTGAGCTGTCTGACGTTGCTTTGCTCTACATTTAGCAGCTTGAGCTCTTCCTCCTCAGGTGATTCATAAATACAACTTTCAGCCTGCAGCCAAACCCCTTTTTTATCTTTAGCTTCAAACTCTTCCTCTGTTAGATTCCATCTCTCCAGCCTCTCTTCTTTTCACGCCTCCCTCCCACTCTGTTGTTCCCAATCAATACAGCTTAACCTTTTACCTTCCTTTTGTTAACCTTTTACACTCCACAGTCGTGCAGGTGTATAATGGGATTATTCACAGCAGGGCTCAGCGTGAAATGAAAGGAAACTTGGATCGGACGTGTCTCACTGCTGGATGCTCATAGCGGAAATAAAAATAAACATTTATTGAGAAGTTAATCAAATGTTTCCGTGAGAGAAGCAGACATGTTTTTTTTACGAGGTAGAAATTCACATAGCAGCTGGTTAACAGTATGCCAACCTATAACTGCTAGTTCACCATACGTTTTGCATCCTTACTCCACTCGGTACTCTCTAAAATACACAAACTATCTAGTTTTTTTTGTTTTTTTTTTGTCTGTCCTTCTGTCTGTCCGTACATCCGTCTGATGCTCCCACTCTCTTAAATGATGGAAAACAACAAAATAAATGACTATAGTTATGCTGATGACACACAAATCAGCATAACCTTTTCACCAGGAGACTATAGTCCAATCCAAACTCGGATCAAATGAAAGATGTGCCAGAACTTCAGTTACATCCTGACAAAACTGAAATTACAGGTTTTGGAGCCGACGAAGAAAAATCAAGTCAGCAGTTTGCTTCAGACAGCTACGTTAATGTCTGGGAATATTCCTGGCCTTAAACCTAATCTTCAGCGTCACATTAAGACTGTTGTGAAGTCTGCTTGCATCGGCATTAGACAATGCAAGTCTCATTTGTCACTAAAATCAGTTTGGTCAATATTTATTCAAATCTGGACCACTGATCAGTGGTCTGGTCTAACACGATCAATAAACTTCAAATAGTGCAAAATATAGCAGCTCGTATTGTCTTTGGTTATGACATTAGAACAAATGTATTTGAAGTGCATAAAAATCTAAACTGGTTAATGGTAAAAGAGACATTATTTTTTTCATTACTGATATTTGGAAGAAATGTATCCACAACAAAAACATCACATGTTCTATCCAGAGAATTATGTTTTAGTTCTGAAACTCTGTTACAGCATGAGACATGCTGTCAGAGGCCATTTTTCACTGCCAAAGACAAATACAAACTATTGTAAAAAAAAAAAAAAAAAAAGAAAAGAAAATGGTGATCTACAGAGCAATGTTGGCATGGAACTGTCTTAGCAAACAAAATATTACCATAAAACATTTGAAATTGTTAATAAACAAATATCTCTTAAATTGATACATATGACATTCCAGTAATTTAAAAAAAAAAAGATATAAATTCTTAGTAAAATGAGTCTTTGGCTAACAGAATAAACATGTATTGAGTTATAGTTGAGCATGAAACAGGATAATCCTTTTATTTTGTTTTTATTTTCATTTTCTTTTTCTATGATATAGTTTCATGCTTGCTTATAATGGAAAAAGTTCTACATTCTGTGTCGTATCCCAGCCAGGAAAGCTGCAGCCAATTGGATAATGGGGATCCAATTAAAAAGAATAATGAAAAAGAAAAAATAATGCTTTTAATCACTTAAAGCACATCCAGAGGATTAAAGGACTGATGACTCAGCAGGATTTAGACAAACTTATCCATGCATTTATCTTTAGCAGACTAGACTACAGTAACGCTGTTCTTACTGGTTTCTTTAAAACGTCCATCAGACTCCTGTAGTAAGTCCAGAATGCTGCTGATTCAGTCCTCACTAAGACTGAGAAAGTGGATCACATAACTCTACTTGCTGGCTGTCAGAGAACTGACTTCTAAATCCTGCTGTTAGTTTATAAAGCACTGAATGGTTTCAGACCAAAATGCATTTAAGATCTTCTGATTTGTTATGAACCGACCAGATCTCTTAGGTCAACAGAGTCAGGTTTACTTTCTGCTTCCACAGTCGGAGCTAAACATGGCGGCAGCGTTCACTTTATATGCTCCTCACGTGTGGAACAAACTCCCAGAAACCTGCACATCTGCTGAAACTCTCAGCTGCTTTAAATCACGTTAAAAATGTTTTTATTTGCCGACTTTTATCTAAACAGCTGCTAGTTCCACAAAGCATCACTTTATTTAATCATTTAATACATTTAATTTGTTTTTAAGTTTGTTTTTAATGCTTCCTTCACCTGACAGTAATGCCTTTAATGTTTTATGTAAAGCACTTTGAATTGTCTTGTACATGAAATGTACTTTTGACTAAACTTTATTTCCTTTCGCTTCCTCTGATGTCCTCTTGCATATATTTGCTGAATCTGCAACGATCAAAAAAGACCAGTATGTCAATGTCTAGTTAGCTAGCTAGCATGTGACAGGGAGCCATAAAGCAAAACACATAACCCTAACCCTGCCCTTGATTGAAAACAAAAAGAAAAGTTGTGAAATGCAGTTTTTCCATGCCAGGTAACTGCAAGGCAGCGTAGCTCCAGGAATGTGCAGAATGGATGTCAGTGTGGATTTAGAAACATGGCACAAGCGTTGATTTTTGAGGACATGTAGCGTTTACTTTGTTAGCATTCACATCAGTCTTTGTAATTAGAATCTGCGTCCGTTTGCTTGGAAAGTCCGTCTCGCTTGGGGAAATGTGAATGCGCCAAACAAATTCTGATCTGGACCAAAGAAGTGGACTCAGTCCGCCTACAAACTCAATTCTCGGTCCATTTTAGGCGGACCAGATACAGGAAGCGGACTACAAAAAACTCACTTCTTGCATTTGACATAGCATTGCATTGTGGGTAAATACATAGCAATGGTGTTAAGGGGCCTCTGCCTCGTCTGTTGTTCGTCATCCCATTGTTTCAGTGTATATCTGCAGTATACTTGCATAAGACTATAGAAAAACCCTAAACAGCGATTCGTCTCCATGTTTAACTCACAATGGAGTTTTCTTCTACACGTGGGTCTTGTCTTCTCTGTAGCTAAATACTAGTGCAGCGCCACCTTTGGTGGGAATGCGGATATATTATTCTAATGGTTTGGCCAAAGTGCAGCGTGAAAGCAATCTCTGTCTGCATGGATACACCCCCCTACAACTGAGCCGAGTCCCCGATCGGACCGAGTCTAGCGGTTTTGCACCCTTAATGTCCGACATGGAGCTTTCAGAACACTTCCTTGTTGCACGTGCAATGGTCAGCTGTTTGACGTTATCAGCTGGATGTCAGTCTTTAATTTCCTCTGCAGTGATTGGCTGGAGGGGCGTGCTGGGACACAGGGAGCAGCCCAGATCCTGCAGCCCACTGCGTTGCTGGTTTTAAACTGCTCCCATGTTTTCCTTATTTCAGTTGGGGCTCCCTCCTCCTTTGGTTACTGTAGTTTTCTTTAATAAAATTGTTAAATGTCCCTGTTTGGCGATGGTCTCTCTCATATGTTATGGTTTCTTACTCTTGATTTGTTTAGGGACCGTAACACTCCTAATGTCAGATATTTGTGTTGACCAGTATGTCATAAACAAATATTAGAAGGATTTATGCATTTCTATAAAATGCATCTACATAAACAACTCAGAAATAAGGAACGTTTAATAAGTCCCATGTTTCAGCCTTCCCAGGTAGTTGTTTTGCAGAGCTGGGAGTAAGCGGTGACATTAAACTAAAAGCATTAGCAGCACATTAAACAGTGATACCGTGACATTCAAAGGTGATAAATGCAGCAGTTTTCTCTGTCGCTTCCTGTTTGTTTTACTTCCATCTGAAGCCCTTTTATCCTCCTTATTTCCCAGACTGTCACATGGTTCTTCACATGCAAATGTGTGACTCGTAGATGAGGCAGGCGTTTTGTAAATGTTTAGGAAACGCCACATCGGCGCACCTTCAGGAGAGTCACAGCGTGAGCCTTTAGCTGATAAATCTGCAACAGCTGTTTGAAGCACCAAAAGCAAACAGCCAGAAAGTTAACACAAACCTTATGAACGCCTCTAAACGCTGCAGCAGCTTTTTTGGAGATAAATGTTGATGTGTTTATATTGAGTAAGAAAGTTTTTGCAGGTCTGCCATTAAATCCAGTTTGGAGTTGTAATAGTCAGAGAGAGGTCACCAGTTTTAGAGCTAATAAATCTGTCACTAATATATTATATAGATTTCTTTTTTAGTATTACAGCCAGAAACTGAAGCATTTATTTAGTCATTGCAGCTTTGTGGTCGACTCTTGGTGCTGTAGGAGTGTGTGTGTGTGTGTGTGTGTGTGTGTGTGTGTGTGTGTGTGTGTGATTCATTGCTAGTAAATCCACTGAATTGTGCTTTGTGGGAAAGAGCTGTTGATTTGTTCAATTATACCTCCGCTTACAAAAGGTCACCATTTCATTATACAACATAACATGCTGCCAAAGCCCTCCCAACACACACACAGACACACACACACACACACACGAGCAGAAAGATGAAGAAGAAAAGGAGGCTGCAAACAGCAGAAAAATGTCAACATGGTACAATGTTGCCTGCAGTTGTGTAGAAATGTCAAGCAGGTATCACCCTCAAAGGCAACTGTCGTGTTTACAGCACGTAATGTCATATTTTCTCTGAAAACTGGGAGGTCTAAAACAAGAGCAGGCTTTTTTTTCCTCAGTTCTGAAACTGCTGGATGTTTGTTGACGCATCTTAACACAAGAAAATGTCTCATTTTGTGTGTTAATGACTTTTTAAGATGAAAACTTTTCTTCTTTGGCTGAAGAAACTTCAAAGTTTTATCCGGATCCTTGTGGTGATGCATCTGTTGTTAGTCGTTTGCAGCATTTAATTAAACCTAAAAGCATTGTGCTTGTTCTGAGTCCAACCCCTCCGACTTTGTCCACTGGGGGTTACTGCTGAGCTATTTCACCCTCTTATACCTTTCTTCTTGTCGTCACAAAGTTCCACCCTGCATAGGGCTGTCTCACTCAGGAGCACTGATTAGAACCAGCTATTAATAATGAACCTGACCCAAGGCTTTAATTTGAAATGATTGGACAAGCTATTACCAACCTGAACATTTAAATTAGTCAAACTTGGACTTAAACAAGTGGACTTAGGCTTTCCTGCAAAACACCGGCGGAGATGTGTGAAATCCTGTTTTACTCATGCGATACACATGAAAACAAGACTGAAAACCAGAGCTGGGTTGTTTTCTCAGCTGTGGCACAAGTAAAGACTTGTTTTTTTTCTCCAGAAAGGTAGTTGGACTAATAACAAGAATGGGGGAGAAATGTGGAGAAGATGCAGGAAAAAGGGAATAAATCTGGATCTTCAGCATGCATGTGTCAGCAGGCAACCATGGAGAACGGGGGGGGGGGGGGGGGGGGGGGGCGTTGGACAAAAGCAATCGTACCTTGCATTTTGGCCGAGTCCGGTTCATGTACGATCATGCACACACAAATCTTTCAGTTGAAATGTGAACATCAACGAGCAACGCCGTAAAACCACTAAAACCCTGCTGTGAGTACGCAGGAATCATCGAGGTTACACGCTAAAAAGAAAGTGTCATTTGTTAATAAAATAAGTATCTGACCTCCTGCGCAGCCAGGAAACTGTCTGCTGCTGCTGCGCCTCTTCAGCAGATGTAGTCTCACCTGCTTTAACTAGTCCACTTAAAGACTGAATAGTTAGTTCAGTCAGGTCCAGAACGTCTGCATTGTTCGAGGTCTGGTGTTCTGCAGGTTGTAGAAGCTGCACGTTTTTTTTTTTTTGTTTGTTTGTTTTGCTCGCTGGATCAGAACACAGAGAGAAAGTTCATGCAGCGGTATTAACAGCAAAATGTCAAATGCTGGAGCAGGAAGGGATTCTCCGATGGGCGACCAACATTAACCCCCCAGAGCAGAGGCAGTGTGGACGGTTTGCAGTGATGGTGCAGAGTTCTGGAGCCCGAGGCTCCTGAGCTGCAAGAGCCTCTCAAATTAAAGATCTATCCAGTTGCGCTTAACAGTAAAGCTAAGAGAAGTTATGGGATAGATGTCTGGATGATATGCCAGTAAAGTGTGCATGTATGGAAGTTACTGAACTGCGATTGTAATCCTGCTTTCTGTCTTTCCTCCTGATGATTTACCGGATATTTTTCTGTCTGTGTTTAGAAGGAAGGCAGCTCCATGCAGCTTTTTATTCCTCCTGCTGACTTGTTACCTTTTAATTAGTATATACAAAACATTTATAATATTTAATCCCAATTAAAGACACGCGTGTCCGGAATTGACTCATGATTTATCTCATTTTAATTGGTTAACCGGTTGGTTTCGGTTGTTTTTGTTTATGTGTTGGCGTATTTGTTGTGTGGTAAAAGTGTGTTTGGTACACCTACTGCTGCCTGTCTCTGTGCAAGGCTTTGTTCAGGAGAAAAGGAGGCTATTTGAACAGAATGTGTGTGTTAGCTGTTTGGGTATTAGCCCTTAGAGACTGCAGGTCAAAGGCAACATTCATCCCTCAGCCATTTTTCTGCTGAGCCGTAACATCTCTTTTCCCGCAAACACACACACACACACACACACACACACACACACACACACACACACACACACACACACACACAACATGTACACACTAACAGGCAAACATGCGCTGACTGATCTTGAGCTTTGAAAAGCTCGCCTTACACTCTGAAATCAGGTGTTAGACACAAACTGTAAGAAGCTGGGTGAATACAGGGTATCATCCGCGAAAAAACAGGCATGATGGAAGGACATAAAAACACTCACTGCTGACCTCCTGTTCGTCCCACAAAGCCTGAGAAAGCAGACTAATAACAGCTTACAGACTGCTAGTTTGCTTTACACATCTCCCTTTGTGTTTCAGAGTTTGTGTTTAAAGACTTTTGTGGCTGTAAAAGCTGATAAATTGTAACTTCGGTTTCCATCGTTTCTTCCAACCATAGAGGACACAATCCAAAGAGAAAAATCCACTGGGTGTTGAGGAGTAAGTGTAAAAACGTTCTAAAAGATGTTGGAACCAATGAAAGATAGAAGCCATAAAAGGAGTTCCAGTAAAGATACTGTGGTATGTTCTCCAATCAGCAAATTATATATTAGAAAGGTGAGGGTGTCAAGATTGGGTATAAAAGGAGTATCCAACAAAGGCTTAGTCTTGCCAATCAAAGAAAGGCCATGGCTTTGTACCAAACTCTGCAAGAAAATCATCAATAAGTTCAAAGGGATGTTTCTCAATGACAGATTTGAAAGATCTTTCAGCTTCCACAGAAGAGTTTTTATTAAAGGATTCAGAGTCAAGGCGAATCTTACAATATGTGAGGGCCAATATGTGGATGGTCGTCACCTTTGAACTATCAAGCAGACCCGCTTGAGAAACCATCATGGCATCATATACAATAAAACAACATGGTCTCAGTGGGACCTTGAAAACACTGTTCAGTCCACTGCTGTGCCAGGATATACCACGCGGAGAAAAAAGGAAATAAATTCAGATTTTACAGGTTTATATGTGTGTATAAATATATATATACATATATATATATATATATATATATATATATACATACATATATATATATATATATATGTATATATATATATATATATATATATGTATATGTACACACCTCTGGATACTTCGACTGATTGTGAGTAATCTGATTACCTCCACCAGCTGCTGCCAAGTTCTGTTTACTAATTTGAACATCCACAACAGTTACATCACGCTCAGATTATCCACCTTCTTAAAGACGCACTGGGCAACCTTTCCACGTTAAAAGCTGCCTTTCATAGACAGTCATTACAATGAAATAGATTGACTTTATTATGCATGTAAAGTCCCTCCGGTTGACTTTATTGTGAATAGGCGCGATAGTAATAAAGCTGAATTGAATTTTAAAAATACAGAAACAGATTAAATGTATTTTTTTAAACTAAATAATTATGTAATTTGTGCAAAAATGTCTTTTGAACATTGCCAAAGGTGTCATATAGTTGCAAACAGTTTCTGCGACCTTTTGCAGAATGTTGTGGTAGAGATTTTGCTCAAAACCATGTCGTACACACTGATACTTGTCTGCTGGTCCTTAATGGACTCCAAGAAGCCAAAAGCTATTATTTAACCTATCAATTAGTAATAAATTGTAAAAATAAAATTTAAAAAAAAAAAAGGCCAAAGACTTCAGATAAAGAAAAAACAAATTTTTACCCAATTTTTTCAGAGGTTGGGCTTTAAAATGTTAAACCATGTCAGCACCTACATGGACCAACATCCTATTTTATCTTATTAAAGGTAGAGTATTTTATAAGATTTTCACTATTTTCAAAATAAATTAACTAAAAAAAATAACTACAATCATAATTAGATAGTTTTTTTTTTAAACATGTAGGTTCCAATCTGTCCATATTTGATGCGCTTTTAAATTGCAAGTTTAATAACAAAGACCCTTCTTGAATGTTTTCTGACCAGTAAAAAAAAAAAAAAGTACTTTTTTCCACCAGTAGGGGGAGTATAAGCCCATTTATTGCAGAGCAGCTCTGAGCTACAGCTCACAAGCGATTACTGCCCTCATTGGAGCTGGCAAGGAGGAGGGGTGAGTTTTTCTCATTACTGCCAACCTGTGGTCGTTTGTGGAGGTAGCAGTTTTGTGGTTTTGCTCACGACCTGGTGTTTGCCACCTGCTGGTGGAAAGAATCACCTTGAAATCTCACATACTCTGCTTTTAATCTGTCTTTTTGGGGTCCTGCCAAACTACATGTAAACCTGGTCCGTTTTGGAGCGAAGCTGCATCCACGAAGCAGCGATGAAACCGATACTAATTCTGTTGGTTTGATTTTATTAGACGATGTGCTGATTGCACCTGAAGATCAGATGATGCACATCTCTGTTTGCCCAACGTGCATACAGTAAGACGAGAGCAGAATAAGACATTGTAAGTAAATGTTCAGCTGCAGCAGGAAACTGTTTATCTCAACAACTTGCAGCAGAAATATCAGCAGCTAAAACCTCATATTTCTCTCAGGAGCTGTGGAGGATAAAAACAGACATTACAGACTGAATAGTGAAGTATTAGTTGACAAATGGAGCTATAATGTTGGTGTTTGGTTGTAATGGCTAAGCTTGAACATTCATTTCAGCTTTACAGGGTCATTTTGGTTTATTTCAGCCGTGTGTTTTCCTGTGGGCTGGCTCTCTGGTTGCTGCTGATTTTACACTGTTGGAGAAATATCGGCAAATAACAGAAATCAGTTAAATCAGGTAGAAAAAGCAGTGAGAGGAGGAGATACAACAATACTTCCTGAAAGACCACTCACCTCTGGAAAGGTTTTTCCTTCACTCCCTTTTCTGCTGCTGCTGTAAAACACGTTTACTACTAACTGTACTAACGCTCAGCTATTCACACGGTTAGCGGAAGCTTTTCTGTCTTTTTCTTTCTTTCATACTTTGTTTGCTTCCACATCTGAACAAGGCAGAATTTGTGCGTTAATGTGAGTGAACAGATCATTCAGAGTGTCCTTGGCTTACCAGCAGTCTTAAATTCAAAACAAGTATAAACATGCAGATCAAAGCATGTCAAAGTAAACCCAATGTGTTAGTTTAGTCATTTAGACGTGCTCGTATCTACCGAGGAAGGTCAGTAAGCTTGGAAATCCATGCAAATGCCTGCAGACTTGTCTTTACTAAGAAAACTAGAACAATGCCAGAGAGTCGTTGTGTGTTTGACTGCTCCAGTTTCATTTACTGAGTTTTATGAACCAGTGAGACCAACAAATACACAGTTGGCACCAGAAACATGTGAGGCCAGCAGGAAAATGCCCACTATGTCAGATGTCCAGTCTGTCTCTGTGTACAGGGTTAAATGGGCCAATTTTCCTTCTCTACCAGTCCGCCTTCGGCCGTTTTCTACCAGACGTTCCTGAGCGGAGAAAAAAGTTTTCCTCAGTGCACCTCAGAGGAACAGAAAGACTTTCAGTCTGCTGATATGAGAAAAAGCCAAGAGAGCTGTAGGTACTGACGTCTCCGCTGAGGCGTGTTTGACAGCTCCATCCAACGGCGTGAAGGCAAGGTGGGCTGCTTGGCCGACAACTTTTTCAAGGCTTCTTGGGCAGGTCAGAATGACTTCTGGCAACATAACAAATCTCTTTTCTTCAGCTTGTTCAGTTCACATCTGTGTAAGACATTTCTCTGGAGTTTAAAAAACTCATCTAAAAAAAATAAATAAACTCTCCTGACTGGTTCTGGTGGTTACGAGCATGTGCGAGGCAAAGTGGGCATTAATAATGAAAAGAGTCTGCTGTCTTTATTTTTTATCTACTGAAGACAAAATGACCTAAAAAGGTTCATTTCTCTCATGTTCTAGTTTACTTTGTCATGTTAATGTAGTGAAGGAGCTGTGTGAAGACTCAACTAACAAAACATCCGTTTTCCTATTAGACAGCATCACTTCCTCATAGCTCGCCGTGTGTGTGCTCATTTCGGTGCATGGTCGCAGGGATCTCAGCTGTCACCAGGCGAGAAGCAGGGTCCACCCCGAACACACAGCTGGTCCAGGAAGACTTTTCTGAAATGGAACTGGCTGCCTTGACGTTGGTGGACGAGAATGTCCTCATCTGCAGGGAGATCAGTGTCACTGTGCTGAAATTAGATGTTTTACAAAAAAGATTACGTATATAAAGTGCCAGAAATGTCACGATAGGTATATTTTTCCCCGCCCACGTGCTGACAACAGCTGTGGGAATGTTCCAGTCATCACACTTCAGGGATGTTCTTCCAGCTTTTTTCCTTTGAATGCAATTAATTACAACACAGACATGACACACCTGCACAGAATATTCATAAAACACTCTGGATTTGCAAAAATACTTAAAAACTCTTGTAAAATGATTCATTTTGCTTTTTTTTCTAGATGGCTTTGAAGAAAAAATGAGAAAATCAGACATTTTGAAAAAGCAATAATAACAGTGTTTACCTACTGTTATCCGACAGCCTGGATTCATCACTAATAAAAACAACATTCATCAGTCCGGTTCCAGGTTTCCTGGACAGCAGTTCACTGATCCACTTGGCAGGATAAAGTCTTGTCGTAGATCATCAGTTTAGATTTTCCACCATTTTTAGTCAGATTGAGACCTTCTTCCTGACCTTGTCATTGAGGTAATACGTCTTTCCAGGAGGGAAGATTGAACTATCTTTGTTCTGTGCTCAGACACATGTAGATAAATGAGCTCCGCGCCTCCAAACCTCCGTTTGATTGATGGAAATGAGAACAGTGTGTAAAGTCCACCTGTGCTTGTACTGCAGAGGAAATGACTGTCTGGTCCTTTTCCGACATCTGCTCCATATCATCAGTTATGGTTGAAATGAGTTTAACATTGTCGGAAAGTTGGAGAACTTAGCCCAGTTCTTTGCAACAAACATTAATTATTATTTCTTTGGATTTTAACATAGGTGAGATTATGGGGCGGGAAGAGAGAAAACAAAAGAAAAAAACTTTATGTAAGGACCTGCGTCCAACTGGACAGTCCACCTTCCTACGATGTCCTCTGTTTGCTTTTGTCCTGAGTTGTTTTCACTCATATGTAAGTGGCTTTGGATAAACATGTCTGCTAAATGACTGCAGAACTGAATGTAGAATAGCACTGGTTTCACTGGACCTCTTCAGTCAAACAAAAGTTGCATCATCAGCTTCTTGTCCAGTGTGAATTGTTTATCCAGTACTGAGTGTCTCTTCCATCCAGTCATCCACAGTCCTGCCTCCTGTCTGACCACAGGAACCTTGTTTTCTGCTGTTTTGTGTGACTCCTTCTCTGGATGGAAGTCTGCTTTCCTTCGGCTGGTTTCACGTTTTACTGGAAACATTTCTCATTTCTGTTTGTGTGCATTTTCAGCGTATTACCAGACTGACACGTGCATGTTGTTTCCTACACGCCCTGACACGATCAACCCCTTACTGGGAAACATGCAGCATCTCTTGCAACGCTTTGAGTTGAAGAACCTTCATGGAGGTTTAGAAACCTGCTTCCTGTCAGTCAGCAGGTGCAACAACTTCTTCATGTCTGCAAGCCGTCTTGTTAATCTGCAGACCATTTAGCATATTTAGACTTGGGAATATGATTATTTTAGGGATGCAAAAGGAGTTGCTGGTTTGAATCCCACATTTTCAGCTGAAATACTGGAATGGGGGCAAAAACAAAAAAGCTTGTAGCTTTACACATCAAAACCTGTGTCCAACTGGACTCCAGCAGTCCACCAGCACCTTCCAAAGATGTCCTCTACTGTTTGATTTCATGCTTGTGTTGTTCTGACTCTCATATATAAATGGCTGTGGATAAAAATGTCTGCTAAATGACTGTAGAATATAATAAAATAGAAATATAAAGGTATTTGTTGCTAAACTCTAAAGTGTAGGGAAAATGCCTGAACATAACGCTGCAAAGATAAAACCACAAAGTTTCTGGGACCGGCCTTGCAATGCCGTCAGCCTTCTGTGGAGTCTTCTGATCCCTACGGCACTTTGAAGATGTACTGTCTGCAGAATTTTAATCAAATGACTCCTCCTGAGTTAGAAAAACTTAGATTAACAGATTTTATGTCATCCTTGCTCAATTTATGCTGGTTTTTGGAAAAGTAGCAGAAGCTACTGAGGGGATGTTTTTTTGCAGTTAGCTTGATCAAGCTCATGCTCACAGTCTTTAGCTTGTGTTTTATCTGATTTATCTGATGTTAGCAGAGTTTAGAATCTCTTAGAAAAGCTATTTTTCAGCTAAAATAGCTGCATGTGTGATTTCTATGACTGTTTATCCAGTAGAAGTTGTCTCAGCAGCCGCGAGGATCTGCAGGAGATTTAGATCCATTTGAAGCAAAAATGTCCAGAACTTCAGACTCGGTTCTATCTGCAGGACAGATGAACAACTTTGATATTTTAATTTTTTATTTTCTTAAAGCTTAATTTGTTTACATTTCTGAACTGCAACCAGGTTTTATCGTTCTGAGGGCAGCAGCTTCTGCTCTGTTTGTTGATGTCCTGTACCAACTCGCCTCATAACAGATTATTTATCTATATTAACCACCATTTAAATCCTGCATGAGACATCCTGCTTCACCCAGTAACGCTACAATATCCTTTATCAGGTGGGTGTTTAATCTCCTCACAAGTTTAAGTTCAGCTGTTTAATGACCATTACTGAGAATGATCCATTTATCCGGTGGCCCGTTGGACGACGGTCCTGAGTGGACAACAGTAGCTCAGATGAGATAAAATTCCTTCAGGACATCCACATCTGGCTGGTTTCTTACTCAGGGAACAATCTCAACCACTGCATTGAACAGTACTGTTACTTTTCTTGTTATTATTTACCAGAATTCAGTAAACGAGGACAGAAGAGGGAGATCTGTGTGTTCTCTTTGACTAATTAACAGTGTTTGTCTATTTAATTTCCCAGGGTGCCACTCTGCAGATGGTCAGCATAAACTGTTCAATAAACTCAGCTGTTCAGCCGTCGTTACCTCACTGTGTGCGCACACACACACACACACACACACACACACACACCGAGGTCACTCTGCATTCCTGCCTGCAGGGAGGCATCACCAGAAAAAGACAAGGTTAGTCCCAGATACATTTCCAACTAAAAGACAGCCTCCCTCAGGTAGATTTAGTCTCTCTTTTTAGGCTGAAATCGTATTTCAGCTGCAGGTCCTGTCAGCATGTGCACAAAGACACACACTCTGCTGAAGACAAATCTCTGCACTTCCACCAACGTACGCTGTCAGCAGCAGATGAGAGTAAATAAAAAGCTGCACTGAAAGGTGTCATTTTATTTGATTATTTCAGTCAGACGCACTGCGCTAAAAGATAAGACCATTTCCAGCCCCAAATAGTCACAGTCATGTTTCACGTTCATGGCTCTGCCTCAAGCTGCTTCCTGCTTAGCCAGCAAGCACACTGCAAGAAGCAGACCCCTCCTCCCTCCCCCTCCGATGTAGAGCAGAGCCAGAGCTGCAGCATGGTGCCATATGATCACTTTAACAGGCATGGAAATCTCAGCGGAACCTCTTAGGTGGAGTTCGGCCGGCAGACGGGATGCATCAGCAGTTGGAGGTCACTGTATTGCTTTTTAGCAGATCTGAGTGGGATCAGTTTACACTTGACCTTAGAAAGCAGCGTTACAGTAGAGAGGCTGTTTCTGACAATTTGGCATAAACCAGAAACTCTTATCCAGATTTGTCCCTAAAGGTGGAGTAGATGGAACAGCAACATGACGATACTGGTGGGTAAAAAGCATCGGCGACTAGATCCAAATATCTAAAGTATCGATACCAAGACTAGTATCGGTGTTTGATACCGGCGTGATCGGACCAGTATGTTTTGGGAGGAGGAGAATGTGAGTGAGAACAAACCAATTATCAGTTTTGCTGTTAAGTTAATTTGCACTTCGTATTTCTCAAACAGTTGTGCGCTATAAAGGGAATAACAGAGTTTTACTGTTTTGTTATACTGTTGGTGTTATTTTATATAGTTTACAAATATAAAACGCATAAATTGAAATTTCTCAGTTCTGCCATTCAGTTTGTTAAAAAAAATTACAATTATGTGTTTATAATCTATAATTAAAGGCAAAACCATGAAATAATTGTGAAATTTTAAGGAAAAGGCGGAATGATGTTCTGCCAGACTTTTGTTGTTTTACTGGTTTTAAACTGGTTTGAAGGCTTTTGTGAAAGCTACACTAATTTAACTTTGGTTGTAATAAAGAAGTTTTAGTCTGAAAGGCACAAAGGTGTCGGCATGGCTGCATCGTGCGCCACTGCATCATTAACCTTAAAAAAGACATGTGGAAGCTGACCGAGGTGTTTGTTTTCTAAATGTTTATTTTTCTATTTTTTTATTTTGAGTTGTGAAAAGCACTTTGTGCTGCACAGATTAAGTGAAAAGTGTTTCATAAATAAAGTTTGATTAGATTTGCTATGCAGATGTAGAAAACATCACTTTACCATCAGTCAGCAGAGAGTACGCTTACATTTTTATCCTCCATTGGTTCAGGTTTAGCCATGATTGGTCACGTTTTTTTAATGTTTATGATACTAAAACTAACAAAAAATAGGTATTTATGATACTAGATAATTAATAAATGTTTAAATTGCATTTATATTCGTGTTGCCCTCACAATAAAGATATCAATGCACACTGCAAAATCAGGGTTTTCCTTTAAGTATTAAGGAAGTATCGTATCGATTTCGATATTGATATCAGTGGGAAAATGGATGAAAAAGTACCATAAACCAATGGTATGGTCTTGACAGGACATAATGTGGCATAGCCCAGCCTCCCTGGTAGGTAATGAAACTGCTTCAAACAAAAGTCTGCTAGTTGATTCTTTGAGAAATCTGAAGGCTAAAAAAGTGGAATTTGATATTTCTGTCATGTTTCCTGCTCTTCTGTGACCCTCTGATCACAGACAGGAGTTTCATCTGCGGCAAGTTCAATTTTCTGCTCACTTGGGTGGAAACAGAAACCACATAAGGATGGATGTGGACAGATATCTTTTTAAGTCCACATGTAACAGGAGCAATAAATCAGTAGCTTTGTCTTGGAGGACAGCGTAGACCACCGTGCTCTCCTTCGGTCATGAACATTTTAACTTAAACTTGTAGAAAGCTCGGTGACACTCAGGATTGTGAAGCCCTCCGGCTCTTTCAGCCCTCTCTGCCCTAATTGTTCTCCAAGGGCACGATGGGATTTTGAAGATTCCACATCAGATAACATCGTCTGGTCTCAGGTTGAAAATGATCTTTTTATAGAAACACATGCCGAACAGTGTCCTCTAACGGGGGCGTGTCTCCTCACTCCAACTAGTTTCTGTTTGGGAAATCGTCGTCAACATTGTGAAGGCGAGGAGGAAAAAGATCACACACGTGCTAAAGACCCAGTTCCATCTGATCAGCATGTGGTCTGTCTCAATTCTATTATAAAAGCGACCAGTCGGCCAATTACTCCTCCATGGTTTCCCAGGACTCCCCTCATTTCCCCCCCTTGGATGCAGAGCAGCAGGGAACTGAGCAGCTTTCCTTCAGGGCCTGCTGGTTTTAGAGCAACCTACTTACCCGTGTCAGGCTGCCTCAGTGTTTAAGTGAAAATACGACCAATTTAGTTTGTAAAGATTACATTCTGCCTCAACTCCCTCTTTACCCACTGTCTGTTTTACTGCTGCTGCTCATTTATTTTCCTTACTTATACAGACTGTTGTCTGAGGCTGCTATTTGTGTCGCAGATGCAGACCACGTGCACACGTGCACCGGCCATGCAGGAACATCCTTGACCTGGCTTTTTGCAGCGTGTTGCAGCGGAGAGTCATTTTGCTGTTAAGTTTCAGCTCCACAAAGCTGCTGATGCTCTGCTTCTTTCTCCAGGAGCTGTTTAGTCCATGAGACGACAGGAAATAATGCAGCGTCGTTCTTCCAGAGACCCTCACACGGAGTTCTGTCCGTAAACAATCACACGTGTCTTTGCTACATATTCAGGCTACATGTTCAGTTTTTTCTTGCCATGGAGACAAAGATCGGATCTTTTTGTCGGGACATCGACTTTGACAGTGTTGGGTCTTGTAATGTCTGCATTTATGAGTTTTTGGTTAAATTTTTATTTTAGTTTTTACTCAAATCATTTAAATTCATTTGTTAAATATACTTTTTTTTTTTTTTTTTTTTTTTTTTTTGTCTTGTCCAGCATTTAAGCAAGCAGACTGATGTTCTGGATGCTGTGTTCTGCTGAGCAAATTTATTTTGCCAAGGGGAACTTTTGTAGATGTAATGATCCCCTTGTATTTCTTGATTCTTATTTTATTTTTCAATTTGTTTTGGATAATAGCTTGTATTACAGAGTTTATGCTACTGGACCCGACCGGAAAGGACAGGAAAGGGGCAGAAAGAGAACAGAAAAGAGAACATAAAAAAAAAAAAAAACAAAAAAAAAAAAACAAAAGAAAGAGATCAATGCATACATGTATATGCACATACATACCCACCTACATATATATGTATATACACTCGCACATACATTATATATATACATATATACATACATACATACATATACACATACATACACATGCATACACACACATGTACACATACATGCATACATAAAGATAGATATACATACATACATATACACATACATACACACACATATATATATATATATATATATATATATATATATATATATATATATATATATATATATACATATATACACATATACATACTCACATACATACACATACATATACACATACACATACACACACATACACATACACTCACACATATGCATACATATATACATATCCATACACATACATACATACACATACACATACACATAAGTACACACACATACCCACCCACACACATAAATATATACACCCACACAAGCCAACTCTAGATTCGTGGAGAACAAAACCGTTGACAATCATGAAGACCAGAAACTAGCAAGTTAAGTCAAAAAGACAGAAAGAGAGGTACCTGCTGTTAGTGAATAAACTTGCTGGATGACTCAGTGACTGTGACACATGCAGAACATTCATGCAGAACATTCAGAGTGGAACGTGTTTAGAGAAGAGTGATCATGCCAATGTGACCCCGCCCGCCTACAGCTAGAGGAAGGCCAGGAGAACCCAGAGACCCGGGTAACCGACAGTCACCCCCAGGTACAGATCCCAACCCCCCCACTCCAGAGCCAGCCATGCATCTGCCCAGGAGGTGGCGAAGGAGGTGCCCAACCAGAGTCCCCCGCAGTCAGGGGGAACAGGCCCCAGCAGGCCCAGGCCGGCAAGGGCCGATCCCGCCGGGCACCGGCCACCTAGGGCAGACAGAGCGCAGGCCCCAGGGCCCCAAGAGCCCGTGAGCAGCCCCCCGCCCCCGCAGGCAGAGGGCACAGCCCACACCGACGGAGGACCAGGATCCCCAGACCGCCACCCAGCGGCAGCCAGGTCGCACCCCAGCGCACCAGCTGCGCCCCCGGGTACAGGACACCACCCCCCCACCACCAAACCACACACACATATACATGCATACCCCGCCCCCCCCCCCAACACGCACTCCCCTCACACATATACATGCATACCCCCCCCCCCAAACACGCACTCCCCTCTCAACCCCCATCCACACAACCCTCTGCAATCCATGCACATCATCCATAACATATACAACCCCACCCCACCTCTACTCACTCACCCATACCAAGTCACACGAACCCCAATCGCCCCCGCCCCCACACACGCTCACCCCCCCCCCCCACACACACACACGCTCACACCCCGCCACCCCATCCCTCTACTTCTACCCAACCACACATGCCCCACCAAACACCCCTCCACCACCCATAGCCCCCCTCCAAACTTCACCCTCACTCACACATCCCATTCCGCATATACACCCCCCCCTACACACACACACACACACACACACATACCCTCACTCCTCCAACACAGGCACACCCCAATACAACCCACGCGCCAACATACCCCTCCACACACACATCTACTCATCCTCACACATCCCTATCCCCTACCCACCTATATCCCTAACCCTAATCCCCCCCCCCAGCCATCCCACCATCCATCTGTAACCCCATACACCCACTCCCACACATCCTCACCTCACCCCTCCATCATGTCCCATGTGAGATACCTCAGAGGGGGCAGAGGACAGGATGGCCCCGATCAGGGCCCCCATAATTACCGCCCACCACTCCCAGCGTCCCCCCCACCACCCCACAGACGCAGCCGACCCAGCACCCCCCCAGGGCCGGCGACAACCCTCCTACAGCCAGGCCAGCCCAGACTTAGGCCTAATGGACGGCACTCTTCCCCCACCCGTACCCCCCCCCAGTAAAGCCCCGAGAGCAGGGGCATGAGAAGACCCTATCGTCCCTGCCTCCCCCCCGCTTATGACTGATTGTGAAGTATGTATTAGTTGCAATTAAAACTGAGGGAATTGCCACGCGGTGTTGGGAGAGGGACCACCTAAGCAGCCCCGCCCACCATACACCGCATGCTCTTCCCCCTAATCATGTGAGTCGTCAGTGTTTTGGTGTTTGGTGTCTAAGTGTAATTAAAACTGGGAGGTGAGCCGAGGCTGGGTGCAGCGATCAAGACCACCTTGATGGCCTTTCTCACCACCCAGCGCCACGTGCACACCTCCCAATACCCTGCCTGTGTGTGATGGGGAGCGGGGAGGAAGAGGGGTTGAGGGATTTAAGTCTGGAGGAAAGTGAGCTTTCCTCCAGAAGGTGAGCCGCCCGCAGCACTGGGCATGCCCCCTACTCCCAGGGCCCCCCAAGGACCAGGACAAGCCGGGGACAGCCATCCCCGTAACCAGAGCCTTCGGCGACTCTAACCAGAGAGTCATCACCGACCCAAGAGGGGACCAACCCACCACACGCAGAAGGGGGGCACGAGGACAAAGAGGAGGCGGGGCGGCAGAAGGGGAATCCCAGACCGATTGTCCACCGCCCCCTCACTCACAGAGGACACCCCCACCTGGGGACATGAAGTCCCCACCTTGTCCACACATCGGCACCTCACACTGTCTCAGCACAAACCTACAGCCACACACACACACACACACTTCCGGACACATTCAGGTCCACCCAGCCACCCGTTCAGCCCACCCTTAAAACCATCCTCCTGACCCCCACGTCACATCCAAATCTCCCCCACTCCCATCCATCATATCTACACTTATCCACCAACCTACCACACACATGCACCACCCACTCCCCCATACATACACCCCTGCCCCCCCCCACACACACACAGACAGCACGCCCCCCCTCCCCCCTCCTCCCCCCCCATACACACACCCGTATACATGCACCACCGCCACTCCCCACATACACGCATCACCCCACTCCCCTACACACACGGCACTACCCCCCCCACAGACACCACGACACCCCCCCCACACACGCATCATCACACTTCCCCACCCACACACATCCACATACCTATGTACCGCCACCAGTCCTCAACGCACACCCCCTACACACATCCCTCCATACACACTCACATCCCATCCACACTATCAAACACCCCCCACTCAACAAGTCCCAGGGTCGCAACCAGGCACCAGAGCACGTACCTGCCCGCCGCCGCAGCGGCAGGTCCAGGTCAGCCCAGCCCCCCCCCGGCACAAGCCGACCCCCCACCCCCAAGAGACAGGGGACAACCCCGGGCACCGGAGCCCGGGACCCCGCCCAGCCCACCCCACGGCGGCACAGGCGCCCGTTACGGAGTCACGCCCGCCAACCCATCCCCCGCCAGCGACCTCGCCCCGCCGCTGCGCGGCAACTCCAGCCGCTGGCCCATCCAGGTCCACAGTAGGGCTAGAAACCTAGCCACTCCAGCAATGGAGCAGTCAAAATCCCCCCCCCAGGAGCCCACCACAGACCCACAGCCCCCAGAGAACCCCAACCGGCCACCAACCCCGAGCGCAATAAGGTCACATTCTCCCCCCATACTAAGTGATGGAGCTGATCACAGGGGACCAGAGGGAATGAAGTTCAGCTGACTGATCTCTTGAGGAGGCAGACATCATTTCGACACTGATGTGATCTAATAAGAGATTTCTGAACTGCTGGATACACAGACTTTGTTTGCTTTTCCAGTTTAGAAGGATAGTTTTCTTTGCGATACATAAACTGGTGAGGATTAAGTTTGCAGAATTAAATTCTATGTTAATTTCACCCAAGTAACCCAGTAGGCCCAGTTTGGGGTTTGTAGGGATGTTACATTTGAAGCAATTTGACAGATCTTTACATACCTGAAACCAGAATTCCTGGACAGGTGGGCAAGACCACAAAGCATGGTAGTAGCTGTCAATTGTGTTGCCAGTGCAGTGTGGACAGATGTTTGATTGTGACAGACCCATCCTGAACATCCTGTGTCCTGTATAATGAGTTCTATGCAGAATTTTAAATTGTATTAGTTGCATGTTTGAATTCTTAGTCATTGTAAATGTATTTGAACAGATTTGTGACCATTCATTTTGGTCAAAGTTACTGGATAAGTCTGCTTCCCATTTAGAAGTTGGGAGACATATGGAATCGTCTAGCTTTGATAGTAATCTATATATTTTGGATAACAGTTTCGGGGCATTGAGATTTAAGAATTCTGCAGCCCTGATAGGTAGCTGCAAGTTTAATTGATCAGGGGTGTATTTCTTACCTATAATAGATTTAAGTTGGTGGTATTCTAAGAATTTTGTGCTGCTGATTTCATATCGTGAAGTAATTGTATCAAAAGGGAGAAAGTTCCCATTTTCTATTAAATGTTCTAACTGTTTTATTCCTTTATTCTTCCACTGAGGGAAGTTTATCATTTTCCGGTTTTGCTGGATGTCGGGATTGTTCCAAATAGGTGTAAGTTTGCATGGAATAAGCAAGGATTTGGTTAGTTTAAGAAATTCCCACCAGGCCATTAGTGAGGAGCTGATATTAATGCTTTTAAAGCATTTTTGGCGTTTGACAGCTGTGCTGATAAATGGCAGGTCTGAAATTGCCATATCCTCACACATAGCTTCTTCTATATTAAGCCATGGTTCATCTAGATAGCTAGGTTTAAGCCATTTAGAGATGTATTGTAGTCTATTGCTTATAAAGTAATTTTGGAAATTAGGCAAGTCTAAGCCACCGCTATCTTTAGTCTTCTGGAGTGTTTTTAGACTAATCCGTGGTGGTTTGTCTTTCCAGAGAAATCTAGTAACATTAGAGTCCAGTGATTTAAACCAGGTGGAGGGAGGTTTAATGGGGATCATTGAAAACAGATAATTGATTTTAGGTAGAATCATCATTTTTATAGTTGCAACTCTTCCCATTAGTGATATGGGTAAAGATTTCCACCGTGTGAGATCGTCCTCAATTGTTTTTAGTAGAGGGACATAATTTAGCTTTATAAGGTCTGACAGTCTGGGTGAGATGTTTATTCCCAAGTATCTAATATCTCCTGACTGTAAAGCAGTGTCAGGAGTATTATGGAAGGAACAGTTGATGGGTAGAACGGTGGTTTTAGACCAATTAATGGAATATTCAGAAATTGATGAGAATTTATTGATGAGTGCGATTGTCTGACAGATGGATGATTGTGAATTTTGAAGGAAAAGTAATACATCATCAGCATAAAGACTGGTCTTATGCTCCATATTTCTACAGTTAATGCCTTTAATGTCTTTGTTTTGTCTAATGCTAGCTGCTAAGGGTTCAATAAAGATTGCAAAAAGTGAGGGGGAGAGTGGACAGCCTTGTCTGGTGCCTCTCTGCAATCTGAAGCTGTGAGAAGTTTGATCATTTGTCCTGACGCATGCATTTGGATTGCTATACAGTATCTTTATCCAGTCGATAAACGATGAGCCAAACCCGAATTTTCTTAATGTTGCAAATAAGAATTTCCAGTTCACCCTGTCAAATGCTTTTTCAGCATCTAGAGAGATTATTGTAGTTTCCAGGTTATGTATGGTGGCATAATCAATTAGATTTATTAGTCTGCGCGTATTAGTGGTGGAATGTCGTCCCTTGATAAATCCTGTTTGATCAGGATGTATGATAAGTGGAGTTATTTTTTCTAGTCTTGTAGCAAGCACTTTACTGATTATTTTAAGATCTACGTTCATTAGTGATATTGGACGATAACTAGATGGGAGTTTGGGGTCTTTTCCTGGTTTTAGTATTACTGTAATACTAGCCAAATTCATGTTTTGAGATATTTGGCCTTTTTCCTTAATTTCTAAAACCATTTTATAAAAAGTGGGTGCTAGTATAGACCAAAATTCTTTATAATATTCAACTGGAAAACCGTCTGGTCCTGGAGCTTTATTGCTGGGCATGTGTTTTAAAGCTTCATGTAGTTCCCCTACTGAAATGGGTGCGTCCAAAACCATTTCCTGATCCTGCTGTAACTTTGGAAGATTGAGGTAGCTGAGAAATTCCTCAATGCTGTTGTCTGATGGATCTGTTTCTGAGGAATATAATGTTTTATAGAAATCCCTAAATGTGTCATTTATTCCATCAAGATCATGGAGGATATTTCCTCTTGAATCTTTAACAGAGGAGATGGTTGTTTTCTCCTTGTTTGCTTTTAATTGATTTGCGAGAAATCTTCCAGATTTGTTGCTATGTTCAAAATTCTCTAAGCGAAGTCTTTGTAGCAAAAACTGGGTTTTTTGGTTAATTATTTCATTCAGCTCTAGTTTAGCCTTTCTTATGTGATTCAGCACTTGCTCTTCTGGAGAAGCCTTGTAGGCATCTTCTAGTGATTTTATTTTAAGCTCTAGTTCAGATATTTTTGAACTCTCCTTCTTTTTCTTATGTGATGAAAATGAAATTATTTTCCCTCTCATTACTGCTTTTCCTGCCTCCCAAAGAACACATGCTGATGTTCCTGGTATGTCATTGTTTTCTATATACAAAGACCACTCCCGTTTGAAGTAACTGATAAAATCAGGATCTTTAAGTAATGATGTATTAAGTCTCCATTTGCTATAAGATGGTTTAATTTTCTTATTCATTAGGGTAAATGATACTGGTGCGTGATCACTGATAGTGATGGAATGGATTTTAGTTTCTGAGATATTGTTCATCATAGAGCTGTTAGTGAGGAAGTAGTCTATTCTGGAGTATGAGTGGTGGACAGATGAAAAGTAAGTGTACTCTCTAGCAGTGAGGTGTTGTGAGCGCCAGACATCACAAAGACCAAAATCCTCCATATATTGTTTAACAACTCTTGCTGACTGCCAGACCCTATGTTTCCCTGCTCCGCCCCCCTTGTCCATCCCAGAGTTTAAGGTCATGTTGAGGTCGCCCCCAATGATAAGTGTATTATCAAGGTGATCATATAGTAAGGAGAAGAAGGAATGAAAAAAGGAGGGGTCATCAGTGTTTGGGCCATAAATATTTGCAATGCATAACTTCATGTTTAGGATAGATAATGTCATTATTATGAATCTTCCACCTGGGTCTAAAATTATATTATTAGCAGTAAAATGAATTTTCCTGTTTATCAGAATGGCTACTCCTCTTTGTCTTGAGTTGAAGCAGGCCGAGTACACGTGAGGGAACTGTACTGTAGAGAGTACGTTAGCTGTTGTTTTTAATAAATGAGTCTCCTGTAGCAGGACAATGTCTGCCTGTAGATCATTCAATCTGCTAAACACCTTCAACCTCTTCTCCCTGGAACCAGCTCCTCGTATATTCCACGTAACAAACCTCAGGGTGGTCATGCTCAAGCTACTGAAGTGTTTCTATAAAAGTATGTGTGTGTTTGTGTGTGTGCAAGCCCACATTAATGCATGCATGCTGTGTGTAGATTGTGTGCGTATATAAATTCATCTGTGTGTACAATGTTCCTATATGTCTGTCCACATGCTTAGAGTGTGTGTGAGAGTTGGGGGTGAGTGTTGATGTGATTAAACGTGCTCTGTGTTGTAGGTGTGTTATGTGCATGACATTTAGTGTCTGTGTCATGTGGATGTACGTGCGTACCCTACCTATTATTGTTGTTATGGCATAATAGAATGAAAGAGCAGCTAGAAAGGAAAGGAGTGAGAAAAGCAAACAACTACAACTACACATAAAAAGAAATAGCACAAACAAAAGAGCAAAAACAAAAGCCCTAAAGGGGGGGGGCAAAAAACAAAAACAGAACAAAACGAAAGCAACAACAACAGCAAATTTACAAAGACTGGCAGTAAATGTACAGTTCTGAATTACCATAATTAATGTGCTTATAGCAGATTAACATGTAAATTGAACAATAATTAGCTGTATGAGTGATAGATATTACCTGAGGTTAGTAGAGCCAGGGGGTGGTATTTTTGTCACGGTAAAGCTGTCCATTGACGAACAATTTGTCCACCGCGATGACTGCACGGGATCCTTCGTCTCTGAGCTTCTTCCGGATGGGAAACAGGACCCTGCGTCTCTCCAGAATCTCTTTGGGAAACTGATTATTTACACTAAAATCGGTCCCGCGGAGTTCCGGACCTCGATCCCTCACCTGCTCTTTCTGCTTGTAGCTCACGAACTTGGCTACAATCGGTCTGGGTCTGCGGCTGTCCGGTCTTTTCCCACCTAAGCGATGAACTCGGTGAAATGAGATGTTCCTCACCGCGTCTTCGGGTAGCTTCAGCTTGGTTTGGATAAAGGATCTGATTGTTTGCTCTGGATCCTCTTCTTGTTGCTCCGGGATTCCTGCAAAGACCAGGTTGTCCCTCATGCTGCGCGCCTGGAGATCGATCACAGTTTCCTTTATTTTTTTATTTTCCTCTGTGAGTCGAGTCATTCCCTCGTTGAGAGAAGTCACCGTCTCCCTGAGGCTGGCGTTCTCTGCGGCCAGAGACTCCACCTGCTTCTGGCTGAATTCCAGCGACTCCCGCAGCGACTGAAACTCCCGGTGGAGAACTTCCAACAGGCCCAGACGAGCGTCGAAGCTGGCGAGATTTTTGTCAATGGACATCAGGATGTCCGAGGTGTCGTCCCCGTTAGAGGACGTCGCTCCGGGTGAGTCTTCTTTCCGGCTTCTCTTGGAGGTTGAAGCGGATCTGGGCGCAGACGGAGTCGGTGTTTGGCTTGGCTTGCCCATGACGATGCGGTGGAAACACTCGTCAATAAACTCCGACAAGCTGGTGAGATCCTCCTCGCTTTGCTCCAGAGTTTACCTTGAATAAGACTTTTTAATTATTTGCTTCCAGAAACAGTTTTAAGATTATATTGGCAAGAATATGATGTAGAATGAATATTTGTTTTCACGCGCCTTGACTAAATCTGCCGTCTCGCAAAATTTACGTCACTGCCACATCACTTACCTGCGCCTCTCTCACTTACCTGCGCCTCCTCCTTGACCTTTGTTAAATATACTGAATGAACTGTTAGTTAGTCCCAAGCAGACCTTTATTAACCCTTCAAACCCCACTAGTGCGGTCGCTTTTATCATCAGTAATTTCTCAGGAATGATTCTGTGGAAGTCTTTTTGGTAAATTTTGTAACTTCCCCTTTTGATGTTTTCCAGGAGTTTTCCAGGCAGTTATATCCCATCCAGGAAGTTTACAATGACGCTGCAAACCGTAGTGTTTGACATGATTATGTATCACATTTAACTTATATTGCTAGGAGACTCATCTCTTTACTTGTTTTATGGTTTTAAAAAGAGCTACGCTTGGTCATTTTTCTTTTATTTTTATTTATTGATATTGTTGATTTTCATTGTGTATTTGTTGACATCTTTCATTTTTGAAAAATGTCTTTTATAAATAAAGTGAATTGATGTTGCTAAGAGACGTCTATTTTGACCTTTATAATGAAACCAATTCCTGTTGACCAATATGTTGACCAATCACAGATAATAAATTTAATGTCCAATCAGAGAGCAGCTAAAGATCAACAAGTAGGCAGAAAAGTTTGTGTGTGTCTGAAAGGAACAACAGTCATGGTTTTCTGTGGATTGAAGTCAAGATGTTTTTGATGCACGGTGGCACAGAAAAATAGTCAGTTTCATCAAGATAGCAGCTAAATAGTTCCACTTATATTTAAAAAGGAAAAAACAAAACCTGGAAGAAAATGTCTAAAACATGTAAATAGTTTCTGTTGAGCTTTCTGTTTTTTTTTTTTTTCTTTTAACATTTTTTTTTTCTGAAAGCCGAGACCTGACAGAACAGATGAGAAAAGGCTCGGTCACAAATTCTGTTTTCTTCTTCTGGTTGTTCTTCATGCTGCTATATCTATTGATACGTCCATATGTTTGAGAGGAGTAGTGGTTAGCACTGTGGCCTCACTGCAAGAAGGTCACTAGTTCGATCCTCGGCTGGGGGGGGGGGGCTTGAAAACTTTCCGTGTGGAGTTTGGATGTTCTCCCTGTGTATATGTGGGTTCTCTCCGGGTTCTCCGTCTTCCTCCCACCATCCAAAAACATGCATGTTATGTTAGTTAGTTACTCTAAATTGCCCATAGGAGTGAGTGTGAGTGTGAATGGCTTTTTGTCTGTTTGTGTTGGACCTGCGATGGACTGGCGACCTGTCCAGGGTGTACCCTGCCTCTCGCCCCACGGCTGCTGGGATAGGCTCCAGCTTCCCCGCGACCCTTACTTGGATTAAGCAGGTTCGGAAAATAAACAAATGAAATCGTTTTAAATCATTTTATCCTCTTAATCTGACAGCTGTGGCTGAAAACATCACATCTGGATGCTGACTGAGCTTCTACGTGAATGGTTGCATTTACAAAGCCAGGCGGAACAAAAACGGCAAAAAAACACTTCAAGGTCTAAAGGTCAAAGGTAAATTCTGGGATGTTTCAGTGTGAAACGTCTTGTATTTGGGTGCAAGATATAAGGAACTATGCCCAACAAGTCCTGACCCATTGCAAAAAATGTATATAAAAGCATTTTTCACATATTAGTGAGACTGGAGATGCTCGGCTGATATTCATAATTCATTTCCTGCTATTTCAGATATCCAAAATGTGATTCTTCCTGCAAAAAATGCCATTCACCCTGTGTGAGAAATTGCATTCTTGTTATCTGAAATGAATAGTCTGGATACTTGCTGATTTCTGAATGACGCAGACAGTGATGACTCAAAAAAAGAAATAAAAAAAACTTTATACAGTAATAAAGAAGAGTTAAATTGAACACAACTTTGCAAAAGTGTTGAACCAGCCCTCATTTCTCTTTTTTTATATCTTAGTAAAGCAGAACTTATGAGCAGAGGTTTGTGGGAAAAACTGAACATAAGACGAATAAAGTATGTATGATCCTGAAGAGCCTGATGGCAGATCTTCAGTCAGAAAGGTTTTAATCTTCTGCACAGCGTCTCAGACAAGTTTCCTGTCACTTCTCTTCACAAATAATTCTCCAAGCTTCCTGAAGGACTTTCCTAATCTCTCCTCTGGATGTTGGACCTTGGTTCCGTTCTCTGGACGGATCATCCCACACCGCTTTAACCCTTTAAGGTCTGACCCATGAAGAAGGATCAAATCTGTTGAAAATGATGTCTTTTATTGCCACTTTAGGAAAATGTAACAAAAGGGACATTTTTCATTTATTACACTGTGATATGTTAAATGGTTAAAGTGTCATCTTCTGCTTTCTGGTATTGGTTAGGAGGCAGTCGTCAGTAATAAGGTGATGTTTGTTTGTCCTGGTTTCCTATCAGATATTAATGTCTATTAATGTGGATGAAACATTTAAAAAGGTAAAATTACTGTAACATGTAGACTCTTAGTTAGAGAATAACTGGAGCTGCAGCTCTTAGTTAAAGTATTTAAAATGACACTTTACGTTTGGGTCTGTTCAGTTTTTGGCCAGGAATGTTTTAGATTTCTTGTTTACTGTTTTAAAAGTTAAATGCATTTTTCCAGACATTTATAGTTTGAGTTTACAATATACATATCTTTTTCTGTAATTTGATTTAATCATCTGTTAAAATCCATACTAATGAAAAAAAACTGATGATTTTTGGGGCAAATTTTGTTACATGATTAAAATGTGAATTACTGAGATTAATTATTTGCGAAGTCTGTAATTAATTAGATACATTTTTTTTAAATCAAGTCCCACCCCTAATAGAAAAATGCCTCCTACACATAATATACATGTTTCCATGGAGACCAGGTCTGATGAAGCTTCATCCAACAGTAGATAGAACAACTAAGGGTCCAGATGCATCTCACAGGTTCTGTTTCAAGTCTTTCCTAAATTTGTGCCCATTTCCTTCCAACAAAGCCTTCAGATCCTGTTCAGCTGCTTTCTTTTCTTGTCCATTTTCCATAAATGTTTACCAGACACACGGCACACCAGGCTGGCATGTGCAGGATTTCAGCTAACCGCTCTGGAATCAACTTGTTGCTGCAGACATATTATTTTCTGTCCGTCACACTGTTATGTTTGACATTTTGCTGGGAAAGAAATGTGAACAAATGTTTCTGTGTGAAAGACTGCTGGTAGCAAAAAGCCTAAAGGTCCAGTTTAAAAGGTTTTTTCTTTTATTTTGTTACTAAATCATTTGTTGTGTTGACACAACACCAAGTTAGGAGTCTTTTTTCAGCATTAAAATGATTCACGTGTCAGTGTTAAGTGGCTTAACGAACAAAACAAACAGGTTTCTCTGAAAATGATCACATTGAACTGAAAAGGAGAAGGTAAAGCTGAATAAATTATTACATTAAAGATCTCCAGAGGAGTAGGAGAACTATTGATAAAAAACAACACTTTGAAAGAAAGTCTGGCTGCTTGGAAGCGAAATGTAAATAAATGAGGAGTGGATGAAACTGAAGTGGTGGTTTATTAACAAACATCATGACCCCTCAAACACACAAATGAGAACTGCACGAATAGTCTGTTTCTGTTTTATCAGTGTTTTTCTGTTGGCAGATACACATTGAGACACAGATATTGTACGTTTTATACCTGATATTCAGATTAAAATGAACAACTCTGTCAGTGGTTCATAAACTGGGAATGAGGAACACAACTGGTGTTACCCGGTAAATGTAAACAAAAAAAAACAAATGAACCAACAACAAAGTTAGCCGATGTTATTAAAAAGCTGAAGTTTAGCATTAACTCAGTACTAAACCAAATCCACTAAAAACCACTTTATTGTTGTTATTTATGAAACTGTTTTCCCGCCTGACACTGAGAGGACGTCTGCAGCTCGACCAGTCTGATATATCGCACAGCTAATAACTCTGGGTGAATCAAACCCGTCTTTATTTAAATCACAACCCCTTCGCTTGGAAAGTCTGCTTTGCTTGGGATATTGTGAATGCATAAAAAAATTCTGATCCAGATCAAAGGAGCGGACTCGTCCTGCCTACAAATGCAGGTCTTGGTCCATTTCAAGCAGAACAAAGGACAACAAACAAGATGCATTGGGCATTCAATGCACAACCTTTACCGTATCACTGGTAAACTGAACCAAAACTTATGTGTGTGGGCGGCTTTAGATGTGGAAGAATTTGGTCAAAGTTCTGATAGAAATCAGATCAACCAGCCCACCAGGATCTGATGCAGCTCCATGTTTTCTTGCCTCTGACGGAGAGTGAAACATGTTTCTTTAAAACTTTGATTAGTTTGAGAGGTGCAATGCAATTTCAGTCCGGAATAATGTTGCTCCCCCAAATAGTCCCCAACTTAACCGAGTCGAGGAGATTATCCTGATGTGAATGCACCCTCAGTTGTCGCGTGGCTGTGGCAAACACCAACGTATGTTATTTTTGGGAGGTCTTGGCTCAAAATGTTCGAGAAAGCCGGCTGTAGATGATGTCCTTACTCTTCCAGCTGAGGTTTTGTGGACAAATCAGCAAGTTTTTGTTTGAATCTGGCATCCTGGTTTAATAAAAAGTTTCTTATAAAGCTTTTGTACGCTGAGCAGAAAAAGTTAACCTTTAAAGTAAACATGGGGCCTTTTTCTGGTGCCCGTTTAATGTCTTTGACGTTTTCTGTTCCTAGTAAAAGACTCTCTGACGTGGAGCCTCAAAGGCACAACAAACCAACTGATGTGAAAAGTTTGCAGGGATTGGTCCATCACCAAAAACTCCTCTCTAAATCCTGCCCTCCTTCCTGCTAACCACACACACCGTCCTCGGGGCAGCATGTCGCATCACTGCTCTGCGTCTGGGCTATTTCAGGAGCAGCAGCGTCACGTTACTGCACTTTTATTTCCCAACAGCCGCCTTCAATAGGATACACGCTGTTTTTGAGGCATGCTGAGTATTTAATAGCTGGCTGCCTGGTAATCCAGCCCTGCAGCATCCAGCTCCGATCACGCTGATATCATCTGCAGCAGCCGTCTCCGGAGCGAGTCAAAGGGCTACTCATGAACGCAGCCGCTCGGCACCGACACCACGTCAGAAGTCTTTAGCAGAGTTTGGAGCTTAATTTCACAGCGATTATCACAGAACTGTGTTTTAAACAGCATCCCTCCACAACAAATAACTCGGAATAATTCGCTCAGTGTTCAGCTGGAGTAAGGCACACACATGCACACGCACGCACACACACACACACACACAATTCCAGCACAGTAACAGTTTTGGACAATTAAATTCAGTCAATGTCAGGCCTCAGTGACGTTTACTGTGCTGAATACAGAAAATCGAAGAGATGTCAGTTTTGCTCCAAAGCCGCCAAAATACCAGCATCAGCAAATGCACACACAAACCAGAGGACTTAAAGGAATATTTCAGTATTTTTCTCCACCGACTGACTGATTCCGCTCGGACACGGCTGGAACCAGCTGTTTATGGAGGATTTCTAGTTTTACTGAACATGACGTTGGTGTTAAAAGTGGCTCAACTCATTCAAGTGATGAAGATATTGGCTGATCTTTAAAGAGTTACAAGCAGGTTTATGAATACAGCTATATGCTCATTTATGTTCATTTGTCATGTCAAACATCACTGACTACATACTCCCTTTACATCTGTACAGTTGTTAATAAATAAGTCCACAAGAGGGCAGTGTAGAGTTTAGAGGTCTCAAGGAGGACATTTCACCAGTGTCAGCTATGCCAACCCGAATTTACGAAGACGCTGAACAACAAGACGTCCACCTTACAAGAAGACTTCTGCTGTGGTGTTTGTAAGTGGGGCTTAAAGGAGAAGAGGGGGAAGGGCGTGATTTGTTCAGGAGAGATACAGATTGGTTGTAAATATGAAAAAAAAATGGTAGCATTTTCAAATTTTACAATTTTCAGTCTCTCAAAGAACCAAACGATATAAAGCTTTAGCAGATACAACTAAACTCATCTCCTTGACGACAGGGGCCTCGTTGCTATCTGTTTCCTGGGAAGCATCCAAACATAAACTATTTGTCAAGAAAAGACAAAAGACAAAAAAAACTTCTCATACCAGTTTGACCATAGCTGTCTGCTGTTTTCTAACCCAGTCGTCGGCTTTACCTTACTTCACAGACAAACACATTTAAACCTTATCTCACCCATAAATCAATGTCTAATCACCGGCTGCTGTTTGCTGGGTCAAGGTTGAGAGCTAGTTTGCAATTTGATCCCTCACTTTTCAAGTGCTCATGTTAAAATGTCCTTGGCTGAGACCCTAAATTGCTCCTGATGACCGAGACCTTGCATGGTAACTGTGTGTGTGTGTGTGTGTGATTGAGGGGCAATTTAAAAAAGCGCTTTGAGTTAAAGTGGTATGTAATGCAGCTATTTGCCACTTAGTTGTTGAGATATTTCAGATCGGAGCAAAGTGTTACACTGACAGAGCTTCAGTTGGAGTGAAAGAGCCATGATGGTAAAAATGTCTGAGAGTTTACCAGGTATTTAGATTACTGCCCTGACCCAACAGCTTGACAGTATTTTAGAAAAGAAGAGAGAAACTTAAAGATCTTAAACAAGAAAATGAGTTGTCCATTCCCCCCCTGGATGACTTTTCTTTATAACTCATACGTTTAGATGTTATTTAATATAGAATTTTATGGGTTTGTTCTTTTGATTGACAGGTATCTGACAACTCGCTGGCACAAAGTCAGCGTGTAGTGAAGCTGTGTTTTTTACATAGACTGTATATAAAAAGATGGATGTAGATGTGGTGACGTCACCCATAGGTTTCTGAAGAGCTGAATTGAAGCTTGGTGGGAGGTTCCTATTATCGCCATCTTGGCAGAGGCATGTGCGTCGTCTTACCCGGAAAATACAAATATGGGCAAAGAAGTGGAGCTGAGAGGGGGGCTGTGAGCATCATGGTGGATGATTGACATCGAGCGAACTCCAAGCTTTCTGTAGCTAAGAGCTAACCTGGAGATAACAGGAGCTAACCAGCTAACGGAGGTAAGCAGGCTAAAGCTAAGTCATGTTGTTAACCGGCTAAAAACCGTGGTTTTTCTACGTTCTTCTTTCTTAAAGCGGGAGATTGGTACCTGTCAATCAAAAAGACACGCCCCTAAATATGCCGAACTTCGAGATTAAATTACTTTTAAACGGGCGAGTTAGAAAAAAATTCACTCCCCCCACAGTTGTCATGAAGGTAAACCTGACCTATTAAACCTAAAATGGATTTTTGAACCAGGCTGTAAACACGTTTATTTCTACTGTGAAGTTGGTCTTTTTAACATGTGAGTCTATGGGGGATTCGCTCTGTTTTGCAGCCCCTAGTGGATGAAGGGGAAACTGCAGTTTTATGCACTTACGCATAGGCTTCACTTTTTACAGCCGAAGGCTCTGTCAATCTTTCATATACGGTCTATGGGTTTTTAGCCATTTAACAACATGACTTAGCTTTAGCCCTCTGTTAGCTGGTTAGCTCCAGGTTAGCTTGCTAAGTTCTTAGCTACAGAAAATTAGAAATTTGATTAGTGTCAATTATCCACCACTACGCTCACAGTCCCCTTCTCAGCTCCTCCTCTTTGCCCATTTTTAATCCTGCGTGTGACGTCCATCTTTTTTATACAGTCTACTGGACCAGCAGGTTTACAAGCTAACAAGAGATTCAAGGTCACGTTTCTATTTTCTCCTTCACTTCCTTTTATTCACCTACATTTAGCAGCTCTACACTTTCAGCAAAGTGTTTTACAATTATTTCTGTCGTGCTTATCTTTGTAACTGGGAGTGTGGACTGCTGTTGGACCTTGTTGCAAACTACTTTCCATTTACGGACAGTAAAACTGGGGGGGAGGTTAATAGTGTGATTTACTGCTGATTGTCCTGTTATTTACTGGGAAAAAAGAAAGAACTCAAAAAGCACTGTGAGAGCCTAATACTCCATTTAGCAGCTTATTTCTGATGATAAGCAGATGTTTGAGACTTACATTCATCTTATATGGATACACTACTAGATTCCTGGATACACTGATAATGGATACTTTTTGATGTTTGTCTCATGTTTATATCTTCATTTGTTCTTTTGGAGTGGTTATAATTCCAAAGACCCCCAATTGTTTCCTGTTCTGGATCATAGTATATTGATTGTTTTAAAACCTGTCCGAAACGTCTGGATTTTCTTACCATTTATTGTGGGGTTGTATGCATATATGCTGGAAATGATCCCATCTCACAATAACGGAGAATCTCTCAAAGCATTCCTGGAACCAGATGGTGATCCAGATCACTCCCAACATTTAATAGAATCTAGATAAAACAAAGGAAACCAAATCATAAAACTCGGTTTTTGCACAAAGCGACTAACAGACAGACAGAGAGACACCGGGGAAAACGGAAGACACAGGTGAAACGAAAACATGTTGCAAATCTTTTTTTTCTTGATGTGATTGTGACTTTAAGGAAGAAGTGAAGAAAACATGTTTGCATCTGTTTTCTTTAGTTTGACATTTCAGAGAAAGATGCAACACTGCTGGTCACAACATCCAGTCCACTCCGGCTTTGTGTTTGGACAGGCATCTGCAACTGGCTTTCTGGACCTTCCACGATGGCTGTTGATAATAGTTACGAAAAAAAAGTAACAAATATTTTTAAATACGGATACAACAACAAATCCAGGTTTTAGCAGCTTTTTCTCTTTAGTTGTCTTTCAAAAGGTCATTTGAGGCTCTAAATGAGTTTTATTTAACTCGACTGATGACGAAAATTGCTCTTTGGATTGTAAAGGTTGAAGACCCCTGGGTTATAAAACCACAGTGGACCAAAGTGATGCACACAAATCACAGTCAAAAATATAATTAACACGACATGAAGCATAAAATAACATCAAGCAAAATAACACAAAAAAGTTGACAATAAAACTGAATGAAATTAATAACATCCCCACAAGATGAGTCAAAGGCCAAGGAGAGAAGCTGGGCCTTAAGAAAACACACAATCAGACAAAGAAGCTGGTTTCATTCTATAACTTAGGGACAGTATAAGTAAAGCCATGGCCCCCTCTGTTTACTTTTTGTCTTGTGGACCCTCAGCGGATCAACTGAGCTGAGGAAGCGGTGGCGTAACACGGTGCAGAAACTCCAGCAGGTAGGACAGAGTCCCATTGTTTCATTATTTCAAAGCAAATCCAAGAATTATACAATGAATCTGTGAAAATGTAGAGTAGTAAGAATGAAGTGAGATTAAAGTGCATGAAATGTGCTCGTGTTTACTCATCTCCGTTAAAACATGTGCAGCAACATTTTGTTCCAACTATAAAGCAAAAGAGGACCCATGAAAAACAGACACCTTTTACTAAAAGACTGAGTGTGTTTCGGGATTTGGTTTGTTTGGGGGGTTGCAATGTTTCAAGTTTACTTTCACAAACATTCAAGCCACGTTTTCATCAACAGGTTTGCAGTTTTGAGATACTAAGAGGTTTACTACAAAAATTTAATTCAGTTCAGTTCATTTGCATTGCTCAACTTCACAACAACGTCATCTCAGGGAACGTTACAGGCACGTCACTTCAAGCCAGGTTAGTTTAAATAGCCTAGTCATGGAAAACCAACATTTTGCATCGAATCTTGTCTTAGATCCAACTTTTCATCTTTAGCCTCATGAAAGGAAAAAACTCCCCTGAAGCAGGAAGGAAAACTGCGTGCAGAACGTGGCTCGGGGAGGACGGTTACCTACCTGGACTGGTTGAGGTGGAAAAGGACATGCACGTGCAGCCGACCAACATGCACTGCAACTTTTATCCAGGACCTGCAGAAAGGGGAGAATACGTTAATGTTACCAATACCCTCATATGTTGCTGCAGAGAGATGAACAGGAAGTGCATCCTGGGACATCATGTCCACTTTGCTTTGGCCTGCAGATGAAAATGAGCTTATAGCGACATCACTGCCAGGTTTGACTATGAAGATAAACACCAAGTCTTTGCCATGTTAGATGACAGACATGAGTCCAGGAGGGTTAGGTTGGTCATCTGAGATTGTAGCAGATTATTTTCCCAAAATTTCTCAATCTGACAAAAAAAAAAAAAAAAAAAAAAGACTTCCTGCAAACCTCTGGCTATCAGTCGACAACTGTCCTCCAGTCTTTTTTTACCACCATGATAAGAAATGCCCAAAGATTCTGCCAAACTCCTTTCATGCCGCTCATCTTCCATCTGGACCCCAGAGAAGCTCTGTGAGCAGCCGACCTAATGGAAGAGTTCAGAGGCACACGGTTTTCCTTGATGACCACAGGTTTTTCCAAGTAATAATGGATGCCGGGAAAGTGCAGCCTGCTTGCTGGTCTTTACGTTTGGCTCTTTACAACCAGCTGACTCAGCGGTCTGTGTCCTGACCTAAGCAGAGAAATCAATGTGATATTTGGTTTTAGTTAGTCATTATTAAAACCTGATTTTACCTCCATTCGCCGCAGTTGTGCAAATATCCTGGTGCGATTGTTCAAACGGCATCAGTGTTTTCCTTTTTTTGTGTCCAGCATTTAAGCAAGCAGAATGATGATCTGGATGCTGTGTTCTGCTGAGCAAATTTACTTTGCCAAGGGGAGCATTACTGGCACAATGCTTCCCTTGATTTTCTGGTTTCTTATTTTATTTCTCTATTTATTTTGCATAATTGTAATACAGAGTTTCTGCTGCTGGACCAGACCGGAGAGGATAGAAGAGACACAGAAAGACAAAGGGAAAGAGAGAGAAAACATCTCATACAGGTGAGAGAAAAGAAGAGAGAGACATAAAGAGAGAAAAAACAGACATTTGCATACACATATACACCCATATGCATTCGCCATCAGTGTTTTCCAGATAAGCAGCAGGTCTGCTGTTATAAATAAATCAGCTGACTGTTTTCTGTGTCCACAGATCCACTGGTAGTTTGATCACCTGGAGAATTTCTCTATGATTTATCAAAGTTCCAACCTTGCCCTGATTTGTAAATCTGAGCTCATTTAGACAAAAAATTGGAATTTTAATGGGAAAAAGTGATCAGAAATATGTCAGATATTCAATCGTTTTTCCTCTGATCAAAAGTCTCACAGTTGCAAATCTGAAATTAAAAACGATACTTTTTTCCTTAAAAATTGACAGAAACAGGAAAGTTATGTGAATTTTCTGCTCGGTGACTGATTTATTTGTAAATTCCTCCCGTTGCTGCAGAATGTTGTGACGTTGGCCTGCTCTCCGTTACAGCACACAAACACAGCATCGTTCATGTCAGCTGACACAGGGAAACACTGTGACATAATTTATGTTTGTTGTGGATGCTAGAGCACATCAGAGATCCCCATCATCAGCAGTCGGATCAGATTTCAGCACAGTGCGGTGGTGCACATCCTGGGTGACACTTCCAGCGTCTCCAGTGAACTCCAGCCTCCTCTGGCAGAGCATGACAGGACTTTATTGTTCCAGCTGTAGCCTGCATCTGCATGTGGCTTGAAGGAAACTTGACATGTGGCGCAGCTCAGGGCTTTGAAGCAACACCTTCTACGAGAAGCTGGAAATCTACTGATTGAGTTAGCTGCGAGGGAGACCCTCTTCACATCGTCTTCATATTAAACGTAAAGGAAGCGACGTGCTGTTTTCTTCTTTTTATTTGGCTGTGTTCATGTATGAAAAATATGATTAGTTTGAATCAGCTTTAGTTGTGCGGGCCTGTCTCATTTCTGCTAAAAGTCTCGAGTCGCTGCTGCATAAGTATCCACAGCAAATACATGATGTAGAAAATAACACAATTATGTTGCAGGCCGACAGCGCGCATCTAAACTGTTTTACTGCAGCAGCACAAGCTCATTTCTCTCTGCAGATACATTTTCATGCAGATATTATTGACTACATATTTTCACCTTGAAGCCTATAGGTGGGTGAGGGGGTGGTGGAGGAGCTGAAAAAGCAGTAGCAGTGTTTTTTGTGTCAAATTGCAGCTTAATTCTGGTTCTTTAACTGTCACAAACTGATCGATCAAATGGAATTCTTGGAAACAGCTGACTTTTTTTTCCCTGTACATACAGGTGAAGAGGAATGTAGGTCAGGGTTCCTGGTTAAGTTTTTCTAACAGCAGCAGTGATGCTTGCATTTAGTTTTTTCCCCATCTTGACTGAGTTAATGGAGAACAGTGTAAATATTAACATAGATTGACAGACATCTGTGTTATTCTCAAGGAAAATGTCAGAAGCTGCATTTTCATTACATCTATAATACCATGAAAGCTAAATATCTCAAAAAGAAAAGAAAAAAAAAGCCAGTGGAAACACCTACATTTTGAAAAAAAAAAAAGTAATAATGCTAAAAAGTTTTTACGCTCTCATGAGGTGGTTTTTCCAGAAATTTTGACATAGAAGTATATCACAAAAGTGTAAATAACCCTGTAGAAGCCACTTTTCCCGCATGTGAGGGACTGAGCCGAAAAACCAGAGAAGCACAAGGAATTTTTTTTTTGAAAAATATAATGTCTACATTTATTTAACAAAAATAACTAAATAAATCTTTTAGTGCAATAATTTCGGGCCCATAAAAGAGGTCAAAGAAAACAAACATCAACCTAGGTATTAACATAAGGAACTTAAACACAACTGACCTACCTAACTGACACATATACTGGCTGATCAGGCCATTTTGACACACAAAGGGGGAGACAATACAATACTCTATACCAACTGTAACATAAACTTAACTTGTCAAAATGTGTTACATGTAATCAGTTAAGACAATAAACTAAACAATCTGAAATTCCTAAATAATGCAAAACAACTGACAAACAATCAATAGAAAAACCTAAACCCCTCCTATACTTCCCTCCTATAAACAAAGATGGTTCTGCCCAATTAGGCCTCAGCCTGATTTAAGGAGCTCCAGTGCAGCCAGGACTGTTCTTTGGCAGGCTTGGGAACTCCAAGGAACTGGCAACTCAAAAGGAAAGTATATTAACTGAAAGCAAAGCAAATTGATAAGGTGACAAAATAAACCAAATTAACAAGGTGACAATATAAGTTAACTAAGTGTGTGCACCCAGTCAGTTAACCCCCTGTAAACCCAGCTAATAAAAATATGAAAAATGATAAAGTATCTTTAAAGTGTTTACATAAGTGAGGGAAAAAAGTTACCAGACCTTTACTGTGTGGCAGCTCATGCTGCCCTCACACTGCATCTGTTTCCTGGAAGTGATGAAGAGGGTCATGTGACCACTTCATTTCCAGTAAAGATGATGCAGAATGGAACAAAAGACAGCAATTTTCCAAGTTTTATAATGAAGTAAACAGAAAAAAATGCTTAAAGTTGTGGTAAATTCTCTGCAGCAAGTTAAAAAGAGAAAACTCCACAATGCAGTGTTACGTGGTAACCCTGCATCAGCCTCAGTTCTCTTGAAATCTCGTCAACAGGACAAGATTTTATGAGAAGTAAAAGGTGCTTGCATGGATGGTACACACTCTTCAGCTTTGTATCAGAACAAAATGGGACTGTTTCTGTGGCAACGTATTTGTGCACAGGAAGTGGGATGTCATACCTAACCCTAACCCGTGTTACACCAGGTGGTGGACATTCACATGTTACCTGTTAACTGTTTGGAGTTATGAAAGGTGCAACGCTGATCCAGATAAAAACTGAATGAATGAAAAAGGAGCTGCTTGAGTCGTGTCTTCGGGTGACAACTCTAAGCCTCCCTTTGGATCTTCTCACGTATTCAGTGTTGCCAGATATGACGGGTCCCTGATCAAATGGGCTTTTCTAAATGTAAGAATGTAATGTAATGTAAAACATTTCACAGGTTTTTAGAAACTATTCTGGAGAGAATACTAAAAAAATATTAGCGATTATGTAGCAAAAATGAAGACATACATATTTCAATCAACTGTTGTGTCCTCATATAGGTAGTTTATTCTGTAATGAAGAGAATCTGACATCATCAATCGGAGATAGATAATCATTGGTTACCCAAGCATCGCTGTGAAACGGTATCGGTCACTTCTTTGCTTATTTAGTGCCGGTGCGCGTTTATGATGTGTTCCTTATGACACGTTTACTGTTTAGAAGTTGAGCTTTGGACTGGTTTTTATTGGGGTGGGCGTTTGTTTTTTTTAAAAATTTTTTGTTGTTGTTTGGGCAGGAAACTGTCAATCAGATCTGGCAACCCTGTACATGCTGTGCATAGAAAGTCTGCTAGTATGTTCCTGACATGTTCCTGTCAGCATTCCCTGCAGCGGGGGCGGCGCGTCGCTTCCAGCAGCTGAAGGATAACCGATAAAAACCAGCAGTTCCCTGATGCCAGGGACCCTTAGCTAAGCGTCAGTTGGCAAAGTTGGGAGCATGCTTTGGAAAGTCATAAACAAACAGAATGAATGTTCCATGTGTGTTTTACATCATTTATGTTGTACTGTAATGGCTGGAATACCGCGCCTTAACTTGCCTCACAGGTCTTTATCTGGTGTCGTTTTGCTGCTTTGCAGCTTTCCTGAAGCAAATGCAATGTTTTCTGTTTGACATGGAAACAGTTTCAGTGTTTTTAGCTTTAAAAGGAGTCCTGCGTGCATGCACACATGAACATCGACTTTGCAAAGGTGTTCTGAAGTCAGCTGTGTCAGTCTGGAGGAATGGAGTTGAAAGAAATGTGTGAAAATCCCATTTCAGCATGTGTGTGTGTGGATCAGATAAAGTGGCTCAGAGGACTTGTTCTCTCTGTTCATTTCCTGAAATACGAGCAGAGGTCTGAAGTTGTTCGCAGTGCAAACACTCTGTCACAGCCTGTCTTCTCTTTCTTTACTTTTCACTCTCTCTGTAAAGTCCTCTTTTTTTTTTTTTTTTGCCAACCCCCCCACCCCACCCCACGAACTCTCATCATGCAGTCACGTCACAAAGCATCTGCACCAAATCTTTCACCTTTTATTCACAAAGGAACAGAACCAAGAGGTGAGGATCCACAATTGTTCAGCTGTCTTTGGTGTAATTGATCCCCAACATGGATATTTGAGCCAGCAGTAAAAAGTCCAGGAAGAATTTGGTGAATTAGTCCAATAATTTAAGCTACAAGCATCAATTTAACAATTGGTCAGCTTGGTTTATTTCATCCTGTTAATTGCAGAAGAAATGGTTTCCATCCCACTGAATGGAATTGGATTCAATAGAAGAAGAAGTCGATGCAGCAAAATGACAGAAAATGGTCTAAAATCTACAGCAAAACATTTGCGGGTTTAAAAACCCACAAATGTTCCCAAAACCTTTGGATATCAAAAGATGTACATTGCACCTGCAACATATGATGCAAACAGCAAAGGGAAACACACTTTTAATTCTTTTTTTAACCCTGTCCTGTCCAGCATCATGGTAGTCTGTGTGCCATATTTAGTCCAAAAGATTTGCAGTGCCAAGGGAGACATGTCTTTCATATGGTCGCCCTTAATATTCTGAATATTTTTATTATTACTCTTATTTGATCCAGTATTGTACTGTACTGAACAGAATGAGTACTCATATGGCAACGTTGAACCTGGCAGGGGAAGAGAAAGGAGAGGATGGAAAAGTTGTCTAGGCTGTCAAAATCACTGTATTTTGAGGAAAAAAAAAAAAAAAAAGTCATATCCATATAAGCTGCTTTGGTCCTACAGGATACATAAAGTAGAATAATGATCTGTATGAGCACAACAGTAATAAAGATTCCTTGCAGAAGTAAAAGGAGCACTTTCGCGGACATGTGCACTTAAATGTGTGATCATCCAATAATGATGAAATGTTGCGTGTGCATGCAAGAGGACTGGGACCGCCCCCCTGAGGCAGGTATACCAGGTATACCAAACACGGAGCAGAAGAGGCTCCAAGGCATGATGAGGCAGGGGCACTGAGTAGGGCGACAGTATGTGGGCCGCATGGAGAGCCAGCGCCCCACTGGCCCGTGGACCACCCTTAAGCACCCGTACAAGGACATGTCCGTAGACACGTCCAGACCAGACCCAACCAGACCAGACCAGTTCAGATACTAGGGAAAATCATCACTTTAAATCTTTTTTTTTTTTTTTTTTTTTTTTACAGTAAAAAAAAAAATTGCAACATTCATGGAGTTTTGTTCGTTTAGTTTTAACATGTCCAGATTTAGTTACAACTAAAGATAGAACATAAAAAACAATCTAATTATGTAAGCAGCTCTTATGTCTTGTCATTGCTGTTTTCTTACAGCTGAGCCGTTCCGTCAAACACTTAATTCAATAAAAAAGTAAAAAGGGACATCTCAATCAAATGTAGAAAACATGTGGCGCAACATCTGGAGGGGAGGATGGAGATGTTTATGATGAGCTGCAGTGGGCTTTGTGAGGAATATGGATTTAATTAAAAAAACAAACAAAAGAAAACCAGCCACTTAGTGAGACCGCTGGAGGAGCAATATGAACATTATCAGCTGTCTCCAACGCAGATGTATTCCACTATTCCCAGCGTTGATCTCCCCTCCCTCTGCTTCCTCGCTCTGCTCTTATCCTGCAGATATGTATCATGTGGGTGACTGATGCTCTCATTCTTTCTTCCAGGACTACAGATTAGCCCAATATTGGCACCTTTAAACACAGTAACCTATCACGCTGATAACGCCACTCGCAGAGCAACAAGCTGCGCTTTGAATGAACGGAAAGATCGAAGGCGCCGCTGATTACACTTCCTGAAACAAAAGGACAATTATCTGACAAAACTCTGCATTTTTTTTCTCTTTTCTTGTCCTTTTGTAGAAAATGTCACCTTTAAACAACATAAACCTGTCCTGAAGCCAAGGCGGCGTGGAGTAGAAAGCCGGCCTTGATGTCGGCAGCCAGAGCGGAGGAGAAAAAAAGGAAAAGAGGCTGGCAGGAAGATGAAAAAGAACAAAGGAGGGTAAAATGAAAGAGGAGCATTGCTGTTCCACACATTTATCCACACAGCTAATAGCAATAAGTGCAACCTCAGCCCCCACGAGCCACAAACTTTCTCGTTTCCCTGAATAATGATTGCAGTTGGTGGAGTGTGTCTGTGTCGATAGCGAGGGGGAAGCATTGGGTTTGTGCGTGCACACACTCGCAGTTCTGATCAATGACCAGCTGCAGAAGAAAACAAAACCACTCCTCTGTCAAACACTGATTCCCTTCACTGGCAAACACACTCAGATGTACAGTGGATCTTTCTTATTTCTATTCATCATCCGGAGCGTGTCGTTTCCAACCAGATCAGCTGAATATGTGGATTAAAATGTTGTCGGAGGTGGTTCTGGATGTATTCCTTCCTCTATTTAAAGCGTCAACACCTGAAATACCAAACCTCCTCCGTGTTGTGTAACCTGCAGCTTGCACGCAGCAGCTTTCTGCAGAAAGGTGAAGCTAAACCAAGGTTGTTGAATCATATTTAGCCACGCTGGCAGCATCGCTCTGCTTTAACTGAAATGATTGTAAAACAAAACCAGGCAGATTGGAATGAAATTTGACTCGCATTGCTAAAGATAAATCTCCACACCTCGGCCTCAGTCAGTATGGAAGGATGAATATGCAGTTTAGAGCCCCTCCAACCTTCCCATCATGCCTGTTGCACACCGCCTACGCTCAGACTGGCTTCTACTGAAGGAACATACAGGTGTTTTGTTTGTTGTTGTTTTTCAATGACTTTTACCAAAATAATGATCAAAACTTCTTGACTACAAAGCTAAATGAGATTTGAAGGCAAACTCACTGAAGCATAAAAAGTTATTTCAAAAGAAAGATTGATGACTTGCAAACAAATGATTTGTTTAATTGGATGAAGAGCTGCTTTTTTTTTTTTTTTGCCAGGGAACTGTTCACTGTTATCAGCTCTGTTTACCTCTGCTTCACTGATCGGACCTTTAACCGAAGAGGGTCTGGATGGATGGATGGATGGATGGATGGATGGCTTCAAAGATCAAATGAAATTCCCATCCTGGGTAACTACCATGACAGGAGATTTAAAGGAAGACATTACATTGTATCCTGAAGACTGGGCTGAACAATCACAACTCTGAGAGAATGAGCCCAAAGTTGATTTTTGTTGAAGACAGAATTAATGTAGATTAGTCAAGAGTTCACTTACAGATCATCTGTCTAATCATCTTCCTAACACAGGTGCTGTCAATATCAGATCCACCCCACAGTAGCTGTTAAAGACATATTTCTGCAAAGGAAACATAAACTGTGTGAATATCTTGTAGATCCCTACACAGCAACAGTATAAAAAAAAAAAAAAAAAAAAAAAAAAAGCACATGCACCCAGCTGTTGTTTTCCCATTTATCCCCACTGCAGTTAAAGCCAGTCATCGCCCAGCTCTCCTTCAGTCAATGCACACAGGACTGAATGACACTTAAACATGTTACCAGTTCACTAAAATGAAAAAAGGAGAAAATAAATCAAAAGGAAACCCTAATTCAGACATTTAAAATTAGCTGGGAAGCATTTTTTTTCACTTACCAACTTAAAAGGTTGTTCTTGTGTCTCTATTATCACACACACGCTTCACACTGAATTTAGTTTCTCTTCCTTATGTCAGAGGAAAAAAGAAAAATGAAGTAAAAATATTGTTTTGACTGACACTGAAGGCCACCTATAATTAGAGGCCTTTTGCAGCACAACCTTGCCAGTCAGATTAGCGTCTATCCCTCACTGCTGACCTTTAGCGTGTTTCTGAACCAGCAACTTGTTCCTGAATTCAATTTCTGTTCTTTTGTCTAGTTTGAAAGTCCAGTTTAATACTTTTAAGCAGCATCATCTGATCCTTAACTGGTCCTAAGTAAAGTAAATACATGACACACATTGTCTTTATTTAGTAAATAAAACCATTGCTGTTAGGTCTGTTGAGCATCAGACGATTCTCACTGTGTCCTGAAGCGACAAACTTCTCATCTAATGGAAGAAAACTACATTTATGTTTTTAAATGACTTTGTTGGATAAGCTTGGATTGAGAGCTGGCTGATATTATTGCTTTAACCCCCCAGGGCTTGCGACTTGCTGCCTCTCAGAGTACCTGCTGCTGTATGTTACAGGTGACGTCCTGAGGATCATGACTTCACTCATTAACACTGGAATAATTCCACCGTTCTTGAACTCTGTCATCCAGTCATGGCGTCTCAGAGACAGACTCACGCTGAGCACTGATTACAGTTCCTGTGCCCCCCACCCCACTCCCCCCGCTAGGTTTAACGCTCTGCAGCACCACATGCTCTCATGCTTTGACATTCTTTTACCTTATTTAATGATTGTAAAGATATCCTTTAATACATTTATTTTTAGCGTCTACTCCCACCCCACATGTCACACTGCTCAGTTCGTAATGTCACACAACCCTGTTTTTTACACGCATGCTGCATTGATCACAGGGATGGATGATGAAAAACAAACCCCAGGCCATAGATGGTGTAAAACATTTTATGGCCTATTAGCAACAAAAAACTATAATAGTGTATTTTTTTTATTTAACTTTTCTTTTATTATGCTTTTTTTTTACTCTCTTTGTTGTCATTTAAGTCCACTGGTGTCTTTTTTTTTTTTTTTATTTATTTATTTTTTTTATTTCTTTGTGGCCATTCTGCAGCTCTAAGAGCTTATTTCTCATCATATATTTGGTTTCAGTTGTTGGTTTATTTTCTTTGTCCTTCTGTCCACAAGTGAAATCTGTGTGATGCATATTTTTATGTGCATGTTTTCATGTGTTTAATGAGAGTGGCACTGCATGGAGTCAACGATAAAGCTGTGTGCTGGAGCATTCCCACTTGTGTTCACCTACAGGGAGTCATTTAAATATTCCTCATTCTGTCTGCTTCTGAATTTAGATTTCATGACATCCGTGTCAGAAGAAGCTGACTCTCAGATGTGCGTAGACCCAGAAAAAGCAGACACTTTCAGGGCTGATGGCTGAGGTTCCTCTTTTCTGGGTCGGCCAGTTTCTGCACGTTGAGATCGCTGTAAGTTTTTGCTTGATGTAGTTAGAAGGGAGGTTTATGATCTCCAGCTCTGCAGTTCGGAATGACCTCCAGCTGAGCAGCGAGACTGATGTGATCCGTCAGCAGCATAAAATCATTTGATTGACACCTCATGCAAATACAGTAATTATTTGGTATATGAGTGGGTGGCATGTGTGTGTAAACAATTAGAGCAGTGTAGCTGTTGATGTGTCATGCAGCCTTGATCTGTACAATCTGTGTTCTTTCTTTCCTCAAATGAGCTTCTCAGTTAGTCTGCAACATATAAACCATAAATCTGTACAGTTTATTGGAAATGACAAACTATTAAAGTGTTAAGCTACCAAATTTAGCATCTGTGAGGTCTTGTGTACTTCTAACAATAAGATGTCAACAATATCTTCGGAGGCTTTGTTGTTAAAACGTTTAATTTTTGGATGTTAACTTAGTTAACTCTTTATTGTTTACTGTTTTTATTGGATTAAATAATGACAATATGATTTGACATGGCTTCAATGCTGAAGATTAAACTGCTTAAATCTTCTTTACACTGTTTTTTTTATGATATTTACAGGCTATTACAGGATATTAAGAAAACATTTTTTAGTAAAGGCTACTGAACTCATAGAAAATAAGATCTAAATACAACACACAGTATCATGAACCTAAATAATACATTATCCAGATCATGTGGCCAGATCTTCACTATAAATTCTCTGCTATGTCATTCTTAGCTTGAGAGTTTCAGTCAAGTGAACACAAGTTATCCGTTTTATTTTAGCCTCATTAAAAGTCAGTGAGAGGTCTCGGGTTCAAATCCAGGACAAGCCCCCAATTTGTCACGAACCTTGCAGAAGGCCATGACAACAATGAGGGAAGGCCATGCTATTTACACACAAAAATGTATCAAAGAAAAGAAATGAAAGTATGTGTATACAGTGTGTAAAGGTGGAAATCAGTGGTATAAAGTGGTTGCAAGTCATTGTCCACCACACTACCACACCACCACAACCACAAACCAAGCTGAGAGAGCACGAGCAGCAAGCTTACAGCCTGATATAAGCAGGTGCGCTACAGCCAGGTGCACTGATGAATAGTACGCCTACCTACAGATAAAAAGGGGAGGCTTTTTTTGTTTGCCACATCCAGACAGAAAACATGTCTTCATTCAGATAAACCTGCTTTAAAACGGTTCCTTTACATCAGACACACTGCTCCTCACAATGAGCCCTTTAAGTTGTCAGCTAGCTGAGCACTGTCATTGAAACCTCTCCATGTATCACTGCTCTGCATGAGTCAAAGTTGGTCGGCCCTCGGAGGCCACTTTCTGGCTCAGAACTCTAAGCACTTGAATGGAAAGCCATTTGGCAAGCAATGCCTCTGGTGATGAAATATGGTGTCCCTCAGGGGTTGCTTTTAGAACCACATTTATTCTGCTTTTACACACTTTGGACACGTTATGTAGAAACTTGCTGCTGATGATGCTGATATTTTATCTTATGAGGACACAGAGACCATTTTACATGCTTTTATCTCCTCACGCTTTTTTACATGTTGCAACCAAAAATGCATGAATTATTCAGCTTCAGATGGCTCAGAACTCAGCTGCAGACAGAACAAAGAAAATGGTTCATATTGTTGATTTTTCAAAAGGAGGCTCAAGAATTAACATTTTATTTTTGCTTATAACTAAGTTTTATTCCATTTAAATAGACTTGACTTTATTGATATCTTTGGGATGACTCCCTCAGGGAAATAAAAACAGTTCCAGAAGCAAAAAATGAAAAGTAGCATCCACAAAGAAGCATAAATCAATAAATAGAGTAATAAAAAAAAAAAAAAAAAAATTAAATAAACAATAAGAAAATAAGAGAATGCACAAACAACTGGCTGGGGGTGTCCTCAGCTCCCTCACCACCCCCGGTTTTTACTGCATCTGACTCCTCTATGTCCTCTTTTCCCCCAAGTGAGGAGTTGTAGTGTGATGGCATGATGAACAAAAAAGTTTTTAAGCCTGTTGGTCCCAGACGTTGGGAGCAGCAGTGTACCAGTGAACAGGCTCCTCTGGTTCCTGATGACAGTGTGCAGAGGGTGGCTGGCATTGCTCTTGAACCCACTTTTATCTTTACTTAGCTTTATACGGACTCCCAAAATGTTTTATAATGGATTTTAAATTGATCAGACCCTTTTGGACTGTATGATCTATAATACATATGATTTTTTTAACATAAGTCTGTGCATCAGAAAAGTTGCAGATGAGGATGAAAGTCTATTGCTGATGGCATGTCTGTCTGCAGTGTTCGCTGCAGCAGCTCTTGTTACCAGCATCCTCCTCGTCCCTCAGATCTGGCTGTGTTAACTCTGTAAAAACTCTGTGGTTAAAACACTTTGTTGCAGACCAACAAAGAGTTTTAATACTTAATTTAACTGCTGATGCAACAGGGCTGCACGGTGGTGTAGTGGTTTGCAAGAAGGTTGCTGGTTCAAAAGATTCGAACTGTGGTCTTTCTGCATGGAGTTTGCATTTTCTCCTCGTGTATGTGCAGCCTCCCTCTGGGTACTCCAGCTTGGTGCTACTCTAAATTTAGCGTGTGGTTCTTTGTCTCTCTGTGTTGCCCTGCAGTGGTATGGCGACCTGTCCAGGGTGTACCCCGCCTCTCACCCAATGATCAGGTAAATCACTGGGCGGGTGGGTGAACCAATGAGGAGATCCTGTGAAGTACTGTAGATACAAGTAAAAGGTAAATACAGACACAAAGTCGTGGACCATGACGAAAGCATTTAAACGTGACTGAACCCTGGACCAGTCGTTGGGTGTGTCATAGAGAACAAAAGGCACACGTTTCATCCTCTATTCAGATTTATCAGATTGCATGTGTTCAATAAGAACACCGTTACTGTTGTAAAGATAATAAAATGTCCTACTTCCAACAGCCAGCTGGTTATAAGATCAGCTTCTACATTCCATGCTGGCTGCTCAGGAATTTTCCTGCGTCGTCTAGTAACCTTTAAAAAGAGAAATTGATAAATGACAGGGAACTTTTACACAGCTATGCCATGATTATTACATCATTCATAACTCGTCCTGCCTGCGATTTCTACAGCAGATAGATTTTATGCATTCATTTTCTGACTTACAAACATACATTAAACAAACACAAACGTCATGTTTATTCATCACATTTAATCATGACTCAACAGGCATATTTGATATTTTTTAAAGCTATAAATAAAAATAGCCTATTTTATTTAGGCTGTCACTTTATTTTATGTTGTTAAAATAAACCAAGTAGTAAATGACCTGCATAAGCAATATAAATAATGTGATTATCTACTATTAATGGAGAAGTGCAGATTTCTGCAGCTATTTTAAACATGTTTGGCCTAAAAGTAGGATTAAGCTCACGTTTAATGCATAAACTACAAAGAGAAAAACCTAATGCTCAACACATGTCAGATGTACACCGCAAGCATGTTACAGTCTGTTTGACAGATAAAAAGTTTAATGTGAATAACAGACCAACCATTCATCAACGTCCTACTGAAATTTAACAGCTGGTCTTTCTGCAAGAACAGCTTCTGGTTTATTAAGGTAGGGCTGCACCTCCGTTTGAGCCGTCATTGTAAATAAATAAATAATACAAATCCATCCATTTTTTAGCTGTAAGGAAAAGTCAGGGTGGTGAGGAAGCTGGAGCCTATCCCAGGCGATAGGCTGGGGGGCACCCTGGTTAGCCACAGTGCTAACCACTGCGCAACAATGCAGCCCAGGGATAATAATAATTTAAAAGACTATTAATTAAAATATTTGAACTTGTTTTACTTGATAATTCCTATTTTTTTTTTCCGATATAATTCGGGTAGGACATAAACACACCAGTTACTTTTTTTAAGAAGAAGAATTGAAATAAAACACTAGTTTTAAAACTTTTCTTGGGACTGAACGTGTTTTTTCTCGGCTCTACTTAACTCATAGAGATGGAAAATTAATCTGACTCAGTAAATTGAAGATAAATAAGGAAGTAGGCGATGTTTCATGTTCCCATGGTAGACTGCCCAATTTTTCTGATTTCCATAATAAGAAGAGTTTTGATCACTCTGACATGTATCCTCCAGTTTGGCTCAAACTTCACATGTAGGATCAGCGTCTCAGCCTGAAGACGCTACAAGGCAACGCTGAGGAAAGATCACAGCTGTTGGGTCTCCAACTGGCATCATGCACACAGTGATGTTTGAAAAGTACTGCAGGCTCTCATTGCTTCCAAGTTCCTCTCCTCCTGCATCATGAGGATTTCGTGGCTTCTTAAAGAAAATATTTTAGAATGATGTTTATTCAAATAGTGAGTCATATTTGTTCTCCTGCAGCCTTTCAGAGGGCGACCATACAGGGCGTACAAACAGATGACCTATGTGATCCTTCCCAACGTAGGAATTCATGCTGTTTTCAGTTTGAACTGCAGCAGCTGAGACGAAGCGGTCGGTGTAAACCGGAGCCTGTGTGAGCAGGTTTTTTTCTTCTACAGGGAAGGTGGGTGATTTTAATATTACCTGCCCTGCTCAGTGATTTTAATCTGTCTGAATAAATTTGAGTGGTAATCACAGCTGAAATACCCTCCTGTTTTTTAATGACATTGCTGTTTGCGCAGTAATTTAAATTCCGTTCCTGTGCAGGAAACTCACACTTCTGCTTTCCCACTGCTGCACTTTTATCAGCTCAGTATTACATTTCAATAATGGAAAGAAATGTTTTTGCTAATCTGATGGAAACACATTAACAGCCACATATTTTTTTTGCTTTTCTTCTATTAATTAATTATATCATCAGTGGTTTAAGCAAATGCCCCAAAGCAGCTATTTTTAAACATTAAAGCTTTTTATGCACATTTTTTATTACTGTTGCTGTTCCATTATTTTCAGTTTGCCAGTAGCTGTTAGTTATCATTCAGTATTCGCTCTTACAGGTCTGATCGTTATTTTAAAACATAACCAGCCTTTAATGACACCTCACCCAGCCCGTAGGATCTTCTCTGTTGTCTCCACAGGACACAAAACCATCTGGACTCTGGAAGCTAATTTCCCGTTCCTGCTGTGTATACACTGATCTGGTTGTAAATAAGCTTAAAGAAGCAAAAAGCAAAATGTTTTTACTGTAGACAGGGTGTCACACCTCCCTCTACCCCCCACCCCCCACTCTCCTCATCTGCAAATGACGGTGCAAAGTGCAAACACACTGAGCATGACAACATCACCATTTTCTACAACATGAAGTAGCTTAAAACGTCTCTTTTGTTACTTACAGTAGAAGAAGAGCTAGCTCCGTGTCAAACCAGCCCGTTAGCTCTGCCAGTGCCCTTCACTTTGGAAATCATTTCTTTCTGGCCCTTTTCCACTGGCGCCTACTGAGCCGTACCCCGTTTAAGCCGACGGCTCACTACCTGGTTTCAGTCATTTTCATTACAATTGAGGCGCCTTCATTGTGGGCGGGGCCGCCGTAGTGAGGCAGCTCATAAGTATGGTGAGGTCACTTGTTTGAGACGCACATGGCGCAACATGGAGAATGTTGAGCTGATGCTTTCCCTGCTGCTCAGCTTGTGGTTTGTAACCAGGAAAAGATTCAGTGAGCGGAACCGGAGAAGGTTGTTGGTGGAAAAGTTGTGCTGATGCGACGCAGTTATCGGGAGTCGCTCTCATGACTCGTCCTGTGAGGTTTTCTGGCCCATAGTGGCCGGCAAACTGCAGACGTTGCATTTTCAGTCCGACTCCACACCAACAGAACCCCAACGGAGTATCGGGGCTAAAACTGTGTCAACTCGGTCCAGAAGATCCTCAACTCCAAGACTGGAGTTGGACTGGGCTCCGAAGCTGCTGGTGGAAAAGGGCCACTGGTTCCAAAAGAGAAGCGCTTTGAAAATCACAGAGTTTGTTTGTTTTCAAGATAACTCAAAAAGTTATTGACAGATTTTCATGAATTTTTCAGTTGTTATTACAAATGTGAAAAGGAAGAACTGGTTTAATTTTGGTGGTGATCCGGATCACTGTTTGGATCCAGGAACTTTTTAAAGGCCTTGGCATAGGTTAGCGCTCTCTGAGTGCGTTTCTAGTTTTACCAGTGTTTAGAGTCGGTTAACACACACAAACAAATCAATGCATACATGCAAAGATCATCTGTAGTGACAGACATCACACTCTGACACTGGGCCAGTGTTAATCTGGTTTTGTCCCTTTCTTTAGGCGACAACTTCTGCACCGAAGACCGTTCTTTCTTTAGAGGTAATGTCGCATCCTGGTTGAAACAATGTTTTGTCTGTTCTTCGTCATTTCATTTTGAAAGTGCCCTGTGCCATAGCTGGGTTGCTGGCGTCTTTTAAACAGAGGGAGGGCTGCAAAAAGAGAGAGGAGGTGGCGATTCACAAGACCAGACATGAACATGCGGCCAGACCAGATGGTCAACACGCAGCTGGAGATCAACACACAGAGGTGGTGTGTGTGTGACATCAGGCTATGATCAGGATGAAATTACACTTGTAGTTCTTTACATAACCATGTTTAAAATCCATTCAACTTCTGCTTATTAACCCTTTAAAGATGGATGTGTGTGTCAAACTGGCAGTGAGATTGTGGGAAGTGAGCTTGTTGCTTGTGTCCAGTGAGGAAGTAATCCTCCACTCAGTGTACTCTGAGAGTGAAGTTTTGTGGAGGAAGGTAAACAGGAACGTTTCTGAGGTTAAAGTGTAGAACAAATAACATCAGAACTAAATTCAGACCTCAGGATATATTGGCGTTGTCATGGTGATACGAATTTGAGGACTAGATGTCAGACATCCGTTTTTGAGTGGATTGCCAAAAGAGGGCTGTAAAGGCTGTAAAATATGATGATGGAGATGTTCTCCTTGTTTCCACATGCTGGACACCATGAGCCATGTGGCCAGCTGGGCTCTGCTTATGTCTGCTCTGGGTATAATTTCTTCCTGTTTGTCTTGTCTTTGAAAACAACTGAGAAACCGTCCGATCTCGAAACTCTGTGCTTCTGTCTTGATTTGATGACCTTCGTTGTGCGCATTTCTGGGTCCATCATTGCCATGCAACATCCTGAAACTACACTTGTTTTTCCAGCCTGGTGCATCACGTTACAGCTTTATTTTTGCTTTACAGACTCATTCACACAGCAGCAACTGGACAACACTCACGTGTGCATCATGGCTTCTTCAGCAACGAACCACGAGGACATTTAGGCCTACGGAGGAATGTAGTGCCAAAAAACAAGTTACAGATGAAGAAATAAGACTAGAGTCCACCTTAGACTGACTTTTAATGGGAAGAGAAACTTCGGAGAAGAGACAAGATGCAAGATGGAGCTGAAGTAGCTGTTCTTATGAAGAAGAATACAAGCACACTGCAGAACATTTGCCATTTTCCCGCCACATGCCCCATATTGAGGGCTAATTCAGCATCCATCTTGCATCCTACTTGACCTGAGCTCTCTCCAGCCAGCAGACGATGATCTTACCATGACTCTCATTTTGTCTCTTTTTCTTTTGTAATCTTCTTGTGTTTCTTTGCTCAATCAGCAACATTGCATGTTCAAAACAGCCAGTTTCTTATGAAACCTTGAAGTGAATCTCTGCTGCAACGTCACACAGCGTCTGTGATGATAGCGTTGTATAGATGTATATATGACGGTTTTTCAGCCTCTGGACGCTGCTGGGCAGTAGTGGCCCTGAAATGCACATGATAGACGTCACTGTCATTGAACAAGTCTGGGACGCAAAGTTTTAAGGTCAAAAAGTTATATAATGCATCTTTCAGACAAATATTTCTTTCTTCAGAACCTCAGTCTCAGAAACACGTTGAGTCATTCTGACTTTGTGGAAATAAAAGTTTAGTTTTCTTTTCAAAATAATTCAATATGTATTTACCTTCATATTGTTCAAGAAAAACTCTCCAGTCTCGCTCCTTACATGCCATTGTTGTGCTGACAGGCCTTATTTTCTTTGCTTACATCAAACAATTTGTTGTATTTTCACACTAAATGTTCTTCCTCTGCGTCCTCTTCTTGATGCATATTGCATGACTGACTACATCTAATCTGTTTAGTTTGGAATAAGGGAAGTTTCATGGATCCGTTTGTACGTGGATGCTCTTCAAGGGGGATTAAAGGTGCTCTGTAGGTAATGTCATCGTCGCCCACGCAGACACGCTCTCTGCTGTTTTTCATGTGTAATTGACAACCTTCCTGCAGCCACACATTGCCTTCACTGTGACGGGCGGCCTGTCAGCGTGTGCATGACTCAGTGTGTGAATCTGTCACAGCAGTTGTCATGATTGCTCCTGACATCCTCCGAGTGCCTTGGTGGCTCCGTCACCTCTGTGGAATCTGTCGTGTATTTATCTCCGACTGCATCGCTGTTCATTTTCCAAACTGATCATCAGCGTGTGTGACGGCCTCAGTTTGATTTGCTCATCTTCGTTCAGGTCATCAGATCATCTGCTTGGTGTGTGTGTGTGTGTGTGTGTTGTTTTTTTTTTTTCTGGTTTCAATGTTAACAAATATTTCCACCCCCCTCTTCACCTCTAGATGCTATTTCCAACCTTTTAATCCCCTCCGCCACCTCTCACTTCCTCCCTTCCAATTTCACAGTGTCAGCAGCATCCACGTGTGCTTTCAATACACAAATACTCATTTGATGTTTTCAAAGAGATGACAGACATGCGCTGAATGTAATTTGCTTGTTATGATTGAAATTTAATGTAAATCTGCCCACTAGCTTTAGACTTACTTCAGTAGCTGGTTTTTAATATTTCAGTTAAACTGAAATGTGTTTGCAGCAAACAGATGGATGCTGATGAAATGTGTTCCCCTCTGGAAAGAGCTCAAATCGCTTTGATGATCCCCAACTTTTTAATCTAGCTAATACTTTGTTTTATGACCAATTAATGGCAGATTTAATGAGGTTTGCATTCGTCTCAGATGGTCCTGTTTACAGCGAAACCTGCTTCGCATTCGGCTCTCACATCCACGTTTGGCCTCGTATCGGACCCACCAGTTCAGACTGGGTGTTACTGCAAATTCTGTGCATTTACATCAAAGTTTTAATTCTTGTTTAATTCTGAATAAAAGTTTATTCTGCTTTAAACTGATTAAAAACGACCATGTAAAGACTTAATTCCTGATGCAAATTTCTATCCAGAATTAAACTTAATTCCGATGTAAGTGTCTGGTTTATTCACATTTTAATCCTGAACTATTTAATTCCTCTGTCATGTAAACCTTAACTCCGCTCTAAGTTAATTCTGGTCATTCTGAGCATGCTCGTTACCTTGTCCTGTCCTGATGATGCGCGTTGTTTTGCCTCCCGTGTTCGGTGGTCTATCTTTCTTCTCCTTCTCAGTTGCTGCAGAAAGTGAAGTAGTATGCTGGTGTTGAGCTGCTACTTCATATTTATCATAAAAATAGCAGAGAAACTGGTTCTTATTATGTAAGTTACGACTGAAAAGACGAGAAGCAGGGAGCCAACTGTTTATTTCTGGTATACGTCATACGTCACATGCTCCCTCTGTCCAATCAGAACCCTTCCCAACCCACCGCTCTAAAGAGAAATTAAGTAAGAACGTGTTTCATGTAAACGTTCATTCAGAATTATTGTTTTCATGTAAACTCGTAGGAGAATACGTTAATTCCGAAATATTTAATTCTGAATTATTAATTCTGAATTAAAAAACATCATGTAACCATTAAAAAATTTTTTTCTTTGATGCATGAATTATTAATCCCTTTAAGGTCCTGGTCTAGCATTTGGTGGAGGTGGGTTTGCAGTGACTTTGATGAATTTCTTTAAAACGTTGTGGAAATAAACCAGCCTGAGCATTTCCACCTCCTGGTTGGGATACGTGCTGAACGTGAGTGCTGATTATAGCACTACTGTTTCACATTGCAACCATATCACTGTTGTTACATCATTATAAACTACTTCTTTTTAACATCTCAACCATTTGCTAAAAAACATTTAATCTGTTTATTCTTGTCCGAAACAAACAGAAAAACACAGAGAAAATTTTTTATGGCCTTTTAGTTTGTTTGAAAATTAAAGGGTTTAAAAACGAAGCCACATTTTTCCACATGTAATATTTTACATCTGCAGACATGTACAGACACTTTTCATTGTCTTTAATATTGTTTGTATTTCTATTTAATTTATTCCATAGAAATATTTATTAAATAATACATTATCATGTTTATAAAATAGACATATTCTATTAAAAATCAAATATTCTTGTCCTGTTTATCACTGAGGTAAAGTTGGTGATGACATGTACATGTGTATATGAAATGTTATTCTGTAGTTTATTCTGCAGCGTGTTGGAGGAATCCTAATGTCCACTGAAGTGGTAAAATTGTAAATATTCCATCCTCACTTATGAATATACTAGAAAACAGCCTTTAAATAAGCGTCCACTGCAGTGGACACGATGTATCAAAGGGCTAGTTACGGATCCTAATAAAACAATTACAATTATCTTTTTGTCAAATAAAACTGTTTTATTAAACTGATTGAGAGAACTAAGAAATGTCAAATTCAGGCTTTTCTTTATTTGTAAACAATGTAGCAAAATTAAATAACTTTCTTTTTTGTTTTTATTTCACACAATTGGTCAACGAAGTAAATAAGCTAAATAAAAGCAAAACCTACGTTTGGTTCGCTTTTTACCCCCAAATCCCTCTGCAAGAAAAGTATCAGTATCATAGCCCTGGTAATAATCAATACCCATATACCAGCTTTGGTAGCAATACTATTGATATTTGGATCAATCCACCCATTCCCACCACCAGTGGCAGCGCTACACATACTGTTATACAGAAGACCCCACTGTACAGGTTTCCACACTAACCAGTAAAAGCAGATTGTGTCATCTGAGTACAGGAACTGGAAAGTCTTCCTCTGATCGTACTCAGAGCCTTAAAATGAAAACTTTTGTGTTTTTAGAGATAGAAAAATTAAATTGAATTAAAAAGAAAAATCAGATGATTATGTCCTGGATTGTAAGCTGCAGCCTAAAATGAAGCCCAAATAAGATTTGAGCAGAAAAAAGGATTTAATTATACAAGTTTATATCTGAATCAGTCACCATTCAGGACACATGAATAGTGATTTTGTCAGACGAATCAGCCGAGTGACAGGCTGATTCGTCTGTAAGTGGCCATGAGTTGATGTGTTGCTTTTCAGTCACTTGTTGATGCTAAATGTGTCAGCGAGTGAAACAGACGATGTGAATAAGAGAAGATTTACTGGGAACTGAGCTTTATGTGGTATTTTTTCCACAAAGATGGGAACTTGGAGCGAGTCTGAGTTTGTGACGAGTGAAATGAGTTCCAGCTGCGTCCCAGTAACATCAGATCAAATTAAAGGTTGATGTGCAACAGTTTAAAAATAAAGGTTGGAGAGAAACTAGAAAAGTACTTGAAGAGGGCAAACCTCGGCCAAGGCCCACAGTTCTCCCCATGTTGTAATTATTTGTTCCCATGATGAAAATTCCAAAGGCCCCTTATTTTTTCATATCCTGGACCATAGTATCCAGAATGATTCCTCTTCCTTAATCAGTCTTTGATATATTTTACAACCTGTGTGAAGCTTGTGCTGTATTTCTTTTCCTAAGTGCTCCGACCATTTTTTTGGGAGTTTGGTGCACAAATGTTGAAAATGGCCCTATCTCACAATGTTCAAGAGTCCTTTAAGAAATTCCTGGATCCAAACTGTGATTCGGATCACCACCAAAATTAAACCAGTTCTTCTTTTTCACATTTCCAACAAGTCCTGAAAATGTCTTGAAAGTCCGTCCATAACTTTTTGAGTTATCTTGAACACAAACAGGCGCTGGTAAAAAAAAAAAAACTTACAGACCCCAGTAAATTTAGCAGCAATCCTGCATCTAGTCAGGAAAGGCTGGGAGTTAAAGCTGCACTGGGTAACTGCCGCACCTTGAAAAAACAGGTTTGGCACTGTGACAATGATCAGGTACATTCTGGCAGCCGTTGTTGCCTCACAGCATCCTGAGATGGAGAAAGTGCATCTGAAAACTTTTGCTTTTGAGACGCTGCGTCACGTTACAGCAGAGTTTCCAGCATCTGGACATTATCACCTGTTTGGACATGCATCATGAAGGAACAGGCAGACAAAGGGACAGAACCGAGGAGAAGACGGCAAAGTTCAGTAGTGCCTCTTCTGATGAGGTTCCAGCTTGGGCCACTGACTGAAGGCGAGTGGGGGAGGAGGTGGGATGCACCGTCTTTGGTTTGGATGGAGAATGACAGCAGTCCACTGTGGTGTTAACTCTGCAGTGATCAGTAATGGGGAAGAAGGAGCTGAGCTGAGCCAGAAGACAAAGCTGGTGACTTGAAACGATCAATACACGCTCCGACCGTCACCTGTGGTCATGAGCTGGGGGTCGGGACCGAAAGAACATTGTTTTGACCGCTGGTTGGCTGAACTCGGTCCACTGCTGCTCCACATCACGAGGAACCATCACACATCCCTGGGGACCTTTTCTGACTGCATTCCTCAGACAAGCTGGAGATACCACGGCTACCCGCTGGCCCAAAACAGCTTGGAGATTCCCTCAACTGAGCCAGAAGACGTGACCGACAAAGGAGAAGCTGTGTGTGAAGCTACAGATGTGATGGACGGATGAATTCCACAAGATTTATCAGATCTCTCGTCTTCGGTTTTTACTCAGAGTTTCTACAGAGTAGAATATTAACTTTTTAAAACTTTTTAAGCATCTTGCCTTTATTTGTTATAAACAATGTTCTTAAACTGGTTGGTTTCTATTGACCGATGTGATGCCAGTGAGGAATAAAGAATGCTGTCTCTTTCACGTTGGAATTGATAACAACTTTATTTGTATTTTTGTTTGGGTTTTTTTTCAACATCAAGAACAAATTTGTCTTTTACATGTTTGCCTGGAAAATGCCAGAAGGCAGGATCTCTGTGAGTCAGTATACTCTCCTGTATCTAAAGGGGTTTATTTGTTTTAGTTTTGTTGTGTTTCATCATGAACTCCTTTATCTGTTCTTACGGCTCTCATCTTCTTATTTAAGTTTATTTGGTCCTGTTTTTCCATTTTAACTTGTGTTTTTAACTAGTGTTTTCCTCCTGAGGATCCTCCTTGGTGGCTTTGCCTGCTTGGTCTGCAGGGATGTTGCCGCGGTGACTGAGGGGGTCCTGCACTGCAGCCCTGTGGCTGTGGTGAGGACCTCGGCTCGTTCCTGTGTTGGTGCTTTCTGTGGCCATGTGGGCTGACTGCTGATGTCATACTGTTGTTCTCTGGTGTGTGAAGGCTTTTTAAATATTCTTTTCGATATGCAAAATTCTTTTTTTTTTTTTTTTTTTTTTTTTTTTTATTAAAGTAAATCACAGTGTGTCTCCCTGTGCATTTAAAAATTAGATTTTTGCTTTTCAAAGCGGAAGGTTGAAAGTTTTCACCTTCAATGTGTGAATTCTGGGTCTATTTAACGCTACAATTCTGTGCTTTATGAAATATTTCCCAGCGTGGTTAAATCTAAACCAATGTCAGTGGATAAAATGTGGAATTTTAACCAACACTTGAATTTTCAAAGCAAATTAAAGTCAGATCTCTTGCATCCGTTTGTATCTTTGTATAATCTCAAAGTCAGTCTGCAGCTGATCTGTGAACATTGATTCAGTCCTTTAAGAACAATCATAGACCTAAATAAAAAGTTTAGTCCATTCCTCTCATTCCACATTCCTCATGTGCTGGTGTTTTTGTGAAAAATAGTTTCAACTCAGATTTGTAAGGTTTTTGCTTCATTTTGAGTCAATAGTTCAGCTTTTCAAGGCAACTTGAATGTTAAAAAACATTCTTTCGTGTCTGAGGAATAGTTATTTTTGCTTTGTACTGAAGCTGAAAGATGCAGGAAGATATCTCATTGCAAACAGAACAAAACTCCCTTCAGCAGCCACAAATGGCACATCTAACATTCCTGCACGTTGTGCTTCTGTGGTGTTATGCTTCCCCCCCCCCCCACATCATCTTCTCTGCACATTTGTGCTGCTGTTTGATTGCCTCGTTGATTGGCACATCATACCGTGAAGAACACACGCGATGCTGCAAACAGATGGACAAGCCGAAGCATCAGAGGGAAAAGTAATGATGCAGAAGCAGAAGAGTCGGCCTTTTTAACAGTTGCTCTCCTCATATTTAATCCCGTCTGCCTCTCCACGCTCCTGTGCCCTCCCCTTTCTCTCTGTTGTTTCATAATTACACCCCCCCCCCCCCCCCCCCGTTGTCTGAGCTTGTTGCCATAGAAACAGCAAAGACAGCGTGTCCATGTAGTCACAGATGTAACATTTGTACCTGTTCCCTGATACACAAGCTGCATAACTTCACGTTTCATGAGAAAAACTATCTTCATGCTCAGATTGTCGTTTTTAAAATTTTACTTCAGCCAAGAAGCCTTTCTGTCTGTCTCTCCTTATGTCTGTCTGTCTGTCTGTCTCTCCTTATGTCTGTCTGTCTGTCTGTCTGTCTCTCCTTATGTCTGTCTGTCTGTCTCTCCTTATGTCTGTCTGTCTGTCTGTCTCTCCTTATGTCTGTCTGTCTGTCTGTCTCTCCTTATGTCTGTCTGTCTGTCTGTCTGTCTCTCCTTATGTCTGTCTGTCTGTCTCTCCTTATGTCTGTCTGTCTGTCTGTCTCTCCTTATGTCTGTCTGTCTGTCTCTCCTTATGTCTGTCTGTCTGTCTGTCTCTCCTTATGTCTGTCTGTCTGTCTGTCTGTCTCTCCTTATGTCTGTCTGTCTGTCTCTCCTTATGTCTGTCTGTCTGTCTGTCTGTCTGTCTGTCTCTCCTTATGTCTGTCTGTCTGTCTGTCTCTCCTTATGTCTGTCTGTCTGTCTCTCCTTATGTCTGTCTGTCTGTCTGTCTCTCCTTATGTCTGTCTGTCTGTCTCTCCTTATGTCTGTCTGTCTGTCTGTCTGTCTCTCCTTATGTCTGTCTGTCTGTCTCTCCTTATGTCTGTCTGTCTGTCTGTCTGTCTGTCTGTCTCTCCTTATGTCTGTCTGTCTGTCTGTCTCTCCTTATGTCTGTCTGTCTGTCTCTCCTTATGTCTGTCTGTCTGTCTGTCTCTCCTTATGTCTGTCTGTCTGTCTGTCTGTCTGTCTCTCCTTATGTCTGTCTGTCTGTCTCTCCTTATGTCTGTCTGTCTGTCTCTCCTTATGTCTGTCTGTCTGTCTGTCTGTCTGTCTCTCCTTATGTCTGTCTGTCTGTCTCTCCTTATGTCTGTCTGTCTGTCTGTCTCTCCTTATGTCTGTCTGTCTGTGTGTCTCTCCTCATGTCTGTCTGTCTGTCTGTCTCTCCTTATGTCTCTCTGTCTGTCTGTCTCTCCTTATGTCTGTCTGTCTGTCTCTCCTTATGTCTGTCTGTCTGTCTGTCTCTCCTTATGTCTGTCTGTCTGTCTGTCTCTCCTTATGTCTGTCTGTCTGTCTGTCTCTCCTTATGTCTGTCTGTCTGTCTGTCTCTCCTTATGTCTGTCTGTCTGTCTCTCCTTATGTCTGTCTGTCTGTCTGTCTCTCCTTATGTCTGTCTGTCTGTCTGTCTCTCCTTATGTCTGTCTGTCTGTCTGTCTCTCCTTATGTCTGTCTGTCTGTCTGTCTCTCCTTATGTCTGTCTGTCTGTCTGTCTCTCCTTATGTCTGTCTGTCTGTCTGTCTCTCCTTATGTCTGTCTGTCTGTCTGTCTCTCCTTATGTCTGTCTGTCTGTCTGTCTCTCCTTATGTCTGTCTGTCTGTCTCTTCTTATGTCTGTCTGTCTGTCTGTCTGTCTCTCCTTATGTCTGTCTGTCTGTGTGTCTCTTCTTATGTCTGTCTGTCTGTCTGTCTGTCTCTCCTTATGTCTGTCTGTCTGTCTCTTCTTATGTCTGTCTGTCTGTCTGTCTCTCCTTATGTCTGTCTGTCTGTCTGTCTCTCCTTATGTCTGTCTGTCTGTCTGTCTCTCCTTATGTCTGTCTGTCTGTCTCTCCTTATGTCTGTCTGTCTGTCTCTCCTTATGTCTGTCTGTCTGTCTGTCTCTCCTTATGTCTGTCTGTCTGTCTCTCCTTATGTCTGTCTGTCTGTCTGTCTCTCCTTATGTCTGTCTGTCTGTTTCATGATGTTTTTCTGAGGATAGGTCTAGGTCTAGCTTAGATTCCAATAAATTTTGCGAGTGATCCGGATCACCATCTGGATCCAGGACTGTCCCGGCAGCATTCTGGATTCTACCAAGAAGAACAAGAAGAACTTTTCATCCCAGTCAGAGAACAAATGAAGATATAAACATACAACAAACACACTGCGATGTCATTATTAGTGTATCCATATGAAGTAATTGTAGGACTGGGGGAGGCTGGGAATTATTTTATGGGTGGAGATGAGCTGCCTAGCAGAGGTCTGCACTCTGAGTGCTTTTCTAGTTACCTCTTGCTTTCAGCTATTTCCTTCCCACCACTTTTACCACAAAGACACAGTTAGAAATGCTGCTTTTTGTGTAGATGTTTAGTTTTTACCTGCTTTGAACTGGAGCTGAAGCTCAGAATCCTGTTATGGTCCAGTTTTTGTACGTTCTCTGAGATGGTTTTACCTGATCCAGAACCTTTCTTTTGTTTTTCACTTACATCTGTTGCCTTTACAAAGATGCTTAGTACAAAAAGTAAGAATATTTTTTTCTCGTGTTCTTCCTGTGTGTGGATGGATTCATTCAGATACTCTGACTTCCTCCCACTGTTCAAAGACGTGATAATCGGTTACTCTAACGGTGTGTTCAGACCAAACGTGTTCTGAGTGTCAAAAACGCTCAGAACGCTGAACGCTCGACGCTGGTCACTAAACTGCCACTTTTGTGTCTGACACCCAAAACGTTCCTGCCGCATTTGCCACTTGTCTGGAGCGAGTGGCAAACGCGGCGGAAAAGAGAGGGAAAAGGCAGAACTTTCCTTCCGGTCAGTTTGAATGATGGCGGTGCAGTAGAGAGATGGCATGGTTTTATTTAATAAAGTTAGAGAACGCTGTCGTAGGGCAGTGATGGTCACTGTTATTGCAACAAGAGCCGCATTCAGAAGAGAAACCCCCCCCCCCCAAAAAAAAAAGCGTTGCAACGCTACATATCCTGCTACGTTGCCAAATCAGTAACATTCAGCTTTTTAGCAAGGAACCATTATCCTAAATATTGCACGGAGTAATGGCATTCTTATGTAACACTATATGGTGAAAATACAATAATACCTCCTGAATGTGGGCGTTTCTTTTTCAATATTTATACAGAGCTACCGACGGAGCAGCTCTTTGGTGGAGTTCGGTGCAGCTGAAATCAGCCAAAACTGGCAACTCTTAACAGGGTCAGTTAGGGTCGTTTCTGCAAGCAGCCTGCAGCTCTTGTTTGTGGAGAGAACTGCACCATTGAGGATTATTATAACTTGTTTAGAAAGCATTTTCAGAAAGCCAGTGGCTGCTTCACGAGCCACAAGTGAGCCGCATGCATGAACACAGTCGTAGGACATCTCAGAACCGTGTCTGGGTTCACCATGGAAATCCTCCAGGAGCTGTGAGCTGATCGCTCTGATTGGTTGACGCCCAGCATCAAGCGGCCAAAGTTCAGATTTTCCACTTCCTGCTTTTGACGCGCATTCCGCGTGTCGAGCTTAAAAAACTTCTTAAAATTTTCCACATAGACTTTACATGGAAACCTGCCGCTCTTGATGCTCAAAACGCGTTTGGTCTGAACACACCGTAAGTTCTCCCTAAGCGCTGACATATATTTGCTGTGTACACTTGCATACATAGCAACGTTCAGCTACATCTGTGTATGTACTTGCTGCAAACAACAGAAGCATGCTGCTGTCAAAACGTTCAACACTGGAGGTCACCACTAGAGGGCAGTAAACAGCACTAAGCCTCAAAACAAGTGAAAAGGTCAATATTTTGGTAACGTTGTACCTCCAAGGCATTTCAGTAAACAAGCTTCCCAATCTGTTACTAAACATTGAGCACGAGTGTTACGGTGCATCGGGTAGCAACAGGACGTCTGAGAGGCGATATTCAGAACCATTTACCACTGTGTTAACCTCCAGTCTCATGTTCATGCTCTTGTTCACATAAGCGACTCTATCTTTCAGGTCAACATTGCACCTGACAGATACGAGAAATACCAATTATTTTATCTTTTGCTGCTTAATTCCAAGTTTTTAGCCCCAGCTCTACTCAGGGAAGCGCTTTGTTTGATTGGCCCACAGCCAATCACATGTGAGGATTTGAGATCATACCATTATGTGAAAACAGAGACAGGGAGGTAAACACTACACTGCTAGTGGGACAGCAGACAGCCATGTGGTGAATGTGTGAGGGCATCAAGTAGTCTTGTAGTGGTTCTGTTTGGTAGATTTTTGTTTTGCAGTTTTGTTTTTTGTTCATTTGTGCAATAAAAGTCTTTGGTTGAAATATTAATAATAAAAAAATAAATACACAAATGAAGGCAAACATGAGGCTTCTCATAAAAAAGCTGGACAATCAAAGGTTTTTGAAAATGCAAACCATTAATTTTTTATAAAAGGTTAAATATGTGGCTACAAAAGATCTTAAATCAAGAGCCATTTGGGAGAGCTGGCTCTTCTTTGGTAGCTGGATCAAAAGAGCTGGCTCTCTGAAAAGAGCTGAACATCCCATCACTAGCCAGAAGCAGATCTAGCCCAGGCCTAAGGGCATCATGAGGGCTCTGTGATGGATTAATAGTCAATCCAAGGTGTCTTGGTAAAGTCTAATTCCTGGGATTGACTCCAGCTTCTTCGTAACCCCAACCTGGACTAAGTGGTATAGAAAATGGATAGATGGCCATTTTAGTTGTAATAATTTTTTATTTCTTATAATATAACCCCCCCCTACCCGGCTTTTAAAGGCTACAGTGTTTATCATTTTCAATATGTGATTATGACTGATCATTAGACCAACTTCATTGGGCGCACTCTCTGCCCAACCCGCAGTGTGTGATGTGTGTGTCGGAGCATTTTTTTCTGGTTGCTGGTAAGGGATAAATGAAAGTAGCTTGACACATGGGGATACACAAATGGGGATAAAAAGTTTCAGGGTCACCTTAAAAAAAAAGCCAAATACTTTCAGAGCAGATTTGAATCCCTGTGGGATAATGGCGCTGTGACTAAATGGCTGTTAAATCATCAAGCGAAGACCACCTCTGATTAAATTAGAGTGATTTCAGTACAAACAGTTCAGGCAAGAGCTTTGGCAATGTTTCTTGTCAAAGTTTGAGTTTTACAAGGTAAAAACACTGTGTTTTCTGGTAAATGTTTAATTAAAGTGTCTGAGGCCGGTTCTCGGTAGGTCTGGAGGTCACAGACAGAGGACGCCTGAGTGCAACGGCTGAGACACTCTGACATATTTAACAGCGGCGTGTTTGTTTTAAACCTTTTTGAAAGGCCTCTATATGACACACAACCACAGAACACACGCAAACACAAACACAATTAAATGTGTGAAAGCGTTCAGCCCATGAGCTGGCTGCAGGGCCCAGACAGTCTTTGAGTCAGTGAGAGGTCTTTACCACCGCCAGCTCGAATCTAAAGTTCATTATTATGTTTGTAGGTGGGCCGATCGTCGGGCGTGTCAGCTCTGATTAACAGCAGCCTGCAGCCTCGCCGCTCGCTACCTCATGTGGTGCCTGATTATGGCTCCTTCCTCCGTCCCCTTTCCGGCCACCGTGCCCTGATGGAAACAAGGTGGAGCAGTGACACAGTCGCTGCGAGCCCAGCTGACATTTATCATTACAGTAAATGTCAGACACAGTTAGGGTCTCTCGCTGTTCTCCACTAACCTGCTCTGTGCTGCAGGGAGACAAAGCCGGGACGCCACTCTGAAGCTGGACAAATCCGCTAATGTGTTGATGACTCCATCAGCTACAAATGGCTCCAAAGACGGTTATTATTAATCATTAAACGGTGAAGATCCAGTTGGTGAAGCATTCCAGACAAATCATGTCGCTGCATGTGAACAGTGTGCACGGCTTTCTCTTACTTGCCTACACATTTAATCTTTTTTAGAAGAGAAATCCATTTAATTTGTGCAAATAAATTAAGATCCACCGAACAGCAAATCGGTCTTTCACCTTGATGTCACAAAGAGGCTTTTCTCCTTTCCTGAAAAAAGGCATAAACTAACTGAAAATATGACTTTTGGATTTTAGAGGGTCTCTAAAATATTAACAGCTAAATGCTAAATGCTTGATGTGCTGCGATGTTCAAAGCAGATCACCAGTAATGTGTTGCTAAAATCGTCTGAAAACGTTACAGAGAAAACATGAATCATATTTCACTCCTAAACTACAGCAGCGTGTGTTTACACCCCAACACACACCATGTTATTGTGTTGAATAAGAATTAGAATAAAAATGTGCACAACACTCTTCGGGCCAAACACTTAAAGCTTCATGTCAGGGGATGCACTGATATGAACATTTTTACCAATGCCGATATTCATATTGTTGTTGTGCTCGATAACTTGCTAAGTGAATGATGCTTTATGATGACTGGGAGCAAAAAGGAGGAAGATGAAACCAGTTTAAAATGACACCAACCAGCTGGTTCCATTCACTGCTGATCATCCAGGGTCGGGTCGTGTGAGCAGAGAGACTTTTCTTCAGGCTCCCCTTGGGGAATCCTCAGGTGTACCCACAGTCTCACCAACATGCTGCAGGTCCTCCCCAGGGACGCATCCTGATGGGTCATGCCCTGAAAACGCATCCAGGAGGCATCTGGACAGGAAGCTTGAGCCCCCTCATCGGGCTCCTCTGTATGTGGAGAAGCAGCAGTTCTACCTTCAGCTCCTCCTGAGATATTCAAGCTTCAAGAGCCCAGATGATCAGCAAAAAACCTTATTTTGGCTGCTCTGTCAGAGCCTGTTTTAACTTGGAAATAAAATTCTGTTGTTTGATGCAGACAAACAAAAAGGAAACAACAACAAAAGAAGATTTAATTTAATTTAATTTAATTTAATTTAATTTAATTTAAATGTTTATTTTCCTTGTTTTTTTGGGTCTGTAGTGGATTTTATTTATTTATCTATTTGAGAATACATTAACCTTTTCTTGACTCCAGTATTTGGGTAAACATGTTCCTTGAGGACAAAATCTTCCTGAATGTTTTCCGGTTTCTTGCTCTGCAGTTCAGCCTCGTTGTGACACAAAAAGCCTCCCTTTGCTGCGAAGGAAAAAAGGCTTTTTTCTGACATTTTTCCTTCTTTCCGCTGCCTTGCCTCCTATTTCTAATTATTTCCATGTTTACCTGAAATGATGACATATTTTTCATGCCTTGTCAGGAGTTTGCAAAGTTACAAACTTCACATTTGTCACTCCTCCTATCTTGGAGGGATGTAAAAGGAGTATTAAAGCAAAACAAGCGATGAGAGCATAATGAGAGGAGAGATGACGTGACGAGAAAGGTACAGGCAGATGGATCACAGGAATGGAGATGTGAAGCAGTATGAGGCAGATGTGACGGGAGGATTTGTTGTGGAAAAGGAGGGAATGGTGATGGATTGATGGATGTATGCGGGAGGATTTAACTGCTATCAATGTCTTTAAAATCAAATGGCGTATTGGTGCCAGGATTAGGCGGAGGGACTCGGAGATGTGAGGTAGCGAGTGGCAGAGCTGTGTGAAAGGCAGAGATAAGAGCGGTGAAATGATGACACTCCCACACATATGTTCGGTCACTGCTGTTTTATTCTTTTAATTTGCGCATCTTTTTGACGCCTGATCTTCAGAAACGGTGCTGCCTGTCAGCATGAGCTGCCCGCCTCTCCATCGCCTCCCCAGTCTTGGGAGTTGGAGTGTTTTAATCAGCATCATGTCTCATCAGCATTCCAGTTAGCAGCTGCTCGCTGCGTTTTGTCTCATGTAGGTGTCAGAGGGCCGGCCGAGGAGGCAAACAGCTCCAAATAAAAATGCATTTTAATTTGTATTTAATAAAGCCAATAATGGTTTTATATTTAAAGCGAGTTAACATGACTAGTGGAGACAGATAGCTGATTAGCACTGGACGGCGTGTTACAGGGACGAAGTTCAGCTGACCTTCAGGTCATCTCTGGACCTCATGTCCTCTGATCAGCCAGCTAGAGCAGCTAAACATCACAGCAAGCAGAGAGACTGACCCAGAAACCTGGGGAAGGAAGCCAGATTATGTGTAAGACTGTCAGCATGAAGCCGGATTTTCCTCCCTCCAGCTCAGCTTCTGGCAGATGTTCGGTGGCAGCAGAGTTAAAGTGCAGCTTGCAGGTTAGCAACCCCAGTGGCTGAAAGTGTGGGGCTGGATGGAAATCATGCAGGAGGAACTTACATCTCTTTCTGAATCAAGCTCATAATCAAGCAAAAGAAATAATTTACATGTGAAATATGTATTTTAAATCTTAAGGATGGCGTATAGCAGCTCTTTAGAGAGAGTTTGAAAAACTTTCATTTATTTCTTATTCAATAAAAATTGAGCAAAATGTGGTGTGTGTTTGTTTGCATGCATCTCTTGTGTTAGACTGATGAACTGAACTGGTTGTCACGTACACCTGCTTGGTCAATTATCGGCTAACTAGCAGTTTTGTTTGGCTCCGCCCTCTCAGGCATCAGCTGATTCATTTTAAACTAGACCAAAATTTTAAAAGAGACCATGGAAAATGTGCGTCCGTGAAGTCAGGTTTCTGAAGAGCTGAATTGAAGCTCATTGTTTTTTTTTCCTTCCGTCGGCATCTTGCCAGCGACACGCATGTCGTCTCTTCCGGACAACGGACAAAACAAAAATTGGCAAAGAGGTAGAGCTGAGAGGGGGGCTGTGAGCGTTGGGGTGGAGCTAACAGGAGCTAACCAGGTAACGGACATACATTCCTCCTACCTGAAGTGGGATACCGGTCAATCAAAAGGACACGCCCCTTATTTAGCCAAATTTTGAGATGTAATTACTTTAAAGAGGAGAAGTTAGAAAAAGATTCACTCCCCCCACAGGTGCCATAAAGGTAAACCTGTCCTATTATTTCTGCTGTGAAGTTGGTGTTTTTAACATGGGAGTCTATAAGGGTTTGGTCTCTTTTGGGGCCCCTAGTGGATGAAGGGGGAACTGCAATTTTTTGGCACTTCTGCATAGACTTCACTTTAACATCCGGAGGTTGCCGCTTGGCCTTAACACTTAATTCTCAAACTTTAAATGTGCATAAGATGTGAAAACATGTAATACAGCCCCAACATGAGATATTTGGGGGTTTTCGAAAGCACCATGTGACTTTCTGACCTTCAAAAAGAAATTCTTCCAACTGGTTTTGATGGCATCATGACATGTACAATCCTGGGGTTTTCATTGTCTAATAGCGTGTCAGCGCGGAGAAAACACACAAAAATGCTTTATTTTTCCAGTCCTACACTCATAACAGTCCCTGGCCTGCTAAAGGGACATTCTGTACCTGCTGAGTCACTCTGAAAAAGACACTGTCATGGTCCGCTGGTGAGTTTGGGCTGTAAGAACTCGCTATCCGCCAACAAAAGGCCATATAAAAAAATTCAGAAGGGTTTGAGCTGGATGACTATGATGTCATTTCTTGTACCCTAACGTGACAGAATGTAAACAGGGCCAAGTTAAAAGCACACAAGAGTTTCGTTCAGGTCTGAGAATCCAGCTTTCTGTTGCATTGGGGTTATCGGGAGGATAATAAAAAGATTTTCTGATGCTTGGAGAGCTGCAGCTGAAAATCTGCAAATCCCAGCTCATTTGCACGTGAGGTTTATTTGAAGCCAACGTAATTTTTTGATTTGTACTTTGTGTGTGAACACGGAAAACTGAGTGTTTGTGGAGACATTTTAGGCCGGATTTCAGATTTTTTTTCTTACAGTTGGATCAAACCAATAAATGATATCAAAATCTCCTTTCAGTCAGTCAGACCTTTGTGTTCTGATCTGTTCGAACTTCAACATGTTACAAGGTGGAAGTAGGCCCAAGCTGTAAATTTCCAAATAGGCATTGGTTTTTGGCTCTTATCAGCCAAATCCCATTCATTCCCATGAGGAGAAAAGTCAAAGTTTACAGTAAATTATACAAACATAAGACTTCTGTCCTGCAAAAGCTGCAGAGTCAAAGCTGTGACACTGAAATGGACAGTAATGTTTGTGTACCTGATAATTAAGACTCTCAGGAAGTGAAAGCAAAAACATAAAGTACATAAACTTAAGTAAAACAACAAAGTGAAGGAACAGAAGGAAACCTGTGGGGGATATAGAAGCCCAACAGACAACACACACTCTGCCTTGCTATCATTGTAACCAGGTGGTGGAAAAACGGAATATGAGGCGTTGAAATCGGTTGTAAAATCCACTTTTTTAACATTGTTGGTTAAACTAGCCTAAAAGTTTATCCCGATTGTGAACAGCAGGGGGCTTGTCGATGTGTTGGAGGTGCTCATGGGAAAATGATTCCAGGAAGTAGACAGGAAGCACTCTGGAAGGGAAGATTACACATGCCAGTGGTGAGGGAAAGGTTGCTAACCACCCTGTGCTATTTAATAAGCAATCAGTACAATACTGTTAAGTAATGTCCGAGTTTTGCTTCATATACTGAAAACAATCTATACTTTGTGTTGTTGCAGTGCTGGGAGTGTCAGCGGGAATGGAACGAGAGAGCAACGTTGGATGTCGTTGTGCTGGTAGGAAACTGTCCATGTTTTAATCACTGTTTTGTAATTTTGCTTTTGTAACATGTTCCTGTTTCAGCCTGTGTTGGTATAAGGAGATGTTGTGGTGGTGGTCCTTCTGTTCTGCCGTATTGTACTACCTTTTATTTCTGTTGTTATATATGTTGATTTAACTAATTATTCTTTCACCGTCATATTGAATGTTTTATGTACATATTATTTATTTGTTTTGTTTTAAAGTGTTCTGCATTTATGTCCTGATGATGTAGCAACTGCTATGTCAGGAGCTAATGGTGATCTAAACAAACAAACCTTACTACTACCCATTGTTCATATTTTCTGATGTGTCAAGTTTTCACACATTGGCAAATACCTGGCATTGTTCCATGTGCCCGAAGTCTGTTGGTGGAATTTTGTTTAGCCATACCTAAAATTCACTAGCAGTGAAATACGGGAAACCAAGACCCCACAAAGAAAAGCTGTTTTTGAGGCTTTGTGTGTGATTTTTTCCTGTGACTTTATCATGACACAGCTAATCAGCCAATCAGGATAACTTTGTCTGGGGCTGTGATTGTTTGGAATTATGGCACATTTAAAGCTCTGTTTTGTGAAATTGCTGACAGAACAGAGTAAATACGGTGCACATAGTGTTTGCATAGATGTATGGCAGAGGAGAGAACAAGAGAAATTAAAGACACACTTCAGAACTTTTGCCATTTTCCCACCACACGCCCCCTATCAACGCTTAATCCAGCATCCATCTTGCATCCTACCTGGCCTGTTAGCTCTCTCCAGCCAGCAGAAGACGATCTTACGACGACTCTTTTTGTCTCTTTCTCCCTTTTAATCTTCTTTTGTTTCTTTGCTGAATCAGCAACGTTGCGTGTTCAAAACAGACGGTTCCTTATGATACTGCAGAACGTCCCGTCCTGGATGTAAAAGTTAAACAGTGTCGGTTTCTCAGCCTCAGAGCACTGCTGGGTAGCAGCGGCTGTAGAAATACACATGATAGATGTCACTGTGTCATTGAACAAGTCTGGGATGTGAAGTTTTTAGGTCAGAAAGTTACAGACTGTGTCTTTAAACTCAGAAATATTTGCTTTCAATATTAAGATCAACATTTACTGTAGTATGAAAAGTAAGGTGGGTAAGATGCACACAAAGACATATTTCAGCATGGAAGTCTGTATAAAAATAAATGTATGTACTGTATGTAAATGCACAAGAGCAAAGAAGAGCAGCAGATGTTGTTACAGATATTACTTTTATTTAGATCTCCAGACACATATTCCAGGTACACTGCTGTAGCGCTGTTAAAGTTTACAAACTGATCAGCAAATTTACAACCTCACTTTGTTCCTTCGCTCATGAACTCATCTCGCTGTGACGTGGCATATTCCCACAAACACAACGCCCTGCTAGCAGCCTTTCATACGTTGTCATCACACTCATGCCCCGTTTCTGCTGGGGGCGTCGGCAGCAGATGGGGCTTAAATTGGAACATTGTATTTACGGTGGTGGTATAAATTTAGATAAATGTGAAAAAAACCCTCCTTTTTTTTTATTTTAATAGACTGAAACAAATAGAGGTGACATTGGACTGATTGTTTGACAAATATTGTAAATGAATAGTTGAGGTGTTCCACAGGGATCTTTTGCAGGGTCCTTGTTGATCTTTATCTAAACACTTCACTGCATCTTTATTTACTTTCTTATCATCAAACTTTCCTGATTATTCCAATAAACATTGAGAATTTAATTTTAAAATGTAATTATTTTAAATTCATTAATAACATTTAACAGTGATAATGCCTCATATTCATTGAAAGATTTCTGGTTTTGATGGAGGAACATTTTCTGGAACAATCTTTCTGACCTTATGAAATCGTTTGGTCGAATCAGAAATTTGCTCTAATACTGGTGTGGTATTGATAACATAGCTGCTGGTGATCATAAGTAAACTTTGCCTTGTGCAAAGATTATTATGTCTTCAGTAAGTTCAACCTTTAGCCTGATGCAAATGGAAAGTGATTCATCTATAATAAACCAGTTTTATTTAGCGAGTGAGATCACTGTTACTAAAGGCAAATCTGAAAGTTTTAAAATGCATCAGAATGAATAAACTCTGCCCGGTAAATGTATTTACATACATTTGGGGTTAAATTTAAAGTTCTAGCATTGCATCAGTAGAATTTTCTGATTTTCACATCATTAGAAATAGCAAGGTTGGTCAAAATGCAAATTTTGCTCTGATAATGGAATTGTTTAAAAGGTCGAGAGTCGATCAGAATCATCAGGATCCATCTTCTCATGACCTTTATGTATATAAAATAGCTTATTATGCACCTTCTGATGTTAGATTTTATTTTATTTTATACACGTTTCACAGTTTAACCTAACAGTGCATGAACTGAGCCAAACAGAGAGGAATTCATCAATATAGTTGTCCAAATAATAGAAAAATTAAGCTCACAGGCTCAACAAAATCTTCAGAATTCATCCTCTTGGGATCATGAATATTTATACCAAATTTAATAACAATCTGGTGAGTTTGGACAAAGTGTTGAACATCTGGCTTCCTCCTTTTCTCAGCTGCTAGCAGGGCACAAATAATCACTCTTCCTCTGTCAAGTAAGTGAGAGTGAACAGTAAATTAAGGCCACACCATGATCCACCAGAAGCTGATTCCCCCCCCCCCCAGCTCGTGGAGGACAGGCGGCGACGCAGTCCGACCCGGCGCCGTCTTACAGCACAACATCCCGGTAGCTTCTATGAAACATAAAAAATACCCCACAGAGTGGCCAGAGGTAAAGTAAACACACATCCACTCACACCCACACATGTTGAACACATTTATGGAGGCAAAACAAAAAGGGACAAGTTATCAGAATGTTAAAGAAGCGACTGCACAGCTGTGAAATGTGAGCTGAGAGACACACTGCTGCATCGCACCAAGAACATCTTCATCTGAACTAATGAGGCTGCCTTAGAAGGAACTTTAAAACACAAAGCCAGACCCTAATTTCCTCTGAAAAGGTTCTTTTAATTAACTTCACCCCAACATTTATTTCTGTTGCACAGCTTTTTCTTTTAACCAGAGCTTAATGGGAGTGTCAAAAACCTTCTGAAATGGTTTGCTGTTGGCCAGTTTCAGAGCTCAAAGGGGTCATTTCAGTTTGTTTACTGCTTTATCAATAACCCATTCCTGTTGATTGACTACTTAAGCTGTCCTGGACTTTTTTGTTTCTATAATTTTGCATTTAAACAGGAATTTGCAGCTTTAACAAAAATGATTGCATGAATTATTCAGGAAACACAGCTTACAGAGCTTACAAGTTCTATGTTTCCTCTATTGTGTCGAGAGTGACTGGGTGAAGGGAGATCCTTCTTAACGTCAGGCTCCTTTGTTGCCTTTGGAAGGAAATCGCTCTCAGGTTATCGATGTGTTCCTGTCAAGCACTGGAGCGACCTGTGAAATGCTGCTTACATTTGATGCAGGAAAACTGTAAAAAAAAATCTGCTGTCTATGCAGCACTGATGGCTGATAGGCCAGTGAAAAATGAGAAAATGTCTGCGAGTGTGTGGGACCAGCAAGCAAGCCAGCACTTCTGTCCTCTGACGTCTGCAAAACATTTCATCATCAGGCTGAAACCATGAGTTGCGGCGATGCAGCTGCTGGCGCTGAGTGTCGGCTGATCTGCAGTTTGCACCGTTTCCTAATTTGCTTTGAATGAATGCGTTTGCTAAAACAATAAATGCTGATAAATTTAGACCCACTTCAAAGCAGGTGAATGAAAAATCAACATGTTTTCATGTCTGAGACCAAACCAGCCGCTCCTACACGCGGATCTCCCTCAGATTCAGACCCTGAATCAGCAGCTGCTCGAGCCTCGGGGTTCTCCGGGCCTTCCTCTTGCCTGCATGTGGGCGGGGCCACATTGGCATGATCACTCTTCTCTGAACACGTTCCACTCTGTATGTTCTGCATGTGACACAGTCACTGAGTCACCTGCAGGTTCATTTACTAACAACGGATGGTTTTCTTCCTGTGTGTCTAATTTAGCTTGTGAGCTCTGGGTTTTCCTGATAGTTGATGACTTCGTCCTCCCGCAGGGGGGACATGACTCCAGTGTGTATAGGTGTATGGATGTGTGTATATATAAGTGGGTGAGTATGTGTGCTTATATACATGCAAATGTATGTAGGCTGTTCTCTTTTTCAATCTTTTTTTTTCTTTTTTTTTTCCTTTCTCCCTCTACAAGGTGTTTTCTGTTTTCTCTTCTTTTCGATTCTCTTTCTGTCCCTCTTCTGTCCTCTCCGGTCCGGTCCAGCAGTACAAACTTTGTAATACAAACAATTATGCAAAATAAATAGAACAATAAAATTAAAATCCAGAATATCAAGGGGAGCATTATATCTAGGATGCTTCCCTTGGCAAAGTAAATTTGCCCAGCAGAACACAGCATCCAGAAAATCCATTTTGCCTGCTTAAATGCTGGAAAAAAAAAAAAAAAAGATTCAGACCCTGATGCTAAACTAGAGTTCTACCTGCTGAGCTGAGGTCTCACACCGCGTTGCTTCATCATTTCATCTCCCTCATACGCTCAAAACGACCGTGTGACTGGTGCGACTGGGAGTGCACTGGTCATTTTCCATAAAAATACATTTTTTCTTTTTTCTGAATTAATTTCATTCCATTTTAATCTATTTCACAGTTTCTGAAACATTTTGCATAACTTTGTAAAACTTTTTCTCAGATTCCTGTTGAACACAGTCCGGTGCTCGTCTTTTGCCCCCCAGTTCAACACCAGCAAGCAGAAGTAATTATTTCCACATGTCACATGGTAGGAAATGGGAAATATCCCTAAAAGAATGAAATGTTTAGTTTTAGCTGCATTTTGTTGAAAGGACAAATAAAAACCTCATATATTAATATATGTAGGACAAGCTAAGACACAGCACAGGACCGTCCAAGCTCCCAGGAGTCTGGTGGAGGACCTGCACTTGAGGTGAACCACCACCTGGCCTGCCCAGGGGAGATGGGAGGGATGGTGAGGGGAGAGTTTGTGTGTATTTATATAAGTATGTGATAAATAATTCCACCGCCTCCTTGTACTTTTACCCAAACCTTGAACATTTAGCCGTTAACAACTGAAAATGACCTGTGATGGACCGGCGAGCTGTCCAGGGTGCACCCCGCCTTACGCCCAAAGACTGCTGGGAAAGGCTCCAGCTTCCTGGTGACTCCTCATCAGACTAGGTGGTTAGGGTAATGAATGAATGAACTGAATATGACAACAAAAGTTGAAAAATGTTTATGAATGATGCTTGAAAAGTGCCAGAAGTGACGTTGGATGCTGACTGATTTGCTGAGTCGTGGGTGTGAAAGAATAAAGACTTCAAAGACCATCCTGTGAGACGCTAAACAACATTCATTCTGTCGTTATTTCCTGCAGAACGGAGAGCTCATCATTGAACGTATAATTAATCCATTCAGAAAAACGGCTTCTTTTGTCTTATTTCTGGAACAAACAAAGCTTTATTTTTCCAGTGAAAGCAATGATCTCCTTCAGATATGTAGCTGCGTGACCTGAAATCCTTTACAACATGTATCACACTGTCACGGCAGCTTGTTAGCTCTAAGAGACTCCAGAGGTCATGAAAAGAGAAAACTGATAACGGAGAACAAGATTTGATTCCCATATTATTACTAGATGACATTTATTATTCAAAACGAAACAAAACCCACGAAAACTACAGCAGCAAGTTTACACAAGCAAACAGTTGAGGTTAAAGCACAGAAGTGATGCTCCGATTAAATCTTTAAAAGTGTTTATTAATTCAAAACTACCCACGGCAGTTTCCCAGGAAACAAATTTGTGTCAAATTTAACCACTAAAACTGCATAAACCACTGAGTGAGCCACTGGCATGAAAGTAAATGTGTCTCTGATGAGGCTGGTTTCCATCCCACTAATGCAGTGCTTCTCAGTTCCGGTCCTCAGCCGCCCCCCCACCCCGCCCTGCTTGTTTTACACATGATCCTCCTCCAAAGCACCTGAGTCAGATTATTGAACTTCCTCATCAAGTTCTTTGCAGCCTGTTAACAGGCCTTTATTTCATTCAGGTGTGTTGAAGTAGGGTTGCCTATAAAACATGCAGGGTGGGGGGTCTGGGGATCGGAACAGAGAAACACTGCACTAATGCGACCCAAAAAGCCTTCAAGGCAGCTCCATCTCCTGACCTGACAACACATCTTTAAGTTTTGGGGGTTTCTATTTTAGACTAAACTCCTTAAATCCATTCAGAAACATTTAAGGATCATTTAAACATCTGATAATGATGATGATGATGATGATGAAATGTTTGTCCTTTTAGAAGGATAAATATTTCCTTGTTGTAAAATCCTGCAAAAATGCTATCATGGAGTCTAAACACACTGTCTCTGTCTCCAGCACGCTGTCTGGGATGTCAGGGCTAATTCCTGGTGTCAGAGAGGATGTCGAGGTCACTGTCAATGATGTATTTGTCACAGTGTGTAATAATAATCAGGCTTGAAGGTGTCGGGGTGGTCTGGGTTCTGGGCAGCTGGAGGCACAGCAGACGATGTTAACGCTGGTTTGTAGCAGCATCCTGTCTGTGTGCACCAACGTTGCAGGTAATGACCAAAAAACAGGCTTCCATGGTTTTATTTGTATCCATATAACGGTTAGGATGACCAGATCTTCTCTCACCAAATGTGGGACAAAGATGATGAAAATGTGGGACAATGTGTGATTCCACTCTTTCATGACAATGTTTTATTTTAAAAAAAAAAAACTTTCTATTCTGCTCTTTGGTAATAAAATTACTATCCAAACATAACCAATCTGCTACTATATGAACTTCAAGTTCTCTGACAAAGGGAAACAGTAAAATCTTGCATACTATTTCCTTGTTCCTTTCATGTTATCAAGAATCAAACAGAATTAGCGGTCGAGGTTTTATCAGGAACATGTCCATCGACTGGGAAGCTTCCCTCTGAGTAGCGCGTCTTTTTTGTGACTCTCAGATTTTGGTGCCGTTTCACATCATATTCTCCACCGTGTAACACAGAAAAATGACTTTGACAAACTTCACAAAATACCCTCACAGTCTCCTGGAACAGGTTTAACCCAGGAATATCTGCTTCCCCAGTGTTTGTTGTAACAAAACTTTCTTTTCTTCTTCAAAGCGGTTGTCTCCCCGTTCGATCGGTGTATTTTTCTATTTACTTATTTTCATTCGTTGGTGCATCGGTGTATCCTAGATGTGCATTAAGTCCCGCCTCCTAGTTTGATTGACATGAGTGTCAATCAAATCAGCAGACGGTGTGACGTGACAGCCGTCAGATATTTTGCCACACACAATTAGTAAAAGCCCGTTTTGTGTTTTGTTTGTTTTTTTCCTTCACAAACGTGAAAACTGGTCGTAACAATGTGGGACAGCGCCGCGTTTTGTGGGACGTGTGAAAAGTAAGAGAAATGCGTGACATCTGGCCACCCTAATAATGATTGATGATGTGTAAAAAGTGACTACAGAGGCTTCAGATGTTTTCTGATATTTTTATCTGATGATAGAGTTAAACATCCTTCCGGTGATGTTCTGCTGCTTATCCGGGTCCAGTCGGGGGGTCGGCTGCCTACTCAGGAAAGCCCAGACCTGACTCTCTCCTGCCGCCTTCGCCTGCTCGTCCTGGAGGAACCTGATGCGTTCCCAGGCCTGCCGAGAGTCCTGGGTCTTCCTCTGAGTCTCCTCCCTGAAGGATGTGTCTGGAGCAGCTCTCCGGGGAGGAATCCAGGAAGGAAGCTGACCAGACGCCTGACAGCCCCCTCATCTGGCTCCTCTCGATACTCCGAGCGTCTCTAAGGGAGAGCCCGGCCACCCTCCCTGCACAGGAAAGTCATTTCACCCGCTTCTATTTGTGATCTCGTTCTTTCGGTCTCTACCCGCATCTCCCAGACCATGTAGGAACGTGGATCAACTGGTAGATCAAGACCTTCTGCACCACGACAGACTGGTGCAGAGTCCACATCACTGCAGACGTCCCACCGATCCACCGGTTGATCTCGCCCTCCAGTCCTAATGTAGGAACAAGACCCAGAGATACTTGAACTGGTCCAGTTGGGTCAGGACCTCATTCCCGACCCGGAGCGGCTGAAGACCACAGTCTACGATTTGGAAGTGCTGATCTTCATCCCAGCTGCTTCACAGCCTGTAGCGAGTCGCTTCAGTGAGAGCTGGAGATTGAACCGCGATGGAGTGAACAGAACCACATCGTCTGCAAAGAGCCGAGACCCAGACCTGAAGCCGACAAACCGGACCCCCTCAACACCTCGGCAGCGCAGATAAATTCTGTCCATAAAAGTTATGAACAGAATCAGCAAGAAACTGGCTGAGTCCAACCTTCACCAGAAACTTATCCCACTTACTGCCGGCAACGTGGACCAAGCTCTGACACCCATCGTACAGGGACCGGACGGCTCGTATACGGGGGTCCAGTACCCCTTGTTCCTGGGGTACCCCTCTCAGGAGTCCCTTACGAACACAAACGCCTGCCAAGTCCACAAAACACATGTAGACTGGTTGGACAACCCCCCCTCCAGGGTCCTGAAGCTGCTGTAGCGAGACGGAGAGGTTTAGCAATAAAACATCAACGATTCGCATCTGATTTAATATTTCTGCTCAAATCTGAAGCTGTTCCGTCACATTTCACAGCTTCCTCCGCGTCTCACCCGTCCATACGGCCGAGTTCAACACCCGAACGTCCTGCTTCTGTTTGCCTCCACACATACAAACACACACACTCAACCACACGCACACACATCTATACACTGATGTGAAATATACACTCTTCCACTTGACTTTTTTTTTTTTTATATTCCACATTAAATGAAGTTTGTACAGAATGTTGACGACAAAATGAAGAGAAAGACCCGCCAAAAGCACACTGGTGTACAGCATGAGTGTTTGTGTCCATGTGGGGACCCTGTTTACCCGCTAACGAGGTCTAAGGGGAAGGTGACATGACGTGTTTGTGTGTGTAAGTGTGTGTTGGATGTATGTCATATAGATTTCTTGCCACTAGAGAGGTCCAGGGGAGTGATGAATAGAGCTGACAAACATCATAGAGGGATCTGTCTCATCTGTCCAGCCCTGTCGTTTCTTTTCCCCTCTCCGACGCCGAAAACTTAGACTTCTTGTTGTTGTTTTTTTTTTTATGTGTATGTGTGTGTTCAGTTGCGTGCTTGAGCCTTGTGTCTCCCAGTCCAGCTGTCTCAGGTTCAGGGGAGCTGGAGGCAACGAGTCCGAGCCGGGCTGCACAGAAAGCTCACAAACCCTGCAGACATGGAGCGTTGGAAACAGAGTCACTGTGATCCAGAGTCCCAAGAGTCTCTCCAAGCCTGCCTTTCACACACCCCCCCTCAGCCACACACACACACACACACACACAAAACACACCACAGTCCAGCTTCCTCCGCTCTCCTGCCTCATGGCCTGTGTGTGTCTGCGACGGCTAATCAGAACATCCTCCAGAACCCCTCCTCCGAAAAGTCCGTCTTCGATGCTGTTAGTTGAAATTTATGAGTGTGTCTGTGTGTGTGTGTGTGTGTGTGTGTGTGCATGTAGATATGCGAGTGATTTCACATTAATGGGATGTAGTGTAGAAGCACTGGCAGAAAGGACACACACACGGTCGCGGCGATGTGTTGCTGGAGCGGAGCTGATCGCCGGCTGCTGCTTTTCGCTCCCAGAGAGTCCTGAGAGTTGATCGACCCCTGGGCCAGCAGAGTCTGAGCAGAGGAGACAGAGAACCACAAGTGTTAGCGGGGGAAGATTAATATGCAGCGATTGGTCTGTTTCCAGCTCATTTGCTACAATATTTCCTAAATATCAGCTGCTGCTTGGCTGGAAATCAGCTGGAAATGCAATTTTTTTTTTCCTCTAATTTTAGACTCCGTCACATAAGGGCTGTTCGCTAATGTTTGCTTTCCTAACCACGGTTTGATGTTTGCTAGACAGGAAGAACAGTTGGTTCCGATATGATCGGAGGAGTCTGACATGAAAGGAAGCTGCTGACGGAGCTGCCAGCTAACAGGTTGTGTGGACACAGTGATGAGCTGCGTTCACTGACGGGAAATTCCAGCCGTGATCCTGAACCATGAAGAGATTTCACCAGAGAATCACGTCGGCCTGAACATCACCAGCATGCAACATGTTTCTTTGTTTGCTTTGATTTTATCTTCAGATTTCTTTTTAATGACTAATTTGATGATAAGATTTCTTGGTTTCAGTATTTATTAGCAAAAAATAGTTAATAACTTGATTATTTATTTGCTTTATTAAAAAATTATACCTTTAGAAACAAATAGTCTTTTAGAATTGATCAGAGTTTAGCAATAAATAATTTGAACTTGAAAGAATAATTCCAATTTTCTTCTGGGATAAACAAAGAATTAAATTAAATTAAATTAAATTAAATTAAATATAAGAAGGTTAAATCTGCTTTTTTCCCAGTTTTCTGGTAAAAAAAAAAGAAGAATTCATTCTGTTTTTTCTTTCTATTTTTTAAACTATTTAATTTTTTAAAGCTAATTTTATTCTTTAATTTTTTTTTCTATTCATTTATAAAAAAATGGTCATTTTTTTATTTTATAGTCTTGCTATCAACAACAGAAAGTAAAAAAAAAACTTCCTTTTATATGACAAACTAAACTGATAATTAATTCTGTCACAGTTTTAGATGTTTTGGAGGCTGTTTGTGTCCATCATTAGTAAATATTACATTTTTCTTCTGCACATCTGGTGTGTGGAGGAAGCAGAGCCGCCTGAACCACCGAGCTTCATGCTTACAGGTAAACTGTTCTGTAAGGTGATGTTTTATTCGGTGATAAATATTTTAAACTTCATTAGCAAATTCATTTTCCTTTGAGCAGGTAAGAAAACATTTATCCTCATGAATGTTTTATAACGAAATAATTGATGCTGAGCTCTTTCTGGCAGAGCGCTCTGTTGGCACCACGGTTTAATAAGGAGCTTTACTTTAAGGGGTTTATTAAACGTTAACTGCCCTCATGTCCTTCATCTGATCTGTTCCTCGCTCCAACATGCTGCTCCTACACACACTCAGGAAGTTTAGTTCCAGCTGATGAAGCACTTCTGAAGACAAAAGTTTTTGTGCGCTATGGTTGTGGACATTTAATCTGCCTGCAGTCAGAACAGATGGTGGGTATTTACTCAACCTGCCACACTTTAGGAAACACACCAGGGCTGGAACATGTACGAGCAAGTCTGTGAGGAAGGAAATTTACTGGCATGTGTGAAATGAATGTTTAAATATCAACTAAACTTCTTAATTTGACTCCCAAGCTGGAAGCATGATGTCAGAAACTGCTACCAGATTGCCTGAGAGAATTTATCATTAAAGCTTATAAATATGTAGATTTCTGTTGCGCTTTAATTGTTCTGTAATGTTTATTTTCTCTTTAATACTGAAAAAAAACCGCACATACTTGTTTTATACATGCATCTCATTTAAGCTACATCACAGCATCTCTTCTGTGTGTCACAAAACACAACACTGGGGGTCGGTCCTGGAGGGCCGCGGTCCTGCAGGTTTTCAATTATCCCTGCTCCAACACAACTGGCTTCCCCTAAATGGATCCAACAAACAATGAAGTTCTGCACAATGAGGGATTAGTTTAAGTCAGGTGTGTTGGAGCAGGGATACACTGAAAACCTGCAGCATTGTGGCCCTCAAGGACTGGAGCTGTGTACCCCTGATTTAAATTATAGAGCTGCTTTAATTGGGCATTTCTAAGATCTTCAAGGGGCTTTGCAGTTGGGATGAGGCTTCAGCAAATCCCTCATATGACAGGAAATCATCATAGATAGATAATTAGATAGATTTTGATTCATTTATTTACTGGTGGTCCTCGGTTTATGAACAAGATCCGTTCCTACGCCACGTCGTAACCAAAAATTCCACTTAATGTTGCATTTTTTCCCCTAAATACCCTCTAAATACCCCTTCAATCACTAAATAACTATCTAAATACACACATTATACATCATAATAATGGGAAACAGTACAAACAATTAAAACAGACATTTCAATTAAAATAAAATATATGTGCACGGAGGCGTTGTCTCTGCCTTTACGTCACAAGTTCTAAGAGATTATAGCTTTGAAACTTGTGCTCCTTTTTTAAAAAAAAATTAATTTACATTTATTTCATGAGCTTTGTGAAGTCAAAATGATTCAAGTACTGTACTTAAACATATAATTTAACTAAATACAAATAAACAAATACAATGCACCCTATAGGCTACATACATTGTCGCATGTGCACTAACTTAGTTAATGTACCTAGTTTTATTTAACTAGTAAAATTGTATGAACTTGAGCTGGAAACTGAACATATTACAGTTTGGTTTTTTTTTGTTTTTTTTTAACTGTGCTGATGTTAAAAATGGTTTTAAACTCTTAAAGTGTGACTCATTAGAAACAGACGAGTTTTCTGTAAATGTTTAAAGGTTATGATGTTTTGTTGTTGATGCACCTGAACCTGACTGCCACCAAACACAGGACAAAGTGTGTGTGTGGACTCACAAAGGCAATGTGTTGGTAGAAACTGTAGTTTGTTTCTAAAGCAGACAGAAGTGTGTAATCCGAGCTGCTCACCTCACACTCGAAGTCATCCGGGGGAACACACTTCTGACCTCCATCCTGACAAACAAGAGCTTATTGTGAGACGCATGGTTTTTCTTTTGTACATAAACTCATTGACAGGAAACTCTGACAACAATATCACAGTTTAAAGACGACGACAGGAACAGACTGATACAGTTTCACATGTTGCAGAGAAAGTAACAATTACATTTACCGAGACTGGATTTGCTTTGTTTTTTAATGAATATTTTAGAGAATATTAAAGTCAGGCTGTGTGTAATGGTTAGTAAATGTCGTTGCTGTAGACTCAGAAAGTTGGTTTTGTTCCAACATTTTTCTCAACCAAAGGCGGTTCCCATCATGGTGCACGGCGCTGATGCTGGTAGGAGCTGTAACATTATTACAAAGACTTAAAAATACATGTTGGTTTTCTAAATTTTATTTTAAAAGTTCCATCCAGGTCATCTTGTACATTTCACAATATTTACTATTTTTTTCACCATATTTACTATTTTTTTCTATCTAGTTGTAACAAATGAGGCCATTTTTTAGGCTAGAGTTTTTTTCTTTTTAGTTTTCATTTTATTAAGAAAAATATAAATAAATAAATGAAATAACTTAAAAGACCAGAGCCAGGAGAAAAGTAGCTTTTCAGGTGTCTGTTCTGTAGAGTTGTTTTTCATGAAAGATGAAAAATGCTGAAGTAAAAAACCAGCTTAGACAGGATGGCTCGACTGGACCTCTTCGCATCGCAAACATATAAACAAACAAAACGGCACACGAGTTTGTGTTTTTTCTACATGAATAAAAGAACACAAAAATCAGCCTGCCAGTGCAGATGTGGGCGGCAGAAGGTACGTTATAAAGTACGAGTAAGAAAAAGGACAATGTAGATTTAATGAGAAAAGAATCAGCGTCTGCTTTGTGCTTTTAATTCCTCCCATTTTTCTGGTCACGGTCTTGTAAAAGTGTTTTTTGTTTTGGAAAAATAAAAACAAATGAAAAGTTTGTGTTTGACATGATAATGTTCGCCATTAACTGCTGCCAGTTTCTTCCTGACCTCATTCGCTACCCTGAACAACCAATCAGAGCGAGCCGTCTCACAGACGGGGACGATACTGACTGAACCGTTTCAATCTGACAGAAAAAAGGCCGTCAGTAACCAGCAAAGTGTGACAAGACACAAGCAACAACATTCTGGCCTAAAGTGCAGCATCTCACACTGAGAGCTGTGTCCGTGGCCGTTCAGAGAAACACAGTCTTGTCCATTAAAGCTCTGTATTCTTACAGCGGCTTTGCATGAAAACCAGGCGACAATGCCACACTGCTCATTGCATTAAGATATTGTGACATCAGCTTTTAGGCCAGAAGATTTTTTAGTGACTGTTGATGCCGGCTGGCCTCATTGCAGTCCTGGTTCTAAACAGGAAGTGTTACAGCTGAGAAATACAGTGCTTGTAGAAGTACAGGAATGGTGTGCAGTCTAAAGCCTTCCTATACGTTTGCAGTGTTCTGACGGGAATTCAGGACGCCTGCTGAAGAGCCGTTGTTACGACCCAACTCCGCTCAGGCAATGAGCTGAACAAAAGGAAGAACTGTGGCAAGATGTTGAAAGATGGACCAATACAGATCTATTGTTGCGTTTGGAGATGAGGTATGGATGAAAAATAGATAACAATGGTAATAAAGGAGGTGGGGTTCAAAATGCTGCTTAAAACAACAAAGTGCCAAAATCAGCCAGTAAAAGGAAAACAGAAAAACAACAGCTGGATATTTACAAACAAAAGCAGCACTGATAGTCTAAAAAGAAAAATACAAACAAATAGTATTCAACACGACACCATTAGTCAGTCCCAACTCCACACTAACCAAACTAACAGAAAGAGAAGCCATCAGGGCTTTACAACCACCATAAAACTAAACTTATCAGTTTAACTGGAGCCCAAAGGTGACCACCAAAACAATAAAAATAAACAACTACAAACCAAAGAAAAACAAATCTAGGAAAAACAAGTCTCCACTGGAAATCCAAACACACAAGCACGCTGACGGCTACGGAACAAGCAGTTGCCACTGACTGAAGGCTTCCAGGCGGCTTTTATTTCCACGCAGTTGGTAGAGCCAGCAGTGATTGGAGCATCAATTGTCCAATTAGAAGGGTGGAGATGAAGGTGTGAGCAGATGGACCAATCCCAGCCGGGACAGCGAGCAGAGACTATGAGGGAATGAGCAGGCAGTCGTAACAGCCGTGCATGTAAGCGCCGCCTCGTTCTCTGCTCTGTCTACACACCTGGTAATAGTTTCCCACTTGTTGGGGATGACAAACTCTCAGAAGAGTCTGAATATGTTTGAGCCACAATCCGATGTGAAATATGAGCATGAACTGCACATCTCCTTTATTAAAGACGGTTTGAGTCGTATGATGTATGACCTGGCTGAGAATTTTAAATTCTAGTCTCAAACATCCAACATTGGATCATTCCAGATACGACAGGGAATAAGAAAAAGCACATGTCTCCCTTAAATAAGATTCTCAGGCTTCGCTATCACTGAAATGCAGAGCAGTAATGATGACAAAGACGCATGCTTATGACTGCCTGAACACGCAGCCATTTATCTTCCATCAGCCTCTTTGTCAGGGCTTCATTAGCATATCTCCTCCCGCTGCCTGGGTGGGACAGCCAATCAGATGTTATCGCTCAGCGAGACGGAAGAAACTCTTTCCTGTTATGAGGAAATCGTTCAGAGCTGCCTGCACGCTGGATCGTTATCAGGTTTTTATGTGCAAATCTCACAAAAATGCACCACAGTGCGCACGCACACCGTTGTGTACGGTGATCATTAAACTATGCAGATGAATCACTGTCATATCGACTGCAGTAACCTTCTCTGACACCAGATGCCTCTGCGCGTCTGCTTCCTGTTAACTGTTTTCTTATTTCCAAACACTATTTGGGAATGTTTTGAAAAAGTGCTGAGAGTTAGCAGTCTGAATCTGGATATGCTGGAGGGTTGCAGGTGCAAATATGTGGTGTTTGAGAGTTAAATTGTGTAGGAGTGATGTAAACCAGGATCATCCCGCTCAGGGTTTGTTCTGCTGCTGCTTGCAGAGCGTTCACAGCTGCTTAACTTCACTTTTAAGACAATGTCCACACGTAGTGGGGTTCATTTGTTAAACCAAATATCTTCTCCCCCTCCGACCAGTAAAAAGATTTGTCCAAAACCTGCTCAGATTTAGAATACTGTCTAAATAACTAAAACGACCTACTAACAAAGTTTTACAGAGATTAGCTGCAGCCGAATGACTGAATTATTCTGAGCTGGATGCATCAGACTCGAGTTCTGTAGAGTTGAGGATGTGAAGTTATGAAGCCATCTTGAAAATCATCAAAACTCCAAAGAAAGGCAAAATATGGCATGAAGTACGTACAAGTAAATACATGAAGATACTCAGTAAAGCTGGAATTGTAATAAAGTTGAGACATGCCAAGATAAGAAAAGATATGTTGGTACAAATATGCTTTTTTTTTGGCCCAAATTTGGCACTGACTTACGGCATTTATTAAGACCATGTCCACATGTAGCCAGGCTTTTGTAAAACCGAATATCTACCCCCCATTTGGCCAGTAAAAACAAAAAAAAAGTCCAAACAACCTTGTTTTTCAAAAAACATATCCATCCACACATATCTGCATAACCGCGTTGTTAAGCACATTCATGAGCATTTCAAACCTTTAGGCGTCGGTAGCGCCTCTAATCCTGTCCAATCAGAATAACCTTCGTCTCATAACGTCACTTCCACAAAATACAAAACATACCTCCAACGTGATATGGTTTGGTGGCGGAAAATTACTGTCCTAATCTCGTTCATTGCCTTCAGTCGTCTGTGTGGAGGGGTACTGACGGCCAGATTGCCGTCAGAGATTGCCTCAAGATTTCTGTTTGCATTGCTTAGTTTTTTTGTGTCAAGTGATGATAGATAAACCTCAACAAAATCACCAAATTACAAGAGTAACCGACACAGGAGACAAACCAAACCGTCATTCCGTCTGCATATCTGTTTCCTGTCAAGCATGAATGGGCTTTTTTTCCCTCAAATAGTCTATTTAGCCCTGAGTTTTGTCTACAGGATTCCTCAGTAGCTGTTATCAAGCAGCCGGTGTAAAACAGGAAAAGTGCATTGGTGATGGAAAATAAATGAGACCCTTGAGTGGGTCTCACTCTCTGGTAAGCAGTTGTATTTAATTCAATCAGCAAGCCCATTCAGGTTTTTATTAAGCATGGATAAAAGGGGTATGAGTAAGTTCTGGAACAAACAGTGCTCCCAGTTCATTCAAGTCTTTGATTTAGTCAAATCTTCTATTTTGTCTATTTGAAACTTAATGAATAAATCTAATTCCTTACTTCCAAAGTGTGTCATTACCTCTGTTTTTTGTGCTGTTAGTATTTTAGGTTTCAAAAAAATGTTTAGGAGACAGCCACACCTGAAAATGCCACTTTTAAATATATATATATATATATATTTTTTAAATTTTTTATCTTTGTCTGAATCCTGACTGGAAATGGATCTAACTTCCTGCCAGAAAATGTGGAGTGATGTGGGGCATAGTGATGGTTGGACTCTGCCAGGTCGTCCTTTGTCACCAATTCGGTTTGTAGGTTATATGGACAGAAATTCTGATGCATTTGGGTTGAAATGGTCTGGTTTGATGGCTTTTATGTCTTTTGTGCTTTAGCGGTTGAGCGGGGGTGCACCCATCCAAATTGGTCCCCCACATTCCACATTCCCAAAAGATGAGTCTAAAATGCTCCAAAACACACGGGGCTATCTACTGCTACACTGTAGGACATACCGGATGGAAAGCATGTCTTAGCCAGCCTGGGAACACCTCAGAATCCCACTAAATGAGCTGAAAGAAGTGATCATAGAGAGCTGCCCCGTCACCTGACCTTCAATAAGTAGACAATGGATGGTTGGCTCATCATCTGAATATGAGAACTGTATCACACATGCTGAGGAAAGTCCTGATCCAAAACTTATTTCCTGGTTATATCTGTGGTTGCTGATTTCTCATCAAAAAGACTCCAGTGGACAGATGTCCTGAAAGTACACTCCCAATAAAACCACAGCTCTCCTGTCTGAGCAGCACCTGCACCAGCTTGGTCATGCCAGCTGAGTGGAGGATTGCCAAAAGAAAGAGAAAACAACCCTGCTGTAGGCAGAGTGAGCTGCTGGCATCAGACACTGTCCCTGTTCTGCGAGGGTACCTGCAGGCTAGACAGAAAAGGGAAGCTCCATCGACCCCGAGGCATGGCTGAATTTCGACGAGTCACACAAAGAGCACAACAGCAGCAGAGAACCACTGCAGCTCCTAAACCACCACAGAGCGCACAAACCAAGAGGAAGAGAAAATAAAAAACACGAAAAACACAGTCGGTTCCGCTGTTCAGCTAATTATGTCCAGCAAATTAAAAAAACGTGGACAGACAGACGTCGTTTGCTCGGCTCTCTGGATCAACACAAATGGAGGGATAGAACTCAATATTCTGAGTCTGAAATTGTAATTTCTTCAGAGAGGAAGCATGAGTGCTGCAGGCAGTGTGGTTAAAAAAGGCCGAGCTTGTTCAGATTTCCTCAGATTTTCTACACTGGAAATAGATTGCTAAAAGAAATAATGAAACCTTGTCTGATTGCTCTCTTTGTGTTCTACCTGAGCAAAACATTCAGAGCGTTTCATGGACGGCGTGCATCCAGGAGGCAAATAGGGGTTGGTTGGTTGCTCCTGGACTGTCCCTTTAAAAAGAAAACTTCCACTTCAGCGTGTTAGGTTGTTAAACCTTCTCAGACATCCTGCAGAGGACACACAAAGCAAGATCAGGACAGAAAAATGGCCAAATCTGAACGTGCTGACGGGGATCAGCTGGGCTGCAGATGTCTTTAGCTTTAAACTCACTAAATAAAAACAAAGTTTACGTTGCTGAATAGAAACTGTGCATCCATCAGCTGGTTTGGGCTGAGAAATCTTCATGTGTCAAGCAGAAACGGATGGCCAATGACGTGATCAGTTGTGAGTTAGGGGCCCATTTCAGGAGGCGGGTTGGGTTCAAACTCAGTGAGTTAACCAAATTAGTGTTTTTGTTCCAGAAAGCAAGGTCTTACCTCGAGTCCATCATTTTAAGCACTATTAACATATTGATCACATGGTCAATAAATGCAATTTTATTTAGAAAATATCTGTATTTTGAGTCTCCCAGCATTTTTTCTGTTTGTTACTGTATTTTAAAGTTGTATTTGTTTTCAGTACAACTTTAAAAAAAAATTTAATACCTGTGCTTAGGAATAAAAATGTGGACTATTTTAGTTGCCTTTTGTTATTTTCATATAAAGGGAAATGAGTGCGTTCAATTACCTGTCATATTGTTTCATATCAGTCGGTGGATCATAAATCGAATTGTGACTGAATTTGAGATTTTAGCAAACATTGAATTATCCGTTAAATCAAATCAAATTCATTCCCGAGGGGAAATTCAGATTTCAATAAATTGTTGATTTATCAACAATAAATCAGAATATTGTATCAAATTGCCAATTTGCACCCCTTAAATAACTATAAACAAAGCTCCAATGAACAGAGTCTGTGTTTATAAAAAAAAATCTGTGCAGGTCTGTTTTTCTAACTGCATAAGATTAATCATTCTCCTGACTACCTGTAGTTCACATTTGTCCTCTGTCCTCTGTACATGTCTCCCACCTCTCAACTCTGGTGGACAAACTCCTTTTGAGTACACACGGGGACATTTAGACCTTTTAAACAATACTACATATTTAGTCATGGAGTATGGAAACATTCTCATTTCTTCCAGGGAAAACACTACAACCTGCAGGGTGGTAGCTCACTGGGACCGGTGTTGGAGACCCCTGATTGAGATAAACCTGCCACAAACTACAGTACTTGTTCTCACGTCAGAATGGAGTTATACATAACTTAACTTTAGATGTAGCTTAAGTTATGAGGCAAATGGGAGAACCTTTGGTTGCAACAGCATATGGAACAGCCCCTGCTGGACATCTACCCACAACTTCTCCTACAATAAAAACTGAATGTAGTTTTGGGAAGAGGCTTTGGATGAGGTTTATCCTTAAAATCTGAAAGAGAAATAATAAAATAAGAAAATAAGAAAAGAAATATCCTCAGGTGTGTTTACTGATGCTGTTAAAGAAGTCAAGTGTTTGTCAGAAGTCATTGAATCTAGCTTGTGACAGTTCTGCCAATGTTACTGGTTCTATGTGCAGAAAAATCCTGTTTGTCTGCTTCGTGCAGGCAGGGAAGTCATATTTGCTAAGTGGGTTTCATTTTTTAAACGGCACTCAGAAAAAGTTAAAAGTTGCACAGAGTTTGCCACTCAATTTTCTACGCTAAGTGAAGCTAAGCTAAGCTAAGCTAACCACAGCTCTCTGTAGAAATATGTGGCTCATTGCTCATGTCGTTTTTCTTCTTTTCGTAAACATTCCTTGGTTGTAAATTATAAATGAACTAGTTCAGTGTGTTAGGGTATTTTATAATGTATGTTTTAAATGTCTTATATAATGGGGAGCAGTTTAAACCGGCCTTTAACCCACAGTCTCACACTCTCTCTCTGAATAATAGATGTGTTCCCACTTTTGCATGATGATGCTAATGTGTGTGAAGGTGAGGAAGAGGGAAGCAAATAAATCTGTTCTGCTCTTACCGCTGGCTTCTCTGTGTTTGGATATGTTCTGCATGTTTAAAAGCCACTGCAACACAACACTTCCCAGTCTTTGCTAAATACTACACACACTTAAGCAACTGACTTCTTAACGTGAGACTGAATAGGAAAAGCTTTGTGTTTTATGTTTGTTTGATGGAGAAAAATTTGTGGATTGTTTCTAAAATGCAGACATTTTAAATCCATTTAATGTTTTCTTTAAAGTGGAACTATTATGTGCATTTTAGGCTAATTTATTTTTATTTCTGAGACCAGAAGGGCTGGGATTGATCAAGTTATTGTCCCAAATGGCTTTATTTACTTCAGACCGACCCTCTCCGTAGGCTGTCAGATCAGTCTGCGGGCAAAACGAGTGGATTGAGACTCTTCAGCATTAAGCCCCGCCTCCTGCCACTGCACTACATCGGGAGCGCGCACCGCACCTGCTTTCACCGTCATTGTAACATCTCATAAACAGAAGGATTAGGCTAATATGAACTCAATAAAAAAAACAAAATACAATGTCAACACATAGCATACAGCCCTACATGTTGGAACCTGAATCAGACCCTGAAAACGAAGTGGAAAACAGCAACCCACAGCAACGAATGCAGCAGGATGTCTCTCTTTGGTAAACTCACCAGCCATCGTTGGAAATAACTTTATCTGACGTTTTCCACCCGCCTGATGTATTTGTACATGCCCTTGTTAACCAGTAGAAGGTAACCAATCACCGAACCTTATCCCCCGGGACGTCACAAGGATTTCCAAGTAGAAAAAACTCTCTAAAACGACGCGCTTTTCGTCGCCATGGAAACCGAACGGAGAGAGTGCTGGAACTTAAACTCAAACTCAAACATGCGTTTAGGTGATAAAAAACAGTGTCGTTCACATGTCTGATGAGGATTCAACACTGTAACACTGTAGAAAGCTCAGAAAACTCCAAATACCAGAATAGCACCCCTTTAACAGACACTAATGCAAAGAAAAATGTCACTGCTTTAAATAACCAATAAAATGTCATTGATCTGGAGTTTGGGGTCCTTCCGATAAGAACAGCAGTCAAAATGAAAGGACAGTCCGTCCACTCAATGCAACAATGACGAGTTCAAAGTACTGAAGAGGACACGATCTGGTCCGCCTCCTCATCAATACCTCAGATATAAGAAATTGTTATAAAAAGATTTTCATTTGCAGGTGTCAGCAAGATGAGGACACCTGTCGGTAGAGTCATCGCCATCCTCGTCTTAGAGAAGATTCGGTCCTGTTCCAATCTGGACATAATGAAACGGTTCCTCTGATGGTCCTGAGGCTGATTTGCACCTACAAATGAAACCGTCTTTATTCTGCCAAATTCTTCAAAAAGTTTTATGACCTCAGCTTGCAGGTGGCGTTCCGGCCATCTGTGTCGCGTCAGGTTTCTGTCCTGCACTTTGCTAAACTTCAGTGAAAGAACAAAACAAGCTGACAGAAAGCTGTCGAGAATTTAATAAACATCGAAATTCACCTGCAAGTTGGCACAAGTGGAGAACATACAAGCGCTGTCCATGGGCTTGATGGCGTTCCCGTGCAGCGATGGAGCAGGTTTGGAGATGACGGGCGGCTGGGCGGAAGGGAAGGTGGCCGGCAGCTCCGTTACAGAAGCAGTTCCTCCTTCAGAGCCATAACCAAACGACAGGATGGCGTTTTCTGAAAGTAAACGTAGCGGTCAGCATGTATGGATCCAATTTGCGTCACGAATGATTTCATCACTTTGGTTTTCCAACAAAAGCAACATGATCCTGACAACTAAATTACTGTTTGTTCAGCAGGAGACGGCTTCTGCTTTTACTTCCTGTCTGCATCTTCACCACTTTCACTTTAAAAACCGTTATTAGAAAACACTTTGGAGAGTTTGGAGCCACTTTTTTGGAGAAAAAAACAAACCCTGTTTATTCATATTTCTATTCATTTATAGTCACTTATTCACTACAATAATGAACAAAACACGAACATTACAAAGAATAATAACAGGTCTCAATTTAACCTCATTCTTGTGACTTTTCAGAGATGAAGGCTGCATATTTAATGAAAACATGTCCAGATGAATCTTAAGTTATTCTGAAGTCTGTCTTCAATGAGAACAGAGCTGTTAAAAACGTGTGTTTGTGTCTCCAGAGGAACTCGGATGATTCTGGTGACCTAAAAATAATTTGGTTTTTATAAAGATTATGGAGGATTATGAAGATGCTGCGGATCTTTATATATCTTTATATTCTCTCTTCCTGCAAAAAAAACAGCGACAGAGTTTGTTAATGATGAGGTAACAGGTGGGTTTAGGTGAAAAAAGGGGAGGGGTTTATTAACCCGATGCACAGATACAGAAACTATAAACAGAAACCTGAAAAACCAAAGTAGTCATAACCCTAACTTAATGAAGTAAACTTAGCAAACAAGAAAGAAAGAAAATTCTGGTCGATCCGACCACGAAAACACAAGATGGGAAACAAACACCAAACGCATCATTTAACAAAAACCAACAATTACTCAAAAGTAATAATAAATTGAACAAAAGATTAAGTGAATAAACAACTCTTAAAGAAACTTACAAACACTCAAAGAAAATCACTGATTAATTTTCTCCCTCCTGATGGGGGCCAAATAGCACTTCCAGCTACGCCCACTTCTGGTCCCAGCTCTTACTGGGCTCCCCCCAGCACTAACCCAGCCTATTGTGCTTACAAACAGAAGTTTTCAGCTTTGCAGAATAAATGGTTAAACAAAACATTTTCAGAGCTGAAAATGTTTGTGTGTGTGTGTGTGTGTGTGTGTGTGTGTGTGTGTGTGTGTGTGTGTGTGTGTGTGTCGGGGTGTAGGGGGGTTCCAGCTAATTGATATGCACCTGACGCAGAACCTTTTACATTTCCTCTTTATCTCCTTCACAACTCCATAAACTCGTATGGATGATGAGGAATGCAGCAGTCCAAGCAAGATGCAAAACTGAGTTAAAAGTTTCATTTAGAGAGATTTCTGAAATTAAACGGCCGACATAGATGTGGGAGAATAATCATGATACTTTGTACTGTAATATTTCTGTGATCAATCACGGATTCTCTGTTCTAACCACTCATATCCTTTACTTCTGTATGGAAGCAGACACCAGCTGTGCTCAGCAGTGATTCTTTTTATTATTATTATCTCAAGATAACGAGGAACGTTTTCTTCTGATATCGGGATCATTTATCTTATCTCGAGAAAATTACGTTTGTTTTACAAAGATAACAAAATGATTATGGTGGGCTCAAATGTAAGTTACACCTGATCAAAACTGACTACAGTCACAATGTCTGTATGTAATGCCTCTTTTCCATTAGCATCAGCTTGTCTCGCCTCAACTCCTCTCAGCTTGGTCCTGTTTCTTTTCCATTACAGTTTAGTACCAGGTCTAAAATGGTTTTGTGCGAAATTGATGTGACGTCAGTTTTGTGCACGACAAGCTCTACAACAACACAGGACCTAGAGGCAATCTGCTAGTTGGTCTGTGGCTCGCCGGTTTCTGACCATAGATCTTATCCATTTGTTGGAACCACTTCCAGTCTGGTCTGTTTGATCCACTCCTACCATTGTGGTCCTTGACCTGCTGATAGTCACTTTGGAGCTTTTTCAGCCTCTGTCGACGCTGCTGAAAACTCCGTTGCTCGCCGTAGCCATTGAGTTGGAAAGCTCTTGATAGATTTTTTCATTTCGAGTCGCTCCATCTAGTTCCCTCTGTATCCTTTCCTCAGCAACCAAGAAAACAAATGTCTCCACCTCCATGTTGGACCATGGAACAGACTTTTGTTGCACCATAGCTTTTCATGTAATGTAAACAACTTGGAGTTTGAGTCGCTCTTCCTGTGATGTGATTGGCCGCGCCCCTGACCAATAGCGGCATGCAGTCTGGCGACGTCACACACAACCCGACTCAGCTCGCTTAGAACCTGGGCTGAAAAGTTATAACAAAGGTACCGGTAAACGGGTACAAACGCCTAATGGAAAACCCAACAAACTGAGCCCAGGCGAGTTAAGTTGAGACAAGCTGATACTGATGGAAAGGGCCATAATTCTGGTGACACATGCCACAGTTGACCCTTCACTAAGCCCCGCCCCCTATGGTTACTGTTGCTACGCCTAGAAAGCATTCTACTCCGCCATGATTTTCATTGACCATAACGTAAGAAAGTGAGCTTTGGAAACAAATCATCTCACTTTTCTTGTTTCTTCTCTCCAGTGTCTATCCCGCTGTCTTTTGATGGGACAATGCAAAGTCGCATTCGAATGCATATTACATCATGTTACATTTTATTACATATGCTGATATAGATGCATTCCCCATCTGCTGCATCTCAGACTTACGAAGGATCAACGATATGACAACGATGAGGATAAACAGTATCCTTTAGATTTGACAGGAAGAAGCAGTAATTCAGCTGTTTTTAAAATGGCAAATACCTATCAAATAATAAACATTTTAATTATTATAGTTCAATCTGTTTCTCTGTGTGATAAATGATGTTTTTAAAGATTATTTTAAAGGATTGCATTTTATGTCCATCATCAAGTTTAGAGGGTTGTAGAGAATATCTGACCACTTGTAACTAAACCTGCTTCACACATTCATGTTCCCATGAGGCATTCAGTGATCCTGTCTGTTGCGCTCTTTGTTTATAATTAAAAGTCTACAGAACTGAATAATGCAATCTTTACTTAGACATGTTGCAGCACCAAACTGCAGTAAGACGGCAAACATGTCACAAATTTGTTAAAATGAAGGTTCAGGTAAAACTTTGGGTGCAGGAACTCAGCCATGAATGAAAGCGAGTTGCAGATCTCTCACATACACTCCATCTTAACGTGCATGATTTCATGGTTCCAAGAAGTAAAAACATTAAGCTTCATTCTGTCCAGAAGAGGAGTGATTTCTGACAAAAACCCTAAATTTCCTGTTTTCGCAACAAACTGCCACAACACAACTGTAGAGAAAACAGCATTGCGTTGTATCTGAATAATGCATCTCGATCATCCAGTTCTAACTAGTTTGTTTTGGTACATTTGTTTGCACTGGAGATTTAAATTTCTTTGTTGCTGTATACAAAACATTGTACCCAGGAGACCCTCTGGTTTTGGACATGGGCCAAAGCAAAATAATGGAAAAAAAGATCAGAAACTCAGAAAGCAGAAGCTGAACAGTTTTGTGGAGGCTGGTGAGCATCTGAGTAGAGAAATATTAACACATGCAGTGTGGGTTGATTTCATGCAACTCCTACAAAACAAACAAACAGAAAACTTACTTTACTTTGTTTATTTGACAGGGATGGTATATATTTACATGACTGCATCAGAGTTAGCAGTGAGCTCATTTCCATCTGCAGTCTCTGGGCAGGTAAACGAGCAAAAGTGAATACAAAAGGGAGACATTAGATAACAGATAATAACAAAGTAAAACCAGATAGAAATACAACAAAACAATATAAACGTTGGTTTCCAGTCTTCCCTTGCGAATGCTCTGCTCCACACCTGCACAGTTCTACCACATCAGGTGAATTCAGGCACGCTCTAATGGAAGGAGATACAAGATGGATGTGCGCCATTCTGAACTTTGTCCAGGAGATGCAAGCCCAGTCTAAAACCAGTTATTTTATATGGTGAGTGAGGAAGCACAAACAAATCACTGTAAATAACTCCATATAGTGATACCGCTGCTTCAAGTTATTGTATCTGAGCAGATCTGACCTGCACCTGACACCTGACCTGTACTTCTTGATGTAACACCATGTCCACCTGTTTACCATTCTGCTGGTTGCCAGAAGTGGATTTTTGTTGGAGTATAAACTTGCTGACGAGTCCCAGTCCAGCTTTATTACTGTAATAAAACACTGATGCAGATGAATATGCAGAAAAGGGACTTTTGAGTCTTTTTAAAAGCTGCTCAAACTTAAGTCCAGCTGAAGAAATTATTTTAAAAGATTAATCACAAATTCTAGCTCAGGATTTATCAACCTGTATAATCTGATTTTTTATATCTGGGAATATCTACTGTAGATCATGTTAACCCGTATTAACGTCTGGGATTACCAGTCAGTTTAAAAGCTTTGATCCGATGATTGTCATTTGGGCCCGTCAGTTGTGTTTTATAGAAAGTTGTAGAGGTCTGATCAGTGTAATGCATTAGTCAAAGTGTACCAGGGATTGAACAAAGGAGATTTCAGTTTGTGAAAAGGGTCTTGATGCTTGTCTGCTCAGCTGGAGAGGGGTTATGGTATATAAGAGTTTGGAATCCACAGAAAGACTGAACAAATCACTGTTAATCTCTCAAAACTTGTCCTACAACAAAGATCACTCCATGCCGGGTGTGTAATGGTCTTTGGGGGGACAAAAGAACCCAGAGTTACTTTTTGTTGAGTCATGAAATGGATAAAACTGGTATCGGAACAGCTTCCTCTCTGAGAGGAAAGTTTTCCTATGCATAAATTTCTTTGGCTAATTTCCTGCTCTCTGATGGACAGGCAGTTGGTGTAAGGTGTAGTCTGCCTCTCACCATTTCTGTGTGTATAGACAATGGATGGATCTTAGAAGATTTTGTGCATCGGAGGCCAAAAAATTGAGGAATGAGAAGTAAGAAAATCTACAAGTTACTAAAGTTCAAAGGCAGATAGATCATCAAGCTGCAGCTTCTTGTCCAAGCAAAGCTTCTAGTTGCTTGTTAGAACAAGGACTGATACGCTTGCATTGGAGATTGGTGTAATATGTAAAAAGGATGAGGTAGAATGGAGGTTCAGAGTTAACTTGCTTCTCATGAAACTCTGGAGTTGTTACACAGGTGGAAAAGACCTACTTCTATGTGCGTTCTTATATTAAGCTAACAATGTGGCATGAGAGTCTGCCATTGTGATGGACTAGCGTGATAATAGGGTTCAAAAGTATAAACAATTCTAGTTATAATACTACAAAGAAGAATAGATAAGCTGTGCACTTAAACCATTATTCATTTATCCCCATTTATGCACTGGTGGTGCTAAGCTAGCTTTGTACATACAGGTGCTATAGAGAAGACAACATGGCCGCCAGTCGGCGCCAATGACCTCTCCTATAAAACTACAAGCACTGAGTCATATAAACTACAACATGACAAGTCTAAATTTTGGAACATTGTTAGTTCATCCAGTATAACGCTGTGCTACTTGTAGCTAACTAGGAGCTGCCTCTGATTCCAAAATGTTTCAGTGGTTTGTAAGACGTTTGCCAGGATAAATCTGGCTTGTTGGGTTTATGTGTGTGTCCCTCACTGAAAATCAGCTTAAGGCTCACTTCTGTTATTTATGTAAATTTGTAGAGCTCTTTAAAATGTTTTCAAACATCATTGCCTATTATGTTGGCTAGAAGAGTAATACGTCGTATTTAGCTTCAAAATAAGATTTAGTTTCAATAAAATAGTTTAAACTCTACAAGGGGATCCAGGCTTCCCTTAACCATACAATGAAACCCGACTTTCTGCACTAGAACAGCAATAGAGTTAAAGATAGAGTTAAATAGAGTTGAAACTAAAAATTGCATCACTGACAGAGAGTCAAAGTGAAAACCTACCTCTTTGTATCTTTAGCTTAATCTCTCAGTGCAGTTTTTTTTTTTTTTTTTTTTTGTCTTGTCCAGCATTTAGGCAAGCAGAATGATGGTCTGGATGCTGTGTTCTGCTGAGCAAATTTTCTCTGCCAGGGGAAGCTTTATAGATATAATGATCCCCTTGACTTTCTGAATTTTTATTTTATTTCTATGTTTATTTTGTATTGTTGTTTGAATTGTAGAGTTTGTACTGCTGGACCAGAGAGGACAGACAAAAGACAGAAAGAGAAAGGAGAAGAAACACCTCATAAGAAAAGGGAAAGAGATAAAGGGAGAGAAAAGGGAGAGAAAAAAACAACAACTAAAAAATAACCCAAAAACAAAAAGAAAGAAAACAACCTACAGATGTATACATACACACATACAGGCACACACATACATATACACACATACACACGCATACATACACATACATATACACACACGTATACACACATAATATATATATATACACATATATATATACATATGTACACATATACATATACACATACATACATATACACACACACCTCTATGCACACACATACACACACATACATACGTACAAACATATACGCACTTGCCAGTATTAACACATATACATACACATACAAGCCAACTTTAGATCATAGTAACTAAACTATGAATCTAAAAAGTTAAATATAAATGAGAAACAAACAGAAATGAGAAAACTAGCTGCTGTTAGTGAATAAAACTGCAGACGACTCGGTGACTGTGTCACATGCAGAACATGCAGAGTGGAACGTGTTCCGGAAAAGGTGATCATGCCAGTGTGACCCTTCCCACACAAAGGCAAGAGGCACGCCAGGAGTACCCCCGAGACCAGGGCCATCGGCAGCCATCCCCAGGCGCAGACCCCAACCGCCCCACCCCGGAGCCAGCCATGCACCCACCCAGGAGGAGGCAGAGGGGGGTCCCAGCCAGAGCCCCCCGCAGTCAGGGGGAACAGGCCCCAGCAGGCCCGGACCAGCGAGGACCGGCCCCGCCGGGCACCGGCCACCCAGGGCAGACAGAGCGCGGGCCCCACGGCCCCAAGAGCCCAGAAGCAACCCCCCACCCCCGCAGGCAGAGGGCCCAGCCCACACCGACGGAGGGCCGGGATCCCCAGACCGCCACCGAGCGGCAGCCAGGCCGCACCCCAGTGCAGTTTTTTTTAAGTCTCAGTACAAATGTTATTACCAATGTGCCTGTTTTAAAGTCAAGTTTTATTTTTCAAAGCCAAAATCTTTTTATTAAACTTATTTGTAGCACCAACCGTGCTTTACGTTTGCATGGTTGTCCACTAGAGGGCAGAGTAGAGTTTATAGTTCACTTTAGTGTTCAGGCATCATATATATATATATATATATATATATATATATATATATGTATATATATATATATATATGTATATATATATATATATATATATATATATATATATATATATATATATATATATATATATATATATATATATATATATATATACACCACAGCAAACACAAAGGCAGTGGTGGAGCTTTGGATTGTGCATAATCTCAGACAGAGGCAGTGCAGTTGGCCTCTGTTGTTTGTCTTAAATAGCTGCTCTAAATCTAAATTTTTTTATGTCCATCTTCCTCAGATTTACAAGAATTACGACTGACAAGCTAAACGCCATTCAAATGAAACACCTGCAAATGGCAAAAGTACTTTGCTAAAATTTTAGTCGTGTTATTTTGCAAAAACCTGTAATGGAAACAGAGCTACTGGTAGCATGTGAACTATACTGTGTAACAGAGTGGTGCTGTACTGGTGGATGCTCTACATGCTCTGTATGGCTCAGCAGTCTTAAGCTCCCTCTAAATAGACCATACATGAAATGAACAAATGGGAAGGACTGAAGGCTTCAACCGTTTGCATATTTAAATTTGAGCATAATTGAGCGTAAAAGAAGTGCTCATCCTTGTAGCCGACTGACAGAACTGATCTGTCAAGAAGTCTTTTGTGTCGCTGGTGTTGATGTTTCTGTCCCAGCGGATGGAGTTCAGTCATTGTCCAGGAAAAAATCCAGATATGTGTAGTTCCTCCCTACCTCTTCTACCTCCTCCTCTAGGATGGAAACAGCATTCTATTTTTATTTATCTCCTTTCCTCTTGAGGTGACAGTTGTGTTGCAAACTCAAACTAATGTGTTAGGAGCGAAGTCCTGTTCATGCAGCACATTGACGTGCTTCCTCTGCGCTCATGAATGTGAATGTATGCATTAACAGCGAGCCTGAAGAGGAGAAGCGGCGTGTTTGATGGGAGGTGCAGAGGTGATGCTGTAGCTGGGTCAGTGTTATTTAAAGAAAGTATCTTGGGATCTTTCACACATTGTCTCACAGTTCTGTTTTCCCTCCTCCGCCTGACCTTTCTTCTCCATTATCTGCCTCGCTCCTTTCTTTCCACCTTATGAGGAGCAAAGCTAACACTTTCAGCATTGCAAGCCATGTGAGGATGCTCCAGAAAAATAGACATACGTTTACACAAATATTTATATGTTTTCCTGTCTTTTTACAGTTTAAAATCTAGCAGAAGTTAACCTGAAACACATTTCTTAAAGGGGTGCTATTCTGGTATTTGGAGTTTTCTGAGCTTTCTACAGTGTTACAGTGTTGAATCCTCATCAGACATGTGAACGGCACTGTTTTTTATCACCTAAACGCATGTTTGAGTTTGAGTTTCAGCACTCTCTCCGTTCGGTTTCCATGGCGACGAAAAATGTGTCGTTTTAGAGAGTTTTTTCTACTTGGAAATCCTTGTGACGTCCCAGGGGATAAGGTTCGGTGATTGGTTACCTTCTACTGGTTAACAAGGGCATGTACAAATACATCAGGCGGGTGGAAAACGTGGGATAAAGTTATTTCCAACGATGGCTGGTGAGTTTACCAAAGAGAGACATCCTGCTGCATTCCTTGCTGTGGGTTGCTGTTTTCCACTTCGTTTCCAGGCTCTGATTCAGGTTCCAACATGTAGGGCTGTATGCTATGTGTTGACATGGTATTTTGTTTTTTTTATTGAGTTCATATGAGCCTAATCCTTCTGTTTATGAGATGTTACAATGACGGCGAAAGCAGGTGCGTTGCGCGCTCCCGATGTAGTGCAGTGGCGGGGGGCGGGGCTTAATGCGGAAGAGTCTCAATCCACTCGTTTTGCCCGCAGGCTGATCTGACAGCCTACGGAGAGGGTCGGTCTGAAGTAAATAAAGCCATTTGGGACAATAACTCGATCAATCCCAGCCCTTCTGGTCTCAGAAATAAAAATAAATTAGCCTAAAATGCACATAATAGTTCCACTTTAAAGAACTGTGAGTCATTTCCAAGTAAATTGTCACGTTGTTGATTGAAAAGTGATTATCTACTTGAGTTTGACTTCCAGTATGAATGTGATTCCATCAGTAAACAGAACAACAGCTCAATTAATCAAGCAAAGCACAATCCTTAATCGTTAGACACAGTTTGAAAACAAAGCATTTATTGGATTTACTGTGATTTTTAAGTTATTGCAAACCAAAGAAATTTTATGCTTTCATGTCAGACCTCTAAATCAATAAAAAATAAGATTGAAGGGACAATTAAAGGTTTTTAATGATGTAAGAAATAATAATATCTGAAATGAATGATGCCAGCAGGTGATTTCAATCAAGGTTTGATTAAAAATTTACAAACTTCACTGTGCAACAAAAGAAGTGTTGATTCTGTGGACTCGGAGGAATCTGGGACGGACCGTCAAACATAGAACCATGCCATCACACTCCAATAAAAAAAACCAAAAAATTAAATAGTTGATGAATCTCAATCAGTCACAGTTTAATTCCATGACAATATTTGCCCCTAAAAGCAGTGTTTCTTAATTCAAATGGATTTTAATCTGAATGAAATAATAGAAAAGACATTAATGTTGTAAACTCTTCTTCATGCGGGTCTTGTTTTCTCTTTTGTTAAATACCAGTGCAGCGCCACCTTTGGTGGGAATGGGGATATATTATTCTAATGGTTTGGCGTGTTTGACCAAAGTGCAGCGTGAATGTTATGTCAGTCCGCATGGATACACCCCCTTACAACTGAGCCGGGTCCCCAATCGGGCCGAGTCTCGCAGTGTTTTATGGCTGGAGTATGCCGCAATGCGGCAAAGACGTCATCGTCCCGTGACTAACGGATGTTCAGAATAAATACACCGTAGTATTATGTTTTTCTATGTTCATCTGTGGAAATATGTATGGGGTTAGGTTCATGAACTTTGTTGATATGGTTTCTTTGGGTGGTCAATATATTGTTGGGAAATTTGGGGGAAAATCCCATTTATTTGTAGTAATGGGAAGTTCATGGGAAGGGGCGGGGCATTGTGTTTTTAAGACGCTCATTCAGAGCGGACCGGGGCAGAGTGTGAGGAGTTAATCGGAGAAACTTGGTGTGAGTAATAAAAAACGGAGTGTTGATGGTTTGCAGAGCGGGCAGCCATTATAAATACAAACTTGTAAATTGTGTAAATAGCTGGCTGGTCACTGTAAATATTACTGCACTGTGGAGATTGATGCGCACAATAAAACCCACATCAGAAAAGGAGCCACGACTTCGCCACATCATTGTACAGCGAACAGAGCCCCGTCACAGTTGGTATCAGAAGTGGGATGGCAAGTTGAGGTCGGAGGATGGTTCGGCCTCTGAGGAGGACGGGGCTGCGATCGCAGGTGAGGGACGGCCTAGAGCAGGCAGCCGCAGCAGCGGGGAGAGAGGACACGGATTGGAGAACTGAGGCATCTTCGGAGGAGGAGGAGATCGCCATGCAGCCGATTTCGGGGACGTCAGAATGTAACACGGACCTTGTTACCCTGATGAGGACCTTCTTGGATACCCAGAAGAGGAGGGAGATGATGTGACAAAGCTGCCTTGTCACTGACACCCACACCCCCAACCACCTACCTGACTGTGTTCCGGGTCGTCAGGCCCAGCAAATCTCTTGCAGTCCCACGTAGCCGCTTTAGTTCGGTTATGCCACCTGTCAGGTAGCAAAACCAATAGGTGTGCACCCCTATTAGTCTGCTACCTGACAGGTGGCATAACCGAACTAAAGCGGCTACGTGGGACTGCAAGAGATTTGCTGGGCCTGACGACCCGGAACACAGTCAGGTAGGTGGTTGGGGGTGTGGCTGTCAGTGACAAGGCAGCTTTGTCACACTACCCTTATGTGAATGTAACCTTGCTGCTGCAGGTTTTAGATGTTTAATAGCTCTAATATCTTTTAAGTTCTTGACAACCCCGATAAAGGCATGTTTATCTTAGACAGACCTGTTGCACCATGGAAACATCTAAAACTTGCAGTATCCCGGCCCTGGAGGGTTGGGTCTGTGATGGGTCTGTGACGGTGTGGGGTTGTATCGGATCTCTGTGATGGCAGCACTGATGCAGAAAAGCTCTCTGAGACGTAACAGCAACATGATCCTTCATCTTTTCCAGGGATATCAGTGCTTTTTTTCCAACAAGATCATATGAAATAGCATTCTGCAAACAGTTCCAAGACACGGCTACATATTTGTACTGGACTGGTCCACAGCCCTGACCTGAAGCCAACACAACATGTTGGAGAATTTAAAAACAATAACATCCTCTCCTGTTGCAGACATTACTACATGCTTGCAAGAATCATGTGAGAAAATAACACCTGGAACTCTTCATCACTTTATATCCTCAAACATCCTAAATGTCGAGTGTAGGAGTGTTAATATGTGATTAAAGTTTTAACATCCCAGCTTCTGGGAAGGAAATGTTCCAGGTTCGAAATGCCATAAAAAAAAAAAAAAAAAAAAAAAAAGGTGCATTCACGTGTAAGCAGATAAAGTCAAAAACAGAAATGGTGCTAAATTATTCTGATTTGGGGTTTAATTACAATCAATGTTCATGTGATCAGTAAAACAAAACAAAAGAAGTCCCATTTCCCTCCCTGTGTCTCTGAACTGAACCAGAAGTTGGAAGAAGCAATTAAATGATCAGTTCTTCGCAGAAGACCGGGGCTGAGAGGCAATTACTATTTTAATTGCAATCAGATTGATGATTTCATGTAGATTATTATATATAGATATATGACTCGTGGTTCATGCAGATGATACTGTGATTATTTCTCCCCTTTAATAACATCAGTTGGTGTTTTATTACACATGATTAGAAAGCCTGAACAGTCACCTTTACAACGACGTTTAACTGTAAAGATCACGCTTCTGTGGATTGAGAAACATATGAAACACTCTGTAGTATCTTCCTGCTGGTGTCCACGCCTGTGAGATTAAATTGCAGCTGTGTCTGTCAGTCAGATGTATCTCTGATACCTGATCGGTGCCCAGCTGACGGACAGACAGACTGGAGATTCTGAAGTCACCACTGATCCCAGAATCTTCAGAATCACTTTAAAAATATCCAACATGTTATTTACTTATTTTAATTATTACTGTGGAAAAACACCGTTGTCCACTGAAAGTCAGAAACAGACGAAATACCACAACGATTGGTAGGATGCAAGAAAATCCTGGTATATCGGAATATCACAATATTTATGATATATCGATTTTCTAAATCACTATCGACTTTTTTTTTTTTTTTTAAATGTACAGCAGATCTTCACTGATGACGCAGATTTTAATTTCTTTATTCCTCAGGTAGAAAAAGAACAAATGCTTTTATTTGTTCTGTATTGATCCTACCGTCCTTCTTCAGAAAGATTGTATCACACATGCAGCTTTGAGCGCTTACAATGCCAGTGCCAGCATTTTAACATTATAGTGAAGAAAAATCCCAATATATCGTATTCTTTCCCCTGTACTGTGATACACACCAGATTCCTCCCAATACACACCTCTGGTATACAACCGTCCATAGCTGGGACATTGATTCCAATCAAATGTTTAACATAACATCAAATAGTGTCGTTAAAGAGGAGAAATAATCTAACAAACTGAAATTTCTATATTTTTTTCTAAGTTTAAGAGATTTCAGATGTAACTGAGCTCCTTTACAAATTAAATAAAAAAGAAAAACCATTTTCATCTCCTGGAGGGAAATTATAATAACAGCCAACTACAGCATCACTGGCAAAGTTTCCTCCTTTAAAGACACAAAGCAGCAGAAAAGCTGGGAGGCAGAGTGTGTGGGTGGGAGGAGGGGTGTACAGGAGAGGCAGCCGCTTCTTTTTCAGCTTTTCTGCTTCATGTTTCTGGGAAACTTAAAACATCCATATATTTTATTTAACAGTAAACAGCTTGATTAAGTGATTAGATGATACCCAGAAAATATTAAGAAAAAAAAGTATTAATTATGTTTCTTTCTTGCCTGTGCAAACTAAAATAATCCATCATTGTATAAATAAAGCAATAAATGTTCAATATAAAAGTAGAAAATGTTCTTAGATCTTTACTTTACTCCTACTTTTAATGAAAAGAAAGTAAAAATAATGAAACCAGTTCAGCCACTGTCAACAGGAAATCATTAAAGTTTCATCCCAAGTACATAATGTGAAGATTTCAAAGAAAATTTAAGTAAATAATTAGACAATAAACTGAGTTTTTCTGGCATTTTTATGCGACATATGACTGAAAAATGAATGACAGATTACAGCTGAGGGAACTGGTCACTTGATTGACACCAAATTCATTTTATTTATCAATCATTGTTGCTTTGCTGAAAAATAATCTTCAGACGTCATTTTAAAGAGAATGATAATTAACTGGAGCAGAGCGTTATCCTCAACTCGCTCTCGGCCTTTAAACAATGAATTCCTCTGATCTTCCAGGTGTTGTGTGTAAATGCAGAGCAGATAAGTCAGGCGGGACTTACTCAGGCAGGTGTTGTGGGTGAAGTCGCGGTGAAAGGCGTCACACTGGTGCTCCTGATGGCCGGTGCCTCTGCAGGTGCACCACAGGCTGATGGTGATGTTGGCCGGACTGTTGTCGCTGTAGTTCGGCGTTACGTCCGAACCTGAGACGACGCAGGGAGAGACGGAGAGAGGGAAGAAGAATTAGGAGGAAGATTGTCCAGGAAAAAAGGAGTTTTTGCTCATTAAGAATTGAATCACTGGACGATTTCCAGAACAGAAATGAGTCACATGATGAGCTGCTTTTTCTTTTGTACAAACTCAAGTGAAAAATTTAAATTTTGGTAAACAGGGATTGGGAAATACTTGCCCTCAATCCATGAACTTGGTTACTTTAGTATACATTTGCACACCTGAGGAGCTGTTTTGTCTGTGTACAGGCTAAAACCAGAGGTAAATTTTCTTATGTTTAAACCTGAGCAGCGAAAATCATCTGTCTGAATGATTACTGACTAATCTACCAATCAGATTACCGTCCATATGTACGAGCCGTGTGTCAGACGTACCGATGAGGCCGACGTAGGACATGAGGCAGCCGTGGTAGTTGTCATGAGGGCAGCTGGTGACCGTGTTAGACGTCATCTGGCAGTTCATGTGGAAATCGGCGAGCCGAGACCTGCAGCAACACAACACAAAGTCCCGTCAGCGCATCATAGCAAAACCAGGCGGCCTGGGGGGGGGGGGGGGGGGGGGGGGGGGGGGGAAGAACAGGGTGGACCAGCTGGTTTTTCTAACCAAACTTAGCAAGCTTCCTGCAACTTCAGGGAAGTTTCACAAACTCTCATCATTCTGTGCTCGATGAACACATTTATTAATTTACATGGCGTAAAAGTACACATTTTATTCATACAACACTTTACAAGATGCTTTACATAGAAACAGGTAGTAAAATAAAACAACAGAAATCCCACTCCTCTCCTCTTATCGCATGCAGGTGAAGTGACACCCGTGCACAAACTTCCTACAGAATCACGGTTTGTGTCCCCTTTGTTTGTCTCTCGGGTAGAAACTCGCCGGAGCACTTCTGCTGTAAGAATGAACTGGCAGCGTTTTCTTTTAGCAGCTGTTTTTCTTTATGCAGCACTTTTCTGTTTTTGCAGCATGTTTTTCTTCTTTTGCATTACATTTTTGGATTTGCGGCCATCTTCTATACATGCAGCGTTTCCCGCTTGCATATCTATTCTTAAATGCATCTGTTTTTCTACATGAAGCGTGTTTGCACCCGTCGGCCACCATAAAAATGCATTTTATTCATACAGCACTTTACAGGTAGTAAAATAAAACAACAGAAAAAAGTCATTTTCCTCCGTTTCCTTGCGGGCCTCCTGTGGTGGTCCCATTGCAGAGTTTTGGTAGCCATGCTTACATTACGGCCTTGTCCACACGAAGCAGGAATCTGAAAAAACGAACATATTTTTCTCTGCTTTGGCCTGCCATCCATATGAAAATGCATATTTATAAAATCCAAAGCGATTAAAAAAAGAAAACCTCCAACCAAAGTGAAGATGTGTGAAAACATCTAGATGTGGACATATATACCTGGGGTTTTAGGTTTTGAAACGTCACCGTCTGCAACCAAAATACCACGATGTCACATGTGCAACCATTGTTCAACAACATGGACGTCCTCAGAACTGTTGGCGTTATCCACTGTCCAGACGCTTTGTGTCTGTTTTTACACTGCTTTGAGTACCACAACACAGAGACAACCAAAGGCGAAGGACGAGACTGAAGACACTTATTTTCTGCCACCTAACCATATCATGTTAAAGGCATGTTTCATGCTTTGTGGAAGTGATGTCGTGTGACAGAAGGTCATTCTGATTGGTCAGGATTAGAGGTTCTACTGCAGCTCAAAGGTTTGATGTGTTTATGAATGTGCTTATGTGACGGGGTTCTCTGTTGGGACTTGGTTTGAGGCGGTTTATTGATCTCCTGGTAAATCCACCAATGTGCAGCAATATTTACAGTGACAGCATATGTACAATATGTACAATATTTACACTGTTCTGGTATCCACTATATCTCCAGCTCTAAAAACATACTCTGTTACTTTCTACACTCTGTACTCCTCACTCTCCACACAAACAACTCCAAAATGTGTGTCTTGTCAATACAAAGCCCCGTCCCCAACAGGAACTCCCCAATTACCACCAATAACTGTGTTTTCCCATGTCCCCACAGCAATCCATAAATAAGACACATTTGTATCCACATTAACGTTTCCCACAGTTTAAACATACAGAAAACAATCAGAATATTCTCGTGCAGTGTGGCGTTTTGTGCGTCACGGGATGGTGACGTCACAGCCACATTGTGACATACAGTACCCCAGCCATACACTACTCACAAAAAAGTTAGGGATATTCAGCTTTCAGGTGAAATTTATGGAAAATGCAATATGTTCGTGCTACAGTGATATAATATCATAAAAGTAAGACATTTAAGTAGAAGGATGCACTACTGATTTCCTCATCTCAAAAAATTCATTCAACACAAAAGGTAACAACAATGGTAGTTACACCACAACAAAAAATTTGAACGTCTCAATATCTCGTCATGTGCCCTTGAGCATCAATTACAGCTTGACAACGACGTCTCATGCTGTTCACAAGGCAACTTATTGCCTGCTGAGGCATGGCATCCCACTCTTCTTGAAGGGCAGCCCTCAGGTCATTGAGGTTCTGGGGTGCAGGGTTTCGAGCCTCTACACGACGGCTCAGCTGATCCCACAGGTTTTCAATGGGATTCAGGTCTGGAGAGAGTGCAGGCCATTCCATTTGAGGTACACCAGTCTCCAACAGCCATTCCCTGATGATGCGGCCTCGATGAGCAGGAGCATTGTCGTCCGTGAAGATGAAATTAGGCCTGTGCTGTTCATGTAGGGGCACAATCACTGGATTAATGATGTTATTCAGGTAGTATGGGCTTGTCACTGTACCATTCACAAAGTGTAGGGCAGTTCTGTACCAAGTGGACACCCCTGCCCACACTGTAACACCGCCACCACCAAGAGCTGGCCTGGTGACAACAGTGGCTGATGCATAGCGCTCTCCCTGACGTCTCCAACATCATTTCTGCTCAGTGTGAATCGACTTTCATCAGAGAACAGCACTGAGGCCCACTGGTTCCTCGTCCAGCGTAAATGCTCCCTGGCCCATGCAAGACGATGATGCCTGTGCCTGGTGGTGTGGTCAGGTACCCGTGCAGGTCGTCTAGCACGCAGACCACGCTGATGGAAACGGTTTGGAATGGTCTGACGTGACACTTGGGTGCCTCTCACCTCTCTTAAACGTGCCTGGAGTTGAGTGGCATTCATCATCCGGTTTCTCAGGGCAGTGTTCACAATGTAGCGGTCATCAGCACGGGATGTGGCCAAAGGACGTCCACTTCTAGGCCTTTCTGTGACTCTTCCAGTCTCTCGCTATCTCTGTTGCAACCTGCTGATGACACTCTGTGACACTCCAAGCTCAGTGGCCACTTCTGTCTGAGAACGTCCTGTTTGAAGCATCGCAATGGCAAGGGACTGTTGTTCCATTGTTAGGCGTCGTCTTGGTCTCATGATGTCAAAATGTGAACAGCATGATGAGGACAACTGTTTAAACACCAGCTCTAATTGAACCTGGACATTTATTGGTCAATTCAAGGATCACACACCTGCCGTGATTTTTGCCGTTAAGCTCCTTGTTAGAGAACAGCAACTTGTGCAAATTATTGAAACATTTAAGAGTTGGACATGTGCATTTAAAAGCTTAGAGAAGATCACATTAAGTTCACCTGTACAGGTTTGAATGCATTTTAGGCTTGTTGTGAAATTTCACCCAAAAGCTGAATATCCCTAACTTTTTGTGAATAGTGTATAAACCAGGGCTGTGATGATATGCTTTTGTCCTGATTCGATTCCAATTTTTGGGTGCCGATTCGATGTAAATTGCGATTCTCACAATTCTTCGATATTGCTGATTTTTGTAGATTAAAAACAAAATAAATGAATAAAACTTTCTTTTGCTTGTTATTTTTCTTAAATTCAATGAGGAAAAAACATTACGGTAGCCAGACCATCATTCTGCTGTCATTATGCCCAAAAAGACAACTAAAAAAATCAATAAAAACAATAAAAATGACAAAAATTTTATAATGGATTATTTTTATTGATTTAAAAAAAAATTGTGAAGCAAAAAATCCTAATTTTTGATTTTTCGATTAGATTTTCCCACCCCTAATATAAACTCTGTAAAACTGTTGACTCTGTTTTCACTGTTCCCTCCCCCAGATATCCTACCGTAACCTACTCCCAGCATCAGTGACAAAACCCCTAACAGTCGTCGTACTGACAGGTGGTTAGACTGGGCAGCAAGTGGCTACACGGGACTGCGGGGGAATTTCTGGGAATATGACAGTCTGTAACACAGTCAGGTAGGTGGGTGTGGGCAATATTTTAGTCACAGCTTAACAACGTGGTTATGCGCATGTGTGGATGGATTTGTTTTTGAAAAATGTCACGTGGATTGTTTTTTTTTTTAACTCTCCAGAGGAGGGAAGATATTCGGTTTTTACAAAAGCCCGGCTGTTCATGGTCTTAGAAAATGCTGTGAGTCTGTGCCAAATATGGGCTAAAAAAATGAGTATTTGTACCAACATTTCTTTTCCTATCTCTGCATGTCTCAACTTTGAGATTTTCAGCTTTACTTTGTCTCTTCATGAGCCGTATTTTGCCTTTCTTTGGAGTTTTGATGACTTTCAAGATGGCTTCATAGCTTTATATTCACAACTCTACAAAACTCTGAGTCTGATGCATCCAGTTCAGGATAATTTATTTATTCTGCTGCAGCTGTGGAACCTTCTTAGAAGGTTATTTGTTATCTAAACAGTATAATAAATCTAAACCGGGTTTAGTTCCAAAACACCTTTTCAGTGTTGCACAGTGATGCACCCCCATAATGTGTCATTTACTTTTCATTTATTACTAAAAACATGCTTCCGAGGCTGGATCAAAACCTTTTATTAATTTAATTATTTTACTGAAAATGCAAATTCAGCACAAAGGTCCAGTAATTAAACCCACCCACCCGATGCTGTGAGTCTTTAACAACACCATTCTCCTCTGTTACATCATAATAACAACGAACGTTGCCAGATGTCACTGCAAAGCTTCTACTGGTGCTCGCATGATCACTAAAGGTCATAATTAGCAGCACATATGACAAACAGCTGGTGATAATTCAGGTTGCAGCATTAAATCAGTGTGAAAGAAGAAACCCAATGAGATGATGTCGCTGGAAGAATGGCAGTCAAAGCACAAATGATGGGACGCCATCTGGAGAAACGTGTCAGATACTCATCAAATCAACCCTCTGCTGTCATTTATTGGCAACTTTAGTTTTTATGTGCAGACTGGTGAAGCAGAAAGGTGTAATTTCAATCAACACAGTGCCTTCAGAAAGAGGCAACTGGTTTAAATTAAGATTGAAGGCAAGAAAGGTTTATTACCTTATTATTTTAAGTTTTTTGCTGCTGTTTGTCTGTCAGCACTTTTACTCCAAAACTGCAGGACAGAGTTTCATGATGTTTTTCTGAGAACAGGGTTTGATCGAACTTCATTCATTCAGTTTTGGGAGGGATCCGGATCGCCATCTGGATCCAGGACATTTTTTTAAGGATTTTTTTTTTATCATTGTGAGATTTTCAACCATTTTCAGCATAAATTCATATAACTTCATAAGTTCCTAAAAGATTTTACAACGTATCAAAGATAGATCTGAAATGCAGCAGCGTTCTGGATAGTGCCATCCAGAAGGGGAAAAATGGCAGGATCTCTGGTATTTTCATCACTGCAAGAGAACTAATTAAGATATAATCATGCAACAAACATGGCAATATGGCCGAGACACAGTGGGTTCATTATCAGTGTATCCATGAATCTAATAGTGAATCCATATAAAATGAATGTAAGACTAGAACATCGGCTGGAAATCACTATAAGGGAGGAAATGAGCGGCTTGGCGCAGGTCTGCGTTCTCATAGAGCTTTTCTAATTAAACAAAGGAACAGCAAGCAAAGTCCAACTAATGAAGGCAGGCATGGGCTCAATACCACAGAGAGAGCCGTTGTGACTAATGGACTGACAAAGAATGGCTGCAGCCTCTGGGTTTTAATCTGGAGGGTGTGATGAGGTGACAAGCTACAGGTGTGCAGTCCTGAGGTGCAGCTGCAGGCAGAGAGGGAGGAGAAGCAGGGACAGCGCAGGAAGGCATGACAATCCTTTATGTGCATCCAGTAAACAGACCTGTTCAGTTCTCTGTGGTCATCAGAATATTTACAGATTCTGTTTAGTCCTCAAGATTTTGGCAAAAAGTGTGTAAAAGTTAAGCAAAATCTGCAAAAGAGCGGTTGATTCTTCAGCATTTAAACACCTTTTGCAGGTTTCTGATCACTTCTGCAGTTAAAGATCATATTGCATGGGAATTTACTTCTGTGCAGGTGACACTGTGTGGATGCATGCCCACCAGGACAGCTTGTTGGACTCCGACTGGAGACTCTGCCTGGAGACTCTGCGTTCCTGTTGCACTGCTAAAACAAATCAGACATTTTAACTATTGTGTTTCTCTCTCTGTCAGAGGGGGTGCCACATCAAGAGCTACTGAAGGACAAGATGAGGCACACAATGAAGAAGAAAATGTGTTCATTTGTTGGTTAATGCAGAACAGCTTCTGTTTGTATAACAGCTAAATGCATCAGATCCTTTGTTTATCTGACCGTGAGACATTCCTCCTGTCCAGAACTGTGTTTCACCCCACACATGCAGACAACACACACACTGAATCCACTATGCACTTTGTTTTTCAGTATTTTTTCCTCTTGAAATGGACTGAGACCTGCGTCTGTAAGTCTAATGAGAAAAATTCTGATTATGTTACATTTAGCAAAACAAAACCTTAATCTGAACATTTATAGTTTTACATCCAAGGTCCAATTTTTTTCTTTTAAGTTTCTTTTATCTGGTATGTCTGCACACGCACACACACACACACACACACCATTATTTAATTATATTAATGATAATCTTTATCTACCTAAATCAGTTTATGTTGTAGGTGAAAGTTAGAAATGACTGATGAAGATGTTTCCTCTCCAGCAGAAAGCAGAAGACTTGTCTCAGTCTCATTCTCTGCAGCACTTCGGCTTTGATCTTCTGCAACTGATTCATAAATCAAGCCGAGTTTTATTGAAATACAGTCACTGTTTCAGGGCCACCTGCACATTACGTCCCTCACACTATGTGTCACAGCACAAGTGCTTTTTCCACATATGTCGGTGAGATCACTTCAAGTTTCTTCCACTTTCTTCAGCCCAGCTGATGGAGCTGGACTTCAGCTTCTTTCTCCTTCAGTCACTGATGTTAAAAGGCCAAATTATTGTGTACTTAATGTTTTAACAAATGCAAAATAGTGAATTAAAAACTAAAATGTGGGAAATCATTGGAAAATTGCTGTCTGCCGCATCTGAATCTGCACCGTTGCCATGGAACCGTTTAACATCCTGCTACTCTTCATGAGACAGCAACAGGATCTGCGTCACTTATTGTTACCGTTAATGATGGAAAAAGATTTTAAAAAATCATATTTTTTTGGATGATTTAGGATGTTGAGTTTTAGAGCAGAGAGGCAGTGAATCCAGAGTCCTTCATCAAACTTTCCAACATGCTAATGATGCTAACACGGGTCTCGTCTCAGGAAAGTTGCACAAAAATCACATCAGTTTGTGAAAAAAGTGAATTTGATGGATAAATACAAATAACTAAAGAGTGCTGAAATTTGAATGAGCTCTGCATCAAGTCCTTGGAAAACGCAGTCAGAACAGGACATAAACAGATGGAACAGATGCACAAAAAATTTCTCCTGAGAGCCGACAATCCTTCAGGAAATAAACGCTGATTCACGCAGTAGTTTGGGAGATTATCTGCATTTCCAGAATGCGTGTCCTGCAGCATCCGCTACATCATACATATGTTAATGGACAAGAAACTGTCACAGGCAATAACTGTGCAGCTGCTGAGTTTAATCTACTGCTTGGCCTAGTTCTGTGTTTCACCATTCACCTCTTCTCTGTTCCTCCGTCTCTGTCTCCTCTTTAATTCCTCAGCTTCTGCTGCTTCCAGCCTTTTACGTGATTCATGTTCTGTCCACTTGAATGCAGCCTGCTTTAGACTAGCAGGGAGATGAAGGTGTGAGATGGTGTGTGGTTGAATCAGCAGAGTGACAAACATGTCATTCTGACACTGAAGCTGACGGACACCCCCCCCCCCAACCGACCCGACCCGACCCAGGCCTGTTTATAGACTGGTGCATACATGATATGAGGAAAACTTTAGGTTAGAATTATGCATTTAGTTGAGACGTTTAGCGGTGAGACGTTCTAACGAAGACAGAAGTACAAGCGTCTCGGAGAAACGCTTGACACTTGAGTCCATGTGAAAGTGTTTACTCACCCGTCAGCTGCAGAGTGACTTAGCATGACAGGTCTGAGAGCTGCGTGTTTGACTTTTACACAAGTCAGAGTGTCTGAAGCTGCGATTCCATTACACCAGGAATTTCTAAACTAAATAGCACAATAACAAAAACGCCAATGGAAACATCTACATTTCCCATGACCTCCCAAAGTATGTCCGCTCTGCAGAGGTCTTGTCTACTTTAAGAGCAAGGAGCATTTCCACTTTTATTTTAACTCTTTTTGTCAGAGGAGTGGAAGAACGTAGCGCAGTTCTTTGCAACAAATATTATGGTATTTATTATTTCTATTTTAACATAAGGAATATTGTGTGTGTGAGAAGAAAAAACAAACAAACAAAAAAAAGCCTGTAGCTATGGGATCATATACACTGCTAATGAAAAATAAGGGGAACACTAAAGTAACATGAAATAGTTTCATAAAATACTTTGTTCGTTCCATAGTTGAATGTACTGACAACAAAATCACAAATTATGAAAATCAAATGTTACAACCCATGGAGTCTGGATTTGGAGTTACACTCTAAATAAAAGTGGAAAAACACACTACAGGCTGATCCAACTTTGATGTAATGTCCTTTAAACAAGTCAAAATGAGGCTCAGTAGTGTGTGTGGCCTTAACGTGCCTGTATGACCTCCCTACAACACCTGGACATGCTCCTGATGAGGCGGCAGATGTTCTCCTGAGGAATCTCCTCCCAGACCTGGACTAAAGCATCCGCCAACTCCTGGATAGTCTGTGGAGCAACTTGGTGTTGGAGCGAGACATGATGTCCCAGATGTGCTCAGCTGGATTCAGGTCTGGGGAACGGGCGGACCAGTCCATAACATCAATGCCTTCGTGTTGCAGGAACTGCTGACACACTCCAGCCACATGAGGTCTAGCATTGTCTTGCATTAGGAGGAACCCAGAGCCAACCGCACCAGCATATGGTCCCACAAGGGGTCTGAGGATCTCATCTCGGTACCAAATGGCAGACAGGCTACCTCTGGCGAGCACATGGAGGGCTGTGCGGCCCTCCAAAGAAATGCCCCCCCACACCATTACTGACCCACTGCCAAATCGGTCCTGCTGGAGGATGTTGCAGGCAGCAGAACGTTCTCCACGGCGTCTCCAGACTCTGTCACGTCTGTCACATGTGCTCAGTGTGAACCTGCTTTCATCTGTGAAGAGCACAGGGCACCAGTGGTGAATTTGCCAGTCTTGGTGTTCTCTGGCAAATGCCAAACGTCCTGCACGGTGTTGGGCTGTAAGCACAACCCCCACCTGTGGACGTCGGGCCCTCATACCACCCTCATGGAGTCTGTTTCTGACTGTTTGAGCAGACACATGTACATTTGTGGCCTGCTGGAGCTCATTTTGCAGGGCTCTGGCAGTGCTCCTCCTGTTCCTCCTTGCACAAAGAAGGAAGTAGCGGTCCTGCTGCTGTGTTGTTGCCCTCCCACAGCCTCCTCCACGTCTCGTGATGTACTGGCCTGTCTCCTGGTAGTGCCTCCATGCTCTGGACACTACGCTGACAGACACGGCAAACCTTCTTGCCACAGCTCGCATTGATGTGCCATCCTGGATGAGCTGCACTGCCTGAGATACTTGTGTGGGTTGTAGACTCCATCTCATGCTACCACTGGAGAGAAAGCACCGCCAGCATTCAAAAGTGACCAAAACATCAGCCAGATAGCATCGGAACTGAGAAGTGGTCTGTGGTCACCACAGAACCACAGAACCACTCCTTCATTGGGTGTGTCTTGCCAATTGCCTATAATTTCCACCTGTTGTCTATTACATTTGCACAACAGCATGTGGAACTGATTGTCAATCAGTGCTGCTTCCTAAGTGGACAGTTCAGTTCGATTTCACACAAGTGTGGTTGACTTGGAGTTATATTGTGTTCTTTAAGTGTTCCCTTGTATTCAAATATCGATAAAAAGGGATCGTAAAAGTGTAATGGAAACACTTTTTGCTTTTATGTGACACCAGTGGTGACATGGGGGTTGTGACCAGTTCATTTCCAGTAAAGATGGAGCGGAGTGGAACAGTGAATTTCAGAGTTTTAGAAAGGAAAATGATGGAGAAATTCTTCAAAGAAGTTGCTAATTACTGTTCAATGGAAACACCTGCAAACTGCAACTGTTGTTTGTCGAAACTTAAAAATGTCGCTTTTATTTTGCAGAAAAATGTTGGAAACGCAGCTTGTGTGGGTGCTTGCTAGTCCACTTATTTCAGCAAAGCCCACTTTGAATTTAAATCACTATTTCAGGACCTATCAAACTTTTTTTTTGTGCTGCATTTTTCTTTTTTTTTCATGCTGCTGTGACCTGATGTCTCTGCTTTGCAGATGTAAGCCGTGCTGCCATGTTTTTCTCGGTGCTCCCTGCATCACTGGCATCCTGTTAATACACACCTGAATGATCCAGACCAGAAACTTACTAAACTTCTGCTCACTCACGTTGATTACAATCAGTCCATCAAGTGCATTTGATCAGCAGCAGCTGGTTGCTACCTCGCCTCCTGATTCCTATGGAAGCATGAAGGGTGGACTCGTGTTTTTCATACAAGAGTGCTGTTTTCACAGTTATACCACGAACAGCTAAACACAGACTGTCCAACAGCTGTTAAATTGTCCAACATGTTTCTGTGCTGTTGTCTCCGAGGTATCTCCATACCTGTAAACTCACTAGCTTAAACCTGATCTTAACATGAACCACGCAAGTTTCAACCTTCATGCAGCCCTTTAATCTGCGTTCCAAAGCGAGGTTAATGTCTCAAAGCCCGAACTTCAACTAGCTGCGCTCAAAAACAGACATGCTGAAATGCACACACACGCTCTCGATAGAACACTGCAGAGGAATGGAGGGACGACTATTTCAGACAAACACAAAGAGGGTCTTTCGTCAGGCGTTTATTTTCAAGGAGCACATCGCCGTGTTTGCATGCATCAGCCGTTAATGTTTGATTCCTGTCAGTCTTTTTACAGAGAACGCCTCTGATTTCCAGAGCGCCGGCTCTGATAATGATGATTTCAGATTTTAAAGTTTAACTAAACATCACTTTCACTTGTTTAATCAGACGTGTGCTGTCCTCACAACACGTGCCTATGTGAAGTTAGACAGCCAGCGAACAAAGCAGCAAATATTAAAAAGAAGTTCTCCACACAAGGCTTGCTTTTCTTGTTTCTTATTGAAGATTTTTATGAATTATATTTGCATTTCCACTTTTTCTTTTGTAACTGAAACATACAGAAAAGAAGAACAAATTACTGGCTGACACACACAAATCAATGCTACAGTGGAAGTTGGTGGCCTAGCTCAAACCTCATGTGCATATCACATTACCAACATATTTCTAGCAACAAAAATAATACAAACACATATGCCAGTGTTTTCTTAACATTAATACTTACAAAGACGAAAGTTTTCCAAGGTACAAGAGTATGAGGGTACATTTAGCGTGTATATGAGCTGCTGCTTTACTTTCATCGTACCAGGCAAAATACGTCAAAGACCTTTTCTATGTTAAGAGCGCTCACTCGCTCAGGTAACGGTATGATCGATATCACAAAGATTGTTTGCAATACAGATGTCTTACGCTGTCTAATTTTCGATTTTAACATATTTAACCCTTTTAAGCATGGACTCATTCTTAATATTTATTAACTATGAACTCTTGTTTTTTAACCTTATTTATGTACATCATGAACAAAATAGAATTAGTACGGTCCTTGGCCAAAAGGCATGACAAGACGTGTGTTCGAACGTGGTTTATTTTCTGATTTTGTCTCGTCTCAGACTTGACAGTACTGCTGTTCTGTTATGTCTGTCCTCCAGCCTGCTGTACTTGTGATTGAGTCATAAGCCTTGATTCTCGATGAATGGTCATCATCATTCAGCCGGGGTGGGGAAACCAGACCGTGAGGTGTTGCGAGAGGTCTTGGACTGGGATGTTGGCAGCAGATCTGTTGGATTGTTGTGTGAGACCTTGTGGATCAGTCATACTTATGCTCGCTCATACTGAGATATGGCAGAGCTCTGCGTTGGCTCTGCCATCTTCCTGACGGCTACTTGTCTGTGCTTTCAAGGTCGAAGCTGATTGGTGTTTTAGTTCACAGCTGCCTCCCGCAAATAGGGCCTTCATCTCAATGTGGCAACCTTGATTAAATATATAAAAGAACACCTGAGAACATGGCTTCCTGTCCTCTGTGGAAGGTACGACCCAGAATAGAACAATATCAAAGTTTTATAGTTCGCCTGTGACATGGAATATTTATGAAAATGTAATTCTTATTTAATCATTCATAACATATTATAATTAATATAATTTCTTTTTTTCCCCTCAGACAGAATGGGAACCTCCTTTACTCTTCAGTCTGGAAACAGAGTTGTTTGCAGTGGTTTTCAATCCAGAGAAAACAAAAGGAGAGAGTTGTCTGCACCTGGAGGTGGGCGCAAACGTTGGGAATGACGGTCTTGTACATCTGCAGCACACGTTTAAGAGTTTAACCTCGTTAGTAGCGAGCATTCCTCCTGGAAAGCAAGTAAAACAAGTGTTCTTCCGATAAAGTGCTTTGACCTTCAAGAAGCAGTTAATAGAGATGACAGACAGAGGTCAGAGAGGGAAGATGGCAGAGCTAAAGAGAGTCACAGCGGAAACTGCTGAGCGTTTCAGCCCGCCACCTCGGAAACCGCTTGATCAAGTCCTGCTGGAGCCTCTCATTTCCCTGCAGGCCTCGTTAAAGATTCATCTAACTAATCATCAACAGAATGAAGTTAAAAAGCGGACTGTACTTTCACTAAGACATTTCCTCTAAATTAGGTTCCTGGTAACGGGGAAACCAGATGCATGAAAAAATAAACATGTTTGAATAAGACATGACTGGAAGTTGTACAGCAAACTTCGGGCTCAGAGCTTGTTTCTCTAAAGCACAGATTTAAAGTATAGAACACACATGAATGCTGGGAGGACATTAATGCATGCATGTGATAGCTGCAGGGTGTTCAATCTTTTATAATCTTTGGGTTTTTTGTGACATTTTACTCTGCAAGTCGAACAAAAATGAACTGACTTGCCAACAGGACTGATTTCAGGCTTGAAGTGTTGTGATCAGCGTTTCCATTATAGTCTTAAACCTTTATATGGAAGTATACTGTTGCCATGGAGTCTGCTTAGATGACAGCTCGAGGTCTTCTAAGGAGGTTTCTGGAGATGCACACAGCTGAGACACTGAAAACAACGAGCAGATATAAACTGAACCACCTTAAGAGACACAGACTGAAACAGATTTGTTTAACCAAAATGAAGCAGAAGAAACTAGAAGACCCTAAGTGGGTCTGACCAGCAGAATTAGAGCCTTTCAGACTGGAACAGACCAGCTGACAATGACTGTGCTGTTTCAAATGGGTGCTGACCAAGAGATCAATGAATCTTTACAGGAAGGTCCAGATTAAAATAAACCAATGATGCCAGGAATCCATGACTCAGACTGGAACAGTCCCAAATCTGGACTGACCAAAAGACCAGTCAGGACCAGTCAGGAAGTCCATAAATAAGAAAAGCCAATGAAGTCTGGTGCATACCGACCCATACTGGAGCACACCAACAGACTGACTGGACATGTAATGGACTATGCATACTGACCCAGACTGGAGCAGACCACCAGATCCAGATTGGAACAAACTTCTACTTGAAACAAGTTAAACCAACAACTGTCCAGCAGATCCAGACTGGAACAGACTCAGTCTGGAGCGGTTCCATATTAGCCAAAAGACCAGCCAGAAAGTCCCAAAGTAAGAAAAGCTATTAGTCGGGTCCAGACCAACAGATCCGGGTTCAAACAACCGTCTCAGGGCACTTTACATACACATCACTTCAAGCCATTTCATAGTGAACAGCCTAGCTGAAAGACACAAACTGGAACACACTGATAGACTGACAGGAAGGAATCACATAGAGATATAACAGACCAGACAAACAGACTCAGACCAACAGAACCAGGCCGACAGACCCGCTGATCAAAACCAGTCCAGACTGGAGTAAACTTCTGTCACAATTACGAGGAGTTGACCAGCAGACCCAGACTAGAACAGATCAGAGTAGATCTTTTTTATTTAACATGCAACACTTGTTTGCATGTTTGTTGCCTGCAGGGACTTAAATCTGCTGAGCGGTCTGCTGTCATGACATTTGTCTGACTGTACGCCCAGCTCGCCGTGCAGAGATGTGCCGTGCGACGCTCACACATATTTATGTGCATCCGCTGTATGTGCAAGAGAAGGCGAAGAATATAAAATAAAATTAGAGTGAGGCTGATGAGTTGTAATGCCCTCATTACTGACTGTCAGGCAGCACTTCTTATTCAGAGTGACAGGGAGACACATACACACCGCTGGAAGCAACTCATCCAATTATCTCCAGTGTAAATACTCACTAACACACACATGCAGACATGTATGGCTCTTGTGATATGGCTCTTCAGTCACACTTGTGAGCAGGTTTGCTGTCAGTGATGCACCCCCCTCCCCGACTCCCTTTCTGTTTGACCCTGACCAGTCAGTCACGGCGTAAACAACTCAGCGATTCCCTGCTGTTATTTAATTACCGTGTCGGCATTAACAGGATGAAAACAAGATGCACAAACCCGCAGACACACACAAACACCTGCCTGAAAATTCATCTCAGAAGCCCCTTTTTTTTTGTCTTTTCTTTATTTACAGTAAAGTGTTCTCTAAAAGCAGCATTTTAACAATTGCAACAATTTTATTTTGCTCCTTTCATCATGCATGAACAGATCTGTTTCAATAAATCATGTAAGTCTCAATATTTACATCAATAAAATAAGCAGAGCTGGTGTTTTCATACTTATTAATGGCATATTTATTTATTCATGACTCCATCTTTACAAAGCTCCCACTGAAAGCCAGCGTGTGGACTTCAAACTGAAAGTAGAATTTTTTTTATCTAATTGCTCCACATGTGTTCAAAGGTTCAAAATACATTTTAAAGCAGTAAGAAACACAAACTCATTAATTCATGTGCATAAAGAGTTAATGTTACATGATTAAAGAAACTGCTGGATCAAACTTTACATCTAATTAGCACATTTGTTTACGGTTTGCTTCATTCCACGTAAATAAAAGAAGTAAACAGCATAGAAAGGCAACGCGATGGGAAAGTCATGACACAACAGGAAGGTAAGCTGATCATATATTCAACCACTTTCTAGTCCCACCTTGGCATGATACTGTATTCTATGTTTGGTTTTACTGCATTGCTTCACGCTACAGTTGTTTGAGTCCATTTGCATCTAAAACAGCCACATTGCGTCAAAAATGCACAAAGCATGTCTGAACCCTGCAGACAGCTCTGTTTTAGGGTTGTCTTGCATTCTGCAAGACTTTTATGTACACACAACAGAACAAGGTTTGCATTTCTTTTCTCTTAACCTTCCAGAAAACTGTAAACCTAAACTAGCTCATTACTGAACACATTTCGACCTTTTAAACTATATTTTGACAAGTCTGGGACTCTGCTCTCATGGTCAGGAGTGGAGCTCTGATCAAGAGAAGCTCCACCTGATTAAAGCATCCTTATTACTGAAACGTCTGTCACATGAAGCCATGAAAAGGCCTCGTCTTTGCGTACAGTGTGTTCAGAAAACATCCCGCTAACCTGTAGCCCTGTATTTATTGGTATTTAAGATATTAACATTTTGTTTGGGGTTTTTTTAAACCAAACACACTCAAAGAAATCTGGAAAGTCGAAAAGTCTGATTGGATTTCATTTAACACCGCCATCCATCCTTTTTTACATCCTCAGAAAGATTTTTTATTATTAAAAAACAATTTAATCTATAAATATTTATCATCTGTCGACTGTTTTACCAAATGGATATTTAAAATTTGAACTTTGGGTCAAGATAAAGTACTGACTTTAGGGTCTGTATTGGCAAGAATCTGCTGATATGATATGATATCTATCACAGTATGGACCAACAATGCAATATATCATGATATATCAGGATGCATTAAGCAAGACAATATATTGCAATCTTTCTTTACTTCTAGTAAACACTGATCGCTGCTGCATGCTTGACATAAACTTACTGAATAAGAACAGAAGATCTACATTTCACTGCAGAATAAATACAAACTTTATGTACAAGATGAATAAAAAAATAAAAATCTGCCTCATCGGTAAAGAAGAAATAAAATGCTTTTGAATATTGTCGCAAAATATTGTGATATTTCATTTTCTTTGTTCTCCTTTAGTTGCTGAACGTCTGTCCAGCTTCATGTTAGAGCGACTCTGTCTTTCTAAGTTGCTCTTTATCCATTCCTATCACTGATTTCTTTGTAATTAATCAAATTAACTGCAACATGTTCCTAAAGCCACACATTGCTTATAATTGCAGCCTTTTACTGGCTCAGACAACTTCCCGTTCATTGAGGATTACAGCATTTGTTTCTGCACAGCTCTCTGCAGATCTCACCTGCAGCGACTTCAACCAGCCTGATGTCTGGACTTTTTTTTTTTTTTTTAGTTTGTTTGGAAAGTTTATTTAGATATGTCCAATAAAATAAAATAAAACATACAAACTTTGACTGGATAATGTCATCATCTCTGTGTTGGCTTTGCTGCTGTGTTTGGGATCATTGTCCAGTAAAACCAGCTTAAATCATCAGCCCTCCACCACTGTGCTCGGCAAGTCTTGCTTTTAATATTTGATATTTTTATGTTTTTTGTGGATAAAAAATCATTGCATTCTGTTCTACATAACATCCCTTCATTTGTATGGGCAAACTGTCCAGGTGATAGCACCTGGGATAAGCTCCAGCACACCCATAACCATGAACTGGGCTAATCAGGGATTAAAAAACTAGATGGATAAACAGTGTCCATTTTTTCAAGTGGAAATTTGGCACTCTGAGCAGAAGTAAAGCCTTAGTTCAGCCAACATGTGTGCAGCCTCTTCAGGAAAAACACAATCCTTTAGTAATTTGGGTGAACTGACCCTTTAAGACCTCCAGCAGGGTCAGACAAAGAGCTTTACTTCTAATAGACTTGTTGGAAGTTTCCATCAAGATGCATCTGATAAATGTGAGGATTTATGTGCACCAGGTTCCTCATGACCCCCATCAAGAGACAGTGGTATGCATGCAAACACTCACACCCGCCTCCCCCGCTGCGCAGTGAGGCGTGCTGAGCTAAACTGCTTTTCCAAACCCGCCAGCCGCCGTGCGGACAGCACCAGCTGAGTGGTGTTTTAAGGCGAGAGAGCCAATCTAGCCACGGCAGCGCTCCATTACACGGTCAGTGAGATGAGGTGCTGGCATGATGGAAATAGCTGCCTCTTTTCTGTAGGTCACAGAGGACGCTGGCAACAGAACAAGCTCCCTCACTTGCTGCGTGGGCTTACATCACAACATCCCCCCGATTCATCTCATTTCCTCCGCGCTCGTCTGAAAGCGTCCTGTTGGTTTACAGCAGAGATGAGGAGCGGGGGATGAGTCTTTAAAGAGGAAATGAGGGTGAGGTATCCCCACAGAGACGGCGCAGAAAGCAGAACAGGCAGGGGTGCAACCAAGGGCAAACCAACCTGATGCTGAGCGTGAGCGGCAACCAGCCACTCATGAGCTATGCAAATATGTCAGTATGCAAATGAGCAGTCCCGCTGAGGGACTGTTAATTAAAGAGAACATCGAGTCAAAACAAAGGAGCTAATCACCAAACAGATGCACACACATCCAGAAAAGTAATCACATGTGCTGCGGGTTAAACACGTCATCACGGTGAAGAGCATCACCTCCTTTGCTGGCGAAATGACGCCATAAATCAAAGAGCATCACGCTGCCTACTGTTCATCTCTAAAACAAACCGCGTTGTTTGTTCAGAGTCTAATCAGATCTAAATGCTGCAGCTTCACAGTTCAGTCCACGACTTTTCCGAGAGCAAAACTTCGCTGAAAGTCCCAAACAAACAGACAAGCAGCCTTTTCTCAGCCACAAGAAGCGGACTGCAATAAGTACAGGTCAAAAGCAGAATGCGATTCTCGCATTGTCCTTTTCTTAACTGCTGTCTGTCCGTAATTACTGAGCACTTTGGGTCCCTGCAGATAAGAAGCAGTGACTGTACTGCTGATAATTAAATGAGAAGAATGTAGAAACACTCGAGATAATCAGCAGACGCTTGTAGAAGCTCAGTGTCCTTTAGCGGTGTGGACAGAGCGAACAGTCAGAAAATCCTCTTGATGACATCAGCAGGAGGGATGAACTTGTAGGATGATTCTTATCAGCAGACACCTTCTCTGAATTCAACACCAACTGTTATATATCTGGGTCCATGAAGGGAAATGTTTGACACTGGATTGGAAATTTTACCGTTTTGTAAAGTAGTGATTTGATTTTGTCCCATTCTTCCTGAAAACATGTCGGCATGCAACAGGACGAGGTCGTCAATTCAATCTCTTCTTTCTCGGCTGCCTTGTTGAGAAATGCAAGACATTTGGGAGTAGATGTGGTCCTGAAAGTAGCATTGCTGTAAAAACGCAGTGAAATTTCAATGCTGCCACCACAGAGCCTGCTTTTCTGCTGCTGCGCACAGTCTGGATGTTTCCTTTGGGCTTTGATCTGAAGTACACAGCTTCATTTTTTACAACAAAAATTTGGAATTTTTATTGGTCTGACAACAGTCCTGGTTTCTATTAACTGTCCTGTAACTATCATCAGTTGAATGCCAACATCCTGTCGCCTTATTGTAGCACTGTAGCTGTAGTTCAGGAGAAAGTTGGATGATTAGTTTTAGGCTTTACTTGAACACGTGCCGAAGTGTCCTTGAGCAAGACGCTGAACCTGCATTGGCCCCTGATGTGCCTATCGGGGTGTGGGTGTGTGTGTGAATGGGTGACTGTACTGTAAAGCGCTTTGAGTGATGGGCGTAACTGGAAAAGTCCATTTACCTTTCAGTGAAGAAAAGAAAGAGAGTGACAGGACAAAATACGAGACATGAATCAACACCAGGCTGATTTTTGTTTGGTGGAGAGAGCTCAGAGAAGAGGCAGGATGCAAGGTTTGGGGTAGTTCCTTACTACCCCAGACTTTGGAGCGATCCCACCCTTTTGTCCATCAGAACCTGGTAACTTTTCTTGTCTTTGTAAGGCTATGGGTCATTATGAAATGTCTGTCTTCCCCACATTCTTTTTGGATTCCCTTCTCTGCAATTGCCTCCCTGCCTAATTTTCATCCCCTGTGTCCCATTTGGCTTGCTTTCCTCCCAGTGACAGGACCGGAATTGACAGGATTTTCACCTGTGTTTTGTCTTTGTGACACGCAGAGAACTGATGGTATCTACATGTGTTGATCTGCCTTTGAACCAACTGTCCCAGCATGGCTGCACAACATCCTGCAGCGGCACACCAGCCCAGCTACTTTGAGCTCAGTGTGACCGTCATTAGTTTTTCAGCAGGACAGCAATCTGAAGAACACCTGCAGGCTCTGCAGTGGTGCATCACAGGACCTGGCCTCCATCGATGAGATGGTCTTGATGAGTTGGGGCTCAGTGGGAAAGAAAGCAACAAGTGCTGCACATGTGTGGGATGAGTAATGGAAAAAGTACAGAAGAAGGTGATAAGTCACCTTTGTGTGAGCTTCCATTTCCTCTTATTGAAAATGAACCGGAGGTGTGACTGAACACTTACTTGAAATGCAAATAAAGTGGTTCTAAAAAAAAAACCTTTTTAGCGTTCTCTGCAGGTTGCTTGCACATTACTTGTGGCACAGACCGTATTTAATTATTCTGTGTGTCAGTCAGAGCCCTGCAGCCACTACTCCCCGCCTGCTCTCAGCGTCGGTAGCATACGGGACACCCTCCGAGGCCGTCAGGGCCCAGAGGATCTGCAGGATTTATGCAGCTCTCTGCACCCTGTCTGAGGTTAATGGAGGCTAAAAGGAAGCCAACGAACCTACTTTGGATTTCTTTTTTACGGGTAATCAAACATGAGTCATGCTCAACACTGGGGTGAAGCTGTTTTGTGTCACAGAAAGCATTGTTGTCTAACTGATGGGAGAGAGGTGGCTTTAATAAGAAGCGAGCTTTTCGGATCTTTCTGTCTGCTCGCCGGTGCTCCGCAGTGCTTGTCCTCATTCCCAGATAGATTTATCCCCGCTGCCTCTCTCTGCTCTGTAAGTCACACATGTTCCCTCTGAGATGCACCTGCTCAGTGCATGAAAAAAGAGCTATATTACATTATGATCACAGCTCTACACCGGCAGCAGAGAGCAGACTGAACCAACACAGCAGATTCTCTACAGGCATTTCTTCCAACTCTCCTGTCTGCTGAGGCACAAAGGGGAACAAGCACTGGGTTTACAGGTGCTAAATGAAACCAGAACTTAGCATTTCTGTTCCAGAAACACTTTGGATATATACTCATTTAGGCAACAGACGAGATTCCTTGTTTAAGCAGGAAAGAAAATCACATCATGATAAATGGACAGTGTTGACATCATCATCATCGAAAGCCATCTGTGCTTTATTTAATGCTGGGAATCTATTTAGTATGATGCCAGTCTTCTAAAAGTGATTATTATGTAATCAGGTTTGTTTACATGACTGAACTGAAAAGGCCAGACATGAGGAAATACAAAAGTGACTTTCCTGGATCCTGTCTAGTTTTTGGGGCGCCACTATTGACTTTTTTCTATTTATCGACTTTGCAACATGGCATCACTGCAAGCATTTTGGTTGCACTGCCGCTTTTTTTACGCTGTGTGAATGTGCAAACATTCATCATGCAGGAAGAGCTCATGTTGTCTTTCCAGGCTTCTGTAAAACCCATCAAAACCCAAGATGTCGCACAACTTCTAGAACTGCTTAAACGTACTCAAGTACTCATTCAAACACTCAGCATTAGTACAAACTGCTTCTCTCGAAGTTCTGACCTTTGCTGACAAACTTAATGAAGTTAAGAAAAGATATTCAGAAACATTTGCAAAAGACAACCTCCAACAACAAGCTGTGATGTGGGGATGCAGGATGGAAGCATCCCCTTTCCTTTTATAGAGGATGCTCCCCTATTTAAAGTTTCTTTAATAACATTAATAGAACTAGACTTTCTCATATTAGGACTCATAGAAAAACCAAGTTATGTACCATAAATATGAGATGAGTAAATTCAAAACCACCCTGAAGCAGGACAAAGATCTGACAGAGGCAGACAAAGTCAATAGAATTGAGCAGAATATGCAGCTGAGAGAAGGCAGCAGGTGACTGATGGGAAAGTCATACCTTAGAATCCCAGCCAAACACCAACACGGTTACATCTTACCTCAAACACTAAAGTAATCCCTTTGCAGTTCTACATGCAAGCCCTGTGAAACCCCAACAGGAAGCCCAGAACCTGCTGGAATGTCTGGTTCCCCGGCGACTAAAACGTTCACGTTCTGGCTGCCTGAATCTAATGCAAGACATTAAAGTCCCATTTCCAGCAGTGGGTCCAGGTCAGTATGTCAGGGTTTATGCCGATAGGTTACCATACCTTTACCTGGTAGGTGGCATATCAGCAGGCTGGTGGTGGGTACCTCAGCAAGGTTTGGCATGATGTCATAGCAGTGCAACACTTTCTTTGAATTATAAGTGAGTCAGAGACAGAAGAAAATGGTGGAAATCCAGCAGTCTGTGTTCTTTTTTCTTAGCACACAGCTTTAAAAACACTAAAACTTCTCAGCATATTTAAACTTGGTGCTGTTTAGGCCAATTTTGTAAAAAAAAAAAATACAATATTTTTATAAAATATGACAACACTGCGATTGACTGGCGACCTGTCCAGGGTGCACCTGCCTCTCCTCTGCTACTTGCTGGGATAGTGTCTCGCTTCTCTTTGTCTCCAAACCTTTAAGTAGTAGCATGCACATATGTTCATGCTGCTGCTTTTTGGTCAGAATAAGAATGATACAAACTTTCCTGTCAGTCTCCATGAGTTTCCAAATATACCCAAAAAAATTTGCTATACATGTAGCTACTCCTTTTTTGAAAAGGAGATTTGAATACTCAATAAATATAGAGACATAGACTCTGGGTTTTCAACATGGAGCAGCAATAAGGGTAGGATGCTTCCAGCCAAATGTACCTTAGGAAGAAGCAGAAATGTGCATCTCTTTCAGATGACCATTTTACTGTTTTTGTTTTGCTCAGATGTGTTTCTTCATTTAGCCGCTCAGCTGAGTTTGCCTTTGCTGCACAGATTGAAGCGCAGTTAAATGACATCCTGATGCCAGAAAAGTGTGATCAAGTGATGCCATAAAGTCAAAAGAGTCAGATAAACCAGTGTTTTTCAACCACTGTGCCATTGCACACTGGTGTGCATTGAGAGATTGTCAGGTGAGCCATGGAAAATGATCTTTTTCAAGATATTTGGAAAGGAACAACTTCATATTGTTACTATAGGCTACAGAGTTTTATTTTTTCATCACTTTGTGTTTGTGATGTTCCCGGTAATCTTTTCAAGAAAAAAATGTACCTTGTTTCAGAAAAGGTTGAAAAACACTGAGATAAACTACTAACATGAACAACACGATACTGCACACCTCGAGAGCCGTTGCCACTGTGCACTTTCTGCTGACTTACAAAAGAAAATAAGATTTTCCAGTGAATCACTGGATTGCAGTGTGTCAAGCTCCATCCCTGTGGGTTGAATAGGTGGGATTGAGACCCCAACTGAAGGGCCCCAAAAATACAGGGAGCTTGACTGCGTACCGACTCGTTCCAGCCAACAGAGTAACATCTAGGTCAGACTTCTGCTCCTTTTGGACCATTCTGTCCAATCTCAGTCTAAAATGTTCTTATTTGTGGCTCTTTGATGATGGAGAACTGGGACACAAAACATCACCAAAGCCTTCTCTGAAGACTTGTCTCTTTGGGAAGCCTTCCCTCCCTAATAAACCACTGTGACACCGCTTTTCAAAGGCATTTTATGCCTTTAAGTCAAACCCGTCGACTCATCTGCTGCAGCTTTATGAAAACAGTCATGAATTTATCTTTGAATGCTGCAATGATCATTTTGTTTCCATAGCTAATTATTCATTTTGTGTGTTTGGGAGCCAAACATTTTTCTACATTTGGTTTTCTGTGGAAAGCTTCATCTGTGCAGACTTTCAAAATCTTGAGTTCATCATGTGTTACGCTACAGCGTTCTTCAAGCACTTTCCAAAGCTCTTATTTGGATGTTGGCAGCTTTTTGCTTCTTTCTGTGTCAAGCTGATGCCACACTGCTTCAGTAACGTCGGGTTCTGGGCCCTGGGGAGGGTCCAGTGCCTCATAAGACCTTTGGAAAAGGTCAAGTACCGGGAATGGACACAAGAGGAGTGAAAAAGCAACCAATGTCAAAAGAAAGACTCTTCAGATAACCTGAAGAACCGCTGTTGAAGACCACTTCAGAAGATTACAAGTCTGGCTACTTAGAAATACAAAGGGAGAAATTCAGGGCAGCTTTTCTATGAGGTGGTCAGGTCTAAACCTCACTGATGTTGTTCATCTACCATGTGCTATCACTGTTTTACCTAAATATCAATTATACAAACTCTTCTCTCTGCATCTACATCTAATATGTGTTGTTTCTTAGTCATTTTTAAAGTAGTTTTATTCTTGGAGTCCTAACTAACCTCATGAAAGGTCCTTCTGAGGTCGGATTCAACTTAAACTTAAAATAACTGGAGGCACCTCAGCTGGCAACAGGTTTCTACTGATGGGAATGATGTGGAAAACTATGAAAATGCTTTGCAGCTGCTGTGTATTCATCTGAAATCAAATATATCTATCAAGTGCTTAACCTCAACCTCATGAGACTGAATCTTTTCTGCAGAGCTACAAGAACAAATTCAAACTCAAGACTTTATGATCACAGAGTTTAACTCCCGACTCCCACACGCGCCGCCTTCGCATGCAGATAGACTTTTAATAGAAATCAATTAAAGTAGCTCCTTTGAGATTCAAACAGAAAAACCATTCATCTGTTTCTCTCAAGGTGAGAGATGCTCAAAGGAATAACTCAGCATCGGGGGAGGAAGCACTTTTCCTATTCTCATTCAGCGCTCTAAGCAGCAGATCTTTAAGGTGGTCCTTGACCAGAAGATGGCACATGTCAAAACACTGCAAGTGTGCAGCAGAAAGAAATACGTAATCATACCAAAACTACCTGGTTTAGAGGATGTGGTACAATGAGACCATAGGCTAAACCAGCAGCTGAATATTCTCACTTTAATATTTAAAAAAAATGTTTTGCTTGTGTATAAACGGGCTGGATGAGCATTGCTGAACTGTAACATCATTGTTTATTGTTATATAATAGGTTCTGGGATGATGTTTACTCTTGCAGTCATATTAAAGAGGCTCCCTTTTATTAATCCCGTTCATCCTTTCTGTCTGCTTTCATCAGACGTCCCAGATGAGCCTACAACGGAAGGACCACCACAGCCATGAATCATTCATACAATCCAGGACTTTCACTCCTCTTCAAACGTTTTAGCATAATCAGAGGTGAATGACTAAAGCAGACAATAAACAAAAATCTGCAGATCCAAAACTGCAACACAGCAGAGACCTTTCACTGCACCTGATTCCCCAGTCAGGTAACATCACATTTAATGCTGTTTTGTAATGTCTTGTTACAAAACAGGAGTCAACTGTTCAGTCTGGTTTTACTCCCAACACACTCTGTGACCGTCAGATGTACTTCTGACTGTTGGCTTTATTCCTGAAGGCTGGGGAGAACTTTGGGTTAAAATTTGTTAGACACCTCATGATTGGGGACTCGGTTCAGTTAGGGGGGTAAAATTCTTCCGACCCGAGTTTGCATTCACACAACACAAACTTTAAAAAACAATCTTTCTTTGTAACATATTTTATTCCTTGCGGCAGTAGTATCGAGAATTACTGAAGAAAAAGATGAGACTTAATAAAAAAGAACACTGGCTATTGAACGCTAAGCTTTCTTCAGTGTTTGACTGCGAGACATTTCTCCCATTCAGAGCGGCCTGTCATGGAACCCACCATGCCCTTTGCTCTGTATTCCACTTCCTGTATTTGGTTCACCAGAAGTGAGCTGAGACCCACGTTTGCAGGCGAACCAGAGATCCATTGGATCAAAGAAGTGAAGTCAGTTTTGCTGAAGGTCATTGAAGCATTCACTCCTCCCCAAACAAAGTGGTCATTCTGAGCAAATAAACTTGTGGATGCTTAGTCTCATTTCTAACAGGTGAACTGCCAAGACATGTCTGCTATGATGTCACCTTGAATTAGAAACACCTCTTTACATAAGTGGTAATTTGCACTTCAGTGTAGAGAAACCAGTTTGTCTGTTTTTAGTGACTATTTGGGTTTTTTCCTGCTAACAACCCAAAACTTGCTCAGTTTGATATAATAAATAAAATAATGGGCAAAATAATGATGGCAGTTTCCTTTGGGTAGCTTTCTGTATCAGAGCATCATGGCACACGATAAAAAAGAAGGCAACTAACAGGCTCTGGTGTTCTGTGAAACTAAGATGGAAACTCAAAGCAGAATCTAACAAGTCAGTCTAAAATGAGAACATTTAAGTTACAAACCAAATCTGATGTAAACTGTTTAGGCAGTTCAAGGGGTGAGCAGACACCTGTCCCCACTCATCAGCCAGGGTTCAGTTTGTTAGCTGATATAATCTGGGGAAATGGCTCAGGTGGTAGAACAGGTTGTCCAATGCCCAGAGGGTTGATGGTTCAAATCCTTCATTGTTTCCAGGGTATAAATGTTTGGTTACGGTCAGTGGACCTGCTGGCTTCCATCCAATCCCAGCATAGCTGCGGCTGCGTCACCGAGTATTGGTGGAGAATGAATAATGGATTCAATGTAAAGAGCTTCGAGTGCCTTGAAAAGTTCAATTTAAATGTAATGTAATATTAATATAATTGATTATAGCTTTGACATAACCTGCAATGATTTTCCAGTGGAAAAGTTTAATTGTTTTAAGAAGCCTTATGATTTTAAAGTGGCATTTCAACGCTTTAATGCAGACATCCTGTGCTGCATGGTGGTGTGGTGGTTGGTGCTACTGCATCGCATCTAGAAGGATCCTGGTTTGAGCCTCAGACTGTCTTTGTGAAGTTTGCATGGTGCATGTGTGGGTGAGGATAGTTGTTTGTCTCTGTGTTGACCCTGTGATGGGCTGGTGACCATTTGAGAGTGTACGCTGCCTGGCTGGATGAATGAATAGAATACAGACTTTCCAATTCAAGAATGAGTACTTAAGATGACTTTAACAAAATGGAAGGCATTTTTGAGTAACTCACCAAAATAAGACTCATGTTGTGTTAATTTATGTACTCAGAAAACTAACTTGAGGCAACTTGTGAACATAGGTTTTCTGATATATTTTCAGCTTAACATAAGTTGCTTCAACTCAAAGTCAAGAGTAGAGCTGAATGTCTATCCTACCCTCTTAATGTAGCTTCGCACACCACAACCTTTTAGTTGCAGCTGAATACCTTCCTTTTCAAAGTTCAACCAACTTTTTTTACAGTCAACCTTTTGTCACTTGGGGAACAAAAGTGATTTTCTAATGCTGCAGAGAAGGAGGTACAAAAACATCCATAATTTTCAGAGGTACTTGTACCTTACAAGGCCCAGCCTTAACAATAAAGCTTTTGTATCTTTATGAGACTATTTCTGCTCTGCAAAAACTGAAATATAAGATGAATATGCTTATTTTTTTAAAGGTAAGATAATTCTTAGTTTTTATGCCAGAGAATTCCTCTTGTTTTAAGAGAATTTTTACTTGTTTTGGAAAGTCTTGAAAAGCCAAATTTTCTTGTTCTGTTGGCAGATAATTTATCTTTTTTTAAGCAACATTTACCTCATTTTTGTATATTCTTTTCTTGTTTTTTTAGGGCTGAGTTTTTGCAGTGTGCATACCGATTTCCTAAAGACAAACTACAGAACTTTTGCCATTTTCCCTGTCACACGTCCCCTGTCGACGGCCAATTCGGCTTCCATCTTGCATCCTACCTGACCTGTTAGCTCTCTCCATTCCAGCTAAAGATGATCTTATGACTCTTGTTTTGTCTCTTTCTCTCTTTTAATTATCTTGCGTTTCTTTGCTGAATCAGACCTTCCAAGTTAAAAACCGCCAGTTCCTTATTATACCATAAAGCGAAACGTCACGTTGCATCCCGGAAGTTATATCATGCAGTTCCTCAGCCTCGAGGTGCTACTGGGTAGCAGCAGCTCTAGAAATACGCATGATAGATGTCACTGTGTCATCAAACAAGTCTGGGACGTGGAGTTTTAATGTCAAAAAGTTACAGAATGTGTCTTTTATGTGCACAGATCTTCGTAATAAAAGCAGAAATCAAGTCTAGATGTGATATCAGAAAAATGTCTGGAGTTGCTTCTATGAAGTAAAGGCAAATTCTGTTCTGTGTTCTCGCTGAGCAACAAGAAGTATCCATGGCAGCGCTCTCTGCAGCCATAGCTACTGTCATCAGCTTTAACAAAGAACCCTGCAATTAAACATCACAATTCAAAAAGAAAAATACTCTCCGCTTTAAAACATTTTAGGCTTTCAGACGGCCCCCTGTGAACTTTCTCGTTCCTGTTCTTTATCTCTCCTTTCTGGAAGTTTCTCATTCCACCTCTATCTGTATTCAGCTCATTCATATGCAGAAAAGCCCACCAATCAGGCTTTCTGTTCAAGGGCACCTCCACTGTTGTCCCCAGGGGAGGAGGTTGGTGTTGCTCCTTTCACTTCTCCCACTTGAAACCTCTCTAACCTCCAAACTGTTATCAATCAAATGTGCAAATTGGACCAGAGAGTCTGGGAGATTTCTCTGCAATTAAGCTCTTCAGCTTCTGGTTTCACTGATTGGTCCCTCCCTGGCTTTGATCGTAATCAGTGAGCAGGCGGCATCAGGCTGAAAGAAATGAGTGCGCCCAGGATTTGGCTGCTGCTCACCTGCACAGAGCGTCAGAGCGGCAGGTGCGTCGAAGCTCCAGGCAGGTGGGTTTGTGCCTCTCCTGGTGCGAGCAGGACGGGACGATGGTGCGGCGGCGACGCTCAGCACACGCCTGGTCCGGGCACGAGCAGAACAGCAGCGGGTAGCTGAGTTCCCATGAAACACGCTCAAAGAACTGACGCAGGGCCTGAGACAGACAGGATGGAGAATAGAGATGGAAATAAATGTTTATAATTTTCTGTGACAACACACATCCCCCATAACGAAAACGCAAATACCTAGTCAGTACATCACTATCTTTAAATACTACGACCTATTAGGAGTGTTGTGATACTTATCACTAATTACAAAATCAAAAGAATGAGCTAATAACATTGTGTTCAGGATAACCGTGCTTATTTCTCTATTATCCCTACAATACTATAGCATAGCATACTATACTATACTATACTATACTATACAATACTATACTATACTAAACTATAGTATACTATGCATTACATTATTACAGTACACCACTATACTATACTATTCCATACTATACTATACTATACTATACTATACTATACTATACTATACTATACTATACTATACTATACTATGCATTACATTACTATAGTACACCACACACACCACATAATAATATACTATACTATACTATACTATACTATAATACACCACACCACATAATACTGCACTATACTATACTATACTATACTATACTATACTATACTATACTATACTATACTATACTATACTATACTATTCATACATAACATACCATAGCATAGCGTAGCTGGCATGCCATACTGTACTAAACCACGCTATACCATACTTTACCATACAATACCATTCTATACATACCACACCACACCATGACATCCTATACATACATACTAAACCATAGCATACCGTTTATATATATATATATATATATATATATATATATATATATATATATATATATATATATATATATATATATATATGTATATATATATATATATATATATATATATATATATATATATATATATATATATATATATATATATATATATATATATAAAACACTTTTGTTCAACCACTTGTTCTTTTTTTAAGTGCTGCACAAATAAAACAAACCTGCTATTATACAAAGACTTTAATGAAGTGAGCTAACATCTATGATTGTCAGAAGTATCACAATAATATGAGAGTCAAAACAATATTATTATTTTTAATTAATTATTTTTAATTCTCTGTTAATCTTGTGCATTTTAAGACATTTATCAGTTTTTTGTTGTTGTTGTTTTTTTTTTTTTTTAATGCCACATTGCATTTATCTAGTAGCATAACCATCATTAATAATTTGCCAGTGGTATACGTGTATGAGATGTTTAATTCTATTACGTTGGGGGAGATTTTGTCCTAAACTGTCCCCTTGACTGTACCTCTCTGGTTTACATCCTTACAATAGGTTCACATGTGTTCCTTTGATGATAGTAAATGTCAACTAATTGTCAAAGCCACATCTGAAAAGCCAGTATTTCATTATTTTATGTGTTTTATATGTTTCATGCATTCTTTCTGTTTAGCACATTCTGGTCAGTATTGACTGTTTTGAAAGTGTTTTATTGAAAAAAAAGTTGGCGTAACTTCTATTAACAAAGGAAAGGACCACCGCAGTTATCTGGGGGCTGCAAAACAGAGAAATGAAACATTGGGGAGGAAACTGGACCTTTTAAGTTCTTCTGAACTCTCAGAAGTTCGCTGTTGGGACCTTTCTGCCCTTCAGTGTGAATAAGTGGAGTGCTTGAAGCAGGACAAGCTGCAGCAAAGACTCCTGGGAATAGCAAAGGCCATGTGGTTCCACTGTGACTCAAATAGATGGTTGAATGGGTTCAGAAAGGTAAATAACTGAAATATTCATTTTTTTTTAGCTTTTTAGACGGATGTTTAAAGCATTTCCAAATAGTACACAAAAATCCCTGGAGCTAAATTTGGTTTAAACTTTATTCACAAGTGAGAGATTATCACATTTAGCAAATATTTCAAGTGAAGGGATACTAAAATAACATCTGCATTTTTATATTTATAAATGCCCTAAAAAAAACTCTTCCCCAGCCACTAAGACGTGAAATATAAAATAACTGAGCACATCAAATGGACTTTAGCTGCAAATCTTAAACCTTCTCGATTCATTTAGTAAATCATCATCTACAAAGTAGCAAGTTAAACAACTTGAACTTAATGCAGTATGTTTGTGGAGATATTTAGGCATTAAAGCAACAACACAGCGTCAAGGTTAAATCACATGTAATGTTTAATTATAAGTGAAAATGTGGATTTAAGTGGGAATTTTCTCGTTAAACCCACAGAGACTAATTGCATTTCAGAATTCTTCCATATGTCTTTGATCAGAGTCCACAGTTGTTTAGTATGGCTTCAAAGCTGAGGAATGAATTCTCTCTGCAGCTTTTATCCAAGATGTTTCAGGTGCAAAAATAACTTAATGATTTAAGGAAACTGTTTCAAAGTTGATAAGGTAACTTTATTCAGTGAAGATTAACATATACATATATATATATATATATATATATATATATATATATATATATATATATATATATATATATATATATATATATATATATATATATATATATATACATATATATACAAACACACATATATACGTACATATATGTATGTGTGTGTGTGTGTGTGTGTGTGTGTGTGTGTGTGTAAGCCAGAGGATGCAGTAAACTTTCTGTCAATCTTATGGTCCCTTTTTCCATCACCTGTGTGACACAACACTTAAACTCCTCCACCTTCATCCCAATCTCCATGTTAACAGCCTTCTTAAGTACAGCAATTCACTGACATTTTAACCATGATCACTACCACATGAACACAAATCCCCTTTTCCAGACATCAAGTATCCATTAGCGGCCTGAAACAAAGGTTTAGACCAACTTGGTCCCCGAGTGGGAATTGTGGGTGGAGCTTGAGTGTGCTGTTACTGCAGCCAGGGCTCTGTCAGCTATAGCCACATAGTTTGGTGTCATCATGAAGCATTTTGTCATTAATAGTTACTGACATGACATTCAAGTAGGAACAGTGTCCATGTATGATGGATTGTATGATGGATTGCTTGAAAGTTTAGTCACGTCTGTTTATTCAATTGGATTTGATCCTAATTAAAAAGCTGCAAGTACAAACTGCTAATGAACTGTTAATTAACTAGAATTAGAAAAGAGGATGTGACACCAGTGATGTATTATTATGGGCAAACCATTTAATGAGATATCGCTAAGATATACCTTAGTTTTTAAAATATACGCAAAGACACTGAGCTGATGGTTTAGTTTAAAGTCGCAAGAAAACTCATAAAAATATTTGCTTTTTTTGCATCACTGAGCTGTTTTATGACAGGTTAAATGGCACCCACCTTTTGACACCGCTTCCTGCTGCAAGGCTCCTGATTGGCTGCAGAGGACTGTGGGGGCGTGGCCTTGCTGCAGATAGAGTTATAGGCGGATTTGAGCCGTTTACACGTCTCGTTGAGGTTGCACGCCTTTGCTGCATCCAGACAAGGGTTGCAGGGTTTCCCCACCTCAGAGCAGGGGCTCATCTTTGACAAAGAAGAGTCTGTAAGAAGAAGAATGAGGATTTAAGAGGACTTACATACACACAAAAAACCAGAGACCAAACACCTTGCAGTCATCAGGAGGACCACAAAGTACTCTGGATACCAAAATATTTACAAGTCGAACATTAGGTCATGAGGTCAGCTTGTTAGGCTGAAATTGGGTCAAGCAACAGGATAATGATCCCAAACTCCGATCTACAGCAGAATGATTGATAAAGAAAACGGTTCAGACCAAAACACTGTGGTGAGACCCTCAGAGAGCTGCGCAGAAACCTCTTTCTTCATGACCTTACATCAAAACTGCAGGACATAAGGACAGTCTGTATAATTCAGGACGGCGGGTCAAACTGTAGCAATTACAGCCAACCATAACATTTTCAGACAGATGTTTCTGCCTCCAAATTATTCACAACTTCTCAGAATTCATTAAAAGAAACAAGCTCCCTCAGTTTCAGCTGGTTAAGCAGAGTGAGCTGCACATTGCACTGGCTTTTTACCCACTTCACTCTGGGCTTTAGGGATGCTTAAAAGGACCCAGTCTTGAAAGCAAAGCAACTTCCCATATGTTTTTAAATGATGTAGGAGTGTAAGCTGACTAAGAATAGATTAGTAGATACAAGGAAGCACATGACCTCCAGTACAGTGTCGAGTACAGGTCGAAGGCTTTGTAATGAAAGATCCAGGATGGTGCTTCTACGCGTTGCAAAGACTAAACCATGATGCTACATAATCCAGCATGTTCACGTTAGGCAAAACGCAAGCATAGAACCATTATTCATGCGTTTATTATCTTTGTTTTTTACTTATCCTGTGCAGCATCATATCATCAGCTGCTTTGTTGGGCCAAACTAATTTGCTTTGCCAAGAGGAGCTTTATGGATATGAGCCCCATTCTGATCGTTTAAATATTATTATGGATTCACCGATACCAATATCAGCATCGGTATCAGCTCAATACCAAGCGTGTGTACTTGTACTTGGTATTAATGAAAGTGTACCGATACCATAACCAATACCACACTAGTCAAGCCAGCGCAGATGTGTTTGATGACATGCTTCAGACATGCATTAAAAGAAATAAACGCCTTGAATGTTAAAATGTGACATTTTTTGTTACACTAAAACAGTGATCCTTACTGTTAATTGAGTCAAGACCAGAGGAGCCGCCACTAACCCAAAGAAAGGGTCCCAACGCTATGTGCCAAATCAAAATAAAACTTGTTGAAATTGTTAGATCTGTAATGTTATTATATTTGTATTGGTGAGGTAACTTCAGAAAGGAAGGGTCATTTATTACAACCTAATGAAATCTTACACAGTTATAACAGCAATAATAACCATAATGTTTACATAAACAGATTTGGTATCGTCAAATATCAGTATTGGCAGATATTCACATTTCAGATATTGGTATCGGATCGGAACTCCCAAAAAGTGGATTCAACTCAACTCAACTTTATTTATCAAGCCCTTTAAAACAACCAGAGTTGAAACAAAGTGCTGTACACAATCAGCAAAAATAAAAAAAAAGAATAAAACTCCACCTCCACTTGGTGGTGCATCTCTTGATTGGTGCATCCCTAAGTATTATTCTATATCTTTAAATTTCACTGTTACTGAATGTACATATTAATGCTGGCCAGGAGGGTTTGGGGACACAGAAAGGATAAAGTAAACGGCAAAGAAAGTTGAAGAGAGAGAGAGCTGGAACAAGGACAAGGAGACGCCAGATAGACGGATAGAAATCAACAGTATGAAACGTTCAATCTAAATGGAAAAAACCAGCTGCTACACCTGCAAGGAAACAGAACACCACCTGCCACATGTCCAAGAAAAGAAAACAAACAATTATCAGGAGACCTTAAAAAAACAGATAAACTGAGGAAGAAAGAAAAACAAAGTTTATCACAACAAGAAAAATATCATCCACACAAAGAGTCAGACATGAGCTGTAGCGGTGATTAAACCCACTGGACGATACAATGGCTGAGTCAGCTGCAGGTTAGTAAATAGGGAGCAAAATATCAGGAATGGATTGTGATTAGTGACTATGGGTTCATTCATTTTCTGAACTGTTTAGTACTCAGGGTCATTGAGAGCTGGAGCCCATCCCAGCCATCACTGGGCGAGAGGCGGGCTCACCCTGGACAGGTCACCTGTCCATCACAAGGAGCATAAAACCATTATGATACCTAAAAGGTTTCAAAAGTTTTCAATTTATTTTGCTTACACTTGTAGAGTTACTGCTTAAAACTGGCATGCAACTATTTTAAATAAACCTTTAATCTTTACACTCATCTCACTAACAATGTTGTCAAAGGGAACGTAAAAATTCTCTGAACCACTTTAGTTTTTAGGTTTTACACTTTAAATTTGCTACTTTTTTCACCAATGAAGCACTCAGCTCCATGCTTATGAATTCATTTTGTGAAGAAAATAAAAAAAAAAAAAAAAGGATAAAAAGTTCTGCTTGTTTTATTCTATTCTACAATTATTGAACAGACGCTTTTATCCAAAGTGACTTACATCTGAGAGTGAGAACAACACAAACAAGTAATCAAACAATACAAGCTATCGTCTGTCCCTGCCGCTGTCGACCATTTCAGCTAAAACTGCCCACAATTTCACATTTTCAACATTTCTAACTTTAAATGCTTATTCAGTCTCCAAAATGCACTTTTTTTCCAATCACATTTTGACAACTCTCTCTCTCACACACACACACACACACACATATGCAAAATGATCCGATCTCAACTGTTACTATTTAGATTTCACTCGATCCTGCAGTATGAAATGCTGCCTGCACGCCATATCAGGCCTGATTTCGGCAGCCAGAGCCCATCCTATGAGTAAATGTCACTCTGTAGTTCCGAGTGCGAACACACAAATGCAGACACCATTAAGTTCCAGCCCAACACGTCCAATTACTCGCCTCTAATGGGAGAGACAACTGTAACCTTGGCCCAGGAAAGCCCTTTAAAGTGTGGCAGTGATGACATTTTCATGAGTTATCCTTTACATATTTTATCATCAAATACCAACAACTCAAGTGCCTTTTGGTCACAAGCAGAGAAGTCAAAAGTACACAGAGGCTGGGTAAAAACCTCAAATTATCAAATAATTACTTTTAGAGGGACTGGAGCATCTTAAGTTCAGGTGACTCAACTTCCACAAGTAAAACAAATAGAAAACATGTTTACAAAGCCTGGATGGAGATGTGTTCATCAATGCAGACTGCAGCAGCTGCAGAGCAACAAATGCACCAGGATTGTTGTGCATCTCATTAGGAATCTGCAGCAACAACATACTAAACCACCAGATGCATCTATAATTGATCACATCTAACTTTGTAACAATTCAATTCAATTCAATTCAATTCAACTTTATTTATATAGCGTCAAATCTGCACTGCACTGCACTGATAAGCTCAAAGTATTTCCTCAAAACCCTGTCTTGTCCGATCACTTCTTATTAACCTTTGAATTCACTTTATTTGATTACTCACTGACCAAAAATAAATTCTACTATAGTAGATGTTTATCAGACAATAATATTACAAAATTTAAACAATCAATTGAATCAATTTTTTCACATCTACCATGTGTTAGCATGACCGAGAGTCCCCCTTTAAGCCTTACTCCTGCTCAGATTGATCAACATGCTGATACTATAACAGCTTCAATGCGTACAACCTTGGATAATGTTGCTCCCCTAAAGAAGAAGAAATTAGGTAAGATTATGAAGGCTCCCTGGTTTAATTCCCAGCTTCGAGCTCTAAAACAGGCATCAAGGCGTTTGGAAAACAGATGGCGTTCATCAGGACTAGAGGAGTCTCACTTAACCTGGAAAGAAAGTTTAAGCGTATACAAAAAAGCCTTACGTATGGCAAGAACAGCTTATTATTCATCATTGATAGAGGAAAACAAAAACAACCCTCGGTTTCTTTTCAGCACTGTAGCTAGGCTTACTAGGAGCCGGAGCGCTGTGGAGCCATGTATTCCTTTCTCACTTAGCTGTGATGATTTCATGTATTTTTTCAGGAATAAAATTGACACTATTAGAGATCAAATTGACAATACTCTTCCTTCTACCTATAATGTTGAGCCTGTTGTGGTCTCCGAAGCATCCTTAGAACCAGGATCTGACTTGTGTCTAAATAGTTTCTGTCCTGTCCAACCCTCTGAATTAACTAAAATAATAGCTTCATCTAAACCATCCACCTGTATCTTAGACCCTCTCCCAACGAGCCTCTTTAAGGACATTTTCCCTTTAATTAATACATCACTACTAAATCTTATCAATATGTCTTTAGTGACAGGATATGTACCACAATCATTTAAAACTGCTGTAATCAAGCCTTTACTTAAAAAGCAATCTCTGGATCCAGAGGTGATAGCAAATTATAGACCTATATCTAACCTCCCGTTTATGTCCAAAATTCTGGAGAAAATAGTTTCAGCTCAGCTACATGCCCACCTGAGCAGAAATAATTTATGCGAGGAGTTTCAGTCAGGATTTAGAGCTCATCATAGTACTGAGACAGCATTGGTGAAAGTTACTAATGACCTTCTTATGGCCTCAGACAAAGGACTTGTGTCCGTACTTATCTTGCTTGATCTTAGTGCTGCATTTGATACAGTCGATCATAACATTCTGTTACAAAGACTAGAACAGGTGATTGGAATTACAGGTACAGCGTTAAGCTGGTTTAAATCATATTTATCTGATAGACTTCAGTTTGTTCATGTAAATGACAAGTCCTCCTCCCAAACTACAGTAAGTCATGGAGTTCCTCAAGGTTCTGTACTTGGACCAATACTCTTCACACTATATATGCTCCCTTTAGGCAAAATTATTAGACAGCATGGAATAAACTTTCATTGTTATGCAGATGATACTCAACTATACTTATCCTTTAAACCAGATGAAACAAATCAGCCCAATAGGCTACAAAATTGTCTCATAGACATAAAGACTTGGATGTCTAGAAATTTTCTCCTCTTAAACTCAGATAAGACTGAAGTAATTCTCGTTGGATCTGAAAAACTCAGAGCTAAATTTTCCGGTTTTGTAATGAACCTGGATGGCATTACTTTAGCTTCCAGTGCTACAGTGAGAAACCTTGGAGTAATATTTGACCCTGACCTGTCCTTTGGCCCACATATTAAGCAGGTTACTAAAACAGCCTTCTTTCATTTACGTAATATAGCCAAAATTAGGGACATTCTGTCTCGGAGTGATGCAGAAAAACTGGTTCACGCTTTTGTTACTTCGAGACTAGATTACTGTAACTCTCTATTACTGGGCTGTCCTAAATATGCCCTGAAAAGCCTTCAGCTGATCCAGAATTCTGCAGCCAGAGTCCTGACCAGAACCAGCATGAGAGATCATATTTCTCCAGTTTTAGCCTCTCTTCATTGGCTGCCTGTTGAATCTAGAATAGAATTTAAAATCCTTCTCCTTACATATAAAGCCCTCCACAACCAGGCACCACTATATATCAAAGACCTCATTGTTCCTTATATACCAAGTAGAGTACTTCGTTCGCAGACTGCAGGCTTACTTGTGGTTCCTAGAGTCTCAAAGAGCCGAGCAGGAGGCAGAGCCTTTGGTTATCAGGCCCCTCTCTTATGGAATAAGCTCCCAGTTAGTGTTAGGGAAGCAGACACCCTCCCCACCTTTAAGACTAGGCTGAAGACTTATCTTTTTGATAAGTCCTATAGCTAGGGATGGTTAGCATCCCTTAGTTATGCTGCTATAGGTTTAGACTGCTGAGGGACATTTCCTGATACACTGAGCTTCTTTCTTTTTCTCTTTATCTCTTTCTTTTACCCCCCCCAATAACAGTGTTGCATCATTAACATGTATGTCTCCTGTCTCAGCAGGTCTCCCTGGCCGGGAGTAGCAGTTCCTGTTGTCTGTTGTCTTTCTGTCCTCTTCCCCCCACACAGCAGAGGCAGATGGCTGCCTGTCCTGAGCCGGGTTCTGCCGGAGGTTTCCTTCCTGTTAAAAGGGAGTTTTTTCCTTCCCACTGTTGCCAGTGTGCTTGCTCAGGATGGGAGATTGAGTTGGACTCAACTCAATCTGTTGGTTTCCTTATATAGGCTGTTATGAATTGGCCTTCATTATGTTTTCCCCTCTGTCTGTAAAGCGTCTTGAGATGGCATTGCCGTGATTTGACGCTATATAAATAAAGTTGAATTGAATTGAATTGTGGGTAAAAGAAAGAGATAAAGAGAAAAAGAAAGAAGCTCAGTGTATCAGGAAATGTCCCTCAGCAGTCTAAACCTATAGCAGCATAACTAAGGGATGCTAACCATCCCTAGCTAACAACAATAGATCCTCCAAAACCTGATTAATTATTAATTACATAAAATCACAACAGAAAAATTATATTAAATAGAGCAGAATTCCTGTTAAATTCTTTTTGTAGCAGATAAATAATGACATAAATACAAAGAGATATGAACAAAACCACTGAAAATGACAATAAAGACAAACTGGCTCCACAAAAGGAAAAAGATGCGAAAACTAACACCAAATGATTATAAAACGGTTCAGAAACCAGGTTTTCCTGAGCTGTCATCAGGCTAGGTTAATCAGCTGGTGGATGGTTTAGGCTTTCTGGATGTTCTGTGAAGAATGTGTGTTTTTGCAGCATCTTTTCTCCTCCCCAGTTCCCCCATGTAGCCTTGAGGTAAACTTCTGCACCAAACAGCTTTTTCTCCTGGATTCTAACACAAAGCAGCTACCTCCGGCGGTTGAAAGTGAAGCCTATGTAGAAGTGCATAAACTGCAGTTCTCCCCTCATCCACTAGGGGCTCCAAAACAGAGCAAATCCCCATAGACTCCCATGTTAAAAAGAACAACTTCACAGCAAAAATAAAAATGTTTACAGCAAAAATAAACATGTTTACAGCCTGGTACAAAAATACCTTTTTGGCTTAATAGGTCAGGTCTAACTTCATGACAACTGTGGGGAGTGATTGTTTTGTAACTCCACCATTTCCTCTGGATTTTTATCCAGTTGTTGCTTTAATGCTATCATTTCATCTCAAAATGTGGCATATTTAGGGGCTTGTCTTTTTGATTGACAGGTACCTGATATTTTTAATTTTAAAGGCAGAGTATGTAAAATTTCAAGGCGATTCTTTCCACCACCAGGTGGCAAACGCCAGGTCGTGAGCAAGACCACAAAACTGCTACCTCCACAAACGACCACTGGTTGGCAGTAATGAGCAAAACTCACCCCTCACCCCTCCTCCTTGCCAGCTCCAATGAGGGCAGGAATCGCTTGTGAGCTGTAGCTCAAAGCCGCTGTGCAATAAATGGGCTTATACTCCCCCTACTGGTGGAAAAAAGTTTTGTTTTGTTTTTTTACTGGTCAGAAAACATTCAAGAAGGGTCTTTGTCATTGACTAAACTTGTAGTTTAATAACACATCAAATATGGACAGACTGGAACCTATATGTTTAAAAAAAACGATCTAATTATGATTGTAGTTATTTTTTAGTTAATTTATTTTGAAAATATTGAATATCTTACATACTCTACCTTTAAGAAGGGGGGACGTAGAGCAACCCCCATTTTTACCCGGTTAACAGCGTAGCTTAGCTTTAGCCAGCTTACGCCATTAGCTGGTTAGTTCCTGTTAGCTCCAGGTTAGCTTTGTTAGCTCCTAGCTACAGGCAGGTCAGAGTTCCCTAGATGTCAATCGTCCACTCACACGCTCACAGCCCCCCTCTCAGCTCTACCTCTTTGCAGAGTCTTTGTATTTTTTGGGAAACCCGACACATGTGAGGCTGTCAAGATGGCGATGGTAGGAACCGCCCAATCATCTTCAATTCAGCTCATCAGAAACATACGGGTGACATTACGGAGGCTCTGTCCATCTTTTACATACAGTCTATGGTTTCAATATCCCATATTGTGCCAAATTCCCTATCTAAAGGTTTTCTAACAGCCATTTCTGTCCCCCCATCCTGTGTATGAAGCCCAAAATGAGACAATTCTGCTACTTCTCGCTTGCTCCACTTTTAGCCAATGCATGCACAAACTGGTAAAAGATTTTCCTGTTGTGACCTCAGCGGGTAAATAACCACTCTCCGTGGTAGCAGACTGCCACTGACCCACCCTCTGGCTGGCTGAGCCTGCCCTCTAAAATCACCTACTGAGCGCCGGTGAAACCCGCACCCTCTCTCCGAGAAAGTGGTGGGGTGGGTATGGAAAGGCACAGTTTATGAACATTTAAAGGTTCAGACACACAAACAGGCTGTTTTCAGTAGAGTTCACTAAAGACACTTTGAAATAGTGTAAGTTGAGCCTGAATTTGGTGTCATACAATCTGCAACTCGAAAGCAATGTTGTCAGATCGCTGACAACCGGATGAAAAAAAATAATAATTTAAAACAATATTTTTAAAATGAAAACAAGTAAACGTTCATTGATGTTTACAAATAGCTAATTGTTAGTGTTAATAAATGATAATGTGATAACGGCACAGCCTGTCTCTTGTTACTGGGACTAGAACAGGTGCTGTCAAACTCCGAACTTCCAAAACTGCTTTTCCATTATCAGCAAAGAGATATTCATCTTTTTTTCTTTTTTGTTTTTCAGATGAGCCAGAAACTATTTCATTCATGCTATGTGCCATCTCCCTTTATTCCTCACGAGTAACACATACATATTTACACAAGTGTTCCCTTTACGATGACTCCAAATGTTTTCAAATCGAGCCTGTGTTTGCAGAGATATACTCATTAAATAATGCAATTTTTGAGCAGAAGTGTGAAAATGACTTGACTTGAAGGGTTAAAATGAAGCTGATCATCACCATTAATCTTGTGCTTTGGAAACACTAACTCTCCACTAACAAAATAACATGTTTTTTAACCATACAGCTATTTCCACTGAGCTGTATCACGCAGAAAACATCCCTAAAATACAGCCACCATGGAATATTCTAAGAAGCACATTCACTGATAATATGACGGTAATTCATCTTCTGATTACTGATGGATAAAAAACAACGTGAAAACAGAAGACGAGCAAGCTAAAATACAAAGCAAATGAACGTAGTTAATCACAGCAATGGTTAAAGTGGACATTTACTTTCAAGATCTTGTCATAAGAAATGGAAGAATGAAGTCGCTCTCGGGGGGCTGTTTGATGAAATTCTCCCGGAGAGAAGCCCCATATGGGAACTGCCTTATATTAATGCTAGTGCACACTCAAAGCAATCATTATAATGAAGAATGTCTATTTCAGACTGATTTTATGAGTCATTTTTTCTCTCAGAACTTATGTAAAAACACTCAACTTTACAGCAACTCACCGTGTACGGTGTTGTGGCTGCATCTGGAGACACAGTCGGTGCTTTGGAGCCTCGCATGTCTCTCTGTCTCTGACCAACACAAGGCTTCACGTGAATGTGCATGAGTAAATGGACACTGAATACAGGAAAAAACTGAGGTCATGATCTCTAGTAATTATTAAAACATAGATGGTATACGCATAGATATAAACAAAGAAAGTATTTAAAATGTAAGAGATAAAATTTGCGGGTGTGACTCCAGAAGATGAAACTAGTTGGAAACGCCACATCAAACACAAAAATGACCAAATAAAAATCCCAAAATAAAACAGGCCCTGGACTGTAAGCACTTATATTAACTAGTCATTGATACTACCTTACTTTATGCACTATGTGACTGTCTGGGATTTAATTATAAAAATAAACTATACTTACTATTAATATTACTAAAGATAGCACTCCATATCATGCGTAAGACTAATTATCTGAAGCAGGAAAACTTTTTTTTAACACTTTAAGTATCTGAAAATCATGAACCTGATTAATTATCACAGATTATGATTAAAGCTAGAAAGAAGGTATTGGCTTACAACAACTGTTTTGGCCAGGAAGATGGGAGGAGTGGTAATCAGTGTATAAAGATATGATTAGGAGGAATACAAGGTGATAATTGGGCTTCTCTTGTACACTGAATACTTTTATTCCTCATTGACACTGCCACTGTTCTTACAACTGCTTTAGAGCTAATTTTTTAGCACCATTTGTTTTTAAGGATGAACCTGAGTGGTATAAAACAGGCTGAGTATTATAACTACTATAATTATCATCATCATTATTGCATACCATGGACGGGCAACCTGTCCAGCGTGTACCTGTCCTCTCACCCAGTGATTGCTGGGATAGACTCCAGCTTTCCCACAACCCTGAACTGTACTAACTCGAAAGTAGATTATTGCATATTGCATTATTATCAGTAGCGAACAAATTTCTGTTTTCTGGTGTTTTACAGCGTTAATATCACTTTTGTAATTATCACTAGTATTATTGTTTCATTGTAAGACAAAGCCTAATGGCTATCAGGAATACTGAATAAGACCATGGTGTTATGCAGGGTCTGGACCAGATCCTTGGTGAAATCTCTATCATGTCTGGTAGTAATGTACCAGTGGGATTAAATCAGTTTGTTTCCTCACCATCCTTGTTGACAGCGGCTTTTCATTGTGTCAGTGTTGTTTTCGTCCACGATGACGAAATCATTTTGTTGACGAACGTTTTGTTCGTGACAGTGACGAGCTAATCTCTAAACTCTTTGATGACTAATTCACGGCAAGACGTTTTGTTGATGGGACAAGACTGGATGAAGATGTTAGTGGGTGGACATGACATTTCTGCCTTCCGTGCACGTAATCTGTCTGTCAAAAGCCTAAATGTATGAGCAATGCGGCTGCGACCTGTTTGGTCCCATCCACCACCTGCATGGAGCGCAAGCTCTCCTCAACACACCTGCATTCACAGGAGCCTGTTGCAGACTGGTGATCCGTGGTCCATAAACTGAAGCATTTTCATCCAAAAGACTACAAGTAAAATGGCTGCCAAAGACAGCACTGTGATGTGTTTATTTTTCTTCTTTTTTTTTTTTTGGTTAATATTCATTTTGTCTTCATATTGTTGCCGTTACATTCTCGTAAACTTCTATCTTTATGAACTCTATCTGAACACATCTGGAGGTACTCTGCATGAAGTGTTGCTTTGGTTTATTTTGATCTGTTTGTGAATATGTGAAACCTTCCGCATGAACATTTCGATCAGCCTTTCACATATATGGATGAGTGAACCAAGAAAGCCATTATTTCAATAATTTATCGTCCTGTAATGAATTCTGACGTAGTTCCAGGCGGTGTCAGATATGAAGGCCAGCTTCACTCACTGGGTTTCTCCAAGCAGCTACCGTGGATTTAAAGCTGTTTGCACACACACACACACACACACACACACACCTAGGCTCTGAAATTTTAAAGACATCTTCTGCAGCTGCAGCGTGTGAGAATGCAAACATCCACAACCTTCAGGACTGACTTCAGGCTTTTCAGTCAGCTCCCTCACAAGAAGGATGTAAAACAGCCGTAAAATCCCACACATGGAAGCAGCATGTAAAGCTGCAGAGTGTTTGCAGCTGATGCTTTGCATGTTGCGTTCCACTTGCTTGTGGATGCTGCAGAAGAATGCAAATATGTGCTACTGATCTCAACACTCGTCATCATGGATAAGTACGGGCTCTAATCTGCCATTATCCACATGCTGTAAACAAAACACTGATTTCCACAAAGTACTTTGTGTGCCGTAGTTTGCCTCCTGCATTTCTATGCAGAAGCAGCATCAGTATTCCACGTTGCCAACATGCAGCTCCTGCTTGTGTGAAAGCTACACAGAAAGTCCAGACCTGGTTCTTCCTGGCTTCACATGTGGAGTAATGGGTCCTTTGATTTCAGAAAAAAACTATAAATGATTTTACCACTTCTGTGTACAACAGCCAGGAAGCCACCGTGCAATGAGACTGCATGGTGGCTTCTTTGTGGAGGAAATTCCTTCGAGCTGCAGCATTTAAAGTGATGCTTGATTATTTTCATCGAGCTGCGATGAAATTCCTCTGGATACAAACGACAACAGCAGAGTGAGCTGCCTTTGTGGTACCTTAAACATTCCGACTTGTGGACATGAAATCACTTATCAGTGACTGAGTGGAAAGTCCTCGGAGCATAAAGTCATTATGCTAATTTTTCAAAGCCGCTGTACCAGACCAGCAATGTGGTTTTCTGATTGTTAAGCCACATGTTTCAGTTAACATTGACCTATAAACCATAACACAGGCACCAATAAAGGAACAAACAGTGTGTTTTGACCATTGACTGTACAAAAAGATGGACAGAGCCTCCGTGACGTCACCCGTATGTTTCTGAAGAGCTGAATTGAAGATGATTGGGCAGTTCCTACCATCGCCATCTTGGCAGGGGCATGCACGTCATCTCGCCCGGAAAATACATATATGGGCAAAGAGGTGGAGCTGAGAGGGGGGCTGTGAGCGTCATGGTGGATGATTGACATCGAGTGAACTTCAAGCTGCCTGTAGCTAAGAGCCTACCGAGCTAACCCGGAGATAACAGGAGCTAACCAGCTAACGGAGGTAAGCGGCTAAAGCTAAGTTATGTTGTTAACAGGCTGAAAACCGCGGTTGTTCTACGTTCTTCTGACTTGAAGCGGGAAATCGGGTACCTGTCAATCAAAAGGACAAATATGTCGAATTTCGAGATTAAATTACTTTTAAACGGGCGAGTTAGAAAAAAATTCAATCCCCCCACAGTTGTCATGAAGGTAAACCTGACTTATTAAACTAAAAAGAGATTTTTGAACCAGGCTGTAAACATGTTTTTTTTTGTTTGTTTTGTCTTGTTTTGTCTCGTCCAGCATTTAAGCAAGCATGTTTAAACATGTTTATTTCCGCTGTAAACATGTTTATTTCTGCTGTGAAGTTGGTCTTTTTAACATGGGAGTCTATGGGGGTTAGCTCTGTTTTGCAGCCCCTAGTGGATGAAGGGGGAACTGCAGTTTTATGCACTTCTGCATAGGCTTCACTTTTACCCGCCAGAGGCTCCGTCCATCTTTCTTATACGGTCTATGGTTTTGACAAATAACCGAGCAGTCACATTCATCATTTGTTCCTATTTCTTTCATTTCATTTATGCTAAATACTGTAGCTTGACAGAAAATAGTATTTCTGCAGCACAAAGAGTTTTTAACTAAAACCTTGCTCATTTCTGTATGGTGGGAATTCTGTTCAACAACGAACAGGCAGCTGTACGACACTTTTGACTACAGTTGTCTCTCGTTTATTACATTTATTGTGTTCTGAAAACATACCGCAATAAATGAATTCCACAAAATGACAATCTTGTATATTTTTTCCAATTCAAATCCATGTCATTCTTCACAGATATAAAGCAAAGCGTATCAACTCAATCAAGAAACAAAGCACAGTGGGCTGATTCCTACAGTAAAGTTTGGACAGAGAACAGTTTGAACAGGATTTACATATACTTAAATGTGCAGCGCTACATGAAAGGAAAAAATCTGTGAGACCACAGAAGATGAGCTGCGATATGGCGAGGGACCACTGAACCCGTTTTTAAATAACTACATTTAACATATTTTTTTAAAGCAGATGAGTCATAATGAGTCAAGAATCTACCAAAAACAAAATTTAACAAAACACCTTTTTCTAGGTCAAAAGTGGTCTACCGGAAGCTTTCTTCCTTCCCACCGTCGCTTTGTGCAGCTCAGGGCTTGGATTGAAGTCGGGATTCAGTGCACTCTGTGGTTTTTCTTAACTCGGCTTTTTCTTGTGAACTTGCTGGAACCGAGACGACACATTTGTTTGTCTGTTTATTGGCACTCTCTACTCGGCGTATTTTAGATACTTGTCTTGGTCTAACTTAAATTCCATTAACGTGTTGCGAATGATCTGGACAACTGTTGACACATGCATTTTTTTATAGGAATCTTGACCACTGCGTGACAGAAAAATTGCATAATGTCATTTTATACAACATTATTAATACACAAGGTTAATAAAACCCAAAGTCATTTATACACAATGTCATTATATTCACATCAAATCAAATCAATCAATCAAATCAAATATAATTTATTTATCCCAACGGGAAATTCAAACATAAGTGAATTGTACAGTAGATGTACTAAAAGTAGATTATCTTATCATATAAAACATAATAAAATGGTAAATCCAGTTGCATGTTGATTAAAATAGATAATAATGAATATAGGATAATTGTTTTTGGCCTACATCAGAATATTGGGGGGGGGGGGGGGGGGGGGTTGAGCTGCTGGTTATATTTTAATTTTTAAAAAAAAAAAGTAGTTAAAAGTCTAAACATGGAGTCAGTTGGCAAGATGATAAACCTTCATGAAGTAGATCTTGTGTTTTATGTATTTCCACGCTGTATTAATAACCCTAGTTTGTAAATGTGTTGTTTGTTTCACTGGTAAAATAAGAGAAAAAGAAGAACTGCTATTAATAAAAACACTTTGAATTTAAACGCTAAAGGTATATTCTGACCGATGAATCTAACAGTGTATCCATGTCAAATGAATGTAGGACTAGAACAGGATGGAGATGAGCTGCTTGGTGGAGGTCTGAGCTCTCACGGTGCTTTTCTAGTTAAGTATGTATCTATGTTACACGTATGAAACTATAGAGTCAAAACCGACTAATATTAATTGCTAATGGATGGATGTAGGATAGATGTGCCCCCCCCCACCGCCATACAACCAGCCTCCTTCAAGTCTTTAAACCTGGTGGAAACACTGCTGCCTGTTTATATAAATGCAAAAATCCATTATTTGCTGTAAAATCTATAAATAGTTCCTCTCTATTCTCTGGATGAGAACCTTCGTTTATCAGCGTGAGCGCAGCATCGCTGAGGTTAAGATTCCCATGGAAGGGTTTCAATTAGTTCACTGAGTAACTAAATATTTTTTTTAACCATTTGAACTGTGTTGTGGATCATTACATGAAAGCTCAGAGGCGTGATGAAGAGCCATCATCACTGCCATCTGATGTAATTAAATTCCATCACAGTTAGCGAGTGTGTGTTTGCCTGCTGTACCTGTGTGGTCACTTATGGATTCACACTCTGTGTGCACTATCCTGCAGATAACCCTGGTGCTCGTCACTGATAACACACACACACACACACACACACTTAGTCTGTTCAGTGTGTGTGTGTGTGTGTTTCTGGCTGATGGGAAGAACTGTGCTGCTTTGCAGCCTATTATTCCCACTGACAAAGTCTGCTCTAATGGAACGTGTTTTACTGGAAACTGAAACAGCTACTGGCAGTTTAGCATACACACACACAAACACACACTCAGCAGTCTTGTTTTCCAGGAAAGACGGATCATGTATTGAGGAGATGCTGCGCCGCCACTCACCTAAATGAAACCAGATCGTTTGCTTTTCTAGTGGCTGAATGTAAAAATAGGAACGGCTCTGAGCGAAGTTGGGTGCTGTTCAGTCGACACGCTTTTTCAATTCAATTCAATTCAACTTTATTTATATAGCGTCAAATCACGGCAATGCCATCTCAAGACGCTTTACAGACAGAGGGGAAAACATAATGAAGGCCAATTCATAACAGCCTATATAAGGAAACCAACAGATTGAGTTGAGTCCAACTCAATCTCTCATCCTGAGCAAGCACACTGGCAACAGTGGGAAGGAAAAAACTCCCTTTTAACAGGAAGGAAACCTCCGGCAGAACCCGGCTCAGGACAGGCAGCCATCTGCCTCTGCTGTGTGGGGGGAAGAGGACAGAAAGACAACAGACAACAGGAACTGCTACTCCCGGCCAGGGAGACCTGCTGAGACAGGAAACATACATGTTAATGATGCAACACTGTTAGGGGGGGGGGGGGGGGGGGGGGGGGGGGGGGTAAAAGAAAGAGATAAAGAGAAAAAGAAAGAAGCTCAGTGTATCAGGAAATGTCCCTCAGCAGTCTAAACCTATAGCAGCATAACTAAGGGATGCTAACCATCCCTAGCTATAGGACTTATCAAAAAGATAAGTCTTCAGCCTAGTCTTAAAGGTGGGGAGGGTGTCTGCTTCCCTAACACTAACTGGGAGCTTATTCCATAAGAGAGGGGCCTGATAACCAAAGGCTCTGCCTCCTGCTCGGCTCTTTGAGACTCTAGGAACCACAAGTAAGCCTGCAGTCTGCGAACGAAGTACTCTACTTGGTATGTAAGGAACAATGAGGTCTTTGATATATAGTGGTGCCTGGTTGTGGAGGGCTTTATATGTAAGGAGAAGGATTTTAAATTCTATTCTAGATTCAACAGGCAGCCAATGAAGAGAGGCTAAAACTGGAGAAATATGATCTCTCATGCTGGTTCTGGTCAGGACTCTGGCTGCAGAATTCTGGATCAGCTGAAGGCTTTTCAGGGCATATTTAGGACAGCCCAGTAATAGAGAGTTACAGTAATCTAGTCTCGAAGTAACAAAAGCGTGAACCAGTTTTTCTGCATCACTCCGAGACAGAATGTCCCTAATTTTGGCTATATTACGTAAATGAAAGAAGGCTGTTTTAGTAACCTGCTTAATATGTGGGCCAAAGGACAGGTCAGGGTCAAATATTACTCCAAGGTTTCTCACTGTAGCACTGGAAGCTAAAGTAATGCCATCCAGGTTCATTACAAAACCGGAAAATTTAGCTCTGAGTTTTTCAGATCCAACGAGAATTACTTCAGTCTTATCTGAGTTTAAGAGGAGAAAATTTCTAGACATCCAAGTCTTTATGTCTATGAGACAATTTTGTAGCCTATTGGGCTGATTTGTTTCATCTGGTTTAAAGGATAAGTATAGTTGAGTATCATCTGCATAACAATGAAAGTTTATTCCATGCTGTCTAATAATGTTGCCTAAAGGGAGCATATATAGCGTGAAGAGTATTGGTCCAAGTACAGAACCTTGAGGAACTCCATGACTTACTGTAGTTTGGGAGGAGGACTTGTCATTTACATGAACAAACTGAAGTCTATCAGATAAATATGATTTAAACCAGCTTAACGCTGTACCTGTAATTCCAATCACCTGTTCTAGTCTTTGTAACAGAATGTTATGATCGACTGTATCAAATGCAGCACTAAGATCAAGCAAGATAAGTACGGACACAAGTCCTTTGTCTGAGGCCATAAGAAGGTCATTAGTAACTTTCACCAATGCTGTCTCAGTACTATGATGAGCCCTAAATCCTGACTGAAACTCCTCGCATAAATTATTTCTGCTCAGGTGGGCATGTAGCTGAGCTGAAACTATTTTCTCCAGAATTTTGGACATAAATGGGAGGTTAGATATAGATCTATAATTTGCTTTCACCTCTGGATCCAGAGATTGCTTTTTAAGTAAAGGCTTGATTACAGCAGTTTTAAATGATTGTGGTACATATCCTGTCACTAAAGACATATTGATAAGATTTAGTAGTGATGTATTAATTAAAGGGAAAATGTCCTTAAAGAGGCTCGTTGGGAGAGGGTCTAAGATACAGGTGGATGGTTTAGATGAAGCTATTATTTTAGTTAATTCAGAGGGTTGGACAGGACAGAAACTATTTAGACACAAGTCAGATCCTGGTTCTAAGGATGCTTCGGAGACCACAACAGGCTCAACATTATAGGTAGAAGGAAGAGTATTGTGAATTTGATCTCTAATAGTGTCAATTTTATTCCTGAAAAAATACATGAAATCATCACAGCATGTCATCCTGCCTAAAACTACGCTGCACTTCTACAACACAAGTCCCGGGAAGAGAGCAATGCTAACAATAAGTCAGCTAAAAGCTGCAGACAGCTGATGAAGAGCAGATGCTGCAGGACTCTACTGTAGTAAGAAAGCACGTCATGTTTGGTGGTTGAGATCCTGATGTCTACACAACTCATACAAGCACAAAGGAAACTGCTCTGAACAGCCGTTTAACACTTTACTAATGAAGCATCTGCAACAGAGAAGCATGAACGTTTTGTTTGCACCCGAAACAACATTCTAATTTTGTTTAATAGCTTGTCATAAAACTAAAAGCCAAGGGATTCTGGATCCGCTGGATGCCTGCAGGCCCTGCTAGCAGAATCAGAATCGCTAGTTTCTAACTCTTTGTGGGGAATTGTTATCAATACTTTACCGCTTCGGTCAGGGATCGCCAATCCAGGTCCTCGAGGATCGGTGTCCTGCAGGTTTTCCACGTGTCCCAGCTGTATTTAGCAGACTTGTGCAGAGCTGGTCTGAGTCTGAGTCAGGTGTGTTGCAGCAGGAACACTTGGAAAACCTGCAGGACACCGGTCCTCAAGGACCAGGGTTGGGGATCCCTGGACATTTTCCAGGCATTTACATCGCAACCATGGGGGTTTATTAAATGCAGTCTTTATTCAGAGACTCCCAGATCTTCTAAAATCCCAATAACTTGCATGTGAAAGCCAGAATTTTGTGCGTGGGGCTGAGCCACAGTTTGCAGGTTTACTCAGAGTGACTGCTTAGATGGGCAGCACGTGCAAATGATAATGTTTGATACGTGAAGTTGCAAATGAGATAAACTGTTTTATTAAATGACCTTTTAACCGATAATTAATAACACAATGTTGAGAAAAGCAACACGTAGAGCTTGAATTTGTGGAGGTGGTTGCAACAAAACAAACACATCCAACTGGCATGCTCTGCATTTGAACAAATGGAAGTACTTCAGCTTCTGTGGGTGGCTTCGTTTGCTGGAAATTTCAGGTCATGTCAATGAGTAAGTAAACTCTGATATCTGGTTTGCAGAAGAACGTAGCGCTTGTCTTGCTATAACTGAACTAAAACTGTGGGTTGCGGGTAAACACAACCAAAAGACACGGCCGTGTAGGACAGCAGGCAGGTCCGGTTGGGAGAAATGGCTTGCAGTCAGCTGTGGAAGAACCCAGTAAACACGCTGACACAAAGATAATCAAGCCAAAGCAACTTGGACCTGGTGAAGGTCCAAGAAGTTGTCCTGCATTAACCAACACATGACTGAGTTCTCTTCTTCTTTGTTTGTTACGTTAAATATAAAAAACACGTTCCACTCAGACAGTAAGAGAAGTCAAGAAGTCACACAGGGAAGTGAAAAAAGCATCATTAATGAATTTATAATCACATGGCAGCCATCTGAATGATGCATTACTACGAGCATAGTCTGCGTACTGTGGATGAAACCGTCTGTGGACAGTAGGTTAAAGCTGCAGTTCCATAATTCACATCTGTTTTGATCCTCTGGGTTCTCTCCAGCCAGTAAAGTCAGTCTAACGTTGACTCTTGCTCCGACATTTTCTCTTTCTTTGCTTCACATCTTCCAGTAACATCCTCTTCGCTGAATCAACCAGGCTGCACATTGAAAACAACCAGGGTGTTGATATCCAGTTGCTAGCATGTGACATAGCACAGGAAAGCAAAATGCAGTCCTCACCTGAAGCTCCAGGGATAAAACATTTGTAGAGTGCAGTTTTTCAGCTCTGGGATGCTGCTGGACAACGATGGCTCCAGGAATGAGAATAATGAAAGTCAGTGTTTTCACAAAGTGGTTGGAAACTTGTGTTTTCCTGCTGTAACAGAACTTCATGTTCGTTGATGTGGAAACACTATTCAAGGTTCTATTTGAGGGAGGAACAAATGTTCAATGTGTTTTGTTAATTCTGAGATGTGCTTGTAGGTGCCAGTGTAGAGCAGGGGTGTACCAGTGCCAGTCCTCGGGGGCCACAGGCCTGCAGGTTTTAGATGCCACCACATACAAACACACCTGAATCGGGTGTGTTGGGTCAACATGCATGGGCAGCACCTGACAACAAGCTGTTGGCGAAGGTCATTTCATATGCATCAGGTGTGTTGGTGCAGGGCAACGTCTAAAACCTGCTGGACTCTGGACTTTGAGGACCAACTTCAGACACACCTCCAGTGTAGAGGACTTACACCAGAAGGTTGCAGTTTTTAAAAACAAATTACTTTATAATTCATATAAATATTTGTTGTGTTATCAGTAATATCTTTTTATAATGTAGTTGTTGTCATGTGTTCTTGTACTTTTAGTCACTGGATGTGTTAACCTGCAAGTGGTGCGTTGAGCTCCTGCCTTCATCACCAATTACTGGGATACTGAATACTTTTTAATAAACATCGTATACAGATATATGAATCTGTGTATGTATATACCTATGTACAATATTATTGAAGTTTTCCAACTTATGTAACTGTAAAACAGCCCACATACAGAAAACAGATGACCCTGATGAAATCCACACACACCTTCAACCGGTGTTTAATGACTTCCCAGTAGATGAGCTTAATGATCTGCAGAGCTGCTGAAGGTTTTTATAAAGTGTGCCAAAAACAAGCACGTCTGTGTCTTTTATTTCCATGCAGAGCAGAGTCAGAGTGTGGAAACTGGAAATGATGGAGCTGTCCATCAGTGTTCATTTCCAAACTTTCCACTTTGTCAAATCGGGCAGAAAACGTCTCCGAGTCAGAAGAGTCGGGAGAAGAGGAGGAAGAGGAGGAAGAGGCCGGTCTGCAGAGCGGGCAGATGAGCTGTAATTTGGTTTGTCTCATACGGTAAACTTTGATCGCTTCTGTGCTCGGAGCGACTCGTGCTCAGATCCGACAGATAACTCAGCTGTCCTTGAAGAAAGTGTTGATGTTTTCAAGCCTTCTGAGGTTGATGAAGGTTTATTCAAACTCTTTATTGATAAAATTGCCACGGGAAAACAGAAAAACAGAATAGTATGAAACAAAATGAATGAGTGTGTATAACTCAAGGTTGTTCCTCTAAACGTCTCCTGACGCCGTCCTCTCAAAACAATCTCATTTCGGATGTTTGAGGAGTGGATCAAAAATTCTCCTTCCCTGTTTAAAATTTAAAATCTCTTTATCACTGCCCAATTCTCCTTTAAATTATGCAAAATCACTAAGCTTCTATAAATGTTGGTCCTTACTTTTTATTAAATACAAGTAGAGTCCGCTGGTCTAATGACCCATTTAATGGATCCATAAAAGCCGGAACATTCTCATAACCCTCAGAGAGGCAGGAAGAGATCTGAGCTCTATTTGTTGGAACAAAAAAGTAAAGGATGTGCAAAAATAGAAAAGAAGGGGTTATATAGAGCATGGAGCATCAATCCTAAGAGATGCAAGCAGCCGATGCAGGTAGTGCAGAGAGGTGATCTGTGCTTGTGGATCAGTCTACATCCTGCAGCCCTGTTCCATGCAACGGCTGCAACTTCATTATAAATGCAAGTAATAAGTTCACTAATCTGAGCTTCTTGTAATAAAGCACACCAGCAGTATCTAACAGTCGAGTTTCATCGTGATTCTTCACGATGCACAAATGGACTTCTGGTTAATTTGTGCATCTTGGAGAGAAGGTGTGAATGGGAAGGACAGAGCGCCGTGGTGCTGCTTCTACAGTTCAGCTGACCAGGCAGGATCAGTCTGATGTGAAGCCGAGTCTTAATTTTCTGATTAAACATTGACAACCTTTTTGTAAATAAATCTACATGCAAGGTTCAGTCTGATCCATGGATTCTCACCAGTCCCCAGTGGACAGGCCTGTCGGCTCTGTTAAAGGTCCGTGTGAGTGGAGGACAGTTTATAATTGGCACCTTCAGAACAAAAAGCTCGTAGATCTGCTCCTACACCAGCTTATTTACCAACGCAGCTCCCCAGAAGGTTGGGAAACCCTCACAACAATTAATGCATTGATTTATGTCCTGCCTCATTGTGGTTAGTGAACACTGGGAGTGTTAAGCAGTTTTGCTGGAGGCGTTTGTAGAACCAGTTACATCCACGGCTATACAAGTCTGAAAATCTCTCATTTTCAGCCGACACAAATTTACAGTATTCCATCAGCCGCTGGAGGTTTTCTGACCGCAGCAACGACGACGTTATGCCGTTAATGTCAGACTTGAGCAGGCCGTTTCTGGTTTTCTTTCAGTTAGAATCATTTCTAGTCATTCTCTTTCTGCTGGATCTGAAGAGGAACCTCATCACATCTTCATCCCTGACAGACAGCAAAGATAAAGCTACAATGTGCTTATATTCCCACAGGACAGCCGGAACATTCCCATTCTCCACATCCAAACAGAGGGACAATGCAGCCGGGGAACATGCTCAAGGATTTAACAGCTTATGTCCAGAAATCCAAATGAAGGTAGCTCAGCACCATGGAGGCTTGAGAAGCACTCGCTGTGCACGGCGTTTGACAACGTGCGAGAAACTTGTGCTTCAAGCTCCATGAATAATTTCTGCAGCCACTTCTGTGTGTGTCCTGCCATCATGCACTCAGTTAAATGAGCATGTTTGGTCTCTGAGGGGCAGCTAGCACATCCTCACACCCAAGCTGATTGATTCTGTGAAATGAAGCAGGCCTCCACCGCTGGAAGCACACTTGGCTTAATGCTCTGTGCAGCTCGGCACTCTTACAGTTTGAGGCATCTCTTAATGACTGCAGAATAAAGACTTCCCAGCAACTGCAGCTGCTCCCAGCTGTGCAGGTTAATTGGAGGATATCAGCTTCAACATGGCTTCATTTGGGTTTTGTGTATCAAAAAGGTTGGATGTTTATCCATTAAGCAGCTTTGCGCAGTAAATCTGACACGGAATCCTTCACCAGCATGAAAAATAGAAGAATTCTCAGCCATTATTTAACTCTTCCTCACAGCTTTTCTGCTTGATGACGCACTCCGCTATTGATGCAGAATCACTTGTAAATTCTTCTCTTTGATCGCTCAGTTTGGAAGCAGTTGATGCATCTCTTGCATGTTGCAGAAAGTTTCCAGTGAATGATAAATATAAACTGTTGAAATGTAAATTAACATCTATGTTGACCTGCTGAAGCAACGCAACACAGTATGAATATAACATAATGGGTACGATTACATGTTGGGTTTTTTTATTCACTATTCTCCTGTTGATTTTTATAGAAATAATAATTCCAAATAGAGGTTTCCATGAAACACGTCCCTACTCAGTTGTGCTTTTAGATCGGCGAGTTGGGAAGGATTCTGATTGGACAGGGGGCAGGTATGTCGGACTTACTTCTAGTAAAAAATGAACAAAGTTCATTTCCAGCTTCTCGTCTTTTCAATCTTAACATGGAAAACTACATAATAAGGACAAGTTTGGTCATTATTATGATTAAAATTTTGAAGCACCAGCTTCACATGAGCGTAATACTTCAGCAACTAAGAAGGAGGATCGACTACTGAAGACGGGAGGCGAAAATGTGTGTGCCATGGGGACGGGACAAGGTAACGAGCCTGTGCAGAACGATCGGAATAAACTTAGAGCGAAACAAACATTTATGTGACGGAGGATTTAATCAGTTCAGATGTGAAATGTGAATAAATCCGCCACTTACTTCAGAATTAAGTTAAAAGGAATTAGATGTTTACATGGTCATTATTCACCAGTCTGAAGCGGATTTATCTATAATTCAGATTTCATTTTAGTTCGGAATTGACTTTTCTGTTTGGAATCAGATGTTTACATGGTCATTATTCACCAGTTTAAGCCAAATTAAGTCAGAATTAAAGTGGAATTAAAATTCCCACGTAAACATGGCCGTTGTCTCAGCATCGCAATGCTGTTGAGCAAACCATGCAAATCCAAATAATACAAATAAACACAAAATGCTTCTCATTGTTTATGACTAATCTGCTGAAGAAGTATGATGCGTTATAATTATTCAGGATGAACAGGATTGTTCTTATTGATGAACCTGACAGTGGCATGCACTCAGCGAAATGAGCAAAGGGGGGAAAAAAGAAGCAAAGGAAGATTTAGTGACAGTTGTTTAAATACACTCATTGTCCACATTATCAATGAAATAATCAGCCAATCATGAGGCAGGAACCAAATGCACTTTGTCATGTGAACATGATCTGAAGTCCAACCGGAGCATCAGAATGAGGAAGAAAGGGGATTTAAGGGCATTTAAAACGTGGCGTAGTTGTTGATCTGAGTATTTCTCTAACTGCTGACCTGCTGGGATTTTCACATACAACCAGAGAAGCTGGTTTACAGAAAAACATCCAGCGAGCAGCAGCTGTCTGGACCAAAATGTCTTGTGTCTGTCAGAAGAGAATGGGCAGACTGGTTGGAGGAGATAAAACAGAAACTTTAATAAGCGCTGCTTCCAACCAAGCCGTTATGACAACACACAACCCGTCCAGCCTGGAAGCAGATGGTCTCCAGCAGCAGAAGACCACAGTGGGTTCCCTCCTGTCAGTAAGAACAGGAAACTGAGGCTACAATCCACACAGACTCACCAGAACTGGACAATAGAAGATGGAGAAACGTTGCTGGTCTGATGAGTCTCCAGTTCAGCTCCACATTCACATGGTAGGATCAGAATCTGCTGGAAACATCATGACAACATGGATCCATCCTGCCGTCAGGATCAACGTTTCAGGCTGCTGGTTCTTCATCAAATTAATTCATTTTTCCTTCATTTTTTTCTGCATGTTTATTTTTGTTTGCACACAGTTTTTCAGAACTGAGACTTGTTTGGACGTTTTCTACCTGTGCAAATTAGGACCAGCTGACACGTCCTTTAAACGTACCGAGACGTTGATGTTCACCAATCTAAGAAGAAAGATATTAAGTTTTGCAGTCGGACAGCACATTCCTGAACCTGATGAAACATCTTATAAATACCTGAAGAACAAACTGAACTGGAAAAGCAGTCGCAGAGCGCAAACCTCCACCGAGGGGTACAGTTCTGAAAAGTTCCTGGATCCAAACGGTGATCCGCATCACCATCAAAATTAAATCAACTCTTCCTTTCCACATTTCCAACAACTCCTGAAAATTTCATGATAATCTGTCCATAACTTTTTGAGTTATCTTGAACACAAACAAACATTTACACGCTGGTGAAAACATCACCTCCTTGGCGGGGGTAAATAAGATTCACAAGGAGATGATGATGAATGAGGCCAATCACTTTCAAGAATTCACCTGTGTGTGAAAGAAGGAGCAGTAACGTCTGAAAGGGTTTAACACAACATATGTGGTGCTTATGAAAACAATTTGTGAAGAATAAAAGGTAAAATTGGACTAAAATAAGTAAACACTAAGAGAATCCAGCTGTACACGTGGCTTATGAACTCAAGAGGGTGATTTAGTGTTAAACTGGAGAAAAAAGCTTTATGAATTAAAAATAAGCACCGAAAGCGTTTTTCCTCCCACCGGGGACCGACGACAGAAACCAGGAGTCCTGCCCAACATTTAAATCCTTCATTTCACAAAGCTTGCTACAGAAGCACATTTAAATCTCAGCCTTGAAAAGCAGCCAAGCCTGAGTGTTGACACTAGCTGGATACATGACCGCCTCTCCTTCAGCGTGAGCCTTTCCTTAAAGTCAGACTCGCTGTTTAACCCTCTCAGCCTGAGGCATCACCTCTGAGTCCCCCACCTCCCCCCACTCCATCCCCCCGTCTCCCCTCCGCTTTTAATGCATCGCCTGGCAACCTTACAGCAGAGCAGCAGCAGCAGCAGCAGGAGAGCCTCGTTTGAAAGGTAGCAGATATATATATATATATAGAGAGAGAGAGAGAAAGGCAGCGAGGATCCAGGGCAGAAGCACGGGCCAATTAGAGAGCTGCCCTGGGTTGTCCTGTTATCTGTCTCACACACAGCCTCAACAGGATGTGCACACAAAGGCCTACCCTGGGGTGGACGCATATGCACACCCATACGCCCACACACACACTCCAGTCTTCATATGTATATATGTATATGTATATATATATATATATATATATATATATATATATATATATATATATATATATATATATATATATATATATATATCAACACTTGTTAATGTAATGTTTTATTTAAAAAACTGTGCTTCAGTGTTCATTTTTAGCTTTTATATATTTACACACCAAAAGATGTTCGGAATCTTTCAAGGTCAGGAGCAGAAGTGGAGAGAGAAGGACAGGGGAACTGGGGGGAGCAGGGGAACGGGAAAAGAACTTGGATGTGACAGGGGGAAAAAGGGAAGAACAAGGGAGGAGGAGGAGGTGAAGGCTGCAAGCGAAGGCCGGTCGCCCTCTGTGTTAAACAAACGCCTGTCATACAGCAGAAGCAGCAGTGTTGCTGTCAGGTTCACTGTTTAAAAGTCACCTCTGGACACGGAGAGCCTCGTCTCCATGAGCTCTGGGACACACCGAGGAGTTTTCACACCTGCTGGCAGGTTCACATAAAAAATGCATCGACTGCTGCCCTTTTAGTGCTGCTTCACACATGCAAACCGTGCCTGATGAAGAGGAAGTCGCAGTCTGCTTGCTGATCAGCTGTACAATGTTACAGAGTGCAGCCACGTTGCAAGTCTACAAACACACTGAGTCACAACTGTAGCAGAAACAGGAAAATGACATGAAGTAACAGTCTTCTGATAAGTTCAGTCATAAGGACTCAGCAGGACTTTGGAACCCCAAACTGAATTTATACAATGAGGAAGATGTATATCAAGACTGTGAGGGAACAGCATTGACTTCTCTAGATACCAGCTCATCTCAGAGACGGTGGACGCGTGTTCTGTGGTCACCTGACTCCATGTTTCTGCTGCTTGTAGGAAGAACTACTAAGAGGAGAAAAAGCATCCAGCCTGTTATCAGAGAAAGCTGTGACTGCATGGGCGGAACCAGTGTCCGTGGAAACGATGACATCATATCTGTAAAGGTGCCACTGATGCAGAGGTAGACGCTGAAATTTTGGAGAGACACATCCTACCGTCAAGGTGACATCTTTTCCCGTGCGGTCTGTGGTTATTTTAGCAGGACAGTGTCAGATTTCATTTGGCCCGACCAGGGTGGAATTCCACACAGTGTGTGTGTGTGTGTGTGTGTGTGTGTGTGTGTGTGTGTGCTTGACTGACCTGCCTGCAGTCCACATCTGTCCTATTAAAGATGTTTGGAAAATCATGAAGATGACATTCAGAAAAAAAACAAACACTGTTGAGCAGCTGAAAACATGGATTTAGTGAGAAATGGGCACAGATTCCTCTTAAAGCAGCACCATTTAACTTGAAAACGTCCATTTTTGCTTGTTTAATGGCGCTGTCGTATTCATTATGTATTTTCCTGGAGCTGTCATTGGCTAGCAGCATCCTGAAGCTGACAAAATGCACTTTAAAATCTTTGTTTCTGACCGTCTTCATCCCCTTACAGCTGAGTTACGTTTTACACTCTGGGTATCAGCGCAGTGGCTGAAAATGCATCATAGCTGATTCAGCGATAAAGCAAAAGAGTAGATTGTTGAAGAAAGGGGAGAGAAGGAAGAGAGAATGTGGGAAAACAAAGAGATAAGACAAGAGTCAACATCAGGATGACTTTTACTCTCTAAAGAGAGCTCAGAGAAGAGACAGGATGCAAAATGGATGTCGGATTTGTCGTCATTAAGGAAGACCTCACTCAGAAAATCTGCACAAATTCAGTGATGCTTGTTCAAACCTGACCAATATAAATATATAAAATGAAACTAATTGAACAAAACTTTTGCTGAATTTATTCAGAAGCAAATTTCACATTTTTTCTGTTTTCTAAACACGATGAAGTCAGTCAGTGACGAGGCTGAACTTCAGTTTAACATCCAAATCAACAAAATGACTATTTTAAATTTATGTTGAGAATTTGCTATTTAATCTGACTGTGTCTAGTTTAGCAGATAAGATAAAATAGTTTACAAAACCATGCAAGCATGAACTTTGGCACAAATAATAAGTCTGTCTGTCAACAAACCGTCTGCCATGACAGTCAGACCATCAGCCACATTGAGCTTTTCACAACACTTCGCAAGGAGGGAGCTGGTTGTCCAGAAACTTTCCATCCTCCACCAGTCGTCTCCCTCCGCAGTCAGCAGGACTCTGGCTGGCACACAGATGCCTGAGCCCACACACAGCCTGCCTGATATGCTGTTATGTTTACTGTGTGAAATCAGAGCTGCTCTGGTTGGAGGGATGGCTTCATATGCTCCCTGCTTTCTGGCAAACAAGCCCAGTTTAGCCACATCCACACCACCTGCAGTGCTGGACCTGTCGCACATGAGACACCGCAAACTTCCTTCTAATCTCCACATCGTCATCCTCAGGGCTTGGTAGAACTGGCTCAGTGTGGAGTCACTGAAGGTGCCTCTAGGAAAATGTCACACGTCTGTTGTATTATTTCTAAAAGCTGAGTCCACGTCACAGCCTGGAATAATAACTTTGCAAATTGGTGATTGGATGGCAGAATACCTGTGAAGTATCCCACACTGGCAGAGAAACTCCCATCTTCCCTGCATTGTTACTTTCCCGTAAATCTTCCAGATTACGATATGGGGAGAACATAAACACAAGGAGACAACCCCCCACCCCCACCCCGAGGACAATATACTGGTGGCAACCATGTAACTTCCATCACCCAGACACAACCCAACAACCCCAGAGCTTGACAGGTTTGAATGGGAGGAGAAAGTAACTATGTGCACAACAAAGAAAGGCAGCCATCTTGGATTTTGTATAGCTGGTGTCCATGAAAGGGTGATCCCTCGTGCCTATTGTTATGCTTGCATGATTAAGTCAACTACATTCTGTATATTGGGGAATTTTTGCATTTATCTGCTGCTATAGTCTATCAAAATGGGAAATTGTTCATATTTTTGCCATTAAAGACAAAATGAGATGTTCAGAGGGCAACAAATGGAGGAACCAGTGGTTTAATGGAAGTCATTTCAGAAATGGAGGATCATACTTATTATAAAATGTTGAACTATTTAGACTATATATACATATTTTACACTTAATCAAACAGCGAATCAAAGTGGACAGAAATTTAAACTCGTATCTCCTGTTTGTATGTGACGTGTGGATTTTTCCTCTACCTCTGCTGCAGCGTCCTTTTGAAAACATGGATTTAAGTCTCATTGTTGTATTTTTTATGCAGGGGTTAAATTTCATCTGATAATGATACTTAACCCACAAAAATGTGTTTTGAATAAATTTTGCGATTTCACTCACTTTTTCATTACAGTTATGAATATTTCTTCCAACTCTTCACCCCATAGTGTTCGATGAAAATAGGATCCAGCTGATCTGCGTCCAAATCCTAAAGCCCAAACTAATCCTGATCTGACCAATCAGAGTAAAAGTCCTACAGCTTTTTTTTTTAATCGTGATCTTGTCATGCTTTTGTTTCCCAGCTACCCTGAAATTATGTGTCACTTTCACTGTTCATGATGTAAGAATATGTGTGTGACAACCTACATTATACAAAAATGTCTGGAGAAAAAAAACAAAAAAAGACATTTTGGGGTTTCATTCAGCAACGTTGGAGAATGTGAAAGGAATTTGTTCTGGTGAACAGACATAAGACTCCGAACCCGAACCAGGAAAGGCTCGCTTTGTGCGGGTGGGAATGTACGAACACACATCTGGAAAGACTGTTTCACGAATGAACAAAACAAAGTAAACACAAATAAGCTGGAAGCGATGGAAAACAAAAATATGTGTTGATAAATAATAAGTCATTTCGCAGTTTGTTTGTTCTACTAACAGCCTGTAAACATGGAAAACATACTTCACCAGTTATTTGGTTCAATAAATTTCCTGCGAGCATCATCTGACTTCAGTCTTTAGTTGTTTTCTAGAGTTCAGCACCAAGGACAGCTCCACAAACCAGGCCATGACTGCACCAACATTAGCTACCATGCTGGGATAGGCATATATATACATATATATATATATATATATATATATATATATATATATATATATATATATATATATATATATATATATATATATATATATATATGTATATGTATATATGTATATTTATATATGTATATGTATATATGTATATATATATATTTATATATATATATATATATATATATATATATATATATATATATATATATATATATATATATATATATATTTATATGTATATATATATATATGTATATATATATATATGTATATATACATATATATATATATATGTATATATATATATATATGTATATATACATATATACATACCTCTAGCTCTTCGTTAAAATCTCAAAATCCTATTGAACACAACTTTTTTTTTCCCCCTTTTTTCCCTTAATGGACCCCAGAAAGCAGAGTTTACTTTAAAAAAAATGTTGACATATCACATTGTTATCAATGGTAAATATACATAAAATAATTAGGCAATTTACATCCTGTTAAAGGGACAAATAAAGACCTGATATTTTAAAACAAAAAAAGGACTTATTTGATCATTTTTTCATGAGTTGGGTCTTTATGGGTTAAAGTTCAGAAAGGGAATGGGGAGATGTACGCACTTTTTTTGGAATTCCCACCTCTTTCCACTCTTCCTGGTTCACATATCTGTGTACCACACAATATCCATACACTACATGTTGTTGTTTCCATTCTGGCTTGTCGCTCTGAAGGCGTCGCCACACCAAATCATCGCGCAGGCGAAGTGACACATGTTACACTGGATGCATTTATTCATGCTTGGGATCAGCCCATAGACTGTGTAATCTATTGACCTCTGTGCTGCAGCAGTGTAGGGAGCCAGACTCAAACTACAGACAATCAGGTCACAAGACAAGCCACCAGCTGAGCCATTGCCACCCCATCCATATACTATATACTCCATCCATCTTCCGCTTATCCGGGGTCGGGTCGCGGGGGCAGCAGCCTAAGCAGGGAAGCTCAGACTGCCCTCTCCCCAGCCACATTTGCCAACTCTGCGGGGGGGATCCCAAGGCGTTGCAATGTTCCCAGGACAGTTCCCAGCTGGCCTGGGATCTATATACTATTTACTCGTACTGTTTAATCATTTTACAAATACACCCATATCTACATTGACTGTGTTATGGCCCTAGCCTGCTGCTTCGTGGGCCGGTATGCAGTTGTGCTTTTCTCCAGATTGTCCCACAAAGTCACACACAGCTTGATAAGCACATACTTTTTACTGTTGTGCTTTTTAAAGTTTAGCTTCCCCGTTAAATGATAGCTTCCTTCCTGGAAGTGTAGCATTACGTTACACACCGTTTCGCTGTTCGCCCTTTAGGTGGACATGGAAAACAATAACAACATGAAAGTAATAAGTTAGAGGAAATGACACACTTTCTTTTGGTCTAGAGTCAGAGCACAACAGCAAACCTCGTAGACCTGAGATGCATTTGTAGCAGCTGATACAGCCATCAGGTCTAACTAAGGATGCACCCATCCACTTTTTGGAAGTTTCAATCCGATACCAAAATCTGAAATTTGAATATCTGCCGATACCAATATTTGCCGATACCAGATGTGTTTATGTGAACATTATTGTGACCATGGTTATTACTGCTGTTAAAACTGTGTCAGATTTCATGAGGTTGTAATAAATGACTCTTCCTTTCTGAAGTTACCTCACCAATACAAATATAATAACATTACAGATCTAACAATTTCAACATGTTTTATTCTGATTTGTCACATTTTACCTAAATACAACTATAAATGTGTGGTTTTGAAACAAAGATCTCACTTTTAGTGTAACATAAAATGTCACATTTTAACATTCAAGGTGCTTGCTTGACTAGTGTGGTATCGGGTATGGGTTGTGGTATCAGTACACTTTTATTCATACCCAGTGTGAGTACACATGCTTGGTATTAAGCCATCCCTACTTCTAACATCATAATCATCTACCTAACCCTGAGGAGGTCAATGTTGTTCGGACCCAAGCTGGCTGAAATGTGGTGGAGGATGTTTCCAGAACCCACACAAGTACACGATTGGCCGGTCTTCCTCATCTCCGCCTCTACCATTACTGCCTCAGGATTGGTGGAGGACCTCCAGGACCAAAGCTCATTGGCTACAGCCCCCGCCACTCTACTATTTAAGAGACGTCATCACCCTCACTCAGGGCAGCTGTGTCGGAGTGTGACACAGTTTGCCTCTCTTGTGCTGTTGTCTGTGGTGTGTGCTGAGCTTTTCACTTCTGGGCCTGTAGTGTTGGTGTTTCTGTTGTGGTATTGTCTTTGTGGGGGGACCCTGTCTGTGATTACAGAGTTTATTTTATTTTGTTTTTTGTTTTTTTTTTAAGAAGAAACAAAGTTATCTCTCCCGTAATGGGAAGTTTGGAGTTATCCCCTATTGTTTCTGGTGAATTCACTAATTTGTAAATAAATTTATTGGTTAACTTTTAGTTACTTGTTCTGTTTTATGTTACCACCCCCTTTTTACCCCTAGACCCCACAGGGGTCGTAAAAACGTCATACTGCCGAAAGAGCTTTAACTAGTGAGGACACAGAAGGTGTCAGAGTTTCTAGATGTGAGCAGCATCTGCTTTAGGCCCAGACAGAAGTGGGGAGTAAGCCGCTGACCTGATGCAAACACTGGCCAATAGGAAGCAGGATGGAGGAAATGCATCCCCGCCATCTTTTTATAGCCTTTATCGTCAATACATTTTGTGCTGGGTACATAACGCGTGTCTGCCATTTTGATAAGAGTCTGTGGTGGAAATTTGATCAATTTGTGCCATGAAATCTTCGTTTCACCTCGTTCATATATCCAGGTCACCATGCGAACCGCATCCTGACCGAACACACACACAAACGAAGCTGCGTCAGGAGGAAACATCTTACTGCACTCCCCTGTGGATAGATTATCTGTGCTGCTCTTTTTTCTGCTGCCATCACCGCTCCTCTGCTTTCTGCTTTCACAAGCTCTCATCTCACATTTCCTCTTCCCCTCTTCTGCTGCCCATTCCTGTCTGCTCTCCTTTAGCTCGCTCTCTTCATCTCCTTGATATGTTTCTTTTTCTGTGCCCATCCCTCTGGTTCCTTTACAGTATCACATAACCTGGACGGGTCCACGAGTCGACGCTGAGCAACCTCAGATTGGCTTTGATGTTGGGCAGCTGAGTGATGCAACCAGAGCAACACAAGCAACTGGAGAATTAAAACTGAGATCTAAAATGATGGATATGAAGGCGATAAGGAGCCATTTAGATGGCAGGCAGAGCTGGACATCTGATTAAAGAGTGTTTAGAGTTAATGTCTGTCCCATAACTCAGTGTTTCAATGTTGGAGTTTTTACATGCTGTTGTACATTAATAAAGGATAAGAAATTAGATGAAGAAGAAACTAAAGATGTTTTATCTTCATCTAAAAGGAGGTCATGGTTCAGCATACTTAATGTATTACAACGAGGGCTGCACCGATACCAATACAACACCAATAGGGATACCGGTATCAATATCAATGTCGATACCATTGCCGATACAACTGGGTGTAATCAAAACTAGTTGTTTTTTTTTGTTTTTTTTATAAACTATTGATTATTTAGGGCAAATTTTAATGATTCTGAAAGCTTGAACATCAATAAACAGATAAAAAAAAAAAAAAAGATTAACCATGTCAAATTAAATTAAAACTTCCAACTTAAACAGATTGGACGTAATTTAGTGTGTTTCATTCAGCATTTTCTAATCACGGTGGTAAATCCAGTAGATGACATGAGCAGATTTTAATGGCGTATTCTTTCTCATGAACTCTCAGCTCAGCAGCAGTTCTGTTAATTCTCACTGACAGCTGCCTCGAGGTCTTCCTGCAGGTCTTCGTCCGGCATCGGCCTCTGTCCTAACACCTGACAGTGTAACATTACCTGCTGCAGGCTGTAATATTCTCTCATCTGATATCTCACACTGTCACACCTCTCCAACTGCCCAGGGAATTCTTTGCCTCAGAAGATGTGATTTAGCTTCCATCTTCCGCTCAGACATTTCTGCTCCTTGCATGCGACTGCTGACACATTCCAACAAGTCCTCTTTTTTGTCTTTGTGCTCTTCAGACTCTAAACCTTTTTTCCTAACTATAGGTCAGACAACTGCTCATATTTGATGTGAAAAACAACACAGACAAAATCTCCTTTATCTATTGGTTAATGCAGGAAAGCTTTGGTTTTAACAGCATTGGAACAAAACATGGAGCTGCATCAGATCCAAGCAGTCCTGGATCACGTTTCCATCGAAACCTTTGCTGTGTTTTTCCACGTCTTACTGCGAGACGTTTCTCCTGGACAGAGCTGTCTATAGTCCGACACGTGGGTTTGTTTTGGTTGTGTTTACCCACATCGCCGTGCGTTGAACCCAAGGTGACCTTTCTGTTGTTGCCCACTTCCTGTTTATGGATCACTTGAAGCTAATGGGGGAGCTACGTCTGGTGGACCAGAGTTCATTTTGAACCACATCAGAGTTTGTTTGTAAAACCTTGCAAAACAAACTGGACTTTCTTAGCAAACAAAGAAACCTACAGAAGCTGAGGGTGCCGGCTGGATTACATGCTCAGCCATCCTGTTTGCTACACCCCCACCACAGACAGTCCAGGTGCTGCATTTCCACATTTCTTTTGTGTTCCTCAACACTGTGCTATTAATTCGCAGTTAAAGAATCGGTCTTCAATTAATGGTCTCATCCAGATTGCCCCCACTTCATCCTCCTCTGTCCCTCCCCTGAAGCTTCCATCAGTCTGGAACAGGGTCAGTCTATGATCTGGGGTTGCTGCAGTTGGTCAGGTCTAGATTCAGCAACACGATGTGTCCAGAGGATGAGGTCAGCTGACTACTTGAATACTGAACGACCAGGTTGTGGGACGTGTTCCAAGATGACAAAGCCAGGATTCAGCAGATTCAGACTGTGAAAGAGTGGTTCAGGGAACAGGAGGCATCATTTTAGGAAATGTGTTGCCACCTCTGAGTCCAGAACTGAACCACAATGAGAATGTTTGGAAGTTGAGCGAGAAGGCTTCAACTCTCCCACCATCGATACAAGATGCCGGCGATAAGACTAATGCAACCCTGGATGGAATGAAATATTTTGACATTGCAAATGCTTTTTTGTCTTTTAATGAGCCGTGTGGTTCTCCAGCCTTAATGGCCATCTGCAGATTTGGTTCTGCAGATTTCCAGTCCTTCCGTTGCTGTGATAGAAGCACACCTCCAGCACACTCACCAGCCTAAAACCAGGACTCTTTGGGCCAAACAGCTTCGTTTCAAGATTGTAAACAGTTAACTACTTTTCAAACTCTCTTTTGTCACAAAAAAACACACTCAAACACACAACTCCATATTCACAAACACTCTGTCACGCCTAGCCTTTCCCTCCAATCAATTTGCGACACTCTTGTCTGAGACATACTTTAATGTTCCAGTGCTCTTTCTTCTGCCACTGCTATTTAACACACTTCTGTATTATCCTCTTATCTCTCCCTCCCTCCATCCCCCGCTCCCTCCTTCTTTCTTTTCGTCTCTTTATCTGCTTTAAGCATTCACAGACGGTCTCGCTGTGGATCCTCAAATCACGCTTTTAGATTCCAGCCGACAAGTGATGTGACTGCAAACAGCTCTGACAAACAGCAGCATGCATGAGCAGACATGACAATGTCATGTTTGCTGCTGCTGTTATGCGTCTGAAATTGTAAATAAGTCAAATGTTCAGGAAAACCTGCACCAGTACGCTCTCTGTCCGTGTGTGTGTGTGTGTGTGTGTGTGTGTGTGTGTGTGTGTATTAGATACTGACACAAAGTGCTTTTGAAGTTGCATTGGTCGCAGCTCTCCTGCTTTGACTGTGTTTGTACTTGTGTTAATCTGAGGGAGCAGAGGCCAATTTACAGAGCCGTGAGTCTATTTCACAGCTGTTTGAACACACATGCACATGCGCACACACACACTGGGAAAGTGTAAATGACGATGTATTGCTCGGGGCTCCTGACATTTAAACACTCCTCAGAAACACGTGTGAAGCCGACACAGTGTGAGATGAGCGGCAGGTTTAATGCACAGCGGCCAATCACAAAGAGGCACGCGAGTTAAAACCCACTGGGATAGGCTCCAGCTTCCCCGCGACCCTGAATTGGAATAAGCGGTTTGGAAAATGAATGAATGAATATATATATATATATATATATATATATATATATATATATATATATATATATATATATATATATATATATATATATATATATATATATATATATATGAGCGTCGCCAAGAACAAATCTGATCTTTTATAAGTCATTGTTTGGAACTCGCTCGCTGCACTCTGATAAGTAAGATCATTATACACCCATCATAAAAACTCCCTCGTCAGCAGACTGAATGAGGGAAAAGACTCAGCTCAGCTCGGTATCGGCACACTCATCCTCAGTTTAATCACACTGGAAATAAGTCAAATGTTACAGAACATCTGCACCACTGCACTCCCTGACATTGGATTTAACTTCACAGTTTCCAGAAGCCATATGCAGGAGATCAGACGGGAATTATCCATGCACCGAGATCCCACACGCAGTCGCTCACTTCCACTTCCAGTCAGACGGAAAACAACATGTAAATCGATTCACGTAAAGAAAACGTTTTGCTCTGAGAGCTGCTTTTTGTGGGAATCCTTGTTCCCTGCGTCGTTACAATGCTGTGACTATAAGGTCCATAAGAGGGCTGAAATGTTGCCCGTGCATGGTGGGAGGTTTAAATGAGACTCAGAAGAGGCTGAGTTTGTCGTGGCATGACATTTCTTCATTTGCAAGCTGCTGATGGGATGGTAAACCACTGGTCGACACAAACCACTTTATCTCAGCAGGTCCTTGTTCATTGGATGCTCCCTCATGGCGAGCGATCAGGGTTTGATGTGTGGAAATTTGACTCTGCCCTCATCGTACAAAAAACCCCATGGCTCATTTGTTTATGGCAGAATGGATCTATGATCAGTTTTTGTTGCTCAGTGTTTTAATGGAAGAGTAAAAACAACCCTAAGAAAATAAGACGTTTTTACATTCTGTTTCACCCAATCAGCCGTTCAAATCTGAATCCATGCAGATATAAATGATAAATTAATCAGTTTAGCAGCTGACATTTCATGCACTGCTTGATACGTCTATGTTTTAATGCTGCAGTACAAATAAATAAAATAATCTTCTTTCCATCGCTGCTGATATCGGCTGCTTCTTGACGGCAGATTTAAAACCGTAACAGGAATTAATCATAATCTTGCAAAAATAATTGTTTAAGTTGATTTCAGCATCTCAAACATTCAAATTTCGCTTTGTCCTACATCACAAATGACATATTTGGGGGTATTTGAACATCTTGTTCAAACATGTAAAGGTTTTTTACCCCATTAAGATAAATTTATAACCAATATTCTCCATTTGCAGCATTTTTAGACACATATACCAACACATCTGTGCCAAGAAAATGAGATAATGCATCATTAAAAAAGCAAACAGCCGATCTTTGCCCTTTAAATGATGACATTACGTTGTCATAGAAGCATTTTAGAAGTAAAATTAGTGTTAATGAACACGCTTTCAGCTGTGCAGTCCTTCTCTCTTTCTCATTAACACACTAAGGTTTGTAAGTACACATGCAGGCATTCACAGATGGAGCGTGCATGCTGAGCACATCAACAAACACTGCTGCTGCAACCTTGATGTGTGCATGTCAGTTTCTTCAATCTGCTGAAAAGTACACAAACACGCATGACAGTGTTACCTGAGATGATGGAGGCATGTCTGAATTCCTCAGAGAAATGGATTGGCTCGTACGGAGACGTCTCATAAAACTCCTCTCCTAAAAAACGACAGAAGACAGAGAAGAGTTCAGCTGTAAACAAACAAACCGTTACCGCAACACCTGACCATCTGGCTGTACCTAGAGCCACTTCGATGTCACCTCATCTGTGCTGTCTCATTAAAAAGAAGAGCCTTTCATTCTAAGCAGCATGTTTGGAACTGCTTGGGCTTAAACTTGGAGAGAGCTGAAGAAAAACAACTTCCTGGATTTGTTCCAGAATTAAAAACTAAAAAGATTTAGTTTGCCAACCAACCTGCTGCCTGTCAGAAAACTTTATATACTTAAGCTTCAGGAAAACAGTGCAAAACACAAAAACAAACATAGAAGGAAACTCTTTGTAACTAATCCCATTGTTATGGAAAAAGTTGCATATTTTACATTTTTTTCTATGAAAAATGCTATGCGACAAAAAACTGCAGGGAAAAACGTGAGAGTGACTTTTCAGCCAACAGGTGTGTTGGATCAGACAAAACACAGGATTAGAATCTCAGAACTTGTAGATTGTGAGAGGAAAGTCTGTTTTTAATTACCTTTATCAGACTTAAAACTTTAAAATAAGACAAACCTATTAAGATAGAGAATTCATTCATTCATTCATTCATTCATTCCTTATCCTAACGGATTAGTCCAACGAAGGATCGCAGGGAAGCTGGAGCCTATCCCAGCAGGCTTTGGGTGAAAGGCAGGGTACACCCTGGACAGGTCGCCAGTACATCGCAGGGCTAAAGAGAGAGAATTTGGGAGATTAATCTGCATTAATGCACAATGAAATAATTGCTGCATGCCAAAGGGCTGGGTATACTGTATACGCTAATGCACACAGCAACGCTCCACTATGTCTGTGCTGCAGACAATGGAAGTATGATGCAGCCAAAATATTAACTGTAGGTCACCACTAGGGGGCAGTACACAGCAACTGCTGTCTAAATTAGCAAAAAGTCCAATTTGCCTCTCTCTTTGTGTTTCTGTAAACAACAGTTTACCAGTCTGTTGTCAACTCCAAAGTGTTTGTCACTGTGCAACAGGGAGGAAAAATCATAAATATGCTGGTAATTACATAAAGTTCAAGAGCCATTCTCCAAACTATCCACCATATTGTTTACGGTACCTCTGATCTTGTTTTAATGCTTTTATTTGCACGAGTTCTTTCTAGCATTTAAGTCTTTTTTGTCACTTGTACATACAACATGTTTTCTCACATCAACACGAGTGGGCTACATGCCAAATGAATGGTAGGAACGCAAGGAGGGGTTGCTAACAGCAAGTATATCACAGCCCTGACTCTCATGTACATGTCCACTGCAAACAAATGGGTTTGCTTTAAACAGAAGGGAGTACAACTATGATTTCCAGCTCAGATAAATGAATTGGCTCATACTGTATGCTTTAACCATTTCTATGCAGATGATGCTTCACTCTATTCAACATTTCCCCAAGCTGACCTGAAGGTATCAGCTCTCGGGGATCCACATGGACAAAGGAAAACAACCTTCAACTAAACCTCGTTAAGACTGAGCTATGATCAACCCAGCTAATTATTTCTTCAATTTTAGCATTAAAATGCCTTTATGTCCTTGTGATAAATCTGGGTGTCATGAGGACCATCCTCCTTGGATCATGTTGTTTCAATCCCCAGTCATGTCTCTGCACTTTACAATGTAAATGTAGGAGAAATTTACATTCAGATCTTTTTTTTTTATATATACATTTACCTTCATATCACTCCAATGTCAGATAGCATTGACAAGGTTAAGTTTTATTTCAAAGTAGTGCCAGACAGGTAGCACTCAAATCTTGTGTTTGTGAAGACTCTGCAAATCCCAGCACAACCCCAGTACGACTTTCATGCATCCATTGTACATGTGCTTAACATCCACAGGGATTGGCTGAATGGAGGGTGGACAGGATGCCTGAGCAGAGTAAAATTCAGTTGGAGGGGGAATAGGTTGTAAACAACTTTACAGACGTTTGGTTTTTTGTTTCCGGTTGCAGCATACTAGACACAAAAGACAAGTAAAGCTTTTTGACTTAATTTTGATTTTTAAAAAAACAAACAAAAAAAACAAAAAAAAACATTTGTAACTGACTAGGTTTACTTCTGGTACAGATCATGATTAAATTTCACTTAGATTGCTGCAGAGCTCCTCCAGCAGGTCTGTTAGCAGTCATAGCTCAACCCTTACAGATAGTCCCTTACAGAACACAGCAGGTCATGTGGTCAAACCGATAAGATTTCAGGTAACCCTACTACTCATTGACCTCCACAGGCTACCCACTGCAGTGGAATACAAAGAAAAACATGGTGGATAGAGTTCAGGGCTGTTCCTGTCGACATTCAAGAATCTCTTAAAGTTTCATGGCTTCAGAAAAGGCCTCCTCACCTAACACACTTATTTCACACTTACTAAGGGCTTATGGAGGAAATCTACTTGTACTCAGTCCTTTAAATAGATTAAGTACTTAATAATTGCAAGAGTTTTGTGCTAAAACACAAATAATTATGAATAGTTATTTGTAAGTTTCTTGGTTTATAAACTAAATGTCTACAAAACAAGGAAGCCGAAAACAAGGTTCAGATATGGCTTATCTTGTAAATTTGTTCAGAAAAACAGCCTATTTTACACCATAAAAATATAACAGGAATGTGTGGTAACTCATTCTGCGTGACAGATTTGCTTGAGTTCTTACAATCTTTAAAAATTAACTTATTGTTTACAACAATTTTCACTTGGTTATTTAGTTAAAGGCTAATGTTGACGTCTTCATAACAATGGGTTATTGACATAAGTTGGGCCAAAGTATCATTTATATTAATGTGTTTGGAGCAGTTTTTGCTTTGTGTGAGTTTCATGGATGAAGACAACAGGTGTGTTTCCATTACACCTAGAATTGTGCAAAAACTATCTCAATAAAACAAAACCCTAATGGAAACACCTACATTTTGAAAAAAGTCTCAAATATCGCTAAAAAGTTTTTACGCTGTCATGAGGTGGTTTTTCAGATGTTTTGATATAGAAACATATCGCAAAGTGTAATGGAAACACTTTTTTGCCTTTACGTGTCCCTGGATGTGACTGTTCATGAGCGGTTAGTTTCTAGTAAAGATGGTGCAGTGCAAAATAAACAGCAAATTTAAGAGTTTTAGAAAACAAAATAAGGGAGAAAAGCTTTGAAAAGTCAGAGCAAATTCTCCGCAGCAACTAGAAAACCCCAAAATAACGCTATGTGGCTACCTAGCATAAGCCGCAATTCTCGTGAAATCTCATCCAAGGCTTATGTGCTAAACGCTGCTCAATGGAAACACCTGCAAATTGCAGTTTTTGTTTGTCAAAACTAGAATTATTGCTCTTATTTTGTGTAATGGAAACACAGCTTGTGTTGTGTGCCCTGTGGGAAGTTACAGGTTTAGCGCCCCTAGTGGCAAAAGTTACACAGTATCTCTATAAGATCAAATTGTAAATTGGTTATTTACTAAGTTGTCTGCAATGTGTCGACAAAACACTTGTTCATCCCTTGTGTTAGGTCAGGGTTAGATGTTTTCCTGCTGCAACACACCTGATTTAAATTAAATTCCTCCAACACATTCTGAATAATCCTGCTCATGACCCAATAATTTGGGTCAGGTGTGTTGCAGCAGGGAAACATCTAAAACCTGCTGGACACCAGCTCTTGAAGTCCAGGACTGGGGATCCCTACACAGGATGCTTCAACACCTCAACTGCGGCTAAAGTCAAAGAGTTAGAATTTGCGGTGGTGGTAAGAAGGGCATATCAAAGGGCAGATGAAAAGAATACTGATAAAATGAGCACATTTTGTCACCCTCTCATTTACCTGATTAAATTCACCGTATTAGACTATTTATGACCACATTCCTTTCACTTTTTCTTCTCTCCTTTTCACAGGCAGCTCCTTATCCGGAACTTTATTTTAATACTTTAACCTTTTCCCTTCAAGATGGGCATAATTTTACTTCTTTAGACCAATTCATGCATTTGTTGAAAAATAACCTTTGTTCACACAACTATACTTTAACCAAAACCTGAACAGTCCTGAAGGACCCAATCAACAGTAAGTGTCAACAACAAAAAGGCAAAATTTGGAATTGGTATACAATTGTGTGAGGACTTCTAAACATTTCCAGGCATACAAAACAGCTTCTCATTTTGGTGGCATTCACCAACAACATAACTAGCTGTGGAGAAGGACTTCACAGTATATTATCTCTGCATCGTGCATAATTATCTGGTGTAAAGATGGGACTTCTTAGCTCATTTTAGCATGTGATTTTTTTTTAAAGGCTTTACCTCAAAATGCAAAACAAAACAGAGTTTCAAATTCATGGATGAGGGTATTACTAGAGCTCAAACAATAGGGGAATTGCACGCATCAGATTGCTAAAAACTAAAAAGTGCCTGTGAAATGTGCTGCATGTATGCTCTCAGAGATTAAATATGATGTACCAAGTTATAAAGAAAGAGAGAAATCAAACTTTATGACAAATTATGGCATTTACTAAGCAGAAAAGGGGAAAAACTGATTAACCTGATTAACCAGTTACCCTTCGAGCCATCATTAAACAAGACAGAGAGGCTTTTGTCCAGTTTATCCAGTAAGCCAGGACTGGCTGCTCATGCAGGAATCCTCTCTGTATCACAGCAACATCTCTGCAGCCTTTTCCAGGCTTGGTCAGAATGTTAAGAGTTACGGTCTTGTAAGCTGTAAGCTTAAACCTTCCAAATGGTTTTCTGTTCAGTTCTCTCCCCAACACCTTTAAGAGCAGCACTGGAGGAGGAAATGGCTTTACCCGTGTAGGAGATGGGATCTGTAATGACACTCTTGATTTGAGAGACAGATGGGCTTCCTACGAGGTTTTTGATGTCTCGAAACCAAATGCACAGCATTAAAGTTCAAGCAAAATTCCTTTTATATTATATTTGGAGGACTTCTCCCTGACAAATTCACCCCAGTCATATGAAGAAATGTGAGACTTCCTTTCCTTTTTTCTTCTGGCAGTGCACATCACAGGGAAAGGAATGACTGCAGTGTCAGTTTTTCTCAGTATCATGCTGCTCCATTCCTGAACATGAATGAAATGTTGCAGATGAGTCACAACTTTCAACGTTCCAACGAAATATTTGTAAAAAACTGAACATTTAAAAGTATAAAGGTTGTTAAGAGAGAGAGAAAGAGAGAAAAGGAAGAGAAAGTGATAGCTCGATAGCTGACTGAAGCTGTAAGAGTTCATGCTGCAGATTTTCTCAGCTTTCTGTCAGTTAGACTCAACATAAACATTGAAAAAAAGATTCTTTGGAAAGCTGCAAGAAGTTGCGCAATTTGTCGTTTCCAGAAATGAAATAAAATTCAGCAAAGAGGAGTGTTAACAGGATGCACAGAGAAAGACAAGCCTCAGAACTCCAACAGGATAAATAAAACTGAATCCTTCTTATATAGATCCATTCGTTAAAAGCTTTTCACACTGTGGATTATAACCTGTTAAGTCATAGACATTTTGATATTGGTTTTCTGGACTGAACTATTGGCTGTTTCTTACACAATCTTTCTGGCAAAAAAGCCAGTGTGTTGTACTCCATGATCTTTCTTGTTATTTCAGTGTCACAAAAGGTGTACCTCAAGGCATTCTATTAGAGCCCTTTTTGCAATTTACATGAATAATTTGCAGCAGAATACACCTGCTACACCACCTCTACGCTGATGACACAACTGTTGACTGTCACACAATGTAAAACACCCTGGTTTTTGATCATCTTCAACTTGGATCTGACATTATCAATTCACATTTATTTGACTTGAAACATTACTCAATGTTGACAAAAAGAAGATGATGCTGTTTTCAAAGAAACAGAAAATCCTTGATTTTTTTCCCCTTCTATTACATCTGCACAAGGTCCCCCAAAAGTAACAGCTCTCTCCTCCATCCCTGCAACGTTCTGCGTCACCAGCTTACTAATTACTGGTCTGCAACCTGATTACAACACCTGTGCACCAGCTCATCATCTTCACCTGTACACAGCCCTAGAAGTCCCAGGCTTCTCTCTCTTGTGTGGTTTTGCAGCTCAGATCACGGTCATCCCTTCTCACCGGTTTGCACAGTTAAAGGATCCCCGTCTCCCCCCGTGTAGAGAACCAGGAGGACTTTTTGACCCATCATCCTTTCTTTTTTGCTGCCTCAGTGGTATTTTCCGTTTTGCACTAATTAACTTCTCACATCTGCGTCCTGTCTTGCATGCTCTCTGGCGTGACACCAGCTGAATTTGTGTCTTGTTATAAATATGTAGGCATTTTAATATATGAAAGGCTGTCTTTTAGGTCACATATTAAAAATCTCCCATAAGAAAAGCTTTGATTACATCCAGGGTTCTTCTATCCAAACAATAAATTCAGTTTTTCATTTAATGTGAAAAAAAGAACATGTCGCAGCAACCTTCTTACCTCTCATTAAAGATGGTGATTTTATTTAAATGAATGATCATGCTAGCTCTTTATGGATCTGTTTTTTTCTCAGTCCTGGTCCTCCAGGACCACCGCCTTGCATGTTTTAGAGGTAACTCTACTTTACACACCTGAATTAAATGAGTGTCTCATTAGCAGGCATGCAACGAACTTGAGGAGAATCATTATTGTGAAACAGGTGTGTTGGAGTAGGAACACATCTAAGACACTCAGAGCAGGGGTACTTGAGGACTAAGACTGAGAAGCACTGCTACAGATCTTGTCACGGTTTCGGGGTTCTTTTATGGAGGTTTGTGGTTCTTGTCATGTTTAGTTCTGGTGTTGTGTTTTATTTTGAAGTTTTTCCCCACCTTGTGTATTGTGTTTAACTTGCCACCTCCGGTGAATTTGTACACCTGGTTTCATTTTGCTCATTCACCCTACTGTGTCCAGTCCGTGTTCTCTGTGTGGGTTTTATTTCTCACTCGTCAGTTCATTGCTGTCGTTTTTGTCGTCATTTCTGCTCGTGTCAAGCCAAGGCAGTTAAGTCATGTCATTCATGTCAAGTCCTGTTTCCAGTTTGAATTAAACATAATTTCTATAAACTTCTGTGTCTGGCTTGTTCAGCCTGCACTTGGTTCCGACAGATGTTGGATGCTGTTTACCACCGAGCACCAAGTTTCATCACAGGATGTAAAACTCTTACCTACCATTGGACACCATACTGTTTAAGTGGATTTTGCTGTCCACACAAAGACAAGAGCATTTCATTTATAATCAGTAACTGCCTTACTGTCAGTCTATCTAACTTCCTCCAAGTCACCTAAACAGAGTAACTAAGCCTCCACTTACCAGCTTTTATTACGTTCACTGTTCCTGCAGTCTGTACAGAACTTTGGGGGAAAATGGCATTTGTTACAAGGCTTATAATACTTAAAAGAAATTGCAACAGCACCTGAAGCTGTGCAGCTCAACAGAAGGCCTTTACAAACATTCTCAGGAAAATGAAAAAAAAAAAAAAAAACATCACTGGACGGTTCTCAGTATTTTATTGCTACTGTCTTTATTTCATTTGTAGCTTTTCCCCCCTCTCCTTTTTAATTAGTTTGTTATATGAAGTGTAATTACTATGGTACGTTTAGCATGTTACAGTTGTGTCTATGTTAAGATCAGTCATTTTTGAAAATTCATACAGGTAAATTAACCTGTATAAAAAACAGCGAAAAACAAAAACAGCACAAGGAACAGAACAATCACTTCCAAGTGCTTCACATTAGATAAATGAAGCAATGGAAAGAATCACATATAGTCAGATTGGAGTGGATGGAGAGGAATGATGCAGCTGAGATGAAGTTGCACAGACTCATTCAGCTTCAAGAAGATTAGGAATAAGTTCAGATAGTTCAGGGACAAACTGGAAGAGTGAGACTGGTGATGTGCGGAGGAGAGGGTCAGCAAAGATGAAGTTGCCAGTTAAGAGGACAAGAGGAGGGCCAACAGGAAGATTTATAGAGGTGCTGTGTTAAGACCTGAAGGTGGTGTTGAAGGAAGATGCCGAGGAGACAGAAATGAGCCCTAACATCAGCAGCCAGGAGAAAAAGACTGATTTCTGACATTAAATCAGGGACATTATCTCCCAATTTTCTTAATCGCTGATGACCGATAAGAACCTTGAGCTTTCTTTTGAATCACCACTTCAGACAGAGTCAAATTATTCCTTTTCTTAATTTGAAAAAGCAGCAGAAAGAACATTTTCAAGCCAATTAAAAGAAAAAAAAATCCTGAAATAAGCCAAAACATCTGTAACTGACAGGAAAGGTGTTTCCAACAACCCTGTTTATGAAGCTGAATATTTCAACCGTATAACTGCTTGTGCTTGTTCTGGATGATGCAGCTGCACCATATGGACTATAAATGACCATAAATGATGACTCACTAACTAAAACATTACAGATGGTTGAGACATTTTTGAGGTATAAACAGCTTGTGGTGAGAAAATAATGTCAAATTGGGAGGTAGTTAGTCATGCCAAATGACAATGCGCCAAACTAGCTGCCGAGCAGGAATGATGATGACGTTGGTGTGTTATCGTAAAAATGATTAGGATTTTAAAGACAGCAGGGCTTGCTTGTTTATTTAGCATCCATTTTACAAAACATGCCAAAAATAGCAAACTTGGATCAACTTAAAAAGCTAATAAGTTGGAAGAATTACAGCGCCATAAAGAAGTACAAATAACTTTCCTCTGAGTGAAAGTCACGGCTGTTCAGCCGACAGGCCAATTCTTGTTCCATGCCAACAAGTCATCCAGTTCTGATAACAAGGCAAGAGAAAGACCTGTTTATAAACCTGGTGAGTAAGTCCTGCTGTAGGCAGACTAGTGGTGAACTGCAGGCCTTTCTATCTTCCAAGCAAATTTATTGTTTTTATAACTACAGTGCACAAAGCATCATATTTTCTATTATATTTTCACTGCAAACAAAATGACAAGTTATAGAGGCACTCTTTTACAGATTCTCTATCTTTGAAGCCACCTAATACTATTCTACATCCCTCTTGTTTTCTGTCTCTTCTCTGAGCACTCTCCAGTCAGTAAAAGTCAGCCTGATGTTGAATTTTGGCCTTACGCTTGTTTTGTCTCTCTTTTGTCTCTGTTTTTTCTTTCTGTCTGTTCTGAATTAGCCGTGGTGCTAATGACAAGTGTTTATTTTGGTCATGTTTATATCAGAAATTAGTGTTTATATCAAGTTTCTGCAGTGCTATGTGGCGCAATGAAGTGAAAAAAAATTGCAAGGGGCAGTTTTTCCATGGGATGCAACAGAAAACAGGGACACACACACACACACACACACACACATACACACACACACACACACACACATATATATATATATATATATATATATATATATATATATATATATATATATATAAATAAATATAAATATATATATAAATATTTATATAAATATTTATATAAATATAAATATTTTCACTAAATACTTTGTTCTTTCCATAGTTGAATGTGCTGACAACAAAATCACACAAAAATGATCAATGACAGTTAAATGTATCAACCCATGGAGGTCTGGATTTGGAGTTATACTCAAAATTAAAGTGTAAAAACACACTACAAGCTGATCCAACTTTGATGTAATGTCCTTTAAACATGTCAAAATGAGGCTCAGTAGTGTGTGTGGCCTCCACGTGCCTGTATGACCTCCCTACAACGCTGGACACTACGCTGACAGACAGCAAACCTTCTTGCCACAGCTGGCATTGGTATCCCATCCTGGATGAGCTGCACTACCTGAGCCACATGTGTAAGTTGTAGAGTCTGTCCAATGCTACAACTAGAGCATTGCCCACATTCAAAGGTGACCAAAACATCAACCAGAAAGCACCGGAACTGAGAAGTGGTCTGTGATCATCACCTGCAGAAACACTCCTTTATTGGTGTGTCTTACCAATTGCCTATAATTTCCACCTGTTTTCTATTCCATTTGCACAACAGCATGTGGAATTGTCATTGTGTTGTTTGGGTGTTCCCTTCATTTTTTGAGCAGTGTGTGGAGATATATATATATATATATATATATATATATATATATATATATATATATATATATATATATATATATATATATATATATATATATATATATATAGTTGTGGTACAAACTAGATTATTTTTAAACGCATAGCTTTTACATTACACTGACTTTTACTAGCAGGACAGTGCTCAAAGAAGAGACAGGATGCTAGATTGACATGTAATTCGGCTTCATACGGGAGTGCCTCGAGGAGAAAATCTGTCAAAGTTTGTGGTGCTTCTTTAGGCTTCAGGCTGTGTAATATAACTGACTGTTACAGGAACAGAAATGGAATTGTTCTATATCAAAGAGTCAGAGGACTTTAGGGACAATGCTGTCAAATCAGGATTTCTTTTGAAATGCAGAGGCTCTGAACTTTTTTCCTTTAAATGATATAAATTAAGTTCAGAAGGATTATTTTCATTTTGAATATGTACACAGTTTTAGGCTCAATAATGTCATGTCAAAGTCAGCAACATAGAACCCACACTTGGAGAAGATACTGCAGAGGAAGTCAGAGAGGGCCATTACAGTGTGCCTGGCTCAGTTCAGTACTCTTTCTGTATTTCGTTCTTGCAGGAGTCCATCAGATATTCCTGTCATACTGCTGCCTGCTTTGTGCTTTGCTGCAGTGTGAAGACAAACAGAACATGAAAATGACTAAATGTCACTTCAGGACAATCCTACAGCAGAAGACGACTGCAGAAAGCTTATCATCTGCTTCACTGTCTCTACAGAAGCTACACTGACAGGGAACAAGCATGGAGGCTTTCTCAGCCAGCCAATCTGAATAAAACACACACACACACACACACACATATATTGGAGTGGCTGCAATGCTACACAAGCAGGAAGACTTTAAGGCAGGTGGAGGTTTGGTCAAGATAAAAGGAAACAAAAACTGCACTGAGCATTTCTCTCAGCTCTGTCAGATCATCTGTTCTGATGTTTCTCTGAGTGCCTGCAACACGACACACTGACTTTCTTTTTTAAAACATTTTAAAGACAGCAAAACATGGTAGGTAGATTTACATAAACGTTGGTATGTGTGTTTATATTTTGTATGCAGATTTAAACGCAGTTGGTGTATGTATGTATAGGCTTTATAGATGTATGCAGACATATGTATGTATATATGTATGTATGTAAGCAGGCTTGGACATGCTTATCACCTGGCCTTTTGGGGTTCTGATATAGGCTTCTCTACTAAATACTTTAGCATCACATATGAGTATGCAACCCCCACCCCCCACCCCTCCCACTCCCTGCCTTTTTTTTTTTTCCTTATATGTGTTGTTGTTGTGTGATGTTGTGGGACTGTGTTGGTTTATTTTTTCTGGATACTTAAACTATGAATAAAAATAAATAAATAAATAAAAAAATAAAGGCAGCGAAACAGATGAATTGGTACCGACAGTGTGAACCCCTGACATCCAACAGCCATTACAACAAGCGGCTGATTGATTAAAGAAAAAAATAATAACCATGATTATTTTTGGTGCAAGTGAATAATGGCTGGTCTGTCCTTGTGTGAAGGAGATGTGAACATCTCCCACCTCTGTGGCTGGGAGGGGCTGCAGCACAAGGACAGGTGTGCAAAATAATAATAACCATGATTATTTTTGGTGCAAGTGAATAATGGCTGGTCTGTCCTTGTGTGAAGGAGATGTGAACATCTCCCACCTCTGTGGCTGGGAGGGGCTGCAGCACAAGGACAGGTGTTGTGCTGAAATAAGCACCCCTGCTATGAGAAGCAAGGTGCTAATTTTGACACAACACTGGGCCTCCTGTGAGCACTCACTGACAAGTGTAAGGGTGCATTCACATCAGGACGGTTCACTAGACTCAGTCCGATTGGGGACTTGGTTCAGTTGTCGGGGGGTGGATCCACGTGGACAGAGGTCATGTTCACGCTACACTTTGGTCAAACGAGCCAGACTGTTAAAATAATATATCCCAATTCCCACCAAAGGTGGCGCTACACTAGTATTTAGCAAAAGAGAAAATGCATGTGAACAGATTCAGCTGTAGCTGTGAACCTTAATTAATAGTAAAATAAAAATAAAAATGTCTCTGCAAAGTAGGACTGGCTGGATCAATCCAAATATGGATATTATTGATACCAAATATTGATACCAAGTATTAATACCAGAATATTGATAGAATGATACCACTGGTGTTGTTCCATATCACCATGGTGAGATCTATATTTCTCTTGTAGAGGGTTTTGGCGTAAGGAGGGCAAATGATGTGAATGAGAACCAACCAGTAACAGCTTTTGCTCTTTTTTCAGCCAATTTGCTCTGTTGACCGTTATAAAACATCATGTGTGAAAAGCGGGAATAATAAAGTTATTGATTATTTTGTTACATTGTTTATGTTGTGCCCTGCGATGGACTGGCAAGCTGTCCAGGGTGTACCTTGCCTTTCACCCTAGTGACTGCTGGGTTAGGCTCCAGGTTCCCCGCCTCCCTTAATCGGACTGGGCGGTTGGGATAATGAATGAATGAATGAATGAATGGTCATGTTGTTTTATATTTTTTACAAACAAAACAAACTTGAATGCAAGTTCCTCAGTTCTCCCATTCAATTTGTTCATAAAACAGATCTGTTGTATTCCATGCATAAGTAACATAATCTCCTAAACTCCACTAAGCTGCTGAAACTCTCCAAAAACAGATGGAATTCTCCGGACTTTGACTTGAACTTGCAGTACGGTTTACAAACTGTTTCATCAAACCCATCTAAGCTCTGTTGAAGGCAGCAAATCAACAATTCATGTAATAACCTCACAGGATCAAGCACAAACCGCATGTCCAGATCAAACAACTTTTCCTAACTTTGTTGGAGCTGCAACACAGTCCAGGCAAGTAAAAAGCCCAAATCCTACAAGTGATGCAGCAGCTTAGCATCGACTCAGTTACAGCTGAGCAAACAGCCCACTTCCTTTTTACCTTTAGCAGGAAATGGACTGGGGATTATGGCAACTCGCATGTCCTTTCATCCTTCAGGTAAACACTCTGCAGACTCTCGCATTCAGATGACATTTCCGCTGGAGTGTGTGGGAACGCTCTACACACAGCCAAGATGTTCTAAAACAACCACTTCTGCTCATTCAGCCTTGTGTCTCTAATCTTTGTGTAACACTTGTAGCTGCTTAAATCAGATGATTTACTGCAGCTCTGTATCAACACTGGCCTAAATTCTCTTTGCAGTCGTTTACCGCCCGTGAACATTTGTTAGGCATTTATTGGTGTTGCAGCCTCCCGCTGCTCCTCTGGCACAGCTCCTGCCAATAGCTACAGTGTAGAAATCATCATATCCCACCGAGTTTCAACTAATTTACTCTCAAACAGCAAAATAACGTCCTCTGAGACAAAGAGGCTCCACAAACAATGGGAGCAGCAAATGCGTGGTGCTCTGATCCCTCCTCGCGTGTTGAATCTACGACACCAGATGTTCATTTTGCGTGTGAGGAGTGAGAGAGAGACACGCCGGCTCTGGTGGAGGATGGCTTTCTGCAGCCTCGCTAAATAAACGCTGACATGCAGACGTCTTGTGCCTATTTCTGGCAGTTGGAGTAATGTCTGTAGATTGATGCTGAGGGAAGATGAAAGCAATACTAAAGAGACAGAGGTATTGTCCTGAGTGCTACTCCAAGTCTACCATTACTGGCAGGAGCTGCACAGCAGAGGAGGCATAACAGTTGGATTCCAACCAAACAACATGGACATGTTTATTTGGTTATTTGGCGAGTCACTAAGATGTTGATGCTCCCCCTCATCATCACCAGGCTTATTTCCTTCTGCCTCATGTATATGATACAGATGAATGGTTTAACAACCACTATGGCTGGATGTATAATCTTTGTCTCAAAGGAAGGCTGAGGAGAAGTGAAGTGTCAGAATTAAGATATGTGTTTCTTGTTTTGTTTTGTTTTTTTAATATGATTTTATTTTGAATTTAAAAAAGGACTTTTAAAAAGAACAAATACTGGTTACAACAAACAACAAACAAAACAAGCTTCTTAAGCTTCTAAGTATGTGTTTATTGTTTATTGTGGAGTTATATGAAGCTCCATTACAGAAAAAATAATAATCATGATTATTCTGAGGCAGCATCAAATTCCTAATTCAACAGATATAAATATTCTATATTAAAAAAAAGCCTGGTTTGTGGGATGTCCTAAATAATAATGTCAGCCACATGACTGCCGGTGGCTTTATAGAAGAGGCACGTCTCTTTTCCTTTATTTATCAGCAGTAATTGTTCCTGCATCAGTCACAGCATCAAACAACAGTTTGTATTGATTGAATGTGGAGAATCTCAGCTTTCCAGCATCCACTTAAACACAACGCCGTGTACCTGATGAAGCTGTGTCGGTACCAGCTGAAGGACGGAGATGGGGATTTGTCAGGATTTCAGTTATTAAAACAACAATTGCTACGTTTACATGAGAGTTTTAATTCCTGTTTAATTCCGAATAAAAGTTCATTCTGCTTTAAACTGATTAAAAACGACCATGTAAACACTTAATTCCAAATGCAAATTTCTACTCGGATTTAAACTTAATTCCGATGTAAGTGTCTGGTTTATTCACATTTTATTTCCAAACTATTTAATTCCTCTGTCATGTAAACATTCATTCCACTCTAAGTTAATTCCAGTCGTTCTGAGCATGCTCGTTACCTTGTCCTGTCCCGATGACGCGCGTTGTTTTGCCTCCCGTGTTCGGTGGTCTATCTTTCTTCTCCTTCTCAGTTGCTGCAGAAATTTATAATAAAACTAGCAGCGAAACTGGTTCTTATTATGTAGTTTTTACAAGTTTCAACTGAAAAGACGAGAAGCAGAGAGCAACTTTGTTTATTTCTGGTATATGTCATATGTCACGTGCACCCTCTGTCCAATCAGAACCCTTCCAACCCGCCGCTCTAAAGAGGAATTAAGGACGTGTTTCATGTAAACTTTCTTTTGGAATTATTATTTTCCTGTAAACTTGTATGGAAATACGTTAGTTCCGAACTATTAATTACAAATTAATATACATCATGTAACCGAACCCAGTGAATGTATCACAGGTGTGTTAATGTTCCTTGCGAAAACTCTGTTCTCTATGCTGCTCCATCAGTTTTCCTGTATCATGACTCTCACATGGGAATCAATTCAGCAATAAATGCACTGCGGTTGAATCTGAAATGTTAAATATTTCATTATTAATAAAAGTAATAATAATAATTGATTGCTGAAGTTAGTAGCGATTTCCTCTTTGTTGGCAAGCTAACATGCAACATCCCTCAGGACACGTATGCGTGCACATTGTGAAGTCGAGTGTGAGCAAACGTACTTAACACACTCCACTTGTAATCAAGTCTCTCAAGATGTGTCTAAATATGAAGCGTGAACAACGACAAGCAGGTTTTCAAGAAGGTTCTCAAGTTAAACCAACTGGAAAGGACCACTCCATCGCCTGAGCCGTGGCCGCCCTGAAAGGTCTGAGAGGACGAGTGTTATTTGGAGAGCCCCACTCAGGAGGGAACAAGAACAAACACCAGCATCTGTTTACCTCCTCATGGAGAAGAAGTCGCGCCGATCCAGAGCTCAGCTCATTTACGACACAGCCACCTTTAGAGTCTCAGTGCTATCAGTGGGTTAGCATTCACCAGACTCCACTTGCAAAATGGAAGGAAGACTGGAGTGAAATGGAGTGAAACGCAGACTAAAATTTCTCTTTTCCAATCGGGATCGCGAGAATAACTTGCCTGTTATTCTGTTCTCTTCACATGTTTGTTGGAAAAGAAAAAAAAACGGGATCTTAAGCTATCAGTGAAGTCACGTCGCAGAAAAATCCGGAAATAAATGCGCTGAGCTTTGGTTAAGAGTAACGTAATGAGCAGGATTACACTGACTTAGGAAGCAAAGACATCATTTTAAAGTTTGCCCTCATTGAAATGATCTGCTCAGCCACTCGGTTAATGATAACATGCTCAGTGTTTCACCTGAAGGTTAATTATCTTGTTCATGAATGATGAGGCACCTTGGAACCAGGAGAGGCTGCAGGGAGAGGAAGAGTGTGTCTTTCTGTGAAGGTTTGTATAAATTAGGATAAAAATGCAGCGAGAGCATTATAACCATCTAATGCACGGTTCCGAGTTGTTTAATCCACTTTTACCGCTTATATAGGAACTATTTTACGTTGGCCTGGATGTACGTATTATACCAAACAACCGCTGTCAGGCTGCAGCACGTTTCTCTCATTCACCTGTTAAAATACAGCTGATCTGAACCAGCTGGCTAACGCGTTGCTATGGTAACGCCCCGTAACGGAGGGATATTACAGTGACTTAACTACGTGTGCGTTTATACAAAAATAATGCAGCCAGTTGTCACTGACAATGGTATAAACTATGTTTAGGTGAACTTCCACAACCTACTGCAGTTATTCTACATTGACCTGCAGCCGGAGCCGACTGAGACTGGCCGCCTGGGAGTGCTTTAGGACGGGAGAGGCTCCCGCTGCTCCTTCCTTACAGTAACTGCAGAACAATATGTGCCTTCAAGTCAGTCGCCAAAACACCAGAAATGTCTCTAATAACTCCAGTAAAAGTTGCTAGATTTGTCGCTTTTAACAAAAAAAAAAAGTCTCCAGATTTAGCGAGAAAGTCTCCAAGTTGGCAACAGTGTCTGAATGAAAGCAAAGCGGCTGTGGGAGGAGTTTACAGCACAGCGCTGCAATGCCAGAGACGCTCGATTAGCAGCTGAAGACAGCAGGAGAGGAAACTGCAGAGAAAAATAATCACACCCTTTTATTTTTATCATCGTTGAAAACCCAGATCGTAGTTGAGATTAAAATCCGATTAATCGCCCAGTCCTATTTCAAGGTAAAAATTCATGTCCAAAGTCAGACTGAATGTTTATGACAGTAAAATTACAAGAAGACTGAACAGGTTTGTTGTCTTTGGAAGGATTAGAGAAGAAAATCTGCTCTCTGAAAACAGCATGGCAGCACAGCTGAGGTTTGCATATCTGACTTCTGGAACAATGTTCTTTGGACGGAGCAGACCAAAGTGGAGATGTCTGGTTATAAGGCACAGTAGCAAACATGCAAACCCTTCAGGCGCACTGGTGGAGAGTTACTGATTTGGGCTTGTTTTCCTCCCACAGCATGTGGACATCTTGCAGACCTACAAAATGCTGAAGTATTATAAAGTCAAATGAAGCCATGCTTTCAGGACAATGATCCCAAACAAAGCAGCAAATCTATGATGGAATGACTGAAGGAGAAAAGAGTTGACACGTTGCAAAGATCCAGTCAAAGTTCACACCTCAACTTGACTGAAATGCCGTTGCAGCCAGTTCAGAGAGCTGTGCAGAAATAAGTGCTGCAAACCTGCATGAACCGAAGCCGAGGACCTAAACTCATAAAATCATTCATTCAAGCTGTGTGAGACAAAAGGTGTTTCTACAAGCTGCTGAATTATGGGGTGGACTTGTTTTTCACCCTGCTTTAGTTAAAGATGGGGAAAGTAATCTTGTTGTTCAGAGACTTTTTTTTTCCTCTGGGTGAAGTGGTTCCTCGTCCTGATAGTAGTCTATACATTCTGTCATCATGATCAATAAGAAATATAGTTAGACCCCTCAGTTTACTGTAAATCTATAAAAACTCTGACCAATCCAAACGTTCAGACCCAAATGGAGTTGTTCAATCCTTATATTTCGTAGCTTCTTCTCCCAGCTCCCCTCCTCCCCCTCCAGCAGCACATTCCTGATAGCCACACCCTGCATATAAACAGCATGTTAGGATGAAAATACAAAGTAGTGAAGAAGAAACTCGAAAGGTAAACATGGCTGAGAAAATGCAGGAAGGATTTCCCGACCCGGTTCGGTTTATTTGCCTCCTCCTGCTAAAAAGCCGAGAAAGAGAAAATCGTTGGAAAAAGCTGCGAACTAGAAAAACACTCGGAGAGCGCAAACCTCCGCCAGTTTCTGGATCCAAACGGTGATCCGGATCATCACTGAATTCAATCAGTTCTTCTTTTTCACATTTCCAACAACTTCTGAAAATTTAAGTAAAATCCGTCCTAAACTTTTTGAGTTATCTTGAAGACAAACAAATAAACGCCAGTTAGAAGAGCATAACCTCCTTGGCGGAGGTAAGAAAAAAACCTTGGATCACACAAGGAGCAAAACCAAAAGGGGAGGAGCCAAGACAGGGTGCCACTTTCAAATCTTGCTCGCTCCCCAACATTACCTACCCCAGCTTTAAATAATGTCTGCAAAATGTCATGTGTTGTTCATCTAAGCTTTCATTTACTTCTTTTTGACATCTGATAAGAACCAGACAGATATTTCATTCACCCCTGATACATAAAACCTTATAATTGGAAGAAGGGAGACTTTCTTCTCTATAAATCTGTTACTATTAAGATGTGTCTGTTAGTACTTAATGCTGATCTCAGCTTTAAAACCCTCCTTTCCAGTCACACCCATCTTCTCTAACATACCACTACATTCTCAGAACATCCCTGTTTCATCTCTGTCCAGTCATCTGAAATGCTTACCACCTCTTCATTGGCATCTGTACACAACAGCAACACCAGTAACCATGTACAGAACATTTAAACAGCAGAAAAAAGGGCCACATGCCAACAGACTGAGCGTAAAGCCAACAGGTTTCAGCTACGTTTCTCCATCCGCACCACTGATGATCCATTAGCATCCAGTCATTTCTGCGGAGACCGCTGACAAACTGTCGCTGCTTTCCAGGACCAAACATTTTACAGCTGCTGCATGTGTTGATGGCTCCTCTGAGGCTGCAACTGTTGTTCCTGTCAACTGTGTGAATGTTTGTGTTTTCATGTGTGTGCATCATGCAAGACGAGGTGGAGGAAATTTGTTTTCTTTATGCTTAATGAGTGCACACACACACACACATACAGCTGAGCACTGGCACAGAAGAAACCGAGAATCATTACAGCCATAATCACTGTAATTACTGCGTGTTTGTGTATTTGTATGACTCCTTTTGTGAGGACATAAATCTGTTGGGACTCGGCATCCTTATGAGGAAAAAAGTCCAAATAGAAGAAGTCACTTTGTATGTGGATGAAGAGATCCTTGAATAAACGAACAGCTGTGTTTTGTTGGTTTTAGGTTGAGATCTTGGGTCCGCCGAACCCTGAAGACCTTAGAGCAGGGCTACTGCAGCCGCTACGAGCCCCACAGTCCTGTAGGTTTTTAATTTGTCCTGCTCCAACAGACTTGACTCAAGTTAAATAGATCCAACAGCCTATGAACGTTTCCGTAACTTCTTTATGCCAAACATCTCAAATTAGCATCAAACCGTTTCTATTACAGAAACAGCTGAGAAAGATCTTGCATTCCACCGTTGCTGGTTGGGGCATAGTCATTGGCTTTAGCTCAACTTTAGCACCGCTTTAGTCCTGTTTTAGTCTCACTTCAGTCCTGCTTTAGTCCTGCTTTAGCCCTTCTTTAGCCCTTCTTTAGCCCTTCTTCAGTCCTGCTTTAGTCCTGCTTTAGCCCTTCTTTAGCCCTTCTTCAGCCCTTCTTCAGTCCTGCTTTAGTCCTGCTTTAGCCCTTCTTTAGCCATTCTTTAGTCCTGCTTTAGCAACACTTTAGCCCTGTTTTAGCCTTGCTTTAGCCCAGCTGTAGCCCACCTTTAGCCCCGGCTTAAGGCTTGTGTGAGTTCAGCTCCATTTTTCCATCTTGCCAGTAGGTCTGGGTCAGGCCATTTTCTGTAAATGTACGTTTTCTTGACTGAGTTGATTCATCTCAAAGTTATAAAAATATTGTCTTTTGGGTCTGTGTCTGTGGTTTTGCCCTGTACAGGCTCCACTATCCTGGTTTGTCACAAGTCCTTGGTCCCTTGGTTCCCTGCTCTTCGGTAAACTTTGAACCTGTGACGAACTTTAAGATAAATGTAGACAGTTTTTCTCAAGTCCCTCTGTCTGTCATGGTTTCCATGTTTCCTTGTCCCATCATACCTGATTCAGCTCATTGGCTCTTTAACTTCTGTAAAATCCAAGTAAGGACCAGTTTATTGAAAACAGGTTTGATGGAGCCAGAAAACTGAGATGGGATTAGGAATTGTTACAGCCTTATGGATACTTCAGGCTCAGAAAAGAAAACGTCCTGCCGACAATAAATCATAAAATTCTAATCAGAGTCAAACTGAATGCTACATTCCTCTCTTTTTTTCAACAAACCACATTTCCACGAGGGTCACACTCTGCAACTTTTAACTGACTTGCATCTTAAAACACAGACATGGTGAATATATTTATATATATAAATCATCAGCAAGAATATATAAATCATTCAAGATCATCAGCAACTCTCATGTGCACAATAAATCTGTGAATAAACAACTGGCTAAAACACAAAAGCAACAGAAATGCCCTTTTATGACTGCAGAGCTTGTTTACAGTAATAGTTTCTGTGTATCCACACGGCAAACATCTGACATTATGACAAGAATATGATTAATAACAAAAAGAAGTAACAAAACTCATTAACCCTCTGAAACCTTCTAATGGCATTTTTTCATAACACAATTAATCACAGCTTGCACCCATGATAGCTGCAGAAAAAATCCTGAAACTAATCAGTTGATGTCATAAGGAAAAAAAATCTAATCTAAACAATGACATTTTATTCCACAGGTTTTTATGACAAATATGTCAAAAGTTGTCCATAAGCAGATGGCCCATAGATAGCTGCTTCACATTAGATGATGCAGGTCCTTCTATGTGGCACATTCCTGTATGTAACCCCCTTTTCTCACAGCCCTTAGTAACCAAAAGTCCTCTATATAAATACATAAAATAAAAACAAAATAATCTTTTCCTCAGTACAACTGTGAGATCATGATTGTTCTATAGGCTGAAAGAAATCAGATGCTCTTCATCATTAAAGATGCCTTTTGTAACTTCTGATCTTACAGCTGTGCGTTCTGGACTCAGTGACATCTATCATGTGCATTTCTGGAGAGGGTGCTGTCTGAGAAACCGCACTGTACAACTTTATCATTCAGAGTTTCGCTTTACACTAGGAAACACACTGGCTGTATGGAACAACGTCGCTGATTCAGCAAAGAAACGGAAAAGAGACAAAACAAGAGTCATCGTAAGCTCGTCTTCTGCTGGCTAGAGAGAGCTAACAGGTCAGGTAGGATCAAGCGGCAACCTCTAGCGATTAAAAGTGAAGCCTATGCGGAAGTGCATAAAACTGCAGTTCCTCCTTCATCCACTAGGGGCTGCAAAACAGGGCAAATCTCCATAGACTCCCATGTTAAAAAGGCCAACTTCACGGCAGAAATAAACATATTTACAGCCTGGTTCAAAAATCCATTTTCGGTTGTATTGGGTCAGGTTTACCTTCATGACAACTGTGGGGGGAGTGAATTTTTTTCTAACTCGCCCGTTTAAAAGTAATTTAATCTCAAAGTTTGGCATATTTAGGTGTCCTTTTGATTGACAGGTACCCAATCTCCCGCTTCATGTAAGAAGAACGTAGAACAACCACGGTTTTTAGCCGGTTAACAACGTGACTTAGCTTTAGCCCGCTTACCTCCGTTAGCTGGTTAGCTCCTGTTATCTCGGGGTTAGCTTTTAGCTACAGAAAGCTCGAAGTTCACTCGATGTCAATCACTCACCATGACGCTCACAGCCCCCCTCTCAGCTCCACCTCTTTGCCCACATTTGTATTTTCCAGGCGAGACGACGCGCATGCCCCTACCAAGATGGTGATGGTAGGAACCGCCCACCGAGCTTCAATTCAGCTCTTCAGAAACCTACGGGTGACGTCATGGAGGCTTTGCCCATCTCTTTATACACAGTCTATGGGTAGGATGCAAGATGGATGCCGGATCAGCTGTCGATAGGAGGCGTATGACGGGAAAATGGTGAAAGTTATATAGTGTTTGTTTGAAAGACATTTTCAGTGAAAAGGGGCAAGTTTGTTGAGGTTAGAAAAAATTAAATCAGTCTAATATAATGAATGTAAAACATGGAAAATCTCCTTTTTTGCTTTGAATAATTTTTTTTTTACATGATCTGGGTTATATTATATTATATTATGTTATGTTATATTATATTATGCATAAAAGACATTCTCACTGCTTCCAGGCATGAATGTGTTGTTTTCATAATGGTGAAGGAATTTATACAGCAATGATAAATGAGTCTGCAATAAATGAGAACATTACTTAGAATTGAATAAAAATACCAGAAATCTGCCTGAAGGTACAGAAGTTTAGAAATAATACCTTCTGTCAGTGTTGTTTCATGTTGAGATGAACAATGATCAGCTCTTTGCAGGGGTAAATATATTTGCAGTGATAAAAATCAGAAAGACAGTCGGCAACACCTTGAGAAAGTATCTTCACATTTATCTGACAAAAGTTCAGTAGTATCAGAGTATCAGACTGTTTTCTGACAGTGGAGGCAGAAAATCAAATGGCCTTCATATAATAATATTTCTGTTTGTAACAACACACACTTACAAAGGGATTTCAATCAAACTGCATAAAAACCTTCCAATATTGCAGAAATCAATGAGTCGCAGCAACACGCGTTCTGACATTTGCTTTTTTTCTACAAATGCTCATGTTCCATCTCATATGTTCAAAAACACATTAATGTTGTCACACTTGCCACACAACGGCGACTCTGTGTGTGTGTTTGCATGTGTCAGGCAGCTGAGAATGAGATGAGTAAACAGAGAACAGCGGTGTGTCTCTGTGGAGCATTTCTAATCAGCCTCCAGCTCACTCATTAGCCCGCAAGCTAAATACTCTGCTCATTAGCCTGCATGCTAAACACATCAGTCGTTAGTCAGACTGGTAAATTAGCCATTTATTCGGCTGCATACTAAATACCAATGTCAGAGTTAAATGTGTAATTTAGAAGGCTGAACTCTAAAGCACCTCTGTGATTAGGTGCTGTACAGGCCAGTTATTGGACAGAATACTTAAAGCCTCACACATTAGCAAGCATGCCAAACAGCTCCGGTCAATACTAAGTGGCCTGATCTATTAGCTGAAGGATTTGGCAATGGAGTCTGAGCAATTACTTAAATACTGGCTGGTCAGAAGGTGTCCAAACCACAAGAAGTTCAGCACTGTCAGCAGCTCAGTCTGAAGCTGAGAGGCCAATCTTTACAGAAATGTGCTGATATAAAAGTCTCAAAGTTTACCGAAGCAGGGCTGCTGCAACAACCTCAGATCATTCTTTTAATGCTACTGAGTTAATTATTCCTCATTTTGACGTCAATATTCCTAAATCTACTGGTCAGCTGGTGATAATTACAAATTCCTAAATGGTTATCACCCAGGGTGACAGAAATTTAGTGTTTCTTTTCAACAGCAGGCACTCTTTTTAAAAGGATTCAAACTGACTGCAAACTAACACAGCGCAGTTGACTTAATGAACTAGCAAAAGAAACGGAGAAGAGGGAGAGCAGAGAGATTAGCTACAAATAAGAAGCAGCTGTGCCAATTAACCAGCTGCAAGGGACAGGAAGTAAAGTAAATAGAAATAAATAAGGGACGGACTCTACAAAATAAAACAAGTGGCTTGAAAGACAAAGCAACAAACCAAAGAGATTTAGAAATCAGACCAACTAGATCATAAACCCAGAAACTATGACAGTACCATCATTGCTAGTAATTGCTCCTCGACAAAGCCACCTGTAAAACGTCTGCATAAAAAGCTAATTAAAGCTTATGCATGGTCTCACTCAGCTTCTTTTCACTGACCGTGTCTGTATTCATATGACTGGTGAATAAGAGCAGCTTTCTTGGGGATCCAGTAAGGCAAAGGTTGATGTTCTTACAAAATGCAAATAATTGATGGACACTTAGTTGTAGAGGACAGAAAACATTTGTCCAGTCACAGGAAAAGAGCGTTAGAAGGTAGCTTTTGCAAATTTGGTGCAGCAGTTATGCTAATGTTCATGCTAGCATCACCCTGCATGTGTGACAGAGCGATGTGACATGTAACAGCTGGTTGTTTGGAGGCACAGTTGCATTATTGCACTCATGATTAAATGCAACTTATTCCTTATATTTCACACATACACACTCATTCATGTGTTTATGAGTTCATTTTAAAACACGTTTATTATGTTTTAAAGCTTTAAAACAGAGGTGTCCAGCTCCAGTTCTGGATGGACACAATCCAGTTGGTTTTCCATGTGTCCCTGCTTCATAACATCTGACTCAAAAGAATCAGTCAATGTGCAGGATTTCATTGGCTGTTGGATCCATTTAACAGAAGCCAGGCGTGTTGGAGGAGGGATACATCAAAAACCTGCAGGACAGCGGCTCTCGAGGACCGACTTTGAACTGCTCTAAAAGTCTTATCCGTCAGTGTCTATCAGACTTGCTTTAAGCTTACAAACCTCCCAGGGTTCTTGTGTGGTCGGGGGCTGGTCTTGTATTTGTTCTGGGAAATAGGACCAGAACGTATGGAGAGACATCGCTTAGCTTTTATGGTCCTCACCTGTAGAACAGCCTGCCGGACAACCTGAGGGCGGCAGAAATGTTGATATTTTAAGAGAAAGAGTAAGACGTACTTTTTTATGAAAGCTTTTTATTGATTATTATTTAAAATTACAATAGGTATTTAATAATTGTGTTCTAAATCTTCCTTAATTGGATTTTAGTGTATTTTATTTATCATATTTTTAGGGTATTTGTTTTATTTTATTGATTTTTAGTTTATGTTTATGTCAATATGTGTCTATATAACTATGTTTATGCATATGTTACAAGAATACATTTATAGTAATGTACATTTGATGGGAAAGGATGGGAAAAGAATGTGTGTGTGTGTGTGTTGGGGGGGGGGGGGGGGCGCCTCAATAAATAAAGTTTGATTTGATGTTTAGATAGTCGCCATGTTGTCTTTCAGGTTTAATCATCAACAGCTGAAGTTATGTTTTTATATTTTGTTGATATTGTTCATGTTTGTCTAAAGTTTGTTTCTTACAGGTGCTCTTTATGATCATCTGCTTTGTATTATTACAGAGGCTGTAAGTGTCTTGGTCTCTGGGATTTTGCTTTAGGCTTCCATAGTTTTGTCATGTTTTGTTCTTGTTTCCTTCTTATTTTGTAGGAGTTTTGGTTTTGCTTTCTGCTTCCTGTGTCATTAGTTCACCTGGTTTTATTTTGCTCATTTTCTTCACCTGTTTGTCATTAGTCTACCAGTGTAGATGTACCCCCTGGTTTCCTTTCCACTTTGCCAGTTTGTTGTAATTTTATGAGTTGTTACCCGCATGTGTCCTCTTTTCCACCTGTGTCAGATTGTTGATTAAAACCTTATCACTGGGTCATCAACCTGCATTAGGGTCCATATCTTCCACAAACTCACACGAGGCTGTTTTCTGTATAGTTCCTTAAAGTGTAGCAGCTGATTGTCTTGTTTCTCTGTTTTAATTGTACAATTGTAGCTTTCTGTCTGATGTATCTCTGGCTTTATTTCCTCTCAGCCCTCTTCTTCCTGTTTGCTTTCCCATGACAGATCAACTACAAACAATACAACTGAGCTTTAAACCCACAAAGCTGGTTATGTAATGGTTCTTTACAGTTTTTACTTTCCACTTTTTTTTTTGTATCTTTGTCTCATTTTGTATCTTTTTGGGTCTTTATTCTTTTGTCCTCTCTCCCCCTTCATGTGTTCCCCCATCAGGTCAAACTTAACATAATTCAGCAGCAACCAAATTAAAGAAAACCTTTTATATCCATTAAGTTCTTCCTAGGTAAACATTGTTCTGTAGAACACAGCAGCCAGACCATCAGTCTTGTTGCAAAGGTGCTGAACAGAACCAGTTTAAAAAAAAAAGGGTTTCCTTGCATGTCAACAAACAAAATCCGCATGCAGTCTCATTATTCGGTATATATCCTAACAGGGACAATATCCTGAAGTAGAATTATCTGAGTTTTAAAATGTATTATCCAACAGCCCTTAAAAAGATGATATTTAAGTCACTTTAACCTGCTGATGTGGATGCAGCATTCATTCTGTCAGTTCCCCAGCCTCTGCAGGGATGGACATTACCATCTATACCAGGAGGTCATCCACTGGTCCAACCAGGAGCTGAGAGCAGAGGTGATAAAACCATCTGTCTGAGCAGAGAGCTCCCCATGACTAATACTGCCGCATATCTTCTTTCACGGGCCTCCCTTCAGGGATGGCTTAGATCAGTCCCTGTGAAGAGTCCTCCAAACCCTGTGTCCTCCATCACGACTCGCATCGCAGCCACGCTCGCGCACATGAAGCAGTAACACTGTGTGCTGTCAGGCTTTTCCGTGTGCAGTCTGATCTTCTGTCACGCTTTAATGTGCAAACTGTTGTCACGAAATTCTGTATCACAGAAGAATTAAAGGTCTTTTCATGAGTGAATCAAATCAATTTGAGGGGAAGTGAGCTATCTCCTTTCTACCTGTATCTCTGTGCTATCAGGGAGTAAAGAGGCAGCTCGGTGAAATATCTCAATTTCACTCTGATCTGCAGCGAGTCGACGACGAGCGGGCGAGTCACACTTCAAACAGCTGTTTGTTTAAAAGTCATGTGTGAGGATGTGATTAGTTACATGTCATCTGCTGTCATCATGTGCATCTAGTTGAGACAGAGGTGGTAATTGTTTCTTTTTGTGTGTGTGTGTGTGTGTGTGTGTGTGTGTGTGTGTGTGTGTGTGTGTGTGTGTGTGTGTTCACACCTGCATGGTCTGTCTCGGATTTCACCTGTCTCCTCTTCTGTCACATAGTTTATTTGTTTAAATTGCAACCAATAAAAATGGATTCCCAATGGGGGGGGGGGGGGGGGGGGGGCATTACATTACACAGTGTGGGGGACAGAATCAGTTTACAAACTGAATCTTTTCAGACTGAAAATGGAGGAACTGTGTTAAACACACATAAATGCATGTGGTATAAAAGCAGTAAAGCTGTAGTAAATGTACATTTAGGAATGCTCCCACCATTGTCGAACTGCAGCCATCTTGTTCTGCAGTTGTTGTTTTTTTTTTATTTTCAGACTCAGATCAATGACTGAGAACAGATGCTGACTCACATCAGACTTAATTAGCAAACTAGCCATCAAACTGCACTCGTCTGCTAAATGCCCCCTGCTCTGAGTCAGATGTGTTGCAGCAGGGAAACTGCTAAAACTTGCAGGACTGTGGCCTTTAAGCACTGGAGTTGCCCACCGTTGGTCTGTATATTTAATGCCCAATAACTTGAATGTTTTTTATAGTATAACTTATCACCTGTACATTTCCTCTTGAGAACTGTGTCCATAGTTTCATTTGAAGCACACATTCACCTGCGTATCACTTAGAAAGTACTGACACAACAAACTAGATATACAATGAGTTTATTATTTATTATATCTGCCCTCACTGTTTTTTGCGCTCCTGTTTAGATGCTAAACTGCATTTTGTTGCCCTGTAAGATGTGTAATAACAATTAAACTGAAACTAATCAAAAAGAAAAAAAAAAACAAATTCAGTGTGCAGGCCAGATTAGACCCTCTGTGGAAAACATGGGCCATATGTTTGAGATTCCTGCATTGGATGATAAACCGAGGCCGGAGTCCCATCCAGATTGGTCGTCTGAGTCCTGCTGTGGATTCTGACCAAAAATCTGCAGCACAGATGGAGATTTGTAGACCAGACTAATTTTGCATCTTCATCCGCCTCAGATTTTTGGTCTTGACCAATCACCTTCAGGTTAACAAGTCTTTTATCGTTCTGCCTTCCGTCCATCACGGTGTGTGTTTGTGTAACAACATCAGTTTGACTAAAAACTTCCTCTCAATAAGATACAGTCATGTAAATATAATTTTCTTATCATCTACAGCAGGGGTGACCTGAGTCAGTCCTCAACTGCTGCTGTCCTGCACAGATTAGATGTATCCCTGTTCTAACACATCGCTGGTGTTAGCAGCCTATAGAGTTCTGCACAATGACTGATTATTTCAGTCTAGTGTGTAGCAGAAGGGTTGCATGAAAACCTGCAAGATTATGGCCATTGAGGACCGGAGCTGGACACCCCTGATCTACACTAAAGTAAGGTGAAATCAGATTAAGCCATCCATCTATTGTCTAGTTTTTAGAGGATCTGATGTAACACACTGTGTCTCCTATTTGAAGGACCCAATGGTTTATTTTAAACTTGTTTTGATGCATCAGGTTTCTTGTTCTTGACACAAAATGTGGCCATTTCGTACAGGATAACTGGACACTTCTTTGTTTGGGATATGGACAGAATTAAGGGTTTTGATGGTAGTAGGAGGATGCAACATGGGCTGTAACTATGCTCTGACATCTAAATGGGAAAACAAACAGAATATGCTCCTTTAATCTCATTAAAATGACCATAACTGAATATTGCCTTGTGTGAAATTAGGAATATGATGTGTATGATTTAGAAACCTTTAAACTACTGTAGTGTAAACATCACCTGAACAGGGAAATTAATACAAGTGGTTGCATTTTAAGCTTCTTTAAGATGAGAAGTTGCCAAGGTGTTTGGCACCATTATATGACCTCATAACGGTTATCGGAGAATGTTCCTGTAAGCGTGGCTGTTGATGTGATCAGGAAGTTTAAGGTCAAAGACAAAACCGATCCTGTCTTAACAGGAATACTTATGTAGTTTGAAGAAAACCAAAACCAGCTTCCAACACAGAGCTGGACTCAAAGATAAGGGTGTGTAGTGTCTCTAACAGCACCTGGCGCACCATCCATCACTGTTACAATCAAAGAGAAGAGATGGATGAAGATGCTGCTTTGAGAATGAAACAACAACCACAAAAGAAAAAAATGCCATTCTGGGACTGATTTCTCCGGATGTGGTTCACTGAACAGAACAAGCATCGCTGTTATGAAACATGGAGATGCTCGGGTGTATCTAGGAGTGCTCCGCTGATACAGAACAGAACAAAATCACAACACTATGAGGACATTTTCTTACAAAATCTCCAACATGGTGTTAGTTTGGTTACCCCTTTAATGAGCAACCAGAACCAGAACTTTAAAACCTTGTGACCCAAACTGTCAGATCATGATAAATCTGTATTCCAATATTGTCTGGGTTTGGTTTGGTTCTCCTTCTTGTGTTTTCTGAGTTTCTCAGGAGCAAGAGAAGAAGGTTTCTTCACACATCACACAGTTTGTCTCATTTCCATGCAGTTGCCTTGAGGCTTCAGCCACATCTGTTACCAGACAGCACCATGAATCAAAAATAACACGAGACTGTATCTTAACCAGCAGTCACGGATTCCACAAACGAAATGTTTGATAGAAGTCACCGCTGGCAGAGTCTGCTTTAACTTCTGGTTTATCTCCAGGTGAAAAGACAGAAAATTAGTCGGCATTCACAGCTGACAGGGAGAAGCTGCTCTGGTGAGCAGAAAGATGAGGAAAACGTGAGAAAGTTGCTTTAATTTCAGCCCTATTTATTCAACAACAACAACAAAAATCTAGAGGACCCCCAGCCTGAACTAATAGCCATACTAGCTGGTTTACATGAAGATGATAACATGAAGCATTAGGACTGGATGTGGAAAACGGGTGCTTTCCACTGGAAGCTGAGCGCCATCTCTGTAGCATTCCAGTGTTATTTGTGCTTCTTTGTGAATTTAATGGTGTTACATACATGACCGCAGACCCAAAGGTTGTGACTTAAAGTAATATACGTAACAATTACTTATTTTTAATGGCATGAAAATTACTTCAAATTGAGATTAAAATTAAGATTTACTTTACTTTCATCCCTGTAGGGAAATTAAATTGTACTAGCAGCGTCAAGATCAGAAATATAAATACTGTACAACAGTATATCTATAGATTCAATATGGATACACATATAGCAGCAGTATACTTACATAGTATGAAAATGAGATTAAAAACTAAACACAGTTAAAGGTGGAGTATGTAAGATTTTCAATATTTTCAAAACAAATTAACAAAAAATAACTACAATCATAATAGGATCGTTTTTTTAAACATGTAGGTTTCAGTCTGTCCATATTTGATGTGTTATTAAATTACAAGTTTAATTAATGACAAAGACCCTTCTTAAATGTTTGCCTACCAGTAAAAAAATAAAAAAAAGTGTTTTATGTCATTTGTCATTAATTAAACTTGTAATTTAATAACGCATCAAATATGGACAGACTGGAACCTACATGTTTAAAAAAAATTATCTAATTATGATTGTAGTTATTTTATTAGTTAATTTATTTTGAAACTATTGAAAATCTTGCATACTCCACCTTTAATGTAACTGAATAGATTTCTAGGACACCCATCCATCCATCCATTTTCTAAACCGCTTAATCCAATTCAGGGTCGCGGGGAAGCTGGAGCCTATCCCAGCTGGCATTGGGCGACAGGCAGGGCACACCCTGGACAGGTCGCCAGTCCATCGCAGGATTTCTAGGACACCTGAGATGATAAAATGCCAGACAGATATGTGAATGGATGGTGGCCAAAGTTCTTCAGATATGAACACAGTTTTATCAGCAAGTGGATCTAGATGCCTCAGGTGCAGCACGGACTTCTTCAATGTGCCTTTAAAGGTGCTACTCATCCCTAACAGTGCTCAAGCACCTCTCAAAGTTTTTAAGCTCAGAAGGTTTTACTTCACACACAGAGTTCTTTGTCCATTCAGAGACTCCGTAGTAAAAAGTGGCAGCACAGAGATAGCAGCTGCCGTGTATGTGAACTCACAGCAAGTAGATCACAAATGGCTCATTATATGACCATAAAAACATAAGTTATTCTAGGAAAGCAATTAGATGCCAATAAAAACATTTTTATGACATGAAATTTTTCTGTCATTAAGCTTCGGTTTTGTTAAACGCTGCACTTCTAAAGCTTTATATGTGAGTGAATCATCCAAAACATAGACTTGAACTGTCTCGGGGAAGACGTCCACAGACACGATGCTTTAAAGTGTCTCTATTCTGCACATTTCAGTCTAATTTATTTTAACATGCAAGTCTAGAAGGGCAAGAAATAATTAGAATTCATTTTGTATAGATCCCCTCAGATCAGCCTCTGCCAGAAACAAGCAAACAGAGAAAGCTCCGCCCTCTGTCCTGCCTGCTGGCTGCGTCTGATTGGTCAGCTGCTAGGCGACGTTATACTGAGCAGTGAAGGTGGGCGTGGCTTTCTTGTCGTTAAGATGCACAACCTGGAGAAGATGACCAATCACTGAGTCCCTCCTACGGGACGACACTAAAATTTTGAAGTACTCTCTAAGAACCAATTGTTTCCGTTGCCATGGAAACTGAGGCGCCACTAATTTGTTTGATCAGTATTTATCGCGATAACACTGTAGAAAGCTCAGAAAACTAGAAATAGCATCATAAAGCCCTTTAATGCTCAACGGTTTGCGGGCCTGATGAACAGAACTGTGCGGCGACCAGTTGTGAGATCACACACAGGATTAGCCTGCGTTGCTTCTGCTACTGCTTCAGGAAGTTGCTCTCAGCTTTCTTCTGAAAGTCACACCAGTAAAGTAAAGCAACAGATCTAAGTTTCAATTCTACAACTTTACACTTTACTCCATCCACAGTAAACTGACCTGACACTAATACTTTGTACAAAAATATAACTTGTTTGGGAAATGTGAAAGAAAAGTTGTGTATTAGAGATTCTTGCATCGCAACAGTTCTGCGAGTCTTCAACAGCTCCACATCTTTCTGCCCTCTGTACATGGATGGTACAGCAACGTCTGTCTCCTCATCAGCTCCTGTCCCTCTCCTCTCCTCTCCCTTAGATAGCCTCATGATAACTTCAACACATTCTGTGTGTTGTGATTGATTCTCAGATGGTTAATAAGGTCTGTGGTGTTGCTTCAATATGTCATTGTCTTCCCACTCACATCACAATCCTCCCTGATGCTGTTTGTGGGGCTGACTGTCCACACATGAATGTGTTTGCATTTTGTAAATAACTTCCGCATGCGGAAGAAAAAGTAGATCCTACCAACTGTATATCATTTAAGTCAGTGTTTTTCAACCTTTTTACAACAAAAGTACATTTTTCTCATTGAGAGGGCCATAGGGCACACCACAAGCTCTATAGTCTGTATTAACAAGGTGAAGTTGGTGTCAAAATATCTGGAATAAGAATTTTTTTTTTTGTTAAAAAGAAAGAAAGGAAAGAAAGAAAAGGGTCCTTTTATGATCTTTTATATTTCTACTCACTCAGAATGAAACCTGGGTCTGTTTGGTTGAACACAGGACTGTTTTTTTAGACCAATCAGGTGACACTGGATAATTTCCCACGGCACACCTGACAATCTCTCACAGCTCAGTGGTTGAAAACACGGATTTATATAAACTACATATTCACTCCACCTTACAATAATACCAAGAATGTAATATAGTATTTCAATGATATTTAAAAATTGCCAAACTTTTCAAGCCATGACCCTCAAGATAACATGACCCCCACCCGAAGCCCTTCGAGAGGACAGACTGGTTAATTATGTAATATATTAGATGGGTCCTCCTGCAGCCATCCTCTCAGTGTAAGGCTTGAAAATGACCAGAATCTTAAACAAGGAGGATAAAGTGGCTTTTGGTTGATTTCATGACCAGTTCTGATAAAACACAAATCAAATCAAACCAAACTTTATTTCTTGAGCACTTTTCATGCCATGGGCAACACAAAGTGCTTTACATGATAAAATCAAGTCATAAGGATTAAAACAAACAGTGGATAACAAGACATTCAAAAACAATAAAGACACAAGCTCTTTCTACACACTCATACACACACAAGGACATAGAGCAAACCCCCCCCCCCCCCCCCGCCCCACCCCCACATTCACCAAAATACATCATTCCCTGAACACTGTCTCTTTAACCGAACGCAGGTGAAGAAAAGAAATAAAGCATTAATTAAGTGATAAAAAGTCTGACTTGGTGCTGATGTGAGGAAACAATACTTAGGGATCTATCCCCACCATGAGCAAGTCCCCCGCATGCTCATAGGGGCTGTTGCCACAGCAACCACACAACTCCCAGGCAGTCAAGGGCCCACGTCGCAGCCATGAAGCTGCAGTGCTGGACCCCGTGCCACCCAAACAGCGGTCCCCCAGACCAAACAGGCAGGGCCCCCAGCGTGCTGGATCCCCATCAGGAAAACACTGGAATTAAAACCAGAAGTTAAATAACCTTAAGAAACAGTCAGAAGAAATAAGAGCAACAATAAAAAAAAAAAAAAAAAATACAAAATAGGACTTCACAATAATGTACTAAAAAATTAAGAAATCTAATGAAATGATTTGAAAATAAATAAAATAATAAATTAAGTAAATCAAGTTAATAAAATAAAATTCAGTTAAATGCTAAATTAAAAAGGTGTGTCTAGAGCCTCTTCTTAAAAACATCAACAGTCTCCACTGCCCTGACGCTCTCTGGCAGGCTGTTCCACAGTCGAGGGTCATAACAATGGAAAGAGGTCTCACCGTATGTCTTAGTTCTGACTTTAGGAACCACTAAAAGGCCAGTACCAGAGGACCTCAGGGTCCGCGACGGCACATAATTAAAAAAAAAGATCAGATAAATAAGAAAGTCCAAGACCATTAAGACATTTATAAACAAGTAAAAGAATCTTAAAACACACAAGTTGAAAGTCAGCTTCTCCAGCTAAGTATTTTTTTATAGCCGTTCCTGGGAACCCAATGCTAAAAATTCCACATGAAAGGCTTGGAAAATATCAGAAATTATATAAATAAGGAGGATATAGTGTTGGGGGTTTTTTTTGTGGTCGATTGTTCGCCACCATGACAAAGTCCCTGCATGCTCAAAATCAGCTTCGCTCACAAGATAAGGTCAAATTTAGATTTTTTTTTTATGACACAAGTAACAACTATTCTGCTTTAAAAAGGAACACATTAATTCCACAGATTCATCTCTTGGCACTAATGTGAATAAAAGTCCCAAATGATCTGGCAGCCCTGTTGGGAAAGGCTGCCTTAGAGAGCGCACCAACTGGTCTCAATGCCATAGACTGGTAACTCAGCTGTGTCACGGACACAAAGACAACAGATGAAGATACATCAGGTGGAGGATGAGTCGCTTCCTGTTACTGTAGCAACAGAAGACACGTGAGCTGCTGATTCATCGACAACCGTTTCATCAAGTCAGAAATTGTGGATAAAATGACAGAAGCCAGTATTTCCAGTGTATAATTAAATGAGTTTGTCAGATGGACTCCATCGCTGAGAAAGTATGCAGTTACAGCAGGGTGACCTCTTCCTCACCAGTCATGATGTCTGCCTCCAATTTCAAATGACCTGAACATATTAAGCACATCAACAGGGGCTGTGTGTCTGACCTTGGTCTCAAAAGAAAGCAGAGACATGTCAGGAACGTTGGGATGAAGATTTGTGTGAGTAAAAGCACCTGGAACACAGTAGAAAATGTGAACAGTTATCGCTGCCTGAAAGAAAGCCGCATTACCTTCAGTAGCAGCGTAGTTTACCAAGGAATGAGCAAAGTAATGTCTGATGAGGAAGTGTGCAAAAGTTGAAGCTTAAAAGAGCCTGAGCAGTCTTCCAGGTGTTCGGTAGAGGTGCTACGCAGGTAAATATCTCAGGAAGCCATCCACCGATGATGATGATGGACACCTCTATTGATGGTCAGAGAGATTTGAGAGAGAAACCCCACATTCACCTTAGAAGCACCATGAGGATCCAAAAAGAAGTGACGCCCAACATTGGATATGATTGAAAAAGTCAATAATTTACCATGAGATCCCTTTCATCTCCATGGAAACTAGCAGGACCACAATGATTCATTTCGAAGGCAAAGTTATAGGAGGCGCTATAGCAGCGTGTTTTAGAGCTGGAATTAAACTTTTCACCACAAAACAGCAAAAGTAAGACGTGATTTAAGGTTTAAAATGGCTGCTAGCTCCCAGAACTTTCGGCCCACAGTGATGACAGAGGAGTCTTTTTAACCAGCATGGTCTCTTCTTTCACTCGACACCTTGTTTGTGTTGTTTGCTTGTAGCGAAGAAATTAGCGAAAGCTCCACTGTGACTTCTACAAACTGTAGCAATGCCTAGCACTGCAGAGGCGAGCAGAGTGTAGCTATGCTACATGAGAATGTGTGCTTCCTAGCATGTCCAAAGATCTTCTGTGCTGCACATATCTCATGCTGCCTCCTGTAAAAAGGTGGAGGTCATCAAGGGCAGAGCAGAAACTGAGGATAAAACTTATTTCAGGGTTTAGTTTGCTGTGAAAATGAGGGGGGAAAGGAGTCACCAAAAGAAAAACTATTAAAAAAAATAAAACTAAGATGAATGCAAAACACAGTCAAAGGTGAAGAAAAGGACAGCAACAGACTTGAAGTAGAGACTACAGGTAGAATCCCCCCTACTGTGTGTAAAGCCCCCTGGTGTGAAGCAGGTAAAGGGGATTTTTTTTACAATTGGAACTGCTTGAAGATTAAGAAGTTGGGTTCTGAACCAAAACTGGACGCGGCGCATTTAAAATGGTTTCTAATTCTGAGCTCAGAGCTGCTTCAAAAGGAAATGGATACAGAATGAGGAAGGACAAAGAAAGGAGCAGTTGTGCCTGCGATCCTGCAGTAGGATGACTTTACTTTTCTTCCTCGGGGAGATTAAAACCTGCTGAGAGTTGCTGAAAACCTGTTGTCACTAAATCACCAAAATCTGAATTTACATGCCTGCTTTGCGCAATAAAAGAATAAAAAAAAGTGGGTGTAATTTACATGTATTCAGTCTCCTTTCAGAGATATTTTCTTCTTTGAGTGGAAGAACATATTATGAACATTATAAAAAGACATCTTTGGGTCTGCATGAGCCCACAGAAGGCTGACATGAATATGAATACTTCCATTTAATAAGAAGGATTTATAAAGCAGAACCTCCTGTCTGCTCTGCACTGTCATCCGCTTCATTTAAATGGTTTTCTTCTTTGTCCTCCAGCAGCAGCAGAACAAACAAACACACAAAACTGATGATCACCGCTCTAAAGTGTGGTTTAATGGGCCGGCAAGCAAACATCACAGACAGACAACACACGTTGGTGGAAAAGTGATGGATGTGTGCAGGACAATCAGACGTCAAATCTCCATTTATTACCTGTTCAGCGGCTTGTCGCCCGGCCGACTCTAATGGAAGAGTCAGACAGTGATGCATTGACCGTTTCACTGTTACCAAACATCCCCAAACTTTCCAATAGAAGTTTTAAACCTCAGGCTTGACAAATAATCTTGAAAACTGGCTGATTCTACAGGAGAACAGTGGCTTAAGTTCCTCCCTTTAATGAGCAGAAAGCAGGAAACATAAACGGAGGTTCGGTATCAGTGCTCCTCACACCGTCAGTCTGTTCTGTTCCAGCTTCACCTCAAATGTCTCCTTGCTCCATCATCTGCTGTCATCCATCTCCCTGAGTCTCTGATGAGAAAAACTTAACATCATTGTAATGTGTTCTGATCATGTGTCCCTGCAAGCAACCATCTATAAACTGACAACACAATACAGAACAGCTGTGACCTAATGAGTAGTAACGACAATGCAGTTTTGGCAGAGTACCAGGAGTCAGAGGAAACAGTGTCATTGTTGTAATGTCCAAACGCACCATAATGAGGCTGCAGGCTGTGTCATTTACTCCACCAAAGTTTCTGCCTGAATCTTAGCAACGTTACCCAAAAACTACTTGATGGATTTTTACAATTTTTTTTCAAAGAATGGTTCTTGATCAAATGTAGACTCCTTCAATCTCACCACCTGGATCCAGGAATCTTTTTGAAAGACTCTTTATCATTGAGAGATAGGGCCACTTATAGTATTCATCCATGTAAATGATCAGGATGTTTTGCTGAAAAATCCAGGAAAAAGTCCCAAAAGGTTTTACAACATATCAAAGACAGCACTAGTTCCCGGCAAGGTCATGGATACTACAACCTAGAACAGGAACGATAGGTGATCTTTGGAAATTGTTTTTAAAGGGGTCATCACCCGGAAATTGCGCTTTTTCAAGTTAAAACCATAGACTATAAATAAAAAGAAGGATGGAGCCTCCGTGACGTCACCCGTAGGTTTCTGAAAAGCTGAATTGAAGCTCGGTGGGCGGTTCTTACCATCGCCATCTTGGCAGGGGCGTGCGTGTCGTCTCACCCAGAAAATACAAAAATGGGAAAGAGGTGGAGCTGAGAGGGGCACTGAAAGCGTCATGGTGGATGATTGACATCTAGCAAACTCCAAGCTGCCTGTAGCTAAGAGCTAACCGAGCTAACCTGGAGAAAACGGAAAATACAAATATGGGCAAAGAGGTGGAGCTGAGAGGGGGGGCTGTGAGAGGCATGGTGAATGATTGGCATCGAGTGAACTTCGAGCTTTCTGTAGCTAAAAGCTAACCCAGAGATAACAGGAGCTAACCAGCTAACAGAGGTAAGCGGGCTAAAGCTAAGTCACGTTGTCAACCGGCTAAATACCGCGGTTGTTCTATGTTCTTACTTGAAGCGGGAGATCGGGTACCTGTCAATCAAAAGCCCCTAAATATGCCAAATTTCTATCTTAATTGTTTTTAAACAGGCGACTTACAAAAACATTCACCCACAGTTGTCATGAAGGTAAACCTGACCTATTGAACCTAAAATGGATTTTTGAACCAGGTTGTAAACATGTTTATTTCTACTGTGAAGTTGGTCTTTTTAACATGGGAGTCTATGGAGATTTGCTCTGTTTTGCAGCCCCTAGTGGATGAGGGGGGGAACTGCAGTTTTATGCACTTCCGCATAGGCTTCCCTTTTAACTGCTGGAGGTTGCCGCTTGGTCAAAACGTGTGTGTTGGCATTGACTGGAAGTGGTAACATCCACGGAAGCCTTTCTTTTGAAGACAGTCAGGTTTTTCCATCTGGGCGTTTTGTTCGCAGCAAAACTGTCCACAAGGCTGGAGTCTCGCAAACGCTTTTTTTTTATTATTTGCCCCCGGGATTCCGTCATCTCGTGGAGCTAATTGCATAAACCCAGCCCTGATGAATATGCAATTAATTCCATGTTTAATCAGTTTCCTTGTCCTTCTGTTTAGTGGAGTTTATCTCATACCCACAAGGATAGAAGAAGCTTCCCAAGCTGAAAGTCAGGTACCTGTCATGGAAAATGCTGCTGATCACCGTGGTAACTGTTGCTGAAGCAGTTTCTATTCATAGTTTTAGTTAAATTGCCTGTCAAAAAAATTAAATAGAAAAAAAGAAGAAAATCTGTTTAATTGTCTTACAAAGGTGTGAACCAAAGAAAGGGCATCTCAATTCCGAGTTTATTTACAATCATTAAATGAGTTCAGCAGTGCTTTAGATGTGTGGTCGACTGAACGTCCACGCATCAGGGATGAATTGTGGATCACACATCTGTGTCACATGCCAAAACAAAAACAGAACCTCACTGTTTATTAGCTTCCATTTTGGAAAACGATTTGAAGAAACAAATGGATGTTTGAAGTTTTCATTTTTGGTTTCAAAGGGAAAACAAGCTTTCCCACGTGGACTCAGAACACACCAGAGAATTGCTCTTTCTTCCTCGTTTTAAGCAATTTGTGTAAATCACAAGTCTGTTTGTCATTTCAAGGCAACTCAAATAAATTTTGATTAAATTTCATGAAGTTAGTGAAAAGTTTAGCTCCTTCAGCGATAATGAGAGAGCAGGAAAAGTCAAGGAGCTCTTCAAAGTCAAGAGGAACCAGTTGGAATGAATTAACCTGCTATAAATACTTCTGCCAGTGATGTTTGTTGTGGACATTTTTCACAGTTTAATTAAAAAGATGTTTCTCATTTCATCCAATGTTTCAGCCAAACTGTATTTCATATCAGACACATAAAAAAAATGCCACTAATGAAGTTTTATGACCAAAAATAACCACGTATGCTGCAACAGTTTTATTACATCTCTTAGTGTGAAGTTTTCCACAGTTTCTGCCTCCTTTGTCCCTTTACTTTGCCGCTACTCTGGAGGTTTCTTCTTCTCTCATAAAACTTGTTAAAATGTGTGCATGCAGTCTTGCAGCTGCTCCACCAGTACCTAGTCTGTCCTGACGCTTCTCCAGAGAACTGCTCCATCCGTTTTTTTGCTGGCGGTTGGCTAAATTGATGAATAACTCGCCATCAGTGAGATGTGCAGAATATTAGTTTTTTTTCCTCGGTGGTCTCTCTGTGATTCACATTTTTCCTTCACAGCCTCCTGAATGAAATATTTGCAGTTAGAAAACACAAATCAAGGAGGAAATTTAGCTTTCTGCCATCAGTGCACAGAATTACAAGAAAAAACAGGAGATTTTTGTGTCTAAATCATAAAATATGACATAGCAGAGATAAGCCGAGTGTCCTACGCCTCCTAATGGAGTCAAACAGCACATTCAACCTGCTTACAGCAGTGTGTTGTCGATGTCTTGTACACAGTGAAAGTGGAACATTTTTCCACATTTAGGAGCAAAATACAATGTGTCTGAACAGCAACAGTGACTGAACCTCTTCATCATGATTTGCCAAACTGGCAAATAAAAAATAGAATATACATATATATCAGGGCGGTGACGATATGCTTTTGTCCCAATTCTATTCCGATTTTTCCAAATTATTGGGTGCCTGGGCATGAATGTTCCCTTGCCCGGACGCGGGTTACCGGGACCCCCCTCTGGAGCCAGGCCTGGAGGTGGGGTACGAGAGCGAGCGTCTGGTGGCCGGGCCTTCGCCCATGGGGCGAAAGGGTTACATGGGCCCCACCTCCCGTGGGCTCACCATCTGCGGGAGGAGCCGTAGGGGTCGGGTGCAATGTGAGCTGGGCGGCAGCAAGGGGCGGGGACCCTGGCGGTCCGATCCCCGGCTGCAGAAGTTGGCTCTAGGGACGTGGAACGTCACCTCTCTGGTGGGGAAGGAGCCTGAGCTTGTGCGCGAGGTTGAGCGGTTCCGACTAGATATAGTTGGACTCACCTCGACGCATGGCTTGGGCTCTGGAACCAGTACCCTCGAGAGGGGCTGGACCTTCTTCCACTCTGGAGTTGCTCATGGTGAGAGGCGCCGAGCAGGTGTGGGCATTCTCATCGGCCCCCAGCTTGGTGCCTGCACGTTGGGGTTTACCCCGGTGGATGAAAGGGTAGTTTCCCTCCGCCTCCGGGTGGGGGGACGGGTCCTGACTGTTGTCTGTGCTTATGCACCGAACGGCAGTTCAGAGTACCCACCCTTTCTGGAGTCCTTGGAGGGAGTGCTGGAGGGTGCTCCTTCTGGGGACTCCATTGTTCTGCTGGGGGAACGTGGGCAATGACAGTGAGACCTGGAGGGGAGTGATTGGGAGGCATGCCCCCCCCCCCTCTGAACCCAAATGGTGTTTTGTTATTGGACTTCTGTGCTCGTCATGGATTGTCCATAACGAACACCATGTTCCAGCATAAGAGTGTCCATATGTACACCTGGCATCAGGATTCCCTGGGCCGCAGTTCAATGATCGACTTTGTAGTCGTATCGTCGGACCTGCGGCCACATGCCTTGGACACTCGGGTGAAGAGGGGGGCGGAGCTGTCAACTGATCACCACCTGGTGGTGAGTTGGCTCAGATGGTGGGGGAGGAAGCCGGTCAGACCTGGCAGGCCCAAACGTGTTGTGAGGGTCTGCTGGGAACGTCTGGCTGAGTCCCCTGTCAGAGCGAGCTTCAACTCCCACCTTCAGCAGAGCTTCGAACATGTCCTGAGTGAGGCGGGGGACATTGAGTCCGAATGGGCTGTGTTCCGTGCCTCTATTGCTGAGGCGGCCAGCCAGAGCTGTGGCTGTAAGGTAGTTGGTGCCTGTCGTGGCGGTAATCCCAGGACTCGTTGGTGGACACCAGCAGTGAGGGATGCCGTCAAGCTGAAGAAGGAGTCCTATCGAGCCTTCTTGTCCTGTATGACTCTGGAGGCAGCTGATGGGTACCGGCGGGCTAAGCGGCATGCGGCTTCGGCTGTTGCCGAGGCAAAAATTCGGGCATGGGAGGAGTTCGGCGAGGCCATGGAGAAAGACTTCCGGACGGCTTCGAGGAGATTCTGGTCCACCATCCGGCGGCTCAGGAGGGGGAAGCAGTGCTCCATCAATACTGTGTACAGTGGAGGTGGGGAGCTGCTGACCTCAATTTGGGACGTTGTGGGTCGGTGGAGGGAATACTTCGAAGACCTCCTCAATCCTACCAACACGTCTTCCCATGAGGGAGCAGAGCTGGTGGACTCAGGGGTGGACTCTCCTATCTCTGGGGCTGAAGTCGCTGAGGTGGTCAAAAAGCTCCTTGGCGGCAAGGCCCCGGGGGTGGATGAGATCCGCCTGGAGTTCCTTAAGGCTCTGGATGCTGTGGGGCTGTCCTGGCTGACACGCCTCTGCAGCATCGCGTGGACATCGGGGGCAGTACCGCTGGATTGGCAGACTGGGGTGGTGGTCCCCCTTTTTAAGAAGGGGGACCGGAGGGTGTGTTCCAATTACAGGGGAATCACACTCCTCAGCCTCCCTGGTAAGGTCTATTCAGGGGTCCTAGAGAGGAGGGTCCGCCGGATAGTCGAATCCCGGATTGAGGAGGAGCAGTGTGGTTTTCGTCCTGGTCGCAGAACAGTGGACCAGCTCTATACCCTCTCTGGGGTCCTGGAGGGGGCATGGGAGTTTGCCCAACCAGTCTACATGTGCTTTGTGGACCTGGAGAAGGCATTCGACCGTGTCCACCGGGGGCTCCTGTGGGGGGTACTCCGGGAGTATGGGGTACCGGACCCCCTTGTACGAGCTGTCCGGTCCCTGTACGACAGGTGTCAGAGCTTGGTCCGCATTGCCGGTAGTAAGTCGGATCCGTTTCCGGTGAGGGTTGGACTCCGCCAAGGCTGCCCTTTATCACTGATTCTGTTCATAACTTATATGGACAGAATTTCTAGGAGCAGCCGAGGTGTTGAGGGGATCCGACTTGGTGGCCTCAGGATTGGGTCCCTGCTTTTTGCGGATGACGTGGTCCTGTTGGCTTCATCTGGTCTTGATCTCCAGCTCTCGCTTGAGCGATTCGCGGCCGAGTGTGAAGCGGCTGGGATGTGAATCAGCACCTCAAAATCTGAGACCATGGTCCTCAGCCGGAATAGGGTGGATTGCCCTCTCCGGGTCGGGGGTCAGGTCCTGCCTCAAGTGGAGGAGTTTAAATATCTCGGGGTCTTGTTCACGAGTGAGGGAAGGATGGAGCACGAGATCGACAGACGGATCGGTGCGGCGTCTGCAGTAATGCGGACTCTGCGCCGGTCTGTCGTGGTGAAGAAGGAGCTGAGCCACAAGGTGAAGCTCTCGATTTACCAGTCGATCTACGTTCCTACCCTCACCTATGGTCATGAGCTGTGGGTCGTGACCGAAAGAACGAGATCTCGTATACAGGCGGCTGAAATGAGTTTCCTCCGCAGGGTGGCCGGGCTCTCCCTTAGAGATAGGGTGAGGAGCTCGGTCATCCGGGAGGGGCTCAGAGTAGAGCCGCTGCTCCTTCGCATCGAGAGGAACCAGTTGAGGTGGCTCGGGCATCTGGTCAGGATGCCTCCTGGACCTCCCTGGTGAGGTGTTCCAGGCACGTCCCTCTGGGAGGAGACCCCGGGGAAGACCCAGGACACGCTGGAGGGATTACATCTCTCGGCTGGCCTGGGAACGCCTCGGGATCCCCCCCGCAGAGTTGGCAAATGTGGCTGGGGAGAGGGAAGTCTGGGCTTCCCTGCTTAGACTGCTGCCCCCGCGACCCGACCCCGGATAAGCGGCAGAAGATGGATGGATGGATGGATGGATGGCAATTCCTCTGTCTCCTGCCTTTCCATCCTGCATTTGGGCGACGTAGTTTGGACTTTGTATTTTGTTCTTTCCTGTTTTATTTTGTAATTTAACTCTCCTGTGTTTTGTAGCCCATTTTATTCCTGTTCATCTGGTTTGAATTACTGATTCATTTCACCTGTTCCTCGTTATTCCTTCACTGTTTTTATACTCCCTGATTATAAATTTTGTTTGTCAGATCATCCTGTGGCGTCTCCTTCTTGTCTTCTGTTCTGTTCAGTCTGAGAATTAAATCTTGTTTCAGCATCTGGTCTGACTCCTGACATTGGGTCCACACCACCACCACTCTACGACAACTACTTGCCTCCACGGCTATTTTTTCTGCTTGTACCTCTGAGTCGTTGTTTTCTTCAGCCGTTGCAGCACTTCATGCCTCTCTGTCTGATTTAGTTATGTTGTTTCATTAGAAATTGATCCATTTTTGGAGCGTCTCATTATTAGATGCTACAGAGGCGCGATGCAGTAATAATGAACCAATAAAAGTGTCAGAAAGCGATAACAACATTTTATCTTTTTTGTTTTTGTTTGCTTCTTGATCCATAGCCATTTGTCAACACGTCAACATAACAGAGTCCACAGGAAAGTACTGAAGAAGTGTCAGCATATCAGCCAAAAATCCCGTATCATGCATCCATATGGTGTTTCGTGGAGGACAAACCAGACGGAGTGTAAGAGATGTTTTTAGTTGTTTGTGTGACTGAGAAAGCAAATATGTTAACAATTCTGCAAAAGATTAGCTGAAGACTGACCCACAACCTGCTTCCTGTTTCTCAGCTCATTACTCGTGTCCTTCTCCCCCCGTAAACAGCCGCCCAGCTGCTCCCTCCCAGAGGGTCTCCCAGAAAGAGACTGGGTAGAAAATTCTCCATGATGACATCTAAATGCTGCTGTCAATCATATTACCGAATAAAATGTTTAAATCTCAATTACTGAACCAGTCATTACACAAAATTTAGATTTCATAATTTAGCTTTTATCTTCAAATATTTTCTGGCTGAAATTCTTAGTATGACTAGTTTGAAAAAGTGTTATTAAGATAAACAGTCTCAGTAGAAAATACTATTAAATGCTTAAACTTGCAGTTAATCTGCTTCCAAATACTGACCACAGCTTTGTACATCTTGAATCCTTAATCCCTCTCCTAAATCCAGCCTCAGCGCGGTTTTCACCTGCTCAACCTCGGACACACAGAAACTTATTTCAGAATTATTTCAGCCTCACCTGTTCTTCCTGTCTGGCTTCTTTTCGGAGTTTTAAGCCGAAAAGCCAACAAATCCTCTTCTGACTTATTAATATTAATGCTCAAACGAGAGGCTGCCGACAAATAGTGCAGAAGACTCTTTTGTTCATTGTCACATGAAAGAAAAAAAATATAGCTGGAAACTAAAACTGCAAGAGAACAATTTGTTCCAGACGTATATAAACCCATCACAAGTGTGATGTAATTAATAAGGCAGCGGATGAAATATGTGAAAGCTTCTTTGTAGTCACACAGATGTATTGTGCCCATCTGCACGCAGACAGACACCACCTTCAAATCATTTCTGACTGTTTTGAGATTCGTGACTGAACCCTGAAGTGTAAACTCATTTCCATGTACCCTTTGAAAACATCCCTGTTAAAGAGTTGTGGAAATTTAATCAATCACTTTATTTATCTATTAAAGTTTGCTTCATCTTGCAATAAGAAAACAGAAAAAAAGATTAAAAACAAACATAACCGTCTCCGTGAAAAAGATGAAAGCTCATGACCATGATTGCATACGCAAAGCCCTGAGAGTGAAACTTAGAAGTGAAATTACTGACAGTGAAACAATAATAAAACAGGAAGTATGGGTGCTGCAGTTCCACTGAAGAGCTTTGCAGCAGTGTTTTGGACTCGGATGATGATTAAGGCTTCTATTCAAACTAAAGTTTCTTTCGGATCAGAAATTAAACAAATGACATGAACCAGAAAAAGAAGTCCGGCTGCCTCCTTTAAGGAATTGGGACTTCCATCAGCTTGGTGACAGAGTCCATGCAGATAAAGAATGCATTACGTAATCTCTACATTCCCAGCCTTAAACTGACTCCTTCTGATGGTACACATTACTATGATGCACATTCCAGGAGATGTCGTTGCCCTGCAGTGTCCTGAGGGTGAAAAACCACACTCCACAGTTTTATGTTCCAGCTCCGAGCATCACGCGACAGCTGTGTTTTACGATATGACATCACATCTTATGCTAGCGTATGGATATCAACACACATGCTGTGCAACAAAACCCCACAGGATATTATTTAAAGAAACAAGGACAAGAAAGAGAGGAAAGGATAGAGAAAGAGTAAAGAAAAGTCCAAGTTGAACTGACTTTTATAAGCTGGAGAGACTTCAGAGAAGAGACAGGACGCAGTGCGGGTACTGACTTATCCCTTTAAAGCCCAACCTAAGAACAACTGGGGAGAAAAGTCTTTTTTTGACTCTTCAAAAAAAATCTAATTTTTACTACTTATTACCAGGAAATAAATAAAAATAATTGGAGTGAAGTCCTCTACTTTTTGGAATCCACCAAGGTGCAGGATACCATTATCTCAGTGTACAACTTTTAATTAATTCTGTTTTTCATTATTTTAATATAATTTATCATTTTATTGTAATTTAGCTATTTGTGTTTTCTTTTATGCTTTTTTGTTTGTTTTTACACTATTTGTAATGCTTTTAATCTTTCTTTTAAAGCACTTTGAAATGTCTTGCACATGAAAGGTGCTATACAGCTAAACTTGCCTTGCCTTGCCTTACAACAGGGTTTTTTGTAAAATTTCTACCACTGAGTGATGCAAAATGTCTCAGAAACTGTATGTATCAAATATGATACATTTTGTATTAAAGCGTTAAGGTTAATTTGTGCTCAGTGCAGAAGACGGATACAGAGAAGAACAGTCTAATCCATTTCCTGCATCGGTTACCTGTGTAATTTGGTCTGTTTTTAAAAGTTTAGCTAGCCATCTCTTGGTGGAGAAAACAACGCAATACCACCTAAAATAACAGGATCAATGTTAAGTTGTATGACTGACACATAACCAGCGAAAGGTACAAACCAGAGAGGAAGAGAAACAGGAAGAAGACGATGCAGAAACCATCAAATATAAAGAAACTAAAGAAGATGACACAAAAAAAGAAGTTGAGGAAAACAACATTAGCATCTAAAATATTGACGTTAGCAGGAGAATTTGAAGAGGTGCTGTTAGAATATAAAACGTGGAAGTATGAGGGTGACGACATTCTGCCATCTGAAACACACTTCCACATTTACGTACTTAGGTGAACATAAATGGGCCTTTAGCAATCTCAGGAGTTACCAAAACACAAAAAAAATCCTGAAAATACGAGTTCAATAGCGTTGCTTTTGAAGAAAAAAGAGGGGTAAATACTCAACAAAGCATCTAGAATTGTGACCAAGAGACAATAAATCAAAACTTCAAAGGATGATGAATCTATAAAGTGTGTGATGCTGAGCAGTGGTGACAAACGATGTCTTTGTGTCAAGCTGCAAGTAAAAACATTCCTAAAGATCCCATTTAAACTGGGTTCATTGCCAGGTTGCCTGGTATTTGTGGAAACAAAACACTGATTAATGCCTTTACTTAGAAACCTTTTTCATGCCTCGCTGAAACATGAATCAATGTTATTTAAACCCCAAAAAGCAAATCGCTTTGATAATGGTCAAAGACTGAGTGAAAAGCAGCCATTTTCCAAAATTAAAGAGAATCTTGTGAAAGTCTGGAGAACTTTTGTTTCGTCCCAATTTAACAGATTACAACACAGTCTGTCAGCTTGGAAGATAAAAATACAGAGAAAGTTTCAGACGGCATTTTGTAGCTGTCGTGCTTTTGTTCTGACTGCTGAAGGTTTAATACTCATTATAAACAGCATCGTCTTCATCTACAAACCTAGTGTTGGTAAAGCACCAGTCCTCAGCTTCACCATCAGGACATATCGGCATCGCATGACCAGTAAAGTTACTTAAAAGTATTTTGTTTTGGAAAAGCTGAAGGTTTTGCACATTCATGCTTGAATAACACAAGAATTCTTCATGTTTTTCTTATCCATTTCCTGCAATAAGCACCGGAGTGTAGCTCTTTGTGTAACTTTGAGAATATTTTCTGTCAGAAAACCATTTGTCTGTCAAACTCAAATTATATTTAAAATATAACAACTGTTTCATTTCAATACGTGGGCAGCATGAAAGAGGGTAAAACCATCTGCAGCTGTGAAAATCACCTGGTGCCATTGAAGATTTGAAAAAATTTCCCAACAGCTCCCATCAGGAAGTCTTCAGCGTCCCACAGCGCTAAGTGAAAGTTTCATAACGCTACCTACTGCTGAGCTGAAACACAAACACGCTGCAGTGATGTGCTGCACAAAAACGCCACAGAAAGAGTCGTGCACGAGTAACTATAAAGAAAAACGGTTTCTAAACTTTCTCCAAGAGGAGACATGAGGATGTTTTTCTCCCATTTAACCCCATTTTCATGTTCTGGTGGAGTTTAAGGGCACGTTCACATCAGCCTTTTTTATTTGAATCCCAGTCTGTTTGCTTGGAAAGTCGCTTTGTTTGGAAAAACGTGAATGCGCCAAACGAATTCTGATTCAGATCAAAGAAGCGGACTCGGTCCACCTACAAACGCAGGTCTCAGCCCGTATCAAGCGGACCAAACACAGGAAGCGGACTACAAAACAGAGTCACTTCCTGCATTCTGTGTAGCATTGCATTGTGGGTAAATCCATAGCGATGGTGTTAAGGGTCCTCTGCCTCGTCGGCAGTATACTTGCATAAGACACAATAAAAACCCAAAACAGCCATAGTTTCATCTCCATGTTTAACTCACAGGTGGAGAAAACAGTTTTCTTCTTCAGGTGGGTCTTTTCCTCTTTTGCTAAAAAATAGTGCAGCGCCACCTCTGGTGGGAATGGGGATATATTATTCTAATGGTTTGACTGGTTTGACCAAAGTGCAGCGTGAACAGCTCGGTTCGCATTGATACAACCCCCTCCAACTGAGCCGAATCCCAAATCGGACCGAGTCTGGCGGACTATCCTGATGTGAATACACACATAGATTAAATAATTCTCTTTCCATTCATTCATCCAGCTGTTTCCAAGGTGGCAACTGAGAGGCATCAGTTGCCCCCTTTGTTCTTCATTTAGTCAGTGAAGTTGTCATCTGTGGTGTGTTCATGTGCACCATTATAGACAAAAGCAATGTCGGTTGTTTGCAACACACCAACACATGATGCCCACAACAAAGGAGGGGGGGGGGGGGGGGGGGGGGGGGGGGGGTCACATGGGGCTAGAGCCTATCCCAGCTGCCGTCATGCCCCAGACGGGTCCAGTCCATCACCGTGCCACCACAGAGGCAGCAAGACAAACAACCACTCACACTTCAGCACAGGTCCAAGACACACAATTCAAAAGCAGCAGTAAATCATTCAGTTACTGTGACACACAAACACACCATGCTGCACAGACACACACATGTCAAAGCGCTGCGACACTTGAACGCACCACTCTGTCTTCTTGAAGCTATTGTGCTCCAGATTGTTTGTGTTTGTGTACGCTGCAACTTTGTCTGGCTTAAATGTGGGTCCTGTGTGAGACGCAGTGGCTGTGTGAGCACTGCTGGCTCCACAGAGGATCCTCAGTGGAACCAAGAACAAAGAGAGGGGCTCTTAATGAGCTCTGCCACTGCTGAGACCCAAACTAGGCCAGCCAACAGGCTGCATTCGTGTGTATGTATATGTGTGCGCATGTTTGCAAGCGTGACGGCGGTGCTGACACAGACAGAACCCGAGTGCAGAACCAGCACTGGGACGTGAACCAGCCGCAGGCATCAGCCAGGTGACTGAAAACACAGCGTTTGTGCGAAGCCTCGTTTGTTGTGTCCAAGTTCCCACAAGCAGCTGATCTTTCACTGCAGGGGGGGGGAGAGTATACCACCTCAAAAACACACACACATATACACACACACACACTTTGGTCTGCGTTAAGCATCACTGGATCAGACCTTGGATCAGTTTAATGCAGTTTTGTTGCGAACTGTTTACTGGTTTTCAAGCATTTCCTGACATTTATGTCACTCAAAGCAAACGTCTTAAAACTCTGAGGGTCCGAGACAATGTGCATTGTTTTTTTTTCTTCATATATCACGTGAAAACAAGAAAATGTGCTCCACGCCTATGTTTAGGCACAATCCATGTGATCTGAAAATTATTTTATTTCACTCTAATCTGCTTTAATAACATAATGAAGCTAAAAAGCACACAAAAACCATCAACATCTGAATTCAAAAACAGTCCTATAACCATAAATCCCCAAAATACATATTGAAAGATTCCGCTTTTACACTCAGATAACACATCTTTACATTATTAAATGAACGTATCTCCAGTTTTCCATCGTCTGGCAACGCTGAAAGAAAGAAATGTTTATTCCTGCACTTTCCAGTGAAGCCAACAGCAGCTCCAGGTGACCGTTTTTTTTTTTACTGCTCTGTAAAAATGTCACCTGATCCCATCACACTAAGGGATCACAGAACCACAGATCATGTCTCTGCCCTCCCGTAGTCCAAAAATTATATACATTGAATTTTATCGAAAGTATCTGTATAAGCTGACCAGCTGGTTAGCAGGTGGAGAAATGGTTCCCAGTAAGCCTGAAGAGAAGGCGTCACATTCGACTCTCCATTCAGCATCCTTCAGAGAATCCTTCTCAGAGTCCATAAGATGACAGTTTAAAGTAGGGCTGGGCGATATGACGATATATATCATCTGGACAATAGAAAATGTTTATTGTTTCATATGAGGATCTAACATTTACGCCCAGTAAGGTGCTTTACTGCAGGATTTTACGTCAACATGTGCCTTACGGCACGCTGCAATATATATACAAACATGGAGGAAGACGGCAGCAGAGGCATTTCAGAGCAGGGTTATTTACAAAAAGATGAGCAGCCAACCCAAACCGATGAGCTTGTTCCTTCTGTCACACAGATGTGGTCTGGATACAAAAAGACTGATGTGGAACCGACAACAGATGTTTGTAAAATATGCAGCTCCCAGTCCCAACAACGGACCGCAACACAACTAACTTGTTTTATAACCTGTGCAGGAATCACGACAAAGAATACAGAGAGTCAACGAGTAAAAGCAGCAAAAGCTGCCAAAGCAGCGTCAGGTGGAGGCGAAACATCTCATAATGAACTCCAGATGCAAACAATGCAACAAGCACATCTGACACATAACTGATTGTGACTAATTGACACAAAATTACACAAAAAATGAGATATTGTTATGTATATCGTTATGAGGATATAAAATGAGCGATATCAGGATATGACATTTTGGTTGTATGGCCCAAACAAAGAGACATTGTCTTTGGATGTGTGATCACACCTGCATGATCAGCTCACATGACGCTTTCACAGTGCTGTAATATAAAAAAAAAAAACTAGGTCACCTGGAGCTTCACTGGAAAGTTCAGATTCGCCACCTTTCATCTGGCTCCCCATTTCTTATTAAATCTGCTCCGAAAAAGCAAGAAAGACCAAAGAAAAGGAGAAAAAGAGACGTGCACAGATATATAGAATTCAATCAGTCAAGTGTTGCATAATCTGGCATCATGCTGCAGTTTGAACATGAGCAAATGTGCAAAACTATGCCTGGAAACCTACACGGATATGGAATATGGAAAAAAAAATCAGAAAAATTGACTGCCGTTCACCTTTAAAAACCAATAAGAGAAAAAAAAAATGTCTTGGTTCCTCTTTGTACTTCAGGCAAAATCAAACCCACACAATAATCAATATGACTCTTCTTTGGCCTCAGCAGATGGGAAGTTCTCAAAAAAAGTTGTGGCAACCCACAAAACAAAACACAGAAAAAAAGAAAGAAAAGACTCTCACACACAACAGGAGGTTTAATTAGCTCTCCACAGGCTTCGCTGTTAGATGCTTACCCTCAGTCAGGCCCATGTGGATGCTCCAGTAGTTCTGCAGGCACTGCAGCTCCTTCTTCATGCCCCTCTTGCAGCGGCAGTCGTACAGCGGCGAGTCCTGCAGCACTTCCAGAGCCCCTTGGCACTCCTTAGAGGCCAGCATGGTGCTGCGCTCCTTGTCCCCCCCAGACAGGCACTGGCGCATGATCCGGTAGCGCGAGCTGCACTGGCTGTTCTGGTTGCACAGTTCAGAGGCTCGGACACAGTCCAGAGGTTCCCTCCAGCTGGGGGGGCCCAGCTGCGACTCGCAGACGCACACATCTGCAGGAGAAAAAAAAGGGGAAGACAGCAGAGGGTCAGGAGGGGGGTGGGATCTCCTACCGACAGGTTGCAGTTCTGTTTGATGAGTCAGGCTGCGTCGAGCGGCTCGACTTCGGTGTTTTTACTGCTTTTCTCACAGTTCTGAATTATGATGCATTCAGTTGAAACAGAAAATTAGATTTTTGTCTTTGGTGAGGAAAAAAGATGAAATTCTGATTGCATGGCAGCTCACAGTTCAACCATTTACTGTAAGATAAGTGATTAAATGAATAAAACAAGTAAAGCAGCGGAGATTAGGCAGGTATAAGGTGTATTTCTCCATCCTACGTTATTATTATTAGAAGTCACTGTTGCACGGTCTAACGGGGACTAAGGATGTCCTGAACATCTCTCTGCAGCGGCTTCTCTGTCCTGCCAGGGTGTTGCCATTAGTCGCTGTAGTTCCTCCTTATCTGCTGCTCCACCACCAATCTAAGAGGATCCAGCGTCCTTCCCAGCACAGAACTGGCCTTTTGTTACCAGTTTATCCAGACAGTATCCTCCAGTTTTTGTCTGTATTGCTCCCCCAGCATAGAAAAGGACACTTGAAATGACAGTGTAATCCAACATCTGGAGTGACACTAAAGGACATGAGGAGGAAGAGGCGACTCTGTCACCTTCATGTATGATGTGTTTCTGTTGACAGTAGGGCTGGGCAATAGAAAATGTCCATCGTTTCATATGAGGCTGTATCGTTTACACCACAATGAGGTGCTTCACTGCAGTATTTTATGTTAAGATGCGATTTACAGCATGCACGTTGAAATATATAAATAAACATGGAGGAAGACGGTAGCAGACGTGTTTCAGAGCAGGATAATTCACGACAAGATGACCAGACAACCCAAACTGATGAGCTTGGTCCTAAAAGAGGGAAATTTCTGTCACATGGATGCAGTTTGGATATAAAAAGAGCGACGTGGAACCGACAACAGACTAACTCACAGTGCCGACAACGGACTCCGACACCACTAACTCATTTTATCACCTGCGCAGGAATCAGGATAAAGAACACAGAATACAGAATAGAGTCAACGAGTAAAAAGCTGAAAAAGCAGCGTCCTGTGGAGGCGAAAGCTCATGATAAACTCCAAACACTGCAACAGGAATTTACCTGTGAAACGTCATACGGCCATAGTTCCCTCAGATGGAAGGAGATCACTGCTGTCGTTGCCTAGCAACATCTGACACATAACTGATGACGGACACAACATTACACAAACAATTTTATATTGTTATGTATATCATAGGGTTGTGACGATAAGTTTTCGTCCCGATTTGATTCCGATTTTTTGGGTATCGATTCAATTTAAATTGGGATTCTCACAATTCTTTGATATTGCTGATTTTTGTAGATTAAAAACAAAAAAAACTACAAAACTTTTTTTGCTCGTCATTTTTCTTGATTTCAATTAAGAAAAACCCATACAGTAGCCAGATCATCATTCTGCTGCTATGATGTCCAAGAAGACAAGTAAAAAGGTCAATAAAAACAATAAAAATGACAAAAAAGTTATAATGGATTATTTTTACTTAGTTGAAAAAAAAAACAATTTTTTGTTAAAAAAAAAAGAAAAATCAATTTTAATTCAACTTTATTTGTATAAAGTCGAAAATTGTGATGAAAAAAATCCCGATATTCAATTTTTCAATTCGATTTTCCCACCCATTGCATTTCATTATGAGGATATAAAATGAGCTATATCGGATATGAGATTTTGGTCATTTCACCCTAGCTGATAGACCACTCCAGTTTCTGGTCCAGAACTGGGTGCTTGTAGAACTGTCTCCATTTCCTTCCCATCAATGCAGTCTAGCAGGCTTGGTGTTTCATCTCCTTCAATCCTCCACCAGCTCCTTGGTCTTGGTGGTGTTCAGTAGAAGACAATTCTTCTTACTAAAGTCTGTGAACGCCTCCACGAGGTCCCTGTACTCCCACTCTGCCCACTGCTCACACATGCCACAACAGCTGTGGCATGTAAATGCTTCTGTATGTTGCAGGACTGAGTTGTACCTCAACTTGGATGTATGGAGACAGAAAAAAAAGACCTAAAACAGCCCCAGCGTTGCATTCAGTGTCCCTGCAGTTTCATGACAACCAAAGTGCCACTCCTACGTCTCCTTTATGTGAGACGTCAAAGCCACCAGTCTTTAGTCATTCAGCTCCTCTGGTATCCAGTGTGAGCCATTCTTTTCCAAAGACTAAGAATGTGGCAAGACGACAAACACAAAAAAATTTTAAGTCACCACTCGCCACCTGGATTTAATGAAGCAGATAACTAGAAGCCTCCTATTGGATAATTTTTGCAAGTATGATTTTCTTTCGACTGGCAATTAGTTTTTTTAACCCCAGCTGATAAAATAAGTAGCTTCTCATTTTTTTCCACATCTTGTGGTTGTGGAAAAGAAGGTAGAATGTTTAACCCTATAAAGCTAAACCTATCACATTTCATACATGCATTTTCTGAGATATTTTTCATAATTGTTTCTTAAAAACTTTGATCCAAACCCTGAAGTAAAATCAGAAGATTACACCACATCCATTTTGACATCAATATATCAAAAATATTTTTTTTCTTTCAAATTTTGCCAAAGAGTCAAATAAAAAGTTAAGATTAAAAAAATAAACTGTACTTTTCTCCCCAGTTTTTGTATTTTAAGTTGGGCTAAACTAAAACCGGGTTAAGAACCTTTTGTGTTTTTTGTTGTCTTTTTTTTTGGCCTTGTCGTGCACACTCCTTTTTAAATGGTTACCCATTGTTCTCATAATGGTTAAACATTTTTCTCCACTTTGTGTGTTTAACTTTAACTTGGAGGTGAAAAAAATTGTGATTTTTGAGTATTTATCCCAACTTCTGAGACATCAATTACAGCAGGAACATGGAAGGACGACAGCGATGATAAAGCACACACTGTGCAGCTACAATATCTGCAGTGTGACTCCCAGCTGACTGGACCTTTACTGCACTGATACCGCAGTTGCATGCAGCGTGTCTGAAAGTGGCCTTTGCCAGCTGGTTAAACAGCTTTCATTACAGCAGAGACAAAAACATGTAGGAGGAATCCAATTAACTGAGCATCACAGGGACAAGATAAGACCATTCTGCTGGCTGTGATATGAACGTTTAGCTGACGGCTGCTAAGACACAACCATGGCCACAGCAACAAGGTGTGCACAGAATCTATTAAAGGGCAGTTAATGGTTTACCAATCCTTATTTACAGACAGTCTTCTGTCCTGTTGGGCCACTAAGTAAAAGCAAAACTGAAATTAACAGTCAGTCAAAAGAAAATATCAATAACTTGACCTAAATAACAGTAGACTCTCAACTTTTAGTTATTTTTTTACATATTTTTTTCATCCAATCAAGCGCAGTTAGTGGGTTGACATTTTTAGCCCCGATTTGTGTCTGCAGATATGTTGCTTTCAGGCTTCATACACTAAATTTTGTTACAGACTGAAGCAGGAACTTTGTTCTTGCTCTCAAGGCCGCAAGAAAAAGAAAAAAATTATTTTTCGTCTGGTCCATTCATACTCCACGAGATGCTTCGTCTGCAGCGGGGAGGGATCAGTGCCGGTGGCGATGTCTGTTTTTATGTTCAATGAACCCTGTTGTTTCATACTTGACGAGAAACTTCAGCGGCGGAAGGGTGGACTGTGCACGCGGCTGCGTCCGTGTGTTTTAATGCCACATGTTGTAAAAATATTCGTACTTTCTCACCACCTCAATCAGCTGTTTAATCAAAACAATCCGTTTTACCTGCAAAAATCAGCAAAAACGCGAAAGCGGCAACTTTCCTCTTCATGCTTTCCGTGTTAACCACGCCCACCTCAAATGTCCAACCAGTCACACAATACTTTTCAGAGCTCCACAAGAAAAAACTTCTGCCAGCCTGATGTATCCAGACCTGTCTTCGGTCCTGTCCGCAAGAACAAAATGACATCATTTTCTTCTCAGGGTCACAAGAACAAGAACAAAGTTCTCGCTTCTCGTGGAGGATGTAACAAAGCTTTAATTGGGATCAAGACCTGACAGACAAGACCCAGGGCTGAAAAGCTCAGGCCCTTAAATCATTTAATAGCAACTTTTTTTAATCCACACATTTTTCTACCTTTAGGCCTTTTGCTTTTGTTTTCACAAAGGCTCTGCACAGCAGCTGGAAATGCACATCAAGATGCAGAATCTGCAAAAATCAAAGAAAAACAGCAGCAACATTTCTCCACCTCATTGTTCCTCTTTGCACCTCAGGCAAAACCCGAACAGGCACCCACACAACAATCGATTGACCTCAGCAGATGTGGATTTCTACCAGAAAAACAAGAGGTTTTTTTTTTCTTAAACTCTTCTTCCAGCAACTGCAAACACAGAAGAAGTCAACATGCAGCAGGAGACTTCATTAATTCTAAAACTACACCAGTTAAGTTCACCTTCAAGGTCACTGGCGGTGGGGAAAAAAAAAAAGTCCAATTATGCAGTCAATTCAACCTTTGGCTCTTGACATAATCCACTGACATGTCAACAGCCAATCCACATCCACAATAAGCGAACAGAAAACTCAATAAGATGAGCTGTTGGGTATCTACACACAGTAGCAGCTCCATGCTGCTCAAATATACTAAATTAACTGATTATCAGTCGATCTGCGACATTCAGGTGAGTGTTAATACAATGCCAAGGAGGAAAGACATGAGCAATGATCTCAGAGAAGCAACTGTTGCTGCTCATTAACCTGGGAGGGTTTATAAGGTCTTTTCCCAGCTATCAGAGTCCATCATTCTACAGAAAAAAGAATTATTCACAAGGAAAGCAGCTTCCCAGTGGCGAAGGTCCCAGAAAGTTCAGGCCAAGGTCAGAGTGTACTGCTCAGAGAAACTGCCAGAAACCCAGGAGTTACATCCCAGACTCTCCAGGCCTCCGTTTGCATGGTGAATGTTAAAGGTCATAACAGAACAACTGGGGAAAAACACATCATGTGAGGCTTGTTTGGAACGGGTTGCAGAGAAAGTCTCTATTCTCTAAAAACAACGAGGCAGCATGGCTTCAGATGGCAAAACCGCATCGGAACAACCCACAAGACATCAGGAACAAAGTCCTTTAGACCAGACCAATGTGAAGATGTTTGGACAGAAAGTATATCAGCATAGAGCATGGTAGTGGAAGGTTGATGATGTGGGCCTATTTTCCCAACACAGGACCTGGACACTTTGCACTCATTAAGCGGACCATGAACTCCTCTGGATACCATGGTGTTAAACAGTCAAATGTGAGTCCATCTCTCTGACAGCTAAAGCTTGGAAGAAACTATCTCATGCAGAACAATGATGCCAAACACAACAGCACATCTTTACATCTTTATAAGCAAGCATCGTTTTCCAGAAACTTCAGTAAAATTCCTTTTTATTTCACTACTAGTATAAGTATCACTTGTTAATAAGGCTGCAACAATTGGTCAACAAAGTCGAGAACATCGACAATGAAAATTCATTGACACGGAATTTCATTGTGGATGCGTTGCGTTATAAAACGCCTGTAACGGCTTCGCTAATAAAACAACTTAACGCCATTTACCAACCACGGCTTTTCAGACAGTAGAAGAACCCTAAACACCAAGTAAATGATGCAAAGCACCACAGGAAGTGCTGCGGGCAGTGTTGTCATTTTGTGCAGCGTCTTTGTTTAAACAACGAAGAACCAACTGAAGGCGGCACAACTTATTTCCAAAGTCTGGAGATATTTCACGCTAAACAAAGTGTCAAACAGGTGAAATGTGTCGTCTGTTGGCGTTTGTGTACCACGGCAGCACGACAGTCATGCATGAGCATCTGGAAGGAAAGCACCCCGGAGTCGTGGTTTCCAGCAGTGGTTTCCTGATGGTAAAGTTAGCATTAGCGAGCACTGATGTGCTGTTGTTGGCTCTGCCAGAGAGGTTATGTTTTTACCGGCGTTTATCTGTTTGTGTTCAAGATAACTCAAAAAGTTATTGATAGATTTTCATGAAATTTTTTAGGAGTTGTTGGAAATCTGAAAGTGATTTAATTTTGGTGGTGATCCAGATCAACGTTTGGATTCTGATTCTGGTCCTTGTTTACCTACAAAACAGGCTTTTTCAGGATGTAAATAATCATTTCAATCCAATTCTACAAAAATTAAGATGTTAAAATATTTAAGCTTTTTTGTTTTTCTTTTCTGCGATGGACTGGCGAGCTGTCCAGGGTGTACCCTGCCTTTCGCCCAAAAGACAGCTGGGATAGGCTCCAGTTTCCCCGCAACCCTGAATTGGATTAAGCGGTTTGGAAAATGAATGAATGAATGAATGAATGCTTTTCTTTTGAGGCTAATTCTGTACACCTTGGATATGACACTATAGCTAAGTTTAAATGTTTCAAAATAAATTAGTAGTAAGCTGTTAAGCTTAAATTTAATATCCAACTGGTTCAGGAGTCATTATTTACCTTACTAAAGGACATAATGTCGTGACTGACTGGGAATCAGGGGGACATTCATATGATGCAAATGAAAAGAGTGGGCTAAAACATACTGGAACCTGTAAAAAAGAGCTGCGTCAACTGGAAGCACAGATGGTGGGCGTGACAGAAATAATCGGGACTAATCGAAAAAATTATTTACAGATTAGTCAACTATTAAAATAATTGTTGGTTGCAGCAAACGGTATCACTGTAAAATGAGTTTGAATCTGAAGGAGTTTATTTGGCTTTGTAAATGAAAGTTTTGAGGGTAAAAAAAATCAAACATGTAGAGCAGGGGTGTCCAAAGCTGGTCCGCGAGGTCCAAAATCCTGCATGTTTTCAATATATTCCTGCTCCAACACACCTGACTTCCATCAAATGGATCCAACAGCCAATGAAGTTCTGATCACTGGGCGCTTCAGGTAACTCAGGTGTGTTGGAACAGCGATACATGGAAAACCTGCTGGGCATTGGCCCTCGAGGACCCACTTTGGACACCCCTCATATAAATAGAGACTGAGACCTATCTGAAGGCATCAATACAGGAAGAACAAGCTTTATATGGTTTTATTATTTATTGTGAGGCTGCATGGTGGCGCAGTGGTTAGCACTGTGGCCTCACAGCAAGAAGGTCGCTGGTTCGATCCTTGGCTGGTTTGGTCAGTGGCCTTTCTGTGTGGAGTTTGCATGTTCTCCCATGTATGCGTGGGTTCTCTCCGGGTACTCCAGCTTCCTCCCACCATCCAAAGACATGCATGATAGGTTAATTGGTCACTCTAAATTGCCCCTAGGAGTGAGTGTGGTTGTTCATCTCTCTCTGTGTGGCCCTGCGATGGACTGGCGAGCTGTCCAGGGTGTACCCTGCCTGTCGCCCAAAGCCGGCTGGGATAGGCTCCAGCTTCCCCGTGGTTCAGAAAATGAATGAATGAATGAATGAACCTGGTGTGAATACCTAAATAAGCCTCATGCACGTTATTTAAACTGTAAGACTTTGGAAGATTGTACGGGATCTTATGCTGAGCAACATGTTTTCATACATGTTACAGGTTTTCTGTGAAGAATGTTTTGAAGGCAAACATTCATTCATTTAATTTAGGAATTATATTTAAAAGCTCCATACCTGACATTAATTGATCCTGATTTAATAGGTGCCCTGCTGGTTTCACCTGCACAGCATCAGCAGCAGAATATTCTAACTTCATATAAAGCAAACAGCTGCTGTTTACAAAGTCAGAAAGCACCCTAGTATTTGTTGTACAGTTGTTGTTATTTGCAGTATGAAACTCGCAGGAGTCTCAGTGCCATGACTTTCTCATCATGTCTTCCTGCAAGGTTATTGATCAGCTGATAGGTTATTTTGGCTATAAGCGCCCTCTGCTGGACGACACGGTCAACTGCTCCTAATATTCCTGCTTTTACATGTGTGACCTTGTACAAGACAAAACAATATTAATACATTTAACTCTGTATACCAGTGGTAAACAATTAAAAATCCTGTACATTTGTGCCATTTTAAAGTAGTTTAATGAAACTTTATGCACTTCCTCCACAATTAAGGAGAAAATATTTGACTTTTTACTGGATTTGTTTAACAGGTGCTTACACTAAACTCACCACAGAATGCCCTAATCCACCCAGCACTGTAAATTAGATTTAGATCCTCCTCGACAAGTGCAACGTGAAAGGCTGCTCACAAAACAAGATCAGATCAGATAAGCCTTTAACGCTGGAAAGAGGGAATTCAGGTGGGCAGATCTGAGCTCAGATTACCAGAGAATTACGAGAGGAAACATAACTGCACAACACACACGCACACACACACACACACACACACAGCGACGACCAGTTAGTGCTGCTGGCTGCCAGTACAAGTACTGGATCTGATTTAACAGCAGTTTGAGGCTCTCAGGCTTAGTGAATATACTATTAATGTAGTGCAGCTTGTAATATAACACGGAGAAAAGACCCACGGGAAATATTTGTTAGATTTTAGACTACTTTTGATTCATAGGTTACTATAGAAACGCAAGTAATTAAATTCGGGTATTTTGTTGTGTTTTAAGTATTTCAGTACTTCTACCACCCCAGGATGGTCTGCAGATATTCACACTTGACATTTAATTTGATTTGTTGTTGAAGGGAGAAAAGCAGGTTCCGGTCTGGTTCTAATCTGGTTCCGGTCTGGTTCTGATGTGGTTCTGATCTGGTTCTGATCTGGTTGCAGCATCGTGCACGCGCTGCTTTAAAGCTTTAATGAGGAGAGCCAGAGGACCCTTTGCCCTCACCTGAGTGTGTGTCAGTCTGCGTGTGCGCGCGCATGCACTCACCCAACACAAACATCAGAGAGATGACGTTAATCAGGATCATGTCGCGTCCAGCTGTAATCCCACAGGTCATGATGGAAGGATGGTCCAGGGGTGGTGGTAGGAGGGGTGGGGGTCGCTCTCACGCGCTGCCCGGTCTGCTTCACCTCTCTCTCTCTCTCTCTCTCTCTCTCTCTCTCTCTCTCTCTATGTCTGCTTCGGTGTCTCTCACTCACTTTCCACCGACATGCTAGAGTGAAAGAACGCAGACTGGACCCCCGAACCGAGCCAAGACCCCTGATCAGACCGGCACAGAGGTGGTAGCACAGTCCATCACGGACTCCATATTCCACAGAGAGGGCGAATGCAAGATTATCCACGGGTCATCCTGAGGAGTCGCTCCAGTAAAACACTTTGCTCCCTGTTAGCAGCCAGTTAACATCCAGCCTGCTGCCCCGCGCGCTGCCCGACAACTTCCCCCCGGTGTTGGCTCGGTGTGTGACCGCAGCTGGAGCTCGGACTGCCTCCTCTCTTCCTCCTCTTCCCACGCGGCAGCAACGACAGAGACTCTTAAACAAAGTCGCTCCGCGCCAGAGCTGCGCGATGCGTAATGGCACGCGCCTCTTTCCGTGATATCCACTCCAGCTGCCTCGTGCGTCCGCCAGTGTCTCCTTCAGCAAAACCCGGTGTTTCAAGCCCGCGAAGAATACCGAGAACCGTTCTGCTCCTCACCTCACCCCTTCCTCCCTCCAAAGAAGCAGAAAGACACGCTGAAGGCGCGTGCAAGTCCAAGAGAAGTCTGCGCTTTCACTGAGAGTCTCTCTCTCTCTCTCTCTCTCTCTCTCTCTCTCTCTCTCTCTCTCCAGGGGTCTTCCTGAGAACTTAACCCTACCCACTTCCACTCATCAGGAAGTTCCACTTCAGACTCAAATTCTCTTCGTGAACATGGAGAGAACTCCAACACCCAGCTTTCGGGTGGTCTGTCTTCCCAGTTAGAGAACTGGATCTGACTAACATCTCCAGCAGCAGCAATGGTTTTTCCAGCTGCTGAATGAGGGAAAGCCTCCAGGGGGAGGACAAGACATATATCAGCATTTGTGCTCAGGGCCGGATTAAAAGTGCACAGGCCCCTGGGCCCAGAGTGTTCCAGGGGCCCCTTCCCCATCGCAACATTGTGAAAATTGTGAATGATACACTTTGAAACGACATTTCTAACATCTCTCAGCCAATAGCAATACACTAAACACTGTGGTGTAACTATCTGGCTTTTATGTACATTTTGTTTTATGTACAAACTGCTGGTGTTTGCCCGATGCGGGCCCTGAGTGGGTGTGGGCCCCTGGTCCTGTGCCCATTAGATAATCCAGCCTTGCTTGTGCTGGAAACAATTTAACATAAAAATTACAAATTGGAAACAAAATGTCATTATTAACTTTATATTAAGGTGAGATAACTCAGTCAGGGCACAGACGTTATTAGTGGAGTAAAACATTAATCAGTTCAACTTAGTGGCACCTAGATGGCTGCCCGTCAGACATGCTGAAATACCGGACACGCTGCAGATCAGTTGGTTCATTCGTAACTAACAGAATTATTTTACTTTTCTGATGGCATTGACAGAAAAAAAAATGACGTAGCCATGTTTCCCTGAAGTTAGACATAAATAACTTGATGCTACACAACAGTAAAGTGCATGTGGGCTATTACTCTTTACCAAGTTCCTCTGATCAGCATTTTATGGAAAATATGACATGATTACAAAAATAATAATGTGAGTGGTGATTATTACTAATGCAAGAGAACAAAATATTTAACTTATTGACAACTAATGCATCACTAACTTGCTAATGTCCTCATAGCCCATATTTTCGCTCTGGACGCCTTCAGCACCTGAATTCTCTCTTACAGAAGGGTCCTGTTGTGATAAATAGTATTATCATCTGTAATAAACACCAGTTCATATGATCTCATATCATTGACTGTTTTTTTTTTTTTTGTTTTGTTTTGTTTTGTTTTTTTTTGTTTTTTTTATTGATTTCTTTTTTATTTTTAACCAGATTTTTTTGTGACATGTTTCTTGCTCCTAAGTTTTGGAGTTTTACTTTTTTTTTTTTTTTTTTTAACCACTTTAGAAATGTAAATTAATGCCTTTTCTTTTAATCAACCCCGAAAAAGATTTATGGTTTTATATATAAATACAGTATTATTATTATATATATATATATATACACATCCATCCATTTTCTACCACTTTATCCGGGGTCGGGTCACGGGGGCAGCAGCCTTAGCAAGCTGCTGCGAATCACTCAAGTGAGAGCTGGAGGTCACGACCAGATGAAGTCAACAGGACCACGTCATCTGCGAAAAGCAGGGACCCAATCCTGAGGCCACCAAGCCGGATCCCCTCAACACCTCGGCCGCGCCTTGAAATTCTGTCCATATAAGTTATGAACAGAATCGGTGATAAAGGGCAGCCTGGGCGGAGTCCAACCCTCACTGGAAACGAATCCGACTTACTACCCGCAATGCGGACCAAGCTCTGACACCTGTCGTACAGGGACCAGATGGCTTGTCCTTGTACAATCCGGTCCGGTACCCCATACTGCCAGAGTACCCCCCACAGGAATCCTTGGGGCCACTGTCAAATGCCTTTTCCAAGGCCACAAAGCACATGTAGACTCCCATGCCCCCTCCAGGACCCCAAGGAGGGTATAGAGTTGGTCCACTGTTCCGTGACCAGGACGAAAACCACACTACTGCTCCTCAATCTGAGGTTTAACTATTCGGCGGACCCTCCTCTCCAGGACCCCTGAATAGACCTTACCAGGGAGGCTGAGGAGTGTGATTCCCCTGTAATTGGAACACACCCTCCGGTCCCCCTTCTTAAAAAGGGGGACCACCAGCCCAGTCTGCCAATCCAGCGGTACTGCCCCCGATGTCCACGCGATGCGAATGACCTGCTCCCACCTACCGATCCGGGACGGAAGCTGTATTCGCAGTTTTCCCTACATTTTTCCGTGCTCGGGACCGGCCCTCAGAGAACACTGTTGCCTTTTTCATCCATACATTCTTTTAATTATATTTTTAATTTTTTAGTTCACCATTTATCCATTTTATTACTAATACATTTAGTTGGACCAAGGCCTTCAAGTGTATTGAGATGCTTGTTGTTGCATACTGGCTCTGCAACCTTATCAGTGAACACAAAGGAGTTGTGTTTAATTATATTGTTGCCACTGGCTGTTTGAATGCACTTTATAAGCTACAGAACATCGTCATTGTGCAGATGTGCAGATGTGGGTCTTTACTGTAAACATTAATAGTGTGTGTGTACCTGAGGATGAACTTATTGATTGAAATGTTGCACTGGATTGCGGCAGGCTTTGATGTCTGGCCTCACTTCACTGTATGTGAAAGCCAACATATCAGCCTAGGATCACGTATAGCAGCGATGCCAGGTTGATGGGTTTTATTCAGGATAGATTTCCTCCTCTCCGTCTAGTTGAACAACACTCCTCAAGATGAAGATTAATAGATAGTCTGTGTTTGTCGTCATGGGACGAGAGATTCTTGTTCATAGTCTGCATGAATTCATGTCTCAGAGGAAAAGAAAAAACATTGAAGCCCAAAGCAGAGAAAGTATAAACACACAACGCAGACACACTTCTCTCCACACATAACAGGTAATCAGTCATCTGCCGCTGGGAAATGGAAATACTCTATTAGCCGAATCGACTGACTGCCAATAAGAATTTCTTTTATGAGAATTAAAGTGTTAATTCCTTCAAAGAACAGTCAGAAACCTCAGGGCCATGGAGGTTTTAGCCGTGAAGCCCACGGTGTGGCTGATAAGGAAACATAACTGTATATGTGATGATGTACTCGGATGAGAGCAAATTCACATACTGCTGCTGTTTGGGTCGCTCTAAATCAGTGTTTCTCATATCTGGTCCTAAGGATCACCTGCCTTGCAGGTTTTACAGGCAACCCTACCTTAACACACCTGAATGAAATAAAGAGTTAAGAGGCTGCAAAGAACTTAATGAGGAAGATCAGTAATCTGACTCAGGTGTTTTGGAGGAGGAACGTGTCTGAAGCATGAGGCAGGGCGTCCTGAGGGCCAGATTTGAGAAACGCTGCTCTAACAAATGCTGGTGTGCTTCCACAGATGGAACATCTCATTTGGAGGAGTCTGAAAAATAATTTGTAATTAGATGGCACACTGTAGCCCGCTTGAAAAGCAGCTTTCTCGGTTCACATGCAAGTGAACCGTGTTGCAGTTTGCTGACAGTGTGAAAGGAAACCAAAGAGAGGTGGCGACGATGCATTTCTCAGGAACAGAACAGAACATTGCTTATCCCAGCAATTATGAGGTGAGAGGCAGGGTGCACCCTGGACAGGTCGGCAGTTCAGCAAGCGCCAACACAGACAATCAACCTACAGCTCAGACCTACTCATAGAGTTCCTATAGAGGGACCTAACATGCAAGTGTTTGGACTCTGGAAGGAAGCTAGAGTACCCTGAGAGAATCCGCTGCCTTCAACAAATCCTCACTTGGGTTTTATATGAATTACTCCTCAGTTGCCATAACAACACCAATGGTCTCTTTACTGGTTTTGGACAAATTACACGCATGTAGCCACAAACTATCTACACTCTACGAGACTACATTGTAGGAGCAGACTTGACCCCTAGCTTGCTTCCTGACTGCTAGGAAGCTAGCTGAATAAACTCAACACTAGGTAGGTGATTTTAAGCACAAAGCTCGATGACTAAGTTAAGCAACCACCAAGCTGGTGACTCACCCATTCAGTCACGTAGATATACTCAAGACAACTGGTCTGACAGCGATGCAACAACCAATGTAGTCCAGTCACCCAGACCAAATGTTTCAGTCTACTGGGGAAGACGACCCCACCATGGATTTCACCATGAAGAGCAAGAAACAGAAGCCAACAGAGAGAGAGGAAAAGTTGTAGGCATGGGCAACTCAACAGTGCATAAAGGCACTCAAGTAAACGTTTTCTTTACCAGTAAAAACCACTAACACTCAACTGAACACCAACCAAAGGTTTTATTAATGCCTTCCAGAAGAGCCCCTGTTTGTTACCAACATGGCTCAAAGTTCTCCTAATAATTAACTTCATTAGAAGAGGGAACAAAATGGGCTAAAGTGAGGTGTGGAAATGTAGAATGTAAGTAGTGAAGAGCCATGTCCACTGCAGCTTGACCCCTCGTGCATGCCCACAATGTTGCATTGAATTAAAGGGAATATTTGATGCAATCCATTGCTTTCCTTAGCTCAGCTATTATTACTCTGTGAATTAGTTTATATGAACATAGCTATAATAAGCTGGACTACTGTGGATCATGTGTTGGATGTGTTTTTAGGGTATAAACAAGTTCACTATTTGGACATTTTGATTGAAAGATTTGTTTCTTGTCAATACTTATTGTATTATCTGACCAAAATTCAAAGATTCAGTTTATTTACTATAATTTAACAACAACTGAGGGAACAAAAAGGCTCAAGAAGCGCCATGATTTACGTTTAGCATATCAGGCTACTGATTTCTTAAAACAAAAAACAAAAGTTATTTATTAAAATAGTCCTTTTTCTTTATAAAAGACTAATCATGTAAGCAAAGTCAGAAAAATGCCGTCTGGTTTCCACTGATCAATTTGACCATTTTTTTCTAGATGTATTCATGTCTGAAAAGCTGCAAATGGAGGATTTTTGCTCATCAGGGATTAATGGAGTTATAATTTCTGTCAGTTTTAGTGAGGAAATAACTAAACGGCAGTGTGAAGCAGAGGTCAGAAGGGATCCAAACTTTTTTCCCAAATTCCTGAAAGAGGTTGAGCTGCGCATGTTGAGGAAATTCAGGAGTCCAAGTCCTCTTAAAAAGTAAAGTTTTTAAATTTCACTGTTCCTGATGGGAGCAATTTAGTCCAAACTTCAATTCATGAATAATTTCCCCCAGCATCTGTCAGCACGACTCGTGAGTCAGCGCTTCACATCAAACTTCTACAATTAAAATGAATCTGTGACACAATAAAAGCAGCCCTGCTGTTTTTTTGCCCCATTCATATTTTTAGCCTCCAAATTGCTGCTAATTAAGCTATTAAATACTTTGTGGAGATGTCAGCAGGTCCACCTGGACTCTATACTCACTTCCAATTAGCTGCCTTTTCAACAAATGCAATATGGTGCTTTAAGCAGAAAGGCTTTCTTCACACTGGAAAAGCATTGATTTCACATGGAGATCCTCACAGCATGACCCCAAAACCTTTCACTGACAACACATAGACTGTCCATTAAATATGGACTCAGCATGCAACACTGCACCACAGTAATGCTGCTTTAAATTACTGATATGTCAGATCTTCAGATAATGGGTCATTTATGAGGGGGATTGGGGGGGGAGGTTTGTATTTTTGACTCTTATTTATTTGCAAACATTATGATATGTCAAGTTTTGTCAAATATCTTTCATCTCATCAACTATTCTGTATTTGTTCATTTCATACCTGCAGCGTGTTAACATTGGTTGAGGCAGTGATAACTTATGGCTGGTAATGTGGAGAGGGGAAATTATTGATAACAGGTGATTGCCATCAGAGGATTGTGATCAGGATTTAGTACAAGAGCAGCTTCAATGAAATGCTGCTGGGTCTATGAGGATGGACAGAGGATCTGTCAACTAATATGTGTAAAAACACAACATTAAATATATAGATGTGTGTGTGTTCTTCCTTTGCTATGACTTTGTAATGTGTGCAGAATGTGGTTTTGCATTGTCTTGTTGAAATATGCATGTACGTTCCTGGAAAATGTCAGCTTGAAGGCAGCATATGTTGCAGTAACATCTCTGCACTTTCCTGCATTAATGCAACATCACTGAAATGGAAATGAGCTTTGCTAAGAGCTCTGACACAAACGCCATGCTGGACTTGTTGCTGAGGACAATCTGGATGCTCATTTTGGTTTTTTGGACTGAAACACTCAGCATCTATTTCTTCCAACAAAGATCTGAAATACTGGTTGATTACCAGATATGTCACACTCGCTCTGTCTAACAGCTCCCTGGAACCCCTTTAACTCTGTGGTGTATTTAGTTAAGTGAAGACAGGGCTGCTGTCCGAAGCGATGGAGGCACTGGACACAGCATTGTGTTTTTTATTCAGCAACTGCTCGCTCAGTTTAAGATAAAGACCTTTTCCTGTTGTTTGTACATGTTCCTGCTTGATGACGTCCCATAACTGAAGGGAAAGTTCAGTTTCTTTGCAGATGAAGCTAAAATATGATCCACATTTGTCAGCCTTATCTATCAGCTCAAATTTAAATTTAAATTTAAATTTAAATTTAAATTTCAAGTCCCATGTTACACATGTTTTAAACAGTTTATTATAAGTGTCAGAGGTCCAACAACATTGTTTTCAAAGTGTTGCATCCCAAACCCAGCCTTGGTCCTTAGTTTCAGCCATTCCAAAAGTCACTCTTGTGAGCTCTACTGGAAATGAGTTGTCTGTGTCTGAACCATTAAAGCAGCTCTATGATGCTGTTTCTAGTTTTCTGAGCTTTCTACAGTGTTTTAGTGTTGAATACTCATCCAATAAATGAGCGGCGCCACTTTTTTTTAATCACCTAAACGCATGTTTGAGTTTACCAGCACTCGCTACGTTCAGTTTCCATGGCGATGGAAGCGATTGGTTTTAGAGAGATTTTTCTACTTTGAAATTTTAGTGATGAGGGACTCAGTGATTGGTCATCTCCTCTAGGTTGTGCATGTTCACAAGAAGAAAGCCACGCCCACTTTCACTGAGCATTTGAAAGTGGGCGTGGCTTGTTTCTGGCAGAGGCTGATCTGAGAGGATCAATACAAAATGAATAAAGGGTTTGTGAAAAATGCTTATAATTAAACACTTTACATGTTCATGAATGGTGCCTGTCCATGCACACTTAACGGGGGGGGGGGGGGGGGGGTCCCTCTTTGAAGTCACAAGGAAAAAGATCTCAGACTCACCCATTGCAGCACACATTCGCTAACATTTGGAGCAAGCAGGTAAGAGAGGCTTTGTCAACTCAGTTCAGTCCTACGAGGCAGCAGGTTTTTCATGTATCCCTGCTCCAACACAGCTGACTCAAATGAATGAGTCATTGTGCAGAACTTGAGAGGCTGTTAAATCCGTTTAATTTGATTCAGGTGTGTTGAAGCAGGATTTAAATGAAAAACTTGTGGGACCAAACTGGGCTATGGCGGCATAGGATTTAGCATAATAAGGAGCTTTAAAATAATTGATGATATGCAGTTTTTTCAACTGCCTCAAACACACTAGTAGTTTTCTGGGACAAATTTTTAGCGCTTAAAACAAGAAACACGTTACAGTTATCATTCCAGACTCTTTTTAAGGAACCTAAAAATATTTTTTTAAGGTTATGAAAGAGATTATTTTTAGTGCCCTTAAAAGCTCCTCTTTTCTTCAGTGCAGCTATTCTACAAGCTGATGGAGGCTTTAAACATCTGCAGTTTTTCCAGAATCCGCAAAGACGTTCATCCATCATGACTAGACACAGTGTGTCACCAGGAGGTCATCACCACAAGCATGTGGCTGTGATTAGTCATCACCGTGTCGACTGATTTGGGCTTGACGCGTGCCGCTGTCGGACGTTTACAGCAACTGTTAACATCACACATTTTTATGAAATCAATAAATAATGACAGAAAAAATTTAATACCAAGTTCTGAAAAGGTTACGGCGGCATCACTTCAATATGTGGCTTCATCTGGATGGTAGACAACCCAAAGGTCTTCAGGAGATGTTTGGGGGAAAAAAAAAAAATCCCCATTTCAGTTCAGGGTCAAACTAAAGTTTAATTGTTGTCAGCTCTGAGACTTCTCTGACAGACATGTCCACACCCTGGATGTGGGAAAACTGCAATACACAAGCTGAAAGGTTAAGTTTGACGGTAAGTGAGTGGTGCACGACAAAGAAAATAATTGTGCCAATCAAAGGCCAGTCGCTGCAAAGACAAGTTATAAACTAGTGGTGGAACATTCCCTTTTACTGTGGAGCATGTGTATATTAGGGAAGCAGTCTGGTGCATGAGATCAGAAGCCAGGAGGGCCTTCGTACCTCAAATAAACTGCATGATCCGTTCAGTTTGAGATGTGTTCATCCAACCGGCAGAATGCCACAAAGAGAAGCATGCAACTCCCTCATTAAGTCAAATTTGCCTCCACAGATCAAAGGAGCTGCAGCAGGAACTCAGAGCTCTGCGTCAGCTGGTGAAAGAGGATCATTTAGATGGAAGACGGGCAAAAATATATATTCAAAAATATAAAAAGCAGAATCTTTCCGTTCCCTCCATCTGTCAGTTTGTCTTTCTGTTTACGAGCAGCATCAGAAGCGGATCCTCTTGGCCTCGTTTTAATGAACCTCAGGTGACGTGGATCAAAACTACCAAAAGTCTGCATTTATAATTTCACTTTCAGCCTGGAGGGGAGGATTACAGCAATTAGATGGCTTCCTGTGACACAAACATTCTTCCCTTGTCACAAAATATGAATCTCATTGTGGTTAAAAGTGATCTGTCGCACAACCATGTGAACACATCCCGCCTGGGTAAGCCTTGCTGAAAGTAAGACATTTCCACATCTGAGTGACAGATGATACTGACCACGCATGACTGGAAGCGAGGAATTTTAAACTAGATAAAGCTGATTATTAGTTTAGAAATCTCAAAGATTCAAATCAGTGATAATATTCACCACCGGACCCACACCAGAAAGTAAAGTCATAAGCTGCATTTCCATTAAATTATTTAGCTTAATAAAAGTGATATCTCTAAGTTTGGACAAACAACATGTTAGGTTGACATCAGGTTCGGAGAATTCACATGCGGACTCGGCTTGGAATTTCAATAATAATTTATTTGCTTCTTTCTGATTCTTGATTCTTTCCCAGGTGGATGCGGAAACTAGGTTTAGTCGGCAGGCAGACAAGCGGGGAGGAAAACCTAGCGGATAGAGAGGCGGGCAGGCAGGCGGGCAGGCAGGCAGGCAGGCAGGCAGGCCAGCAATCGGGCAAACAGGCAGGATCTCTGACGGGAAAAAACACACAGGTTATCGACCAGGACTATACACAGGGAAGAATCTTTCAGGCCGAGAGTTGTACCGCAGGAAGTTCAACAATCTGGCGATGAACAGCAGGCCGGGCGGATCTTAAATAGTGCTGCAGCTGATTGCCAGGATGAGGATCAGGTGTTTAGGATGCCAGGCACGCCCACCAAGGAACAGGATCACAACAGTACCCCCCCCTCAACGGGAGCCACCAGGCGACAGAAAACGGTCAGGATGAGCCCGGCGAAAGTCACGAACCAGGGAGGCATCCAAAATGAAAGAGCGGGGGACCCAGGCACGCTCCTCAGGACCATACCCCTCCCAGTCCACCAGGTACTGAAAACCCCGACCACGACGGCGCACATCAAGGAGACGGCGGACCGTGTAAGCCGGGCGACCAGCCACAAGCCGGGCGGGAGGAGGGGGCCTGGAAGGAGGGACCAGAGGACTGGACGAAACAGGCTTAAGTTGGGAGACGTGGAATGAGGGATGAACCCACATGGAACTGGGGAGTTTGAGTTGGACCACAGTAGGGTTGATGATCCGTTGAACTTCAAAGGGGCCCAAGTAACGAGGGGTCAGTTTCCGGGCATCGGTTCGTAAGGGAATATTCCTGGATGAAAGCCAAACCTTCTGACCGGGGGAATAATCGGGCGCAGGAGTCCGGTGACGATCCGCCTGGCGCTGATTCCGTTCCCCAGTGCGGAGAAGCGCAGCCCGAGCCTTCTGCCAGACCCGTCGGCAGCGGCGGATGTGAAGCTGGACGGACGGCACCGAAACCTCACCCTCCTGGGCGGGGAATAGTGGTGGCTGGTACCCTAGGGAGCACTCAAAAGGGGACAAGCCAGAGGCTGAGGAGGTGAGAGAATTGTGTGCATACTCCACCCAGTCCAGATGTTCGCTCCAAGAGGACGGGTTAGCTTCTGACACACACCGGAGGGCAGTCTCCAAGTCCTGATTAGCCCTTTCAGCTTGACCATTGGTTTGGGGGTGAAAACCAGACGACAGACTCAGAGTGGCACCAATAGACTGACAGAAAGCCCGCCATACCTGAGACGTGAATTGGGGCCCTCTGTCAGACACGATGTCCGCGGGTAGCCCGTGGAGCCGAAACACGTGGTGAACCAGTAGATCAGCCGTTTCCTTGGCCGAGGGGAGCTTGGGGAGAGCAACAAAATGCACGGCCTTGGAAAAACGGTCAACAATGGTTAGGATAGTGTCTTTACCTCTGGAGACGGGTAAGCCGGTGACGAAGTCCAGGGCAATGTGGGACCAGGGCCGGCTGGGAACAGGTAAGGGTCGTAGGAGACCGGCCGGTGGTTTATGCGAGGCCTTACTCCGGGCACAGGTAGTGCAGGCAGCTACAAACTCCCGAGCATCCTTATCCATAGTGGGCCACCAAAACCTACGCTTGATGAGGGATAGGGTGCGCGTGGATCCAGGGTGGCAAGCCAGGCGAGAAGAGTGACCCCACTGGAGGACCAAGGAACGGGCGGTATCTGGAACAAATAAACGGTTAGGCGGACCTGTGCCTGGGTCAGGTTGCCGTCGCTGGGCCGCGAGGACCTTATCCTCCACGTCCCAGGTAACTGCAGCAGCAATGCAGGTGGCAGGCAGGATTGTGTCCGTGGAGGGAGCGGAACCTGATGTGAACTGGCGGGAAAGGGAGTCTGGCTTCTGGTTCTTGGAACCGGGTCGGTACGACAGAGTGAAATTGAAACGGTTAAAGAAAAGGGACCAACGGGCTTGACGGGGATTCAACTGTTTCGCAGACTGCAGATACTCCAAGTTTTTATGATCTGTCCAAATGAGGAATGGCAGCCTAGAACCCTCCAGCCAGTGACGCCACTGTTCGAGCGCCAATTTTATGGCTAGTAGCTCACGATCACCGACGTGGTAATTCTGTTCGGCCGGGGTGAGACGTCGAGAAAAATAAGCGCAGGGATGGAGTTTCTGAGTCCTGGTAGATCGCTGAGACAGCACGGCTCCAACCCCCTTGTCCGAGGCATCGACCTCAACCACAAATTGACTACTGAGATCAGGGTGGAGGAGAACTGGAGCTGTGGTGAAAAGTTCCTTCAGTCTAAGGAAGGCCTGATCTGCAGGTCTAGACCAGGTAAAGGGAACCGAAGGTGAGGTAAGGCGAGTAAGAGGGGCTGCAATCTGACTATAGTTACGGATGAAGCGACGGTAGAAATTGGCAAATCCCAGGAAGCGTTGCAGGTCCTTTACAGAGGTGGGAGTGGGCCAATTTACAACCGCCTCGATCTTCTCCGGGTCTGCATGGACCTGCCCGGTCTCAAAGATGTATCCAAGGAAGGTCACTGTATTAGCATGGAACTCGCACTTCTCAGCCTTGACGAACAAGCGGTTTTCCAAAAGTCTCTGTAAGACAAGTCGGACATGTTGTACGTGCTCTGACTGGGTCCGGGAGAAGATGAGGATGTCGTCTAGATAGACGAAGACGAAGCGGTTAAGGAAGTCACGTAATACATCGTTTACCAGGGCCTGAAACACAGCAGGAGCATTGCAAAGGCCGAACGGCATTACCAGGTATTCAAAATGGCCCAGGGGAGTTCGAAACGCGGTCTTCCATTCATCTCCTTCCCTCATTCTGACCAAGTGGTAAGCATTACGGAGGTCGAGCTTAGTGTAGATTGTGGAGCCATGAAGGGAATTGAAAACCGACTCCAGTAGTGGTAGAGGGTACTTGTTCTTCACGGTGATTGCATTTAAGCCCCGGTAATCAATGCAGGGCCTAAGGGAGCCACCCTTCTTAGAGACAAAGAAGAATCCTGCTCCGACGGGTGAAGATGAGGTCCTGATCAATCCAGCTGCCAGGGAATCTGAGATGTACCCCTCCAAGGCCTCCATCTCAGGTCGGGATATATTGTAAAGTCGGCAGGTAGGTAACGGAGCACCTGGGAGTAATTCAATGGAGCAATCATAAGGCCGATGGGGTGGCAGCGCTAGGGCTTTATCCTTGCTGAAAACCTCCGTTAGGTCGTGATAAGCCGTAGGGACTGCGGATAGGTCCGGGGTAACGGGGAGTAGACCAGAAACGGATGAAGTGGAGGGAACAGCCGACTGAAGACAAGTGGCATGACAGAAAGTGCTCCAATTAATTATTCTCCCGGTCTGCCAATCCAGGTGCGGGTTATGTTGTGACAGCCAGGGGTGACCCAACACTAGCGCAGATTTAGGTGAGTCAACTATGAAGAAGGGGATGTATTCTTGGTGGTTGCCAGAGACTATCAATCTAACGGGGATGGACTGTAGGGTTATGGAGTAGAGATGGCTCCCATCTAGAGCTTGTACAGACATGGGGGAAGAAAGAGTCTCTGTACCTATTCCCAGGGTGGTGGCCAAGGTCTTATCCAAGAAATTGGCCTCAGCTCCGGAATCAATTAATGCCTCAACAGAATGGGGGGTCTGGTCTGTGAACAGGATTACCGGGATAAGTGTCCTTGTGTGCGGGACCTCCTTGGGGGATGTGGTCGCCAGTACTCCCGCTGCTACTGACGACCCTGGTCTTTTACCCGGTTAGGGCAGAGAGATATCCTGTGTCCTGATCTCCCACAGTAATAGCAATCACCAGAATCTCTTCTCCTCTGCCGTTCCTCTGAGGAAAGGTGAGCCATGCCCAGCTGCATGGGTTCCTCCGTAGATATGTTTGTGGGAGGCAGAGGGAAAGTAGTTGCTTCAGAGGGAACCTCAGGATATTGGCTAGACCGCCGTTCTCTGTCCCTTTCCCGTAGCCGGTTGTCGAGTCGTATGGCGAGATATATCAACTCATCCAGAGAGCCAGGTGTGTCTCGGGTGGCCAGCTCGTCTTTCATCCGACTACTTAACCCGTTAGCGAAGATGTCCCGGAGTGCTTCGTTGTTCCAGCCTGAATCCGCAGCTGCTATCCTGAAATCAATGGAAAAGTCAGCAACACACCGATCTCCCTGACGGAGATTAAGTAGCCGTTTGACTGCTTCACCTCCCCTAACTGGGTGGTCAAAAACCTTCCTCATCTCCTCGACAAACGAGGAGTACGATGAGTATCTGAAACCCTGCTGTTCATATGCTGCCTCCGCCCATGCCAGTGCCTTTCCTTCCAGAAGCCCAATAACATAAGAAACCCTGGATCTATCATTAGCATAGGTGAGTGGTTTCTGGTCAAAGACAAGGGAGCATTGAAGGAGGAATCCTCTACATTCTCCCAAATTCCCTGCGTAGGGCTTAGGATCTGGGATGTGTGTCTCTTACTGTGACTGTGGGACCGTGCTGAGGTGCGGGTGCGTCGGGAACCGGATGCTGGAGAGGAGCAGGAGGGGTTAATCTAGCGATATGCACTGTTAGTTGAGCCAACTGATAGAGTATGGTGCGATAATTCTGTTCCAGAGTCAACATCTGCTCATGTCGAGCGAGGCAAGCATTCTGACCTGAGAGGGTTTGTTGCAGTGGGTCCGAGGCGATTTCCGGGTTCGAGTCCGCTGAATCCATTTGTGGCCAGATTGTTCTGTTAGGTTGACATCAGGTTCGGAGAATTCACATGCGGACTCGGCTTGGAATTTCAATAATAATTTATTTGCTTCTTTCTGATTCTTGATTCTTTCCCAGGTGGATGCGGAAACTAGGTTTAGTCGGCAGGCAGACAAGCGGGGAGGAAAACCTAGCGGATAGAGAGGCGGGCAGGCAGGCGGGCAGGCAGGCAGGCAGGCAGGCAGGCAGGCAGGCAGGCAGGCAGGACAGCAATCGGGCAAACAGGCAGGATCTCTGACGGGAAAAAACACACAGGTTATCGACCAGGACTATACACAGGGAAGAATCTTTCAGGCCGAGAGTTGTACCGCAGGAAGTTCAACAATCTGGCGATGAACAGCAGGCCGGGCGGATCTTAAATAGTGCTGCAGCTGATTGCCAGGATGAGGATCAGGTGTTTAGGATGCCAGGCACGCCCACCAAGGAACAGGATCACAACACAACAATTCTGATTTGTAGGTGTTTCCATTGAACAGTGTTCAGCGCATCAGCCTCAGTTCTTCTAAAATCTCATTTTGGTGTTGAGATTTTGTGAGAATTGTGGTTTATGCAAGGTGGCCAAGTAGTGTTATTTTGGGGTTTTCTATTTGCTGCAGAGAATTTGCTACGGCTTTTCAAAGCTTTTCTCCCTCATTTTCTTTGCTGAAACTCTAAAATTCACTGTTGCTGCGACATCTTCACTGGAAATGAAATGTTTTTACAACCCTCTACGTCACGTCCAGGGGTATGTAAATACAAAAAGTGTTTCCATTACACTTTTGCAATATATTTCTGTATTGAAACAACTGGAAAAACTACCTCATGAGAGTGTAAAAGCTATTTAGCAATATGTAGGTGTTTCCATAAGTGTTTTTTTTATTGCAATATTTAGTTTTTTGTGTAATTCTAGGTGTAATGGAAACACACCTATAGTATTCCAGAAATGTGCTTCCCCATCAGGGCCACTGCAACACATTTGGGGGCCCAAAGTGCAACTTCTTTGTGGTGCCCCCCCCCCCCCCCCCCCAAAAAAAAAAAATTTTTTAAAAATGAAAAATGTATCCAGTGTTGTTGTCACTATTTCCGAAGTAGATTCTCACTAGTAAATCTCAAGTGTGAGTTGAGTTCACTTTCTCTTAAGTCATTTACAAACAAAAATGTCCTCTTACAGAAAACGGCTAAAAAAACTCAAACTTTACAGATTCATATTTTATCTGCTTTTTTTTTATTTGATCTAAAAAAAAATGTCAGCCCACTTTAGAATTACCAAACATTTAAAGATTTATTAAGAATTTTACTTTAAGCCTTGTCTACATAAACAAATTTATCAAATGAAGACTTTCAGATTTGGGAATAATATTGGTGATGTCACACCATTAATAAATAAAAATAATTCTATAAAGTTTTTATCTTGTTTATTTTTTTTTTTAACCCATTAACACATAAACAGCTAAATTTGTCCACATGTCATCTAGAAAATCTGCATTTGGTATTATTTCTGCAGGAAAAGCTGATTTTGGGCATGTAGATGCTTTGTCACAGTGGTGAACCATTAAAAACCACTTGATCCTTCTTATCTATGAAGATTTTAACAGTTTTCCAGCCTTAGTTTCATAAGATGGCTGCAAGACGACCCATGTCATCACACAATTAACCACTCAGTTTTCATGTGAAGGTAGGAGTTGTTAACACCAACGTATCATATCTAAAAACTTAAGCAGTTACGAGGGGGTTCTGTTTTTACTGCCGTGTGTGGACACAGGAGATACTGAGTGAGTCAATCCAGAGTTGATATTACAGCTGTCAGCAGCTGCCTAAAGAGCTTTTTTATTTCCTTGATGTGATTTTTTTCTGCAACTGCCATCAAATAGTTTGTCAGGAACACGATCAAACTTTGTGTCACAATTCAGAATGTTACAATTTTTACAAATGCCATTATTATGATCATTAGCCTAATTTATTTGGTACCCCCCTCCCTGACCCTTGCACCCTGAACACAGTGCATGATGCATACGGTGGGAGCGGCGGTCCACCTCCGTCTGTACAGCATGTGGTTCCAGCTGGAGCTCCTCCTCTGCGTGTTGAAGTGACGTGTTGAACCTTCAGTGCTGTTGCAGCGAGTGGAAACTGTGTGCTCTAAAAGCTTCCAGCTGAAATCAGGCAAAGCTTATCCAGCTGTGTCCAGCTGATATGAAACCCCTGAAAGGACCAGAACACACGGGACACATTGCGTGTCTCACATGGACTTGGGAAGCAGCTGAATGACAGAAGCAAGGAGATGGATGTTCAGGAGAAGTGATCTAACGCGGATGGATCTGTCACTGAATAAGTTCTACAGTGACTGAATATCACTGACTTTTTTTGCAACATATGCACCAAGCAGCTGCCCATAAAGCCACCAGCTGGCAACACATCCCAGGCTCATTAGGATTCTGGGAGGTTTCTGAAGTTTTCTGCACATCCTGCCTGAATCTGCTGGAAATCGCAGCCTGAAGCGGAGAGTCGACTGATGCCAGATTTCCAACACTGGAGGAGCTTTTTCAGCCGCGGTCGCTTGGCCGCTACACAGTCACCCTTACATCACAAGACACAAGAGGTGTTTGAGATAACAGCTTCTACAAAGACATGGCTGTGACTTCATTTCTAGATAGACCAGAAGGAGGCTGAAAAAGAAGAAAGTTGTCAGATTTGACTGGAAACTGATCTGTGGCTGAAATTGATACAAGCGGGAAGCAAATGCAGGATGATAAAAAGCCGTGTTCCTGTGTCTGTAATTAAAGTGGAAAGAAGATGCTGTCTGCTGGGAATTCACTTTTACAACAAACTCTCCACCATTTCTCTCTCATCATTCCACACTCCTTCCACTCATCCACACTCTCACTTCTTCTTCTCATTTAAACTTTGCCTCCCTGATTGCTTCTCTCCTTTTCATTGCTCCTCTTTTTCTTTCCAAAACCGAAACTTCTTTCACCGCTGACCTTTTTTACCTTGATCTCCCGGTACTAATTCAATTACAGCGACCACTAGAAAAGGCAATTATAATTAACACTGATTAATGAGGTGAAGTCAGAGGATACATCAGTGATCGAGTGATTGGTCAACATTTGTCGGGGACAATTACGGCGATTCCCACCCACGTTTGCTGGAGGAGGAATCAGAGTTTGATGTGCAGGAGCTGAGCACCAAAAGGTTTTGTTTCTGGGAAACACAATTCAAATCAAGACTAAATCATGCAGCTTCTCATCAGAGCCAGCAGGGCTTTGTGTGTGTGTGTGTGTGTGTGTGTGTGTGTGTGTGTGTGTGTGTGTGTGTGTGTGTGTGTGTGTGTGTGTGTGAGGGTCAAGGTGAGTCAATCTCAAGCTGAGCTACCTTTATTTTCATGGCAGAGCAGCAGAAATGCTTCATATTTTCATTTATTTTTTAATTTAGGTCATGTTGTAATAATGTGTATACACATAACTGTTTATGATTCAGATGAATATTAATTAGGTGAATACTATAAGGATGAGGATATCTATCGTGACGAACATGTGATCAATATTAATAGAAGATAAGTTAAATAGAATGTTTGATCATTTCAGTAAACTCCGACCCAATTCAGTTCAATTCAACTTTATTTGTACAGCGCCACTTCACAACCATGTTGTCACAGGACACTTTACATATACAAATCAACATACACATCATTCCGAGCCAATTCATACATATCCTATAGTAGAAACCAACTGATTGCATCGAGTCATGACTTCGATCCAATCCTCCATCCTGAGCTGCATGCGGCGACAGTGGGAAGGAAAAAACTCCCCTTTAACAGGAAGAAAACCTCCGGCAGAACCCGGCTCAGGGAGGGCAGCCATCTGCCTCGACTGGTTGGGGTGGAGAGGACAGGAAAGACAGATCAACATGTACAACTGCACTTGTTCAGGAAGACCTGCGGAAAAAAGGAGAAATAAGTTAGAGATGGCTATATTGGCATATATGTATACATTAATATTTTAGAAAAATAGAGCGAGGTACTTCTCAGTGCATCAGGTAACATCCCCATTGCTACATAAGTAATGGATGGCTAGACTACCCATAACTATAAGAGCAAAGAGCAGAACCTGGATAGTTGTGTCCCGTACATGCAGACTCCAACTCAGGAGATGCTCAGAACCGTACGGCGTCCTGGGGGGGTGTAGGCAGAGGAAAGGTCTGCCTACACCCCCTGCCACACACCCGTGTGGCGTAGCTGGCTCGTGGCCCAGCTACGCCACACGTGCACTTGCTGTACGAAGCTAGCAACAGCCTGTTGATTAGCATGCACGGCAGTAGTTTCACAACTTTTCTTCTTGAACAGTATATGTTTGGGTTGACATTTCTTAAAATAGTTAAAATAATCCACATCAAAAGCTAAACTTCCCGTTCACGTTTTCTAAATTCAGAGATGGTGCAACATTTAACAGAAAGAACCTAAAATGCGCCCTGTGATGGACTGGTGAGCTGTCCAGGGTGTACCCTGCCTTTCGCCCAATGACTGCTGGGATAGGCTCCAGGCTCCTGCGACCCTGAATTGGATGAAGCAGTTTAGAAAATGAATGAATGAATGAACCTAAAATGCATGCTCTTTCTCACAGGTTCTTTATCGAAACCAGATGTTTTTATGATGCAACACAAAGCAGTTGCATCACTGCTTGTGATGCAACACAAAGCAGTTTGTGTTGCATTTTTCTGCAACACAAAGTCATGATGACCAATCACGGCTTCTGTCTCCATACCAGTAAACAATTGAACACTAATAACTCTAATATATATTTGATTACTTTGATTTCTGCCAAAATACATAAGAGCTTACATCCTATTCACTAAAACTAAGAGAATTAGACCACCTGCAACCATCTCTGAGCTGCTTTTCAGCAGCAGCTGCACAAAACTTAATTAAACATCACATGTAAGCGATCTCCAGCTGGATGCATTTAAATATCTTCCGTGTTACTTCGGCTTTTCAGCTGACTCGGACCTGACTGCAGCAACTTCTCCAAGCTGCTTTCATCTTCATCAGTTCATACAGACCTACATCACATCCACACAGCAGGATATGAAAAAAATACGGCTGATCTGCTCGGTCACGTCTGTATCTGAACAGCGGATGTCATTTCCAGTTACACAGAGCTTCGCTCCCTTAATGAAGGTGTAATTATATCTGAAGATATAGACTCTACTGGGGAGTCTCTGCTGGTATAATATCCTTTGTGACCCATCATGCAGCCTGAATCAAATCTTCTTTAAACTGAAACTAAAATTAAATCAAGCTGAATCAAATTCCAAACTGCTATTTATGTTTCTCCTCAGTAAGTGCATTAAATGTAGTTTCATTGTTTTATTCTGTTTAAAAAAATACTTGACTTTCTTTAAGGTGAAGTTGTGCGAGGTTATTAATCATAATATGATTCATAAAAGATTGCGGTTTTGAAGAAGCAAACACACCAAAATGATCAATTCTTTGCCTTTTCATCGTAAAAGAACAGTGTAAATTCAATAATATTCACATATTTAGGTTTTAGCCGTATCATGTGTTGGTTGGGTCTTATTTATGATACTAAATGAATCCCATATGTTTTATAAAACAGTCCATCTGGACTTACGTTGGCATTAAACTTTGTCATTCTTTCCAATTTATCTTTTTTATTAATTTTCTGTTGTGTATTTTTTTAATATTCTGTCTGTTCCGACCTCAGTCAGACTCACATCCACCTTTGCTCTGTTTTCATTTCGTTCTACACACCTGTATATATTATTCTCTTTTAGCAAGTGTCCATCAGGTTGCCATTCCTGCATATGGTTCCAGTTGACCTCATTGATTGACAGGCAGTTCTCCGACAGCAAAGACTCTTTGGGTCAAACGGGACCCGTATCTATTGTTCGGCAATATTTCAGTCCCTCCAGAAACTTACGATGTTGTGATCATTATTAACTCACATTCAGCCAATCATTGCAAATTCTGTACATCATGCATATGTCCAAACGCTGTAACTTCTATGACTCATCTGAGCACTCCTCCACATCGTCTGTGATGAACTGGAGACCTGTCCAGGGTGTATCCTGCCTCATGCGATTGCTGGAATTGGCTCCAGTTTCCTCATGACATTTTATTTGACTAAGCGGTTAGGACAATGGATGGATGGATGGATGAATGGATGGATGGATGGTTGGATGAATGGATGGATGGATGGATTTTTAGCTCAGCCGGTCGAGGAAAGACAGAAGCACTGTAGGTGATTTTTGAAGTCGACTCCTCAGGCCTTTCAAAAATTGATAAGACAATTAGTTGTGATGTCATAAGTAATGAAATGACATGTTGTTTTCCATGAACAAGTGTTTTTTTTACATTGTTATATTTCCAAATGCTCTGTGGAGCAGGTAGATGGAAAAGTGGGTCAGGGAGACGTCGGGATTGAAGCTGGGCAGGCTGTGTTTACATGGCAGCTGCTGTGCTCCGTGAGCTAATAGTGCATTGCAGTAGGTGAGAGTAAGTGATGTCCTCACCAGGTAATTGTGCACAGCTGTGCATAATTCAGGAGAAAAGCAGATAAAAATGTAACCATAGAGTTATACGGTTCTAGTATTTTCTGTCCTTCCAGGTTAAAGCTGTAAAATAAATCACTTGCCTTGTAGCGACTTCCACAGTGGCTACTGAGGCGACGACTGGGTCCGGTCTATTTGTTTGATGCGCTGTTGGTGGTTCCCAAATGACGCACATAGGTCACAGATATCGTGGATTTGTTTATTGAAAACTGTTACATAAACTGCCTGATGATCGGATACGATGTAGTTTCACCAGTATAATATGTCAGTGTGCAACGCAAAATGTGCATCAACCAGAGCGGTCAACAAAAAGTACAGCTTCCCAGCCCTCCTCTCCAGCAAAACCCGAGTGACTGGCTGACAGTGCCCTTGTAACTCCTCAGCCCTACACCGATACACATCCACGTGACCTCAATTCATATCACCATGACAACAATGTAACACCAACCATCCACCCAGTGATAATTCCCCACATAAACTACATTTATGGCCCCTACATGCCTGAAGCTTCCATTGCAGCTTCGTACCAGAATACCCTCCTGCAAGGCAAACCAGAACTATTGCAACACTGCTCATCAACCCACCAATAAAATGAGTCACGACTATGAAATAGTCAAAATGGCTCCATAAATAAGTCCTTAAAAATCAGTTAGAAACACATGACACATGCTATGCTACCTGCTGTATGTGGTTTAAGCACCTGATCCATTCGCAGTAAACACTTTTACATTAAACTGTGTCCCTGCAGGTCACTGAGGGTAGTCACGTGTTGGTTTACACCACATAACGGGACTTAGCCAGCAGCTCAGTTTGGTTTCACATGCTAACACAGGTGCTAAAAGTAGCATCCGAAATCGTGCACAGTTCCAGAAACGCAAAGTTACACAGTGACATAAACTAGAAGCTAGAAGGGAAAATCAAACTAAAGTAAATTATTTTGCTGTGCTTGCAAAATATGTGCAACCTTCTTATTGCGAGGCATAAGCAACGGGAATCTCTCAAGGCTGTCCTGCAGATTTTGGGTGTTTCCCCACTGCAACGCACCTGATTTAAATAAAACTGACCTCCACTGCTTGTTAAGTGCTGCACATGTCTGTTAATGACCTCGTCATTTCAATCCGATGTGTTTCAGCAGCACATCCGGTGTCTGCAGGACGCCGTTCGTTGGAGGAGCCTGGGCTCCACCGGGGCATCAGAGGCTAAGACTCCTCCTGATCTAAGTGTAATGACCCCATGAGCTCATCAGCCTGACATCAGCCTCTTCCATGTTTTCACCGTTACCTGGATGAAACTGGTTTTTACACCACGTCTGTTAAAATCTAACAAACTACTAGTAAAAATGGAATAAAACCAGCTGCGGCCGCTTTTTCTTCTCCTTTGTCTGCTGTTTATTTCTCTGAACCATTATTTGTGTTTTTCCTGACATCCTGGCCCCTGTATGTTTCCCTCACTTGCTCTTCTTTTATAAACTCCGATGACTCATGTTGAAAATGCCTCGTAATGGGGTTTCACTCTCCATCTCCTCTGTGTCGAGGGCAGATTTTCTCCCGATCCTCTCATCTCTCCTTTTAAATGCGTCATGTTGCCTTTCTTTAATGTCAACTTTGGGTGACAAGCATTGAGAGAAAATTGCTGTTTTTTAGTTACTAAACAACATTTTTTGCTGTATTTATGCAAGCAGAAGTAATGACTCCAATCTAAAAACAAACAAACAAACAACAAAAGATGTGTTTTTCTGTGTGAGAAGCCCACCTGTATCACTGTGCGACATGCTGGTGAGGTAACAAAGCTCTGAGCTGTAACTGGGGACTTCGTCGCGTCTTCAAACGAGCTGACACTGATTAAATTTCATTTCATTTTAACTCGCCTCCACCGGGACATTCAGATAACATCAATTAGGTTTTCTCTTTTAACTTTTTTAAAGCATGCTCTTGTGTTCCTGCAGCATTGCTGCTAAAACCAGCCCACTCATCTGTTTCTGTGCCTCGCTGCCAGTCACTCTGCTTCCTGTTTGTCTTCTGGTTTGATCGTCTGTTCAACCATGTGTCCGTCGCCTCCTCACATGCACATTATTTTTCACCTTTATCTCAACCCGCAGTCCTGACAGCAGCTTTTCGCTCGCACACAAATATTTTCTGACATACAGAGTCTGGGTGGTAGTTATGGATACAGTCCAGCTTTTAAATCTGCTTCTGAGAGCCCTGTGATGGCTCTATAATTACAGTTGACAGGCGGGAGGCAGACAATAAAAGCAATGGCTGCACTGTGGCTCTTATCTATGAATTCTCAAAATACATCCACTAGATCAGTTGAGTCGTCCATGGACTGAATGTACAGCAGCACCGAGCTCTCAAACCCTCATTTCGCAGAGTCAAGATGGTTGTTTGGTTAAATTGCAGCTATTCAGGTGTAAAATCTGTATTTCCACTGTGTCCTGTTATGTTAGGATTAAAAGCAGTGAAGTAAGATGCGGAGTCTGTTCAGTTGCAGATAATGAGGTCTTCATCCTCTGAGCCAACACAGTAAACACAATTTAACCGTTAAGCCTTGAAATATTTCAGAAACAAGAGCAGAGCTTATTTATTAGTGTTTTTTGTTTTTTTTCACAGGGTGACCTGCTCCGCTGTCAAGAAAACTTTTTGACAACTGACTGGAAGTTTAATTTAACCCTTTCATGCATAAATTATAAAACTGTGTCACATTTTACACATTAATATTTTATTTAGAGACCATATTGCTTTTTGTTTTGTAATCCTATTTATTTAAGATTAAAAAAAAACAAAACATGTTTATTATATACTTTTACAATCTGAGCATTCGATAGAAAAAAAAGTTGTATCTTTTACTTTTCCTGTTTATTGCTGAGGCAAATTTAGAAATGACAATGTATGTGGATACAGAATTTATTGTGAGCGGCTGCTTATTGGATGGCTTACTGATGTCTGCTGAAGCAGCAAATGTACAAATATACCATCCCCGCCCATAAATAAACTACTAATCAGCTGTCACATAGTGGACCGCTGCAGTAGACGTGGTGCATGAAGGGATTAAAAAAAAAAAGGGAATAAAAAAAAAGAATAAAAACAATTTACTTTTGGGGATTACACTGAAGTAAATTACCTGTAACATTTAGCTAAATTAATTTATATTAAAATATGTAATCAAATTTACATCCTAATTTTTCCCATCACAACCTGTAAAAAAAAAAAGGAAGGAAAGAAAACCTGGAATGATTATGAGAAAGACATGCAAAATTCATCTGGAACAAAATTTCTCAAACTTTCTCATTCAATCAAAATCAAAATTTAACATTTTTTAATTCACATTTGTCTAGAAAACTAAAATGTTTTTGCACACAGCAGAAATTTGAATATCATTTTTATGGTATCAGTGTTTGCAGCTTTGTTCCCTCTGTGCAGACCACATTTCAGTTTTTACTAAACTTTAAAACCTTAAAAAAAAGTATTATGGTAAATACTGATAATAATGAGACAGAAACACATGTTAATTCATATTTTATTTCATCTTGATTTTACCAGGTAAAAGATGAAGAAGTGTTGGCCTGGAAGAAGCAGGAAACAGGAGTGGGGATTTCAATCTGTAATGTTGTCACTGATCTTACTGTATGTGATTTATTAAATACATATGTCAACTCATTATATCTGCAATCTACTGGCGTCCTGGTTTTTCGAAGCGCTTCATCAAACGCAGAACCTGAGGACATTTCCATGCTTATCACTGGGACCAGAGCAAGCAGCATTTGGCTACATATGTAGTTTACTGGAACGATTATTTCTAAAATGCTTAAAAATAGAGAATAAAACAACATTATTCAGGTTCCTGACCTTAAAACGTTGTGCTTCTGACTCATTTTGATGGCATTGTGATTTTTATTATACGCAATCCTGGAACTGTCATTGGTCAGCAGTATGTCGACGCTGAGAAACTGCACTTCTAAGCTTGTTTTTTTATTTATTTGTTGTGTTTTTTTTTTCCCACAAAAAGTTTATAGTTTGCTTCACTAAACCACAGCACACACCAGTAACTGGATATCAGTACATTGGGAAGTTTCAATCCACACTGTGGCTGATTCATCAAAGAAATGCAATCAGACCTGGGTGGATAAAGAGAAGGAAAAGAAAAAAGGGACAAAGCAAGAGAAAAGTCAGTCAACACCAGACAGACATTTAGCAGCTGGAGCGTGTTTAGAGGAGCATAGAAACCCCAAAGACACTGTGACATTTTTAGCTTTGCATTACTTTGCAATACTTTTGCAATTCCTCACAAAAAGGCATCATCTGTAAGATGTTGAGAGTGCATACATATGTATACTTATCAAAGACCTTTTTTTTTGCAAGGGGAAAACACCCGTAGACTCCAATGTTTAAAAGACCAACTTCACAGCAGAAATAAACATGTTTACTGCCTGGTAAAAGAAAAAAAAAACATTTTAGGTTTAAACGGTCAGGTGTTTTTTACTCATCTTAGACAACATGTTAATTGTAGAATTTGAGAATCACAAGATTTTATTTGGCACCACTGGTTCTTTTCACAGGAACAACAGCAGAAAGGAGACAGTATAACCCAAGATATCAGCAATTTTGGGAAAAAATTTTGGGTGACTTTAACATACTTATCAACATATAGAAACTTTTCAGTACAAACCCATTCAGGCAGGTAAGTTGTCTGTAAAGAGCCATTCAGTGATAAAGCTATAAAAAGAACATGGGATTTCATGATCTCACTGATGAAGTTATGCAGATCGTACCAGCGGGTGCTCTGCATCTAATACACTCCCGGAGGCTGGAACGAAACTGGAGCTAACCAATTTGTCCAGAAATGTGAAGGAACCTGGCCTGGACAGTGGTGTAGTGGTTTGCACTGCCGAAGGTCACTGGTTTGAGCCCTGGCTAGCGGAGACGGAAACAGTGGCTGTTCTGTGTGAAGTTTACATGTTCGCCCCATGTATCTAATAAGGAACTCCAGTTTCCTTCCACCATCCAAAGACATCTCCTGAAGAGTGACTGTGCTTGAGTGGTTGTTTGTCTCTGTGTTCTCACCTGCTAACTGCTGGGATAAATTCCAGCTTCCCTGCAACCCTGAACTGGACAAAGTGGAATAGGAAATGGATAAATAACTTGAGGGAATAGTATGTAATATTTACTGACATCTAATGTTGAACATAGAGATGTAACCCTGTAAAAGACTGTCCACATCAACAAACGTCTGTGTTCAGGTAACTTAGCAACAAAAAAAATCTGCATTTTAATCATCCATTATTCTCAAACTGCTTCTTGTTTCATAAACAATAACTGGTGAGTATTGCGAGATCCTTTTAAGACGAAGTACTAAAGGGAAAGCTGAGGTGACACAAGGCTGTCATGTTGACTTTAATGCAGCTCTGATCCTCATGAGCAGCTTTGATCGTCATCGCTTGTATTTGCAGATTCCCTCTCTGGAGGCTGAGCGGGGAAAAAACTGTTTCATTTCTAATTAAATAATTACAAATGCAATCCATTTTATGTGAATTTCCCTTTTAAACCTGCAGAGGTTCATCCTCTGTTGATCTTCCTCAGGTATGATGAAGCCAGGACTAACAGGAAGATATAATCGCTTGTTTTTCTTTAGTCAAAAACATTCTTAAATGTCAAAAGCTTTACTTTTTTCACTCTGAATACAGAAAAGGAAGAAAGTAAATGCAGTTTCCTTTTTGCCACAGTGACAACCTTTGTGTTCACCGTTCAGTTCTCCCTTTGTGTGAGGAGGAACGTCAAGGTCTGAAGACACAAGTGAACCATGTAAAACTGTAAAACAGTGTCAGGTTCCAGTCTCATTACTCACATAGACATCCATAAATCTAATTTTGATCTGATCCAAAACCTAAAACTGTTGTTTTCATCTGACTGTGACACAACTGGAGGAACAACATGCTGCCTGTTTTGTTTAGTCAATTACACAAACGCAATTATAAAGATTCCCTAAAGCAGCAGGACAGCCTCAGCGTGAGCAAACGCAGCAGACAGCAGAATAATCAGGGTGTGTTTGTGCATGTTTACCGTGTGAAGCAGGTGTCAGCTGCAGGTGAACACCCCCCTCCACACACACACAAACATACACACAAGTTGATGCTTTTTGCCGCATTTTGCTCCTCTGGGCTTTGTATTACACTAACACATTAAACCACCACCGACCGGAAGTCACAGGTTCTGTGTGAATCATCTCAGAGATAAACTAGGACTAAAGTTACGCAGTGCAGTTTGTCACAATACAGCTGATCAATAAAGTTCACAGCTAAACGACAGAAACCATGGAGGGTATTCCTCACCGACAAGGCGGTGCACAGACGGATTTCTTTGTATTTTTTATTTATATGTTCTCACAACATTTTATGAAGTTTGCCTGAGTTGACTGGTTTTACCAGGCTGACAGACAACAAATCTGGTCGGATGTGGCGTTTGTTTTGTCTTTTTAGTTCCAGTTTCCTGTTTTATTTTAGTTTTCCTCATCTTGTTCCCGCGTGTCTTGTTTCCTGTTTTGTCTAACATTCGTTAGTAGACAACTCAACTCAACTTTATCTATAAATCCCTTTAAAACAACCAGAGCTGAAACAAAGTTTTACTTGGTTTTAGTTCCCATATCGCACTTCGTTGTCCGCAGCCTTTCCCCTGGTTGGCTAGCCAGACTCTCTCGCTGTATCAGCGTAGAGTCTGGGGACTCACTCGCATCGACGGATTTCTAGGGCGGGACAAACAAGCGCAAAGTAAACCAGTCAGAAAAATGGTCTGTAAAGCGGCAGCCTACAATGTCCAGAAGTGTTCTGTAGAGCGAACGCAACAGAAGAAAATAAACATGGCGGGCAGCACAGAAGACATAAATGACCTGTGTTGTTGTTGCTGTAAAAACCTCAGGCTGTAACTCAGTGTTGCTTTCAGGAAACTAAAAACTAATGTTTTGCAACAACTTGCAAGAAGAAATGAACTCCCACTATGTCTGTGCTCCATCTTGAATGTTTTAAAGAATACGTGACGATGCAAGGCAAGAGTCTCTTTAGATCGACCAATCAGGACGGCTGGTTTGTTTCAGACCAATGCAAATCTCCATGAAGGGGAGGGACTCCAGACTGAGTCGCTCTGTACTGAATATAGCACTTCAGTCTGGCGTGCCAGACTAGCTTTACCCCGTGTTCTTTTATTAATTAAAGACCTTTCCAAGCGTTTCCTCTGCCTCCTGACTCGGCATCCTGCATCCAGGTCGACATCGCCACCATCTCTCCACGACACAATCACAATCATGTGTTCCTGAAGGGCTGAAAAGCAGCACAGCTGCTGCTATAACAGCAAAAAAAGGACGATAAAAACAGACTAAACTGATCAATATCACTGCCATTTCATGACAGCGTGATTTAAATAATTGATATTATTAAATGAGCATGTTAAAGGCTGCATTAGAAAAATAAATCAGTATTAATTCTACTAGATGCAACGCTGGCTCTTTTAAATGTTGTTTGCACCAAGTACAAACATAAAAGCGAATCAATCCAAGTTTATCTTCTTTCACTCAGACTGAGAATTTAACAAAAAGGTTTTAAGTTTTTAATTAACTTCAAAACATTTATTGAAATAAATGTGAGTATGAAAATGGGTGTACTGGTGGCGGCTACAGGAGCACTCCCTTCTGATGACAAATCTCTGAAAAAGGCTCAGAAAGAAACTCTCAGTATGTTTTTGGCTGGTGTTTTCTCCTTGATATCCTAAATGTTCTGTCTACCTACTCACAGGTTTCCTGCCTCAGTTGGCTCAGTGGAAGCTTTACGATGAATAGTTGGTGATTTGCAGTCTTTCACTCCAAGAGATGCATTCTACAGGGTGTCCCATACGTTTCCATGCATACAGTTTTTAACAGATGCTTGGATTAGTCGGCATGGTCCTGTAGAGAAGCCTCCCAGATCTCGACAGATTGCCCCATTTGATTTTAATCCTTGGGGGCTTTTGAAGGTATATTTGAAGGAAAAAAAATCCTCTCAAGCAACATATCACCAACGTCACAACAAGTATAACTCCAGCTGGGCTGCAGGTGTTCTTCAGCAGTGGAGGATATGCATTGAAGACAGTTTTTAAACAGGTAAAATATATAAATGCTAACTTTTTTCATTTAAAAAATGTTTATTTTTTGTATGTATGGAAATTTATGGGACACCTTGTCCAAGCTGCGAGCCTTTACTGTATGTTGGCCCATCATTTCACACCTTTTCACATTCCTATGTTGAATCCATTGCTGTTTGCGTAAATCATAGCTGGTTACATGATTTCTGTGTCCAGATGTGGAGACTTGCGGTATGTTATTGTGCAGATGTGCATGTGGTTCTATGTATGCTACTTTTTTGGGTCAGCTATGCCAACACTTCATATTTATGTGCATGTAGGCAGTCTATAGCTGCATTTCCATTATTTTTTTTGCAAAACTCTAGTTTGGTTTTACAAAAATTGTGGCTCATGCAAGATAGCCACGTAGCATTATTATGGGGTTTTCTACTTGCTGCAGGGAATTTGCTACAGCTTGTCGAAGCTTTTCTCCCTCATTTTCTTTTCTAAAACTCTGAAATTTGCTGTTGGTTGTTCCATATCGCACCATCTTTACTGGAAATTAACTAGTCATTACCCCTGATGTCACGTCCGGGGACATGTAAATGCGAAAAATGTGTTTCAATATCGAAATGTCTGAAAAACCACCTCATGAGAGCGTAGAAACTTTTTAGTGATATTTTAGATTTTTTTTTTTTTAAATGTAGGTGTTAACATTGAACTTTTTATTTATGTTACAATATTTAGTTTTTGCGCAATTCTAGGTGTAATGGAAACACACCTTCTGTTTATGTTGTCGGGGTGTGAATGGTTGAGGCAAACATCCATTTTGCTCTTCTGTGGAGTGATTCAGGAATGTGAAGCAATAACATTGGCCTCACACCTTTACAGTTACCTGTCTGATACACGTTTCAGCCTCTCTAGAAACAACATTATCTAGCTGCGAAGTATTCTGAAATGAATTACAACAATAATGCAGTCATTTTCTGATGTTATGTAAAGATGTCAAATAAAAAAGTCAAACTAAAAACTGTTAAAAGGCAAATGAAACGGCTTTTCCTCCTCCAGAAATTTGAGTCTGCTTTGAATGATCACCTGCTGTTGCCTGAGTTACCAACATGAAAAAAAAACATATTATAATTTGTGGATTTGTTTTTATCTCCAAAATCATCCATATTTTTTCAGAAACAAAGCAGAACAATCTAAGATGTCACCAAGAAAAACTACTTTTCTGTGTTTCAGTCTCTTTATGAACACACTGTGTGTTTTTCTGCCTTCTGCAATTATAGCAGGACTTCAAACACTGAGCCTGTTGTTGCTTCCACACACACACACACACACACACACACACACACACCAAGCCGTTTGCATGATGTGATGCTGCTGTGCACTTGTGTATATTTACAATGATTTTAATACACACAGGCTGTGACAGTGCGCCTGTGCGGTCAGCGCTCATGAGACGAAGATTCAGGCGGTGAAATGACAGCAGCCACCAGGCCACTGACCACCGCCATGCAGCCCCTGAATACCAACGAGCATCTCTCACTGAGAGGAAACACGGGGACGTGGGGGGTCATGACAGAAGAAGCGTTCAGCATCAGATCCAGGGAGGGCGAAGTGCAGGGAAGGAACACAGAGGCGCTGGAGGGAAGTAGTGAGTGCTCCAACAGCGTCACCGCAGGGCGCCTGCATGCCATGGCAGTCCCAGCCACCCTCCACCTGCCCTCATACCTCCACCTGAGCAAGATTCATGGTTGTTTCATTGACCAAGGTAACTTTATTAATATCCAAAAGCAGATTTGTTCTGCAGTAAAATGGGAGACGTCGTCCTTCGTTTTAAAAACAAAACCATGTTGAGCATTGTTTTGTTGTGAATATTACACTGCAAAAACTCAGCCTTAAAAAACAAGAAAAAAAATATACAAAAACTAGGTTAATGTTACTTAAAATAAGATAAAGGATCTGCCAACAGAACAAGAAAATTTGGCTTGTCAACACTTCCCAAAACAAATAAAAATACTCTTAAAATAAGAGGAATTCTCTGACATATAAACTAAAATTTATGGTACCTTAAAAAAATAAGCATATATGTACTCAATTTAAGATTTTTTTTGCAGTGTAATGCATAAACAACAGAGTTAGTAGACATGTAATATTGAACATCTGAATTTGGTTTTATCTCAGTGAGAAAATGAGAGTTTGACCGTGTCGGTGCCTTGTTACGGCTGTGAACAGAATCCAACAAAAAAAACCTCTTCATTCTCCTTATTAACTCTGCCAGCGAGGTAGTCAGGCGTTTACTTGTCTGTCTGTTTGTTTGTAACTGTACGTAAAACCTATTAGACTCATTTTTATTTTTATATTTTGGTTGAGCCTTAGATTCCATTAAATGTTTGAAGCGATCCGGATCATCGTGTGGATCCAGGAATTTTGTTGAAGGACTCATCCTCATTGCGATCTGGGGCCAATTTCTGTAAATATGCATATAACTCCACATTAAATGGTGAAGTGGTTCGCCCAAAGCAATCCAGGATATATTCCCAACAGGTTTTTACCACATATCAAAGAGAAGAAATTAAGATACAATCATGCATCAAACACCACAATGTTGCCAAAACACTGTGGAGTCATCATCCAGGAATCCAAACCATATGAAACGAATGTAGGAAAATAACATCGGCTGGAAATCACAGTATGGGTGGAGATGAGCTGCTTGATGGGGTTCTGTGTTTTCACAATGCTTTTCTAGTTTATGAATATTCTGCCAGTTTTCCAGCTTTGTGTTTCAAGATCCCTGCAGCATGATCTGTCTGATGCACCACACAATTTACCACTCAGTCGTTGCTTTGGGGGTTGTGGCTCCAGAAGAACCTCAACAGACTGGAATGACTGGGAAAAGTTTGCAACATTTGCTCCCATGGACTTTCCTAAACCTATTGAAACAGTTGTGGAGGAAACAGAAACGGTTAAACTGTGAGCAAAGACAGCAGGAACTCCTCTGTAGGAAGTTGGGACTGAACAGAAAAAGGCAACAAGAATTCGTCAACATTTGGAGAGAAACTGTGAATGTGTATTTTTCCATTATGAAAGGCAAATTCCTTCTTAGGAGAAACAAGATAACAGAGAAGAAAATGGAAGCAAAGGTTATGGTCCAAGAGGTGTGTCTGCAACATTCTCCTGCCTCTCAGAGACCATAGATGCTGCTTTTTACTTTGCATTTGTTGGATGAAGGAAACTGTCCAGTATGAGTTCATAACAGACAAAACAAAAATAATCTCCACCGCCTCTGTCGTAGAAATCCCAAAACCTGAATTTCAACATTAAACGGTCAAATCATGGTTTGATTTGGTTATCTCCTGTTTTATTTGCACTCCAAGGTGTAAAAGTTACCATTAAAACTACGGGCTAACTATGTGTACTAGCTGGTTTTTAAGTGCAGGGGGTCTGCATGGAACCCCCACCGCTATACATTTACGTGAATCAATCACTGTTTAGTCTCATTAAAGCTTCATTAGAAAATAAAAAACCTTGAACAAATTCCATCTTTTAAAAAGGCGAATGATTTGTCTTGTGCTTTGTTCGCTTTGCTTTGCAGGGTGACAAAGTTGTGTGTCTGCTAATGATGAACTTTAATGATTTTACTTTATATCCACTGAATAAACAAGACAGTACTTGTAAGAAAAATGTATAAATCCTCAGAAGCAGTGATGGAAAGGTCAGATGTGCAGTCGGTGATTTGAGCTCCCCATCAGCGACCATAGGCGGTTTGTCCCCTTTCTGTCTTTCATTCAGACCTCCTGTAATTTGCTTTCAGATGTCAGAACAGCAGGGAGACAGCTCCCATCAAAGCAGTGAATTTCCTGGCATTAGTCACTGGCTTCGGCTCTGTGCTGGTCAACGTTCTTCCTCACTGACTGGAAACCAGCCTTCGTGTTGTCCTTAAGAAGCCGCAACATCCAAATCACAGCTTCAGTTTCATTCATTGACCCAAGTGTTATAAAACATGAGAATAATTTATTGACTCATTCAGCCCTGGCTTGTAGACCTGATTCCCATCCAGTGGAAAACTGAAGAACATCAACTCTCAGTCTTGCATCCTGTTGGACTTTTACTGGCCGTAGAAACCCCAGAGAAGAGACAGGATGTAAGGTGGATGCTGAATTAGCCATTTTGGAGGGTGGCAAAATGGTAAAATATGCACATTTTCAGCAATTCTACTTTAAAAATCACTGTTCTTTAGCAAAGGATGGGATGTAAAAACAAAAATCCAGTTCAGTTCTTTTACTTTAGCTTTATTTTGTCATGATGTGGTTTTTGCTGTGCCTTAGTGTTACAGCTGCCCCCAATTGCCCATCAACCCATTTTCATTCAGCCTGGAAACCATCTGGCCTCCCTTTGGCTTGGATTGGATCCTCCACATCATCTGGTCTCGTCGGCATCTCTGAGTGGCTGACCCCTGCTCCAATGAGGATTCAACACCTCTCCAATCAGGATAAAAGAGCGCCAAGTTCTTCATTCTGGGGCAGCTGTGTGGTGGTTGCAGCTTGCCCCCTTTGAGACTGGGTTTTTCGGTTGTTGGTTTTACAGCCTTGTCTACCATAGTGTTGGTTTTTGTGAAGCTTTTGATCTTTGCTGTTTTCACTATTTAGTGACTTGAGTTTACAGGTGTTTGATTGTTTGTGTTTAGAACCACCTCTGTTCTATATTTTGGTTGTCCTACCCTTCCAATTGGGCCTGTATTGATTTTTTTATTTTTTGGTGGGACAATAAAGTTGCCCAATACACTTTTTGGTCTGGCACATTTGTTTTATGTTGCGGCTCTTACCCCTAGACCGCTGGGTCGTAACACTTAGTTTCAGGTTTCCTGTTTTATTTTGTAGTTTTTCCTGTTTGGGTCTCTTGTTTGTTGTTTAGCTTTATTGATTTCCTGTTCATTGAGTTCACCTGGTCTTGCTTTAGTTCATTCAGTACACCTGCTTTCCCCAGTGTATTTTATACTCCTCAGTTTCGGTTCTTGGTTGCTGGATCATTTTGTTTGTTGCTTTAGTACATTCAGTTCCTTGGGTTACAATAAATCTCCTTGAAATCCGCATCCCTGTGGCTCTTCTCTGCGTTTGGGTCCACATCCCCACCGCCCGACCTGACATAGTTCAGCAGTTTGGTTGTAAGTTTAGTATTTTCCTTTGATACTTCAGCTGCATTTTGGGAACTGATATGGATGGAAGTCAGTGTTCAACCAGCATGGTATATCTCATGTTGATCGCTTGTTCTTTAATGGAATCGAGTCAAAATCATATGGTGATATTGGGAAATCATTATCCAATAAATCGTTACAATATCAAATCATGATCATCAACAAATACTTTAACACCATATAAGCATGTTGAGGTTAGGCACCTGTATCAGGAAGAGATTACAATGATTTATACGTTTTCCCGTTGCATTTGTACACATCTGTAATCCAAAGAACATCCAATCTCCAAGTGAACTAAATAATAAGCCCTGTTTGGGCAGGGGATAGATTTTATTATAACCTGCCGTGCACTTTTTTTTCTATAAATGCATCCCATTTTCATAACCAGTTACTGTTTATTCTCTGTTTAGTGTTGCTAAAAGAGGTGAAGTTACTGCAGCTGTCAGATAAAGCATGGCAAATTATTTCCCTTTGAACTTAAGTGTTAAGAAGCTGCAAATATAAACAGCCAAGTGTGCCATCGCCTGTTAAATTTTCTACGCCCCCACCTGCAGCAGGTGTTTGCAGCAGGTTAACGCAGGACAAACCCCTTCCCTCACCTCATCGACACAGAAAGGAATTAGTGAAAAAGCTGCTGACTCAAATCCCATTAAAATTCACCAGGTTGTCAATTCCTTTGTTTTCTGCTTTGATTTCAGCACAGCCTGCCTGTCATGCTGGGGAAGAATTCTTCTTTGTTTGGCGAGTGTCACCTGAAGTTATGCTCTCATGAACTGGGGCACACCCACCTCCAAATCCCCCCTGCCTCATCCTTTAGCGAGCTGCAGAGAGGAGGGAACTCTTTGAACATTTAGACACCCGGTATGAGCATAAACACGTCGTTTCACAGGCTCAATTCCCCATTTCTGTCCATTTCAAACCCCCTAATCACACTGTATTTCAGAAGTTTCCATGCAATTTAAATTCATCAGTGTATCTGAGCAGAGAGCTGTAAGGTCAAACCTATTTCTGATTTCGTTTAAAGAATGGCTGGATGTGGAAAGGTGAATGTTATGCTAACTGTGTGTCTCCATGTTGCTAATTTGAGTCAGTGGGAAATGGAAAGATGAAAGGAGAGCGCTGCCTCCAATTTCCTCCTCATGCAGAGATCTCAACGTGACAAAACACAAAGTGCGGCTGAAAGGATCGCAGACTTTGGAGTCGACTTGGGTTTCTTTATTTTGGCAAGCTTGTGGCAGATGAGGGCCGAACACTTGCAGTGTGGACACAGAAGAAATGATCAAAGCTGCTTTGGATCAAATGAGCTGGTAAAGACTGCGAGTGTGTCATCAGTTTTGGACAAAGATAATACATTCAGAATAATCTCAGTTTGAAGGCTCCAACTGAATCTGATTCAGAATCTGGTTTATTTGCCAAGTATGTGCACAAACACAAGGAATATGACTCTTCTGATACTTTCTACAATCGACATATGAGGACAACTGAGCGGCAGCACCATCTATCCATCCATTTTCAGGGAAAGCTGGAGCGTGTTCGTCCTGAGCCACTCAAGTGCACGACTATGACTGCTGACTTAACAGCAACAGGAGCTGCCAGTGCTGTAACGGTGTGTTCAGACCAAACTGAACGCTCGACGCTGGTCACTAAACGGCCACTTTTGTGTCTGACGCCCAAAACGCTCCCAACGCTCCTGCCGCGTCTGCCGCGTCTGCCGCTTGAGTGTCTGGAGCGAGCGGCAAACGCGCCGGAAAAGAGAGGAGGGAGGCGGCGCTTTCCTTCCGGTCAGTTTGAATGATGGCGGATTCAGTAGAGTTATGACATGGTTTTATTTATTAAATAAAGCTAGAGGACGTTGTCATAGGGCAGTTAGTCAGTGTTAATGCAACAAGAACCGCACTCAGCAGAGAGCCGCCGCCCCCAAACAAAGCGTTGCTAGGCAACGTATCCTGCTACGTTGCCAAATCAGTAACATTCAGCTTTTTAGTAAGGAACGGTTATCCTAAATATTGCACGGAGTAATGGCGTCTCAGCCCCGTGTCTGGGTTCACCACAGGAATCCTCCAGGAGCTGCGAGCTGATCGCTCTGATTGGTTGACGCCCCGCGTTGAGCGGCCAAAGTTCAGCTTTTTCCATCTCTGGCTTTTCAAGCTTAAAAAAACGTCTTAAATTTTTGGCGCGGAGGACGCCCAAAACGCAACGCTAGAAAGCTCGACGCCCCCTTGCCGCACCTCCCCAAAGACTTTACATGGAAACCTGCTGCTCTTGATGCTCAAAACGCGTTTGATCTGAACACACCGTAAGAGGTGGACTTACTAACATAATACCAGCAAGATCAAAACCTTTAAATAAAGGTTCTTTTTAATTTTTGCAAACAGTTAAGTTAAATTTCTGATTAAATGAAAGTGTTTTTCTTTGTCTTTAAAAAAAAAAAAAAAAAAAAAAGACATTTTGCTTTGAACTTCTACAACCAGGCATCCAGACATCATTTTACCTTCTGGCTTTATTTCATAAATTATATTGGACACAGTGAATATTCGTATAAATAAATAAAGATACGCAGAAATATAAAGAAACTCAGATCAGGTGGTGATGGCAGTTGTCCTTTTTTTCTTACCACCGCCAAGGAGGTAAGCTGTTTTACCTGGCATTTATCTGTTTGTCTGTTTGCAGGTATAAAGAAATGACAGGTTTCATAGTGGCTGAGAAGTGTGACTGTGCAACAGGTACCCGCAAGTTTATTGAATAGGCAGGTGGTGAGGACATCTGTCATGTTTATGTGCAGACTTTTGATGTGCTTCTGATGCGCGTTCTTCGAAAGCGATGTAGCATTGCCCTCATTTGGGCTTGTTTATTGCCTCTGCCAAGGAGGTTGTGTTTTACCCATAGACTGTATTTAAAGAGATGGATATAGCCTCCATGACGTCACCCATAGGTTTCTGAAGAGCTGAATTGAAGCTCGGTGGGCGGTTCCTATCATCTGTAGCTAAGAGCTAACCGAGCTAACCTGGAGATAACAGGAGCTAACCAGCTAACGGAGGTAAGTGGGCTAAAGCTAAGTCATGTTGTTAACCGGCTAAAAACCGCGGTTGTTCTACGTTCTTCTTACTTGAAGCGTGTGGTCAGGTACCTGTCAATAAAAAGGACATGCCCCTAAATATGCAGAACTTCGAGATTAAATTATTTTTAAACGTGCAAGTTAGACAAAAATTCACTTCCCCCCACAGTTGTCATAAAAGTAAACCTGACCTATTAAACTGAAAATGGAGTTTTGTACCAGGCTGTGAACATGTTTATTTCTGCTGTGAAGTTGGTCATTTTAACATGGGAGTCTATGGGGATTTGCTCTGTTTTGCAGCCCCTAGTGGATGAAGGGGGAACTGCATTTTTATGCACTTCTGCATAGGCTTCCCTTTTAACCGCCGGAGGCACCGTCCAACTTTCATGTATGGTCTATGGTTTTACCATACCCGGCGTTTATCTGTTTTTCTGTTTGTGTTCAAGATAACTCACAAAAGTTATGGACGGATTTTCATGACAATTTTCAGGAGTTGTTGAACATGTGAAAAGGAAGAATTGATTTAATTTAGGTGGTGATCCTGTTTTTTTTTTTTTATTATTATTATTACTTTGTTGTTTTTTCTTTTTGTTTACTTTATTACTTTGTTTTTGATACTGGAGGATAACTATTTCAACTCGCGCTAATATTTTGGCTGCTCAGATTGGATTGATTGGGATTAGACGTCACCGTCAGAAAAACAAAAGAAGACATCTGACCATCTTATTGGTCGAAAGACCAAGAGGAAATCATCACTGTTTATAACCAACCTTAATATGGAGGTCTGCTAACATAATTTACATGTTTTTAATAACGCAATGTAAATCATGAATGTAGCGTGGTGGAATTCACAGACCAACATCCCGAGAAAAAATCGGCTGGATTAAAAACCTCGAAAGGCAAAATTGTAGCAAATTTCCCCATTAAGTTTTGTTGTGTGGTTCCTGAGATATTTTGCTGTTGCGTTAGATCGCCATGTACTAGTTGAGTGGTTTATATTCTTTACTACTGCCGTGTATTATTAGGATATTGCAACAGGATGTTCAGTGTTCAGTACTTTATATTTCTCATCACCACTGGTACACAGAGAAATTGCTGGTGAGTTATTTTTGTTTATTTTAGAAATTAGGAGTTATTAAGGTATGGCCACACATGTTTTAGTGTTGTGTGTTTTTTGTTTTATATACATGTTTATTTAGAAAGTATGTTATTACATGTATTAAGATGTGAGCACAGGAGTTCTAGTGTTGTTTTTCATCTTTATTAAGTTTTTAGTTTTGCAGGTATGACGACAGATGTTCTCATGCTGACTTTTTGTGTTTATTGTTTATTTAGAAATGATTAGTTTTTAAGCTATGACAACAGGAGCTCTGGTGTTGAGTTTTTGTTTTATATTTATTTAGAAATTCTTCGTTATTTTGATGTTCCCACAGGAGGTGTTTTTCACATTTTTTTCTGCAGTGCTACTGCTACACATTAGATATCACAGAGAAAATGTGGCTCAGCTCCTTCTTCACCACGACAGACCGGCGCAGAGTCCACATTACTGCAGACACCGCACCGATCCGTTTGTCGATCTCACGCTCCATCCTTCCCTCATTCTTGAACAAGACCCTGAGATATTTAAACTTCTCCACTTGAGGCAGGACCTCATTTCTGGAGTATTAATCTGAACTTTTACATTATATACCTGTTCGAAGCCTCAGGTCTGTAGGACCGGGTCTTAATAATACCCAAACTTTTATTTTCTGTGATTTACATTTGAGAAACAACCTTCCTGAAGACAGCAGAAAATGTTCATATTTGGCTTTTATTTGAACTGATATATACTGTACATATCAATTTTGCTTCTTAAAGTATTTCTGCAAGTATTTTCTTTAGTAGTATGTTCTGTTGAATGAATTTTTAAATAAATTTAGTCGGCCGTGATCTTTCTTTTAGTTGTTTTTCTCCTGTTTTAGTATGAAATGTATTCATAACTTTATTTACCTGATCTCTTGGATTTCCTTACTGCTTCCTTTTCATCTGTTCAGTTTTCTACTCAAGTCAGATTAATTTTGTCTGCGTCAGTGTGTGTTTGTGTGAGCGACTGATACAGAAACCTTTTGGCTTTTCTGTTATTTCTGTAAAAAGTTACAAAATGATATGAAAGTTCAAGTCTGATCAATCAATGGGTTTAATGACACAAGAAAGATATACTGCAGAGATGAGTCCAACTTATCAAATATCGTAATCTTTGCTTCACTCTGATCTACATTTACTCTGTGTAATGAAGAACTCGGAGACAAATAAAATATTTAACAAGTTTATTCACCAACAGGGACGCTACGATGATCTCACCAAGCTGATGGTGACGCAGCTCAAAGGGGTGATCCAAGAGACAGGCAAGGGTTCAAAACTAGGGAATCAGTCCAAGAACGATCTGCGGGGTCGGTGAGGGAGTCGGGGCCTGGGAAGGAACAGCGAGAAATGACTGCGTTTTCCGTTCTGGAAAACCTGTGTGTTGTAAGACAGCTTGTGTATTTAACTGCAACTTATTTGCTCATCTGTAGCTCTGTTTGGAGATAAACAATGCTAAAATGTGTTGACATGTTGACCCAATGTGCAGATTTACATCCCCCAGGAGAAAAAATCTATAATATGGAAATTATAAACCATTCTTCCTGTGAATGGAGGGCCTGTTCCCATCTGCTGGCGAGACAACAAAGACTACAGAGCTTTGTCAGGTGTTAATAATATTCTCAGGCATTATCATCATCATCAGACCTTTTTCTGTTTGTCCTGAGGGAGGGGAATGGCTGACATTCAGACAAAGACAGAGAAAATGTCCCTGTTATAAACTTTTTCCCGCAGCTATCTTCTTGTCGTTTCCTAAAAGGAATGTAATTTCAGCAGAAATCAAAACAAAAAGCCCAAACAAATCTCTTCGGAGGCCGTTTTCAGCTATTTACTTGTCAGTTTGAGCTTTTAAAGATGCAAGGCTGCTCAGACAGCCGCTGACATTCACTGACAAATTGCAGACGGACACTTCAGCGGCACACGGAGCGAAGACAAAGCCGAGTGCAGAGTATTAATACCCAATCAGCCGGCACTGAGTGCCTGCATCATTCAATTATATCATCTACTCAACAATGCCACGTTCCCTTCACATTGTTTGATTACACCACAACGGTCGTTTGTAATTGGACTGCTGCTATCCCAGCAGAATGAAAGAATGTATGAAGACAAGTGTTGACATTAACAGATCATTCTGCTTTCATTTGAGCCTGCTGTATTTTGTTCATTTCAAACCAGCTTCTTTCTTTCCTCCAAAGCTTGAAGGTTTGCTTGATTTGCTCATGATTACGACCTCTAAACCTCTGGAAATGTCAACTCACCCATGACTGAAAACAAATTTTCATCACATTAATCTTTTTTTTTAGTTTTTGAAATGTCTTTTTATGTCCTTACAGCAGCCGGATGTTTTTGGGAAATTACAGGTCTTTTAAAAGAAAAACACACCAGTGTGACTCTTTTAATGTCTGCCAAGGATGGTTGGCAGTTTTTCACTAAGATGAGAGCCAGGTTCGAGGAAAATGTTCCTAAGCAGCATTACAACAAAACCTACCAAATCTAAATGCATTTAACCAGCAGAGGTTGAGTTGGGCCACAAAGACGACAACATGAATGCTACCGAGAAACCGGCAGAGGCTGATTCCTGTCCTGTACTTATTTCACTTTTATATCCATGCACAATACATGCAAATCAACTGGAATTCAAACATATTCTATAAAAATTAGCAAAACTTTGTCTTCTTAAATCGAAGAATGTTTCACCATGAAAGATTTAAGATACTTGGTTTGTCTGTGCATTTCACAACTTTACTGGAAAGATCTGGGTGGAAAGAAATACTTAAGTGGTCAAGATCTGCCCCATCGTCTTCTTTCTTCAGATTCTGGAAACATACACTACCAGTCAAAAGTTTGGACACACTTTCCAATTAAATCCAATGGGAAAGTGTGTCTAAACTTTTGACAGATATTTTAATTAAATTTTTCTGGAATTTCCCCTCTGGGATGAATAAAGTATCTGTCTATCTAATTTAGTCTCGCTTGGCCCCTTGGCCTTGTGTAAGGCAGGGTAAATAGTACTTTTTTGTATGAGGCATATGAGCTGCAGAAACTTTCAGGCAAGAGAACTAGTCCAGACAGTTCCAAACAAACGTCAACAGGGAAAACATCTTCACCATCAGTATCATCATCATAACTATCAGCGCACATATTTGAGAAAGAGAAGAACTCCTTTTGTTAATTAAAAGTGGTGCCAACCTGATCTAAAAGAACTGAGTCCTGGAGCAGACTAAACTTTTCTGGTAGATTGTTCCGGATGTTCGGAGCAGAAAAACTACATACTGACTGTTGTGCACAAACAAAAACATCTTAAGTGAGTGTGTTTTCCTGTGAAAGATGAACTGAATGAAATATATTTGCAACTAAAGACAATTTATGAGGGGCTTCATGGAAAGAAGGTCACTGGTTCGAGCCTCGGCAGGGGGGAGGGTTCAAACAGTGGCCTATTTTTGGTGGTTTACAGTTTCTGCCTACATTTCACCTACTTCACACACTTTTCCACCAGCAATTGTATTAGATTCTTAAAGCGCTCATCGCATTTCATTCCCATCTTTAATCCAGTCAGACAGTTGATTTGAAATCACATTTGAAGCCTTTTTTTAAACAGAGACAAGCTGATGTAAACCGTGTCAGAGATGACCTAATGCAAACCATCCTGAGAGGGAAGCAGCTCAAACGGCTTAACTCTGACCTTTACGTGCACAAAGCTTCTGACATTTTCTAACATTTATCACAAGAGACTTCAGATTGAACAGTCCAATCGGCGGTATCAGAGGATGTTAGTGGTTGGGGTTTGGTTTGTAGAGGTCACAGGAGACGGGTCAGCTGGAGCCGTCACACTTTGACCGATATAAAGTTTCCTTCTATATTTGCTTTTTAAATATATAAATATTTATTTTTCAAAGTATTTTTAAACATGACTGCATCAGCTTTTCCAGTAAGACTGGACTGTGTCATCTATGGAAGCATATTGTCATGGTGTGTGGGTTTTATGTGGTCTTTAGTTCTTGTTTCCTGTTTTATTTTGTAGGTTTCCATGTGTTTTATGTCTTGCTCTGTTTCCTGTTTATTAGTTCACCTGGTTTCAATCAGCTTATCCCTTCCACCTGTGTCTTGTAGTGTTTTCTGTGTGTATGGTTTCACTTCACCATTTGCGAGTTCGTTGTCCTTCTTGTTGTGTCCCGTTGCAGTCAGCCTTCTCGTCCTTAAGTGTAATTAAAAGGTGTACTACTTTCCACCTGCCTCGTGCCTCTTCATCCTGCATTTGGATCCACATTTCCGCCCCTCCCTCACACATATTGGCTGTTTGTCCAGGAAAAGGTTAAAGCAGATGAACAGAATATCAGACTTAGAAAAAAAAAGTTTAAAATAAAATAATTCATCACTTTAGTTCATGTGAAACATGTAAGCCGACTGCAACACAAAGAAGAGTACATTTACTGTGTTGGAGTAGATATCCGTGTATCTTCTGATTCTATTATTAAAAGCAAATGTTTCCATTGGCAATCGCTGGAAATGTTCTAAATCAGGGGTGTCCAAAGTCCTGCAGGTTTTTCATGCATCCCTGTTCAAACACACCTGGCTCACATTAAATGGCTCCAACAGCCAATAACTGATTAGTCAGGAGGGTTGGAACAGTGGTACATGAAAAACCTGCAGCACATCGGCCCTCGGGGACCGACTTTGGAGCCCCCCTGCTCTAAATAAAACTAACCAGAAGCGGGTAAAGAAGTAAATATCTGCATCTTCCTGATATAAGTGACTTTAAGTCTAATCTCTGTGGCATTTGGGCTGAATATGTGCTTGCTCGATCACGTAAAAGGTGAAAAGCTTTTCACAAACACTCAGTCAAATACAAAATGTAATCACCCACCACAACAAACTGAAGCTGTATTTAGTTGTTTCCATGCAGAAAGTTCAATCATGTGTAACGTAGCTGTTGTAGGAATGTTGGAGCTGATAAATGCAAACATTTCTCTTCATGGATATGAAGGTGATAGCGTAATAAACCTACAAAACAACTTAAATGAAGATGCTGCGCTGAATGTAACACTGTGAAAGTGCACATTTGATGAAGCGGTGCAGTTAATGCAGAGATATCATCTAGTACAATCATATCGCTCCAACAGCCTGGGAAGTTCTGCACAATGAAACGCTTATTTAAATCAGGTGTGTTGGATCAGGGAAATGTTTAAAAACATGCAGGACTGCGTTGTAACCAAACGGTGTGACTTTGATCTGTATATTAAGCTTCAGTTAAAATAGCTTGCTAATTGCACACACAGACGTCCCTACATGAAATGTAAATACACAGTAGCTCATTCTGGAGCAGAGGTGCCCAGCTCGGCCACAGTCCTCCATCTTTTCCATGTATCCTTCTTCCAACACACCTGACTCAGACTAAACACCTTGTGTGCACAACTTCATTGGCTGTTGGATCCATTTAATGGAAGCCAGGTGTGTTGGAGCAGGGATACATCAAAGACCTGCAGGACAGGGACCCCCAAGACCTGACTTTGGGTGCCACTGTTCTGGAGGAAAGCATAAAAGACTAGATGTGTCGCATTCACATGAAGAAAAAAATTCAGTCTGTTTCTGAAATCAGCTGTTACATTTTAACCCATCCTGCTTTGCTGTTAAAGCCCCAAACCTTCTCACCTTGCATCCTGCCTCTTCTCTGAGATCTCTTCAGCCAGTAAAAGTCAGTATGGCATTGACTCTTGTCTTATCTATGCTCTGTACCTTTCTCACTTTCCTGCAATAATATCTTGTTGTGTTTCTTTGCCAAGTCAGCCATTATGTCCAGCCATGTTTTTTTTTTTTTTTTTTAATTGTCCTCGTGTATGTTATTTATTCTGGGTTTTTGTTTTTGTTTTTTTTTGTTTTTTAAACCCCCCACAATGTGGCACTTTGGTCAACATTGTTGTTTTTAAAGTGCGTTATAAATAAAATTGTATTGTATTTGTAGCGATCTTGGCCTCCCAGGATTAAAAACATTCAACTGGATTAAACAATAGTTGTTATTTCTTTCTCTGCAGTAAGACTGATCCACACAGGACGAGTAGAGAGTGACCATTTGACCCAAGAGGAGGGGTGACACCCCGAGATTTACACCTTTACTCCCTACAGAATGCAGCTGTGTCAACACGAAGGATTAAAGCACATCTAACAATTTATGGTCGCAGGTCGGGGGAAATGCAGAGAGTCGCATCTGACCAAACCCTGGTTCTTGTCAGAAATGACACTTCTAAGCCAAAAGACGAGACTCCAGGGCACCAGAACAACCCCTCCCCTGACGGAGAAGGAGACAGAAGGAATCCAAACTTCTTTCCCCAATTGAAGGAACTGATCTAACTTAGTCTAAAAGACTGTGGTTAATTGTTTTGGTTGAATCTCTTATTTTCAATTATTTTATCTTGATATGTAATGTAATTCTTTGAACTGATCACACACACACATTAATTATAAACACTGCAGTAAATAATTGTTGAGTATGTTTTCCAAGCTTCAGACTTCTCTTAAGCTACTAATATGAATTAATAAAATGTGAGTTTTCATTTTTAGGATCACCCAATGAGGACGAGTCATGACAATTAATTAATCCACCTTTAATAAAAATTACATGTAGCCAATCTTTTCATGTGTGAAAGTAATACTATAAAATGCTTTCCTTCCCCAGCAAACGAGGAATCTGCATAACTCTGAAAGAATGTGATTTGATGTGTATTGCGGCAGACAAAGCAAGGAATTGAAAGTATCCTGTTCACATTAATGAGATGCAGAGGGAAGGAACTAGAGCTGACCTGATTGGATAAGGTTGGTCAGCTTCTGACAGAAGCAACTCATGATTGGCTGGAAGTTCGAAAGGCGGGTCTGTTTAAATTAGACTGGCAGACCAACTTCCTGAGCTTTTTCTCCTCCAGAGCTTTTTTTTTACTTTTTCGTCTCCTCTTAAAGTTTCTGCTTTTCTTTTGTCCTCTGTTTAATTCTTTAGCCTTTCGTCTTCTTTTTCTTTTTGTTATTTCATTATAAGTTTTTACCTCTCCGTTCTTCCGAACGGGAGAAAGTACAACAAGTGTTTATTTGTAACCAGTATTTTTCCCGAGATCAGTAATTAACTAGAACCGTAGCTCCAACTTTTTCCATTACGTCTTTACACGTAAAATCTGGAACGATCTATTTTTGGGACAATCTGGATCATCATCACACCGCTCTGGAACTCCGCTGAACGGATCCAGAAGCCCAGAGTAGCTGCGTAGACCTACATCTTCTGACGCTCCAGGGATCCAATTCCCCCGGAAACGCGCCGAATAGGGGACCAACCACCCGCTTCGACCCACACTCCGGATTCAGCGTTCAAAGTAGGATCTGATAGCGCTCTGACATTTGTGATGTCCCAAACCAGTACATCAAATTCTAATTAAATAATTAAATTCGAATTCTTATCCAAATTTAGAATTATTGAACACGTTCTTGTCAAAGATTTAAGTAAGATAATCATCCCGATTTATTTGCTTAATTCCAACCAGTTTCTTCCTGCTCCATCTCATTTAATTAATCTCAGCGTTCTTTATTAATGTTATAAATGAAATTCCATGTTGACAAATTCATCATACCATCTCACCAATAACATCTCTCCATCATTGCTCATTTTCACTGCTGTATGTTTACCATCATTGTAAATAAATATGTATAATCAATTCGTCCGTTATTGTCATAATTTCTGAATGCACGATTTCTGGTTCATTCGTTCTTAGGATTTACTCCTTGGAAGTGAGACTGTTTATTGAATTGAGTTTATTTCAGGTGTCTCATCCGCCTGAATTTTAAGTTAATTAAAGGTGATGAGTGGTGCTCCGAGGTAATTAATAAATTCATAATTTGTAGAGGCTATTCCGCTACATATTGTATGGCGCTGATATCCAGTGATTGGTGTGAGGAACAAGGCTGCCAAACAAACTGTGGTTGTCATGTGATGCTCTGTCAGGGATGGTCCTGGCTTGTGTTACGTCCAGGGCATCTGTCTCACCAGTTTGGCTTTGAAAACAAGAACTGGAAAATGCATATAAGGAAGGATTTTCCTTCACAGGAGTGGTCATTCCCCTTCTCAACCCACAGCCATCTCTATCACCTGTGTGGTCACTGAGTATTAGCCGACCAACAAGCTCTTCCCACAAAACCCAGAACCCTAAAGTCCTGAATGCATTTTAATAACAGGAATCCACTTAAGGTGATGCTAATTAACATACATTGACAATCAATTCTTTCTTTGTTCTTTCAGGCCCATCTGCTCCTTTTCTTTACACCGAACTTCCCACAGTGTTCAGCAGATGGGTCGACTGATGTGACACATTGCTGACTTGTGTCGGGGGAGTCTTATAACATGTTTTTAAAATAATCTGTGGTTCTATTTAAGGCCCCTCTCTGCTAATCAACACTTTCACAGCACTCAGGAGAGAACAGAACAGCAGGGAGAGTCCAGAGAGACCACAGCAAGTAAAAATGCAAGTCACAGAAATATTACAGAAAGTTGTGATGAGCACAACAACAAAAACAGCTGAGATATTGTAAGAACAATGCAAAGGGGATGTTTTGACCTCAGTTTTTAGGACTTTTTTTTAAGCTTTTCTTGAATTTTGTTGTCAACCAACTTACCTTAAACAACATCTAATGAGAGAAAAGTGATCTGTAAACCCTGAAAAATGAAGAAATACACTGAAAAAGCATAAGAATGTATCCACACTGTGAAACACAGAGCTCCTTTTGTGAGAAGATGAAAAAGTATTTTGTAGAACAAATATAATCATGCAAAGACTAATTTAATTTTAGCAAAAGAAAAATCTAGTAAATTTGTTTGCAGTTATCCACCGGCACAGTAATAATCCTCCTCCCAGGTTTGTCTCTACACTCAGTCAAATTACTGCAGCGTAGCGGCCACCGCTGGAGGTTTGATTCCACGGCTCAAATTACCTCTGAGCTTCCTACATTTTCTCTGCGCTGCACTGTTTACTCCCACTGATATTTACTTTATTCAATTAAGACTTTCCTGCTGTGACTTATCAACATGTGTGAAGTGAAAAAGGTTCAGCACAAACACATTTATTAGCAGTGAGCTACACAGCTCACAGCGCCTCATTTTTGCTCCACTTTCAGACATAAATGTCTTCAGTTACTATTTGACGACAGAAATATGTGTTATGAAATATGGCACAAAGAGAAATGGCCTGAAAGCACACAGAAACTAGAAAAGCAAACTAGAGTGCAAACCTCTGCGAATTGCCACCTTTCTCCCCATATTGTAATTTTTTGTTTTTTTCTTATAATGAAAATTACAAAGGCCCACTATTTTCTCATATTGTGGATCATGGTATCCGGAATGATTCCTTTACCTGGATCAGTATATTTCACAACCTGTTGGAAGCTTGTCCTGTAGTTTTTTCCGAAGTGCTCTGACCATTTTTGTTGGAGTTACGTGCACAAGTGTTGAAAATGGCCCTATTTCACAATGTTAAAGAATTCTTTAAGAAATTCCTTGATCCAAACGTTGATCCGGATCACCACTAAAATTTAATCAAAACATAAAAACATAACCTCCTTGGCTAAAGGGAAAAATGGTAAAGAATATACAGTTAACTCTCACTCTCACTCGGCTGGTACGTTGGCGATCCAACACAACGTCGACACTTTGCAAACTCGGAGAGCGCAAACCTCCACCAAGCACAACACTCCAATTCCACTGTGCTAAATTCATGATTTATTACATTTTTTGATTAAAAAAAAAAAAAAAAAAATGTAAATTATGTTCACAGACCTCCATATTGAAGCTCAATGTAAACTATGATGACTTCCTGTAGGTCTCTAGACCAAAAAGATGCTCAGATTTTTTCTTCTTTTGTTTTTATGACGGTTACATCCAATCCAAGCAGCCGAAGATCAGCGTGAGTTGAAATAGTTATCTTCCAGTATCCAAAACAAATAATAAAATTTTGAAAACAGAAACAGGATCAACAACAAAATTAAATCAGTTCTTCCTTTTCCTTAAATATTCATGAAAATCCATTTATAACTTTTTGAGTTATCTTGAACACAAACAAACAAACAGATAAATAATTAAACCGATAAACACAGGCAAAAACATAACCTCCTTGGCGGACGGTATGATATGGTAGGGCAACATGTCACTGACAAAGCTCACTGGAAAAACAGCAGAAATATTTTCAGATATGCATAAGAGGATTCCAAATGAATGGTTTGCATGCATCTTAATAAACAACAATATTACACAAGTTGGAAGAGAAATAACCAAAAAATTGATCATTTTACATATTGCAACGTGTGTCGGCTTCTATTACTGTAGTACACTTGTATCACACCCACTTATGTCAGATAGGATCATCATTCCATGTATACAGCTACTTTTCATAAAAAGGTGAGTTTATTTATATTTGCTTTATTATAAGGGTTTTAATTATATAATGAACTATGACTGAATTTACTTGATAAGTTTATCTGAAGGGCCTGTAAAATGACAATTATTTGGATGATAAATGTTATGTATTGTATAAACTGAACTGTTTAAAAATCTGAGATCATGTGGTTTTTAGTTTACATGTAGATATATTTATTTTATTGTTACTGTCTGTTATGTATTGATTTTGTTTATTGTCTATTATTATTATTATTTACTATCATTATTATTATTATTTCAATATATATGAGTGTAATGGCAAATGTTGGATGTGCATTCTCTGTTTGTGAAGGGTGTTATACATTTTTAGCCCGATGATGTAGACCCCAGAAAGAATAGCGACTGTTTGGTTAGGAGGGATCTAAATTAACACAAAAACTTATTTTAAATACAAAACTTTTTAAATCTGAGCAATAAAAATCTTAATTTAACTTGTCATTGTGACTTTTTTTTTAAATATAACTTCTCATTAACTCTTGCTGTTTATTTATCAATCGTCTGTTTATTTGACAACCTCAATGTTCGGATCCCTGCTGGGGTGTTTCTCTATATTATATGTATTATTTAAGCATTCAGTAGCATTACATTTTATTTCAGTACAGGTTCGAGAGCATCAGAACAAAAAGCACAATGTAAACATGCTTGATATATCAAAGAAAAGTCATCTAGATCTGTAGCCTGAAGACAGGTAAGAAGCCTGAATAAAAGCAACGGCGTAAAAGAGAAGAAAAATAAAATAACATACAAATAAACATGCATATAAAGTGCAAACCAGTCAAGTAATGTTTAAGCTACATGATGTGGAAGTGTTTTTTTAAGCGTATGGCACATGTGTGGCACATACAGTATGTATGTAAACATGTTCTACATGTAACAGCATAATGAGAATAAAACAGTTAAACACCAAAGCAAAGTGATGCATTTAGCTGCGTACGTTTTATACGTCTCTGCTGCAGAACATTAACAGGTTTGGCTGGTTATTTAGCAGGTCATGTAAAGATTTTATGTTTTTAATTAATCATAACAAGCATTGATGTGCTCATAGTTCTTCTGGGAAACATCTTAGATATTGTGATTATGAATTTACCTACTTTTCAAACCCCAGAACATAAATGCATCATTAGAGAGCAGCAGAACTTATACACTATATATATATATATATATAATATAAAGAATTATATCTTATTTGAATTTAATTCCACTAAAGATCACAAGTAATTTAACATACTTTCTATATATGTGCAGTATATAACTTCCAGCTGAATTTATGGTCTATAATAACTCAAAACATTTTGTTTTATGAAGTCTGTAAAGTCTCTCCAATTAATTTCAGTGTTACAAATGAAGCCCTGTCAAAAAAAACACACGTTATGTAAGCTAACCTATAAACCTACCATTTCTACATGTCTGATCCTTAACTAAGTTTGTATTTCTGCAGACAAGTTTATGGCAGGATGGATGGTGGAACGGGAGATTCTCATCATGATGTGCAGCAACTGCATGATGCTTCATGTCAACATGGAGGAACATCTCTGAGGGATGTTTCCAGCATCTTGTTGAATCTGTGACACCAAATACTAACACTGTTCAGAAGATAAAAATGGGCTCCTACCTTATAAATTCTTTTTTCTTTTGCACACACTTCACATCACATGCTGTGAAGGTGTGTTTTTCAAAAGAAGTGTGTTTAAAATAACACATCCTGCAGGGTTTGACGCTCACAGGAACATAAATGGGTAGAACACCGTTTCTTCTCTCTGAGCATTACTGTCAGTGTTTGCTGGTGGGAAACTAGTGTGAGATTCTCGTTGTTGCACCACTGCTGTCTCCTGTTTGGTAGTCGAATTTAACAACATGGCTTTGCTTCTGTAAAACATCAGGCCTCATAGCTGTAACATGCTGTTATATTTGAATAAAGTCTTCATTTGTGCTGAAATGAAAGAATGTAAAATGCCTCGAGAGACAAAGGTGGTGTGAAAGTCCTGCCATGAAAGTCATTTTCTGCAGCAGGAGTTTGCTTCGTTCAGTCAGGGTCCCTACAGTGAGCAGGATGACTGACTGCCTGCAATGCTGTAAACAAGGAGCAGCGCTGATGCCAGTTGGAGCAACAAACCACCTTCCAGCTTACAAAGAGACCTGAAACTGCATTTTTGATCTTTTTGAGCCATGAAAGCTTTGTAATGCACAACCTGAGAGCTCTTTTACTGCCAAGCTCATTTCCCTCCAGCTGATTTTGGGATGGATTTCATACAAATGAATGCAAACTGTTTGTACTCAGTCGCATGACTTTTGCAGCCTCATGCTTCCAGTGAAACATAGACTGATGTTGTGCAACACAGATGTGAGATGATTTGATGGCTTAAATGCACCAGATATAGATCAGTACAGGTCCCCAGGACTCCCTTCCCTGCATGATTTACACGTTTCTCAAACACCTGAGTCAGACAAACTTCCTCATCATTGCAGTTCATTGCAGCCTGTTAACGAGCCGTTTACTTCATTCAGGTGTGTTAAAGTGTGTGAAACATGCAGAAACACTGGCTTGTATCATTATATCTCATCTAAGTATGACTGGAGGTCTCCTACCTCCACGCCACCATACGGCGCTGTGCTGAGTGCGCGTTTAGCGTTTAAACCCGGGTGGGGCAAACTTCCGCCTCTCTTTTCCTGGCCTTCTGGTGGTCAGAGCAGCGTGACGGACTTTGTGTCACACGCTCTTGAAATGAATAAGACGGCTGCCATCTCCTTGTCCGCTCATGCACACAACATGCGGACTGCTTGTGTGTCTTCCTCCCCCGCAGCAGGCTGATTGCTGTGTGGGGGGAGTGACCGTGTCGCAAGGCGCGCACCTGAGCACCCCCACACCACATACAATTCTTTGTGAGTAGTTTGGCTTCTTGCTTATTTATTTATAATGCTGCAGAGCGATGCTTCATGGTCGGTAGGTATAAGTTCCACTTGTAGGTTATGCAACTATAAACCTGCATTATTTTACACATGATTTTAAACATGATCATTTATTTGTTTTACTTTGACTTGTGCTGGGTAAATGCCCACTCTGCTGTGGGGCTTACTAATTCCTGGCCAGCTCTGTGGTTTTGGCTCTGCTGACTTGTGCGGCTGGTCTGGCCTTCTGGTTCTGCCTTCATGGTGTCAGTCATGCTTTTGTCTCTTCGTCTCTTCTAAGGCTCATTCTACCCTCCTAAACTTTCCTTTTTAGCTCATTTGAGTTTTGTTTTTTTTTTTGTTTTTTTATATAATTATTTTGTTTTTTGGGTTGTTTATTTAGTTTGGTTAAATTTAGTAGGTTCAATCCTTATTAGTTATTGTAACCTTCAAGGTTTTCGGTAGAGTGTTTGTAGTTTGGTTTTTAACATTGATTTTGGGTGCAGGTGCTGTGGGCTTGAGGCAACTTCCCCTGCCCTGGTGGTAGTCTTCTTCACCAGTGTTTCATTTGGTGTGCAGTGCACAGGTAGTTTGTTTGTGACAAAGGACTCCTGCATGATAAGACAGAATGCTCTGGGTATGGAAGGACACTGTATTGTCACTCTCATACTTAGCAGTTTGGGACTTGAGGTTTGCCAGAAGTAGAAAACAACTTTCCTTTGTCTAACTCTTCAGATTCCTCCTCGGACTCCTCAAGATAAGAGGCAATTCTCTTTGTACATGTATTTTTTTATTCTTTCTTATAAGTTTAGTTAAACTTCACTTATCCAGACCCTTGATCTTTTTCATTACCACAATATAATCTTCATTCTAAGTATTGCCTTTCCATCCTGGTGAATGAAGCAAGAGAAACAACTCAAATTTAAATGAACTCAACTCTCACATCGTTGTTGACTTGATACTTTGCAACCAGAAACTTGGCTAGTATTATAACAACATAGTCGCGTCTTTTATCTCATCATCAGCTTTTATTTAAACACAATTAGCACATAAGCTTACATAGAAAGACTCGAACCAATGGTCGTAAAGTGATTTTATAAACGTAAGGTTTAATTTTCTAGCCTCCGGTAATCTAAAGTGGAGTTTCGGCTAAAAAAAGAATAAAAAAAGAAACTCTAACAATCACTCCCATAAATAACCAGTATGCCACGGGCTGGATTCTCACCATGGATCACATTTCTGGAACTAAAGAGGGCTAATGCAACAAACCTTATAAAAAAGAAAAAAAACAGGCTTGGCATGATCCCCCTGTGCATGGATACAATTGGGACAGACATTCAGTGTAAAGGTGTGAGTGGGGCAATGGTCCAGAAACAACTGGTGGCTGAAGTTCTCAGATGAGCAAGTAAAACTAAACCAGATAAGAACAGAAAGAAAAAAATAAAGACTTTACATCAGATTAACTTTTACTGGTGTGCGAGAGCTCAGAGAAGAGGACAGGATGCGAGACAGATACCATATTGTTTAGGTTGACACTCAGTTTGATAGTGGAGCTTTATTATCTGCCAGCATCATGACCAACTTTACATCTCAGTCTTCCCAGATGAGAAGGAGGCATTAATGTCGCTTCATGTTATTTTGTGTTTTAGTAACATGTAAACTAAAACTCGTGAAAAAAATCACCGTTTGTCGTCTTTGTCTGACCCTGACAGATTGATGTGATATTTTAGCTTTGTAAAATGACACACTAAAAGCCTAAAATGTGCCCAAATCTGAGGTTTTATATTTGCTGTCATTAAAGCATTTAGCAGCTACAGCAACAGGTCATACTGCGATGACATTTCACATCAACATGCAGGGTTCTGTGGTTGTCATAAACACAGCGGTTTTGAACGGAAGCGGCTTAAAATATGACTTTTCATTAAACAAATATCACAGAAGAAGAAATGACAGATTTACAGTGTGTAAAGTTACATTTCTCCATGTGTATCACAGTGATTTGCAGAGTCTCCTTTATATCCTGATCAGAACAGGAGGATTTATGTTGGTTTTGGACCGCAGCTTGTTTTGACTGACGGATGCTACGTTAGCAGTATAACGTCAGAATGATGAAACCAGCGCATTTACCAGGAGTCTCTCCACAGTTTCTGTCCAAATGTTGCAATCCTGTCGGTATCACTGTTGTTCCATCTGCCTGTTTGTAAATATATTTTGAGTTTGCCGTACAAAAAGCAGATGAACCTGTTTCCTAGCAACCACTTTAATAGCTGTGAAGCTGCCGTTTAGCGCGGACTGCTTTTAAAGACATCGCTTTAAAGTGCTTGAAGAAACATGAAAACAGATCTGCAGTCTGTCAGTCTAACACAAATCCCTCCGAGGTGTGAAAACGATGCTGCTCAATAAACATTTACTTTATGTGTGTGATTACTGCAAGCTGTGCCGCCGCACAGGGAGTTCAAATCCAAAAGAGTGGGTAAACAGAAGAAAGGAAAGGAAGAGGGAGGCAGAGGAAGACGGGGCCAGAAGAAGGATGAAGACTCAGAGGCTGAAGAACCCAGAAGACCTCAGATTTTGTTAAATATGCTGATAAAAAATAATAGATTCATGGAATTATTACAAAATGGCAATTAAAAGACCAAATCAAAGTGCAGGAAGCGTCTGATTACATTTTCATTTTTGAAACTACCTGGTTGTGTTACACAATGATTGTAAGGTTGTACAATAACCAAACTAAAAACATTTCCAGAATTATTCATTCTCTTGCTTCAATTGATCTGTTCACATAAAAGTAGAATAAATCAGCGTTACTGAGCAGAGCAGAAACGGTGTGTGCTTAAGGAGGTTTGGCCCCTCTCAATAAGACATGAGCAGCTCTGAACCTTATTGAGTCTCCATATAATATTGACAGTTTGCTGTTTTTGCCAAGAAAGTTTCTGTTGTAGTTGGTAAGAGCAGAAAAAGTCATTTTCTATTCATCTCTCTGACCAGATCAGACTTTTCCTTGACCGGATCAGCTGGTTTCAGTGTAGAAATGAGAAATGGCTGGTGCCTGCTGAATTTGACCTTATACCTCAATGTCTCACCTCTTATTTATCTGTACAACTATGCCAGATTAGTTGTACATCACTGGCACAGAGTTTTTTTTTACTTTTTTGGTCAGTTTGTATAGAGATCAAATCTTTTTTTAAACAAATGATGTCTGCATTTTTATGATTTGGAACAAAATCAGCAACAACAAAAAAGTGACTGATGGGCAAAAATGTTTGGAAGATCTATAGTTTGTCAAAACAAGTGTGTGAGAAAAGTATTGACCTCTTTGAAAGGAGCTCCAACGGCGAGGAACGGTTAAACTGATACGCCATAATTGTGTTTTATGATGCAATGTATGGTTTCAGTCTTACAAGCCATTATATAATGTTTTCTGTTGAGTCTTTTCAACGTGAAACCGTTCATTCTGACTGACAGTGCGTTTCAATTACACCTGGACTTGTGCAAAAACTAAATATTGTAAAAATGCTGATGGAAACATTTACATTTGAAAAAGGCTGGAATAACGTGAGACGGTTTTTATACTCTTATGAGGTGGTTTTTCAGATGTTTTAATTGAGAAATATGTTGCAAAAGTGTAATGGAAACACTTTTTTCTCATTTACGTGTCTCTGGATGTGACATCGGGGTCGTGACCCGTTCATTCCCAGTAAAGACGGTGCGGTGTGGAACAAACAGCAAATTTCAGAATTTTAGAAATTAAAATGTGGACGTAAAGCCGTAGCAAATTATCTGCAAGCAGTAGAAAACCCCAAAATAACAATTTGTGGCTACTTTGCATTGGTCGCAGTTGTCATAAAATCCCCTCACCTGGATGAGGTTTTACGAAAACTGAGGCTAAACACTGTTCAATAGAAACAATTCTCAAAACAAATATCGCTTTCTTCTCATTTTTTTTTCCAAAATAAAATGTAATGGAAATGCAGCTTGAAACATTTTGATAAAATGACTGAAAGTACACAAATATGATGATAATGATGAGATGGATGAAGAAAATTGTCAAAAATTCTTCTGTTTGTGCCAAAAACGCAGTTTTCTCCAAAGCAGCAGATGGCGGTAAGCATCATCCTCAAGTGCTTTTAATATAAATTAGTCATGTGTTACACATTACATAATAATAGATAATGAACATGACAAAGTGGAGCTTTAGTGGAACAGATCAACCACATCATATGAAGGCCAACCATGCTGATAGTCAGGGTTTCTTTTACAAACAATGCTCCTCGAAGAACAAAATGGAAGGAATTTCTGGAGGAAAAGAACCAATATTCATCAGTAGCTGAAAAACACACTGAAGACGAACTGCGTTAGAAACCAAGCTCTACATTCACAAATTACTTTCTGTGCAAAAAGGGAGCCACATATTGACCCTGTCTACTGGTAGCTGGGCTTTTGGGCATCTGGGATGAACCATCACACAGTGGAATTGTGGACTGTGCTTAAACCAATGAGTAGTCCAGATGTTTGTTGGATGATGTGTTGCTCTGGAACACAGACCAAACGCAGCAGTTCTCAGCAACATGAAGGTCTGGGGATGAATATGAGCTTGTAGTAAAGCTCATTTCCACTTCTGTGATTGTGTAATGAATATAAAGGGGTCTATTATTAAAACACCACCAAAAATAATATAGCAATAGTATATGGTTAAAAAAAAAAAAAGTGGTTTCATCGATAATGGTATCCAAGAGGATGAAAAGACAAGAAGTAATGCCTTTATAAAAGATCATGTCATCTATGATCAAATAGTCTGGTCTTAAAGAAAAAAAGCTATATAAAGATGCATTAGAACAATAATGTGTTTAAAATGTTGTTACTTAAATGCTACTTGATTTTTTTTTTAATATTCTTTTCATGGAGTTCTTATTAAAGTTTGTGTTTTGAGCTTAACCTGCTGATCGTGTCTCAGTAGATGATGTCTGAGTTAACGTAGGGGAACAAGTCGTCCCTGCTCGCTCATTGCAACACTGGACGTAACAGCAGTAACGTTGTGGCTTGTCATTTCTGCATTATTCTGCTTTACAGGGCTGTGACAGTAGGACTGGGCGATTAATTGGATTTTTATCTCAATTGTGATCTGGGTTTTCAACGATCATAAAAATAAAAGGATGTGATTATTTTTCTCTCTGCAGTTTCCTCTCCTGCTGTCTTCAGCTGCTAATTGAGCGTCTCTGGCGTTGCAGCGCTGTGCTGTAAACTCCTCCCACAGACATTGTTGCCAACTTGGCAACTTTTTTTTGTTGAAAGCGACTAGCGACATATCTAGCAGCTTTTACTGGAGTTATTAGAGACTTTTCTGGTGTATTGGCGACTGACTTGAAGGCACATATTGTTCTGCAGTTACTGTAAGGAAGGAGCAGCGGGAGCCTCTCCCGTCCTAAAGCACTCCCAGGCGGCCAGTCTCAGTCGGCTCCGGCTGCAGGTCAATGTAGAATAACTGCAGTAGGTTGTGGAAGTTCACCTAAACATAGTTTATACCATTGTCAGTGACAACTGGCTGCATTATTTTCTTATAAACGCAAACATATTTCGGCGAGTTAAACACTGTAACATCCCACACGTGGCATTACCATAGCAACGCGTTAACCAGCTGGTTCAGATCAGCTGTCTTTTAACAGGTGAATGAGAGAAACGCGCTGCAGCCTGACAGCGGTTGTTTGGCATAAAACATACATCGAGGCCAACATGAAATAGTTCCTTTACTTCAGCAAATGTTGTGGAAAAGAAATACAAACTCGTAACCGTGTGTTAGACAGTTATAATGCCTGACGTGTAGTCGAGAACACCACGACGCGCAGCGTTGTTTAATCCTTATATTTATCAATTCAGTTTACATCAGTATTTGGTCTTTGTCAAGACAAAGCTTCATGTTATTTTTTTGTTTTCTAAAATATATAGAATCCTAAAGACTTTTTTTTTTTTTAAAGTCACAGTTTAATGTAAAAAAAAAAAAAAAAAAAAAAAAAAAAAAATCATGTTGTTAAAGATAAAAGTATAATTCAATAATCGAGATCTTAATTTCAGTCAAAATAATCGTGATTATAATTTTTGCCATAATCGAGCAGTCCTACGTGACAGTTGCAGCATTAATGTAGAAAGATTCAGCAGAATATCCTGCCTTCAAGAACACATCTTTTCCTGGGGTGTTTGTGTTATATTTCAACAAGACGACATGGAATGATGGAGGTATAACTACAGGACTGGTCTGCAGTCCGGTGGAATAGCAAAACCTTGTTCTGTTCTGTTGCACACATTTTAATGTGTTTACTAGAAAAGGGGGGCTAAAAGAACACCTGGAGGTTTTCAGTCTGGCTCTGTATATGTTTTGATGGCTGCTTTTGACCCCAGTGACAATCATTAAAATTATCTGACAACCTGAACTCCCCTCTTTCCTTGACTTCCCTTCTTCCTCTCTGTGGGAGGTGCAAAACTAGTTCATTGAAGTTGTCTCAGATGCTGCTGTGAGATTACACTGCAAATACATATTAATAATCTGCCTGACCCCCATTCACACCCAGGCTCCTGGTGAGTCTTCATCTCCCAATAATACAGTTATTAAATACTTGGATTAGTAAATCTCAGAGGAAGTTCTTCGCTGGTGTTCCTCCACTGCTGCTTCCTCTGACTCTAAAATCTGATTCAGTCATTTGTTCTGCAGACCATCTGCAGAATAACTCACTTTCTTCTGTTAATAAGGCTGTCACATCAGAAGTGGATTTCTGGTCTGAGCCAGAGAATTTAATGAGGAAATGTTTTGCCTGATTCTCTAAAATAATGAGTCCATAATGATGAGGTCCAGACACTTTACTGGTTTGGCCTTTTAGATCTCCAGAAACGCTTTAACTGGCCTGATTTACAGTCAACATCGGCAGATGGGGGCACGGTTCGGTTTCTCTAATGTGTTTTTATTGCTTTAAATTTAAACATTTAGCAAAAGGCAAAAGCCCTGAGCTACCCTAAAGTGAATATTTGGTTTATCTCAAGCAGCAACCTCCAGCGGAGTGGAATAAAGTCTGTGAGGTTTTATCAACATGATTTAGATGCAGCATTCCTGCATGTCCCAAGCTTTGTTTACTGGGAGACCTAAGTGACTTCAACACGGACACTGATAACGCACACATGATCCTTGCAGCCCGATGTATCGCAAAGAAATCTGTCCTAGTAAACTGGAAGTCTAAAAGAAATCTAAACATTAACCACTACAGAAATCTCCTGCTTGACCACATCAGCCTAGAGATCACATCTGCATCCACCAAAAACCAATCTGGCAAAATTCATTCTCCCTGAACCCTGCTGATTAGTCACATCACTTAGTGGGGAGGGGGGCTGGGACCTTGTCGGCTCTGGTGGTGGGGCGGAGGGCTTGGGGCCTGTGGGGTGGGACGGCTCTCAGGCTACAGGCATGTCCTTATCTTTGGGCTTCCCACCCCTTGTATCATTGTGACGCCAGCCTGCGGTGGTTTTGCTCCGGGTGGGCGGGCGGGCGGGCAGGTCCCCCTTGGGCTTGGTCGGGGCTCTGCCAGGGGGTTATGGGTGGTCCTTGGGCCTGTGGGGTGCTGGTTCTCTGTCTGGCCCACGTTTCGGCACCTGCCAGGCCTGCTTGCTGTCGCCCTGTGCTGCTCGGTGCCCCTGCCACATCGCGCCTGGGGACCCTTGCCTACGTGCTTTCTTTGCTCTGGACTCGGGGGACAGCAGCGCTCTCTGCTTAGGCTGCCCGGGCTCTGTGTTCGGTAGGCCTGCTGGGTGCTGGGGGCATTGGGTTCCTCCCCTTACTAGTACTCAGTTGATCCTTGATGGCATGACCACAGGTTGCACATTCACATGTGCATGCCCACAGAAGTGGTCATCTTTCCACCTACTTACTAAATGTTTCAGATGTTTATCTGTGAAGTCTCTCTGCAGTTATATCCAATAACGGTTGTGTCTGTGCATCTACTTTTTTTTTTTTTTTTTGCATATTGTTGTTACTCAACTTTACATATCTTGTTGTACCGTAATACTGTAGTAGTTTTTATTGTTTTTGCGAATACTATGTTTTCAGCATCTTAGAGACGCTCTTTTCTCTTCTTTCTTTTTCCTCTTCTTTTCTTTTCTCTTGTCCTTTTCCCCTGTCCGGTCCAGCGCTGCCATATCAAGTCCGATGATGATTTCAATAAAAACAACAAAAATGTTCAAATTATCAAGGGTAGCCATATACATAACATGCCTCCCTTCACAGAGCAAATCTTTCTGGTAAAAATATGGCACAGATTGCTGTAAATGTAAAAATATGGCACAGATAGCTAGTTTAATGGAAATTAAACTAGCTATCACTAGTTTAATTTCCATTACCTCTAGAATTGCACAAAAAAAAAATATATTGCAATAAAACAACGCTAATGAAAAAAACCTACATTTAAAAAAAAAAAAAAAAGTCTCAAATTTTGCTAAAAAGATTTTACGCTCTCACAGTTTGACATAGAAACACATCACAAAAGTGTAACGGAAACACTTTATTCACATTTATGTGTCCCCGGATGTGACATGAGGGGTCATTACCAGTTTATTTGCGGTAAAGATGGCGAGGTGTGAAACAAACAACAGCAAATTTCAGCCTTTTAGAAAAAAAATGAGGGAGAAAAGCTGGCAAATTCTCTGTAGCAAGCGGAAAAAAAAAAAAAAAAAAAAGAAAAGAAAAGAAATAAATGTTTACAGCCTGGCACCAAAAACATTTTGGGTTTAATAGATCAGGTTTACCTTTATGACAATGGGAGGAGTAAAAAACTTTTTTATAACTCATCCGTTTATAACCAATGTAATCTCGAAATTCAGCACAATTAGGGACATGTCCTTTTGATTGACAGGTATCTGATCTCCCGCTGCAAGAAGGCAGAGTGCAGAACAGCCACGGTTTTGTGGCCAGTTCGCAGCATGATTTAGCTTTTGCCTGGTTAACTCTGTTGGCTGTTTAGCTCTGTTAGCTCGTTAGCTCTTAGCTACAGGCAGGTCAAACTTTGATAGATGTCAATCATCCACCCCTTTGCTCACAGGCCCTCTCAGCACCACCTCTTGGTCATTCTTGTAATTTCCGAGACAACACACCTCCCAAGATGGCAATGCTGGGAACTGACCAATGAGCATCAATTACTCAGGTACTTGACAAGTGTAGCACCTGTGCTACACTTGTCAAAAGAACTTTATACATGTAAATATAACTTCCCACCATCGGCTTTTATCCTTTTTTATGGATTGTGGTGTCCCACAAACCTACGGGTGACCTCACAGAGGCTCCGCCCATCTATGGTTTATCTTCATGGAGCTTTATCATTTCTACAAGATGCCTACAGGAATAGTTCTTCAAGCTTGTCTGAGGACTTTATAAGGCTCTTCTTTTGGATGTTTCTGCCTTTTGCTCTGCTCTGTCAAGGTGATCCCACAGTGCTTCAGGAAAGTTGGGGTCCAGGCTCTGGGGAGAAGGCATCGCTGTATTAAGATGTTTTGTGTTTTTTAATCAGTCTGCAGGATAAGCAAAAAGAGTCAGCATCCGAAGTGACCTCTGCTGCTGCTGCTGCAAAGGCCTGGCGCTACCTCCTGTAGTTGTTGTCTTTCCTCACATTGAACTGCACAGTTCCGAGACTCCCCTGTCCATCACACCACCAGAGACGCTTGCTGCTGATGTATTAGTCCAGACTGAAACATCTCGACTGGCTGTGAAGAAATGGGCTTCAGACATGGAAGAGTTTGCTGCGGGCTTGGGACAGTACTGTGAATCCTGTTTAGCTTCTTTAGTGTCACGTGTCCTCATTGAAGACTAACACTGCAGCAGCAGGAGCTGAGTATTTTCAGTTTATGTATGTGCTTTAATACAGGCTGTTTCTCAGTCTGCAGGAGGGATGTCCAACCTGTTAGACCACTGTCTTAGTAAAGAGGACTCAGCGGGGCCTTCAGCTAAGAGCCTGAATTGTTTAAGTTGATTTATTTTTATTTTATTTAACCTTTATTTCACCAGGAAAGTCCCATTAAGGTTAAGAACCTGTTTCTCCATGGAGTCCTGACCAAGAAGCAGCAAGAGTTACAGACAATTTACATGTTACCACTTAAACAGAACAAATAATTAAAAGAAATTACAACTAAAAGAGGACATCTCAAAATCTCTCCTGGACTCGAAACCGTTCAAAGAAATAAGTTGCGACAATTTCCAGTCTCTCTGCAAAGAGTTCTGCTTGATGCCTTTTCAAAGCAGTTTTGCCATTTTGTTTCCAGACATGTTAGATGTGCAAAGCTCTGTATTTGTTAACATGACGGCAGACGATGCCTGACATAGCACCTGTCAAAAGAACTTTTTAAATGTATCCAGATAAATATAACTTCCCACCATCGGATTTTATCCTTTTCTTTGGATTGAGGTGTCCCACCTTTTATTTATATTACTTATAATCACATTGTTTCTCTTAAATCTTCTGATCTTCTTGTATGTTTTGTGAGCGTTGGGGTTGTGCAGTTGTCTTTATCTCTTGTTGCTTTAGACTAAAATACAGTTAAACAGGTGACTTTATATGAATTCCTTGGCTTTTATAATAGCTGTGACTTCAGCTGGCAGACACGGAGCACCACCCTGTGTGCCAGAATACACCCACGCCTCCATCTTCTGTGTAGACTCCATCCTTCGGTATGGTATCGCCAGCTGGTTTGCGAAGAAAAAAACAACTGGTAAGATCGGGGGGCAATCTTTCTCACCTCAAAGAGCTTTTTGCCCAACTAGTCATTTCACAGGTAAACATCTCAACTGAGAGCTTTTATGTTCTGCACACAGAAATAGAGCCCAGTTTCCACCAGCAGGTTGGTACAGTATGGTTTGGTTTGGTGTTGCATTTCCACAGCTGGCTGTATCCATGTAGGCAGCAGGAGTGGGCAGGAAGCCAGTGCAGAGAATGAAGAACCAGGCTGACATGATGATCTATTTTTCCCAAGTTGGCAAACATGCAGCAGTATTTTAAATATTTGTGAAAAGACTTGTCAAGACCTACAAACAGACTGTTATGTAAGAAAAGTGGTTGTTGCTGTATTAGATGAGCTGCTTTCCTGTACTAATACTAAAACAAGACACCTGCATGGAGATCACTGGTCGGTGCTGCCAGGAAAATGGATGAGGTCATTAACAGGCGAAGCAAGATCACATGACAGCGATCACCTTTGGTTTGTTAGCTCATTTTTTAGCTATCACTAGTTTAATTTCCATTACCTCTAGAATTGCACAAAAAAAAAATATATTGCAATAAAACAACGCTAATGAAAAAAACCTACATTTAAAAAAAAAAAAAAAAGTCTCAAATTTTGCTAAAAAGATTTTACGCTCTCACAGTTTGACATAGAAACACATCACAAAAGTGTAACGGAAACACTTTATTCACATTTATGTGTCCCCGGATGTGACATGAGGGGTCATTACCAGTTTATTTGCGGTAAAGATGGCGAGGTGTGAAACAAACAACAGCAAATTTCAGCCTTTTAGAAAAAAAATGAGGGAGAAAAGCTGGCAAATTCTCTGTAGCAAGCGGAAAACCCAAAATAACGCTTCGTAGCTAAGATAAAATTTTTGTAAAATCTCATTCCTCTCATTTTCAAGTCTCATTTTACGAGACTTGAGACAAATACACACTGTTCAATGGAAACACCCACAAATCGCAATTGTTTGTCAAAAATGACAAATATTATGTTTAATTTTGCGTAATGTAAACGCAACCACTGAGGAGACGTACAGTCTTCTGCTTCTGTCTCACTTCTCTGTGGATGGTGAACAAAGGGGGACCCTGTACAAGACCTGATTTTTTTTATTTGTTTCTCTGCCACTCCGGCACGTTGGATCTTCTCCTTACAAAGAGATTTTTCAATGAACAGAAATCAATCAAAAACAAAATTTCCTGAAGCACATGATGATGATTGACTTCGATGCTTCATCTCAGCGGGCTTGTAACATGGATAAAGGAAGGAGATAGGACCCCCCTTGGAGACTAGATGCTGGTGGCGGATTAGCAAACATAGGAGGGGGCCAATTATTTTGAAGAGGCTTCTCTGGCAGCAGGATGAGGTGCAGATGAGAAAGAGGCTGGTTTTTCTGAAATCTGGAGGGCGAGAGGAAGAACAGTAGACAGCTTTAAAGAACAAGAAGAAAAGTTGTGGTGACAGAATTCAGGAATGAGTTGAGTTTGACATTATGGGGAAAGTGAAAGCGACAAAGCAGAAGAGACTCTGTGTAGCAGAGTAAAACGGTTAAACGGCCAATAATGAGGGCAGATGTGGAGGGAAAAGATCTTACATCTATTAGCATATTTCTATATTTGCATTTTAGCCTTACAACATACTGTGAGATAACCTGTGAACAACCTGGCTTCATGAAATAGCACAGTTAAAAGATACTGAATAAAAATCATGCATAGTAACTGTATCTTTCCCCTTTTATGCACAACATGCAGGACTGTGAAAGGACGCTGCTCGAGCTGCAGTATGTCCTTTTGATGGAATAAAAAGCCACATAAGAAGCTTTAAGCGTGCATAAATGACACGCACAATCTGCCAGATGTGGCGTGTTATTTATGTGCACAGTCATGAGATTGTGACATTTAAATATTAGAAGAGCCTGAACAGAGATAACATGCATTAAATATGTAAAACTCCGACATCCTGAAACGCAGTGCTTTGACTATTGAAGTGATAACTGAACTCAGAGCGATCCAATATGTTTAGAAGTACTTCATCTGGAAGTTACAGAAGGAAAAAACTCTTGAAACGTGACGGGCTCTGCAACAAAAGAAGCAAAGCTTCTCTTCTCTTATCTCCACAATCGTCTTTGTTTCTCGCTGAAAGATCCTCGGTGAAAATCTCTGAAAAGGAAACTTGAGTGAGAAATGCTTAGAACCATTTAAAGGGATTCCCAGAGGGGAGATAAGATCCTTTGTGAATATGGTCCCTGCTTCTGACATCTGTCAGAGTTACTCTAGATTAAAACAAAAGGGTCTAAACACAGTCCAGGCTCATCAGCACAGCTCACTTCTTCCTTCTTTAGAGGCTTCCGCATCTGCCTTCATCACCATACACCCACACTGCTCCCAAGGTTAACATCTGAGGTAAATATGCACACCTTGATGTCAGAAACAGGAAAGAAGACGTCCATCAATGCGATGCTTGAACACAGTGCAACAAAGGGATTTAGAGAGTTAATCTGTATTCAAGGCTGCGCTGGGAAAATGGACCATTTTAAGCCTTTTGTTTTGATTCTGAGGTTTTCTGGTGATTTTAATTAGCAGGACTTTTCAAAAGGAAATGCGGTTCTAACAGGCCGGTTGAGCATGAATCACATCCAAAGCAGAACAGAGGAACAGCTGAATGAGGAAGCAGCTGTTTGAAGCTGTTAAATCCTTCCCTTCGCGTTTGTCCGCGTTTCACCTGGTCCGCTTATCCCGTATTTTGAAGACCCATCATTTGGCACCTTTTGACATGTCCTGCAACAAATCAGAGAATGTGTATTTCAGCGTTTGTGCCCAGAGACTGAGAGCAAGGGGCTGTTTATGCTGGAGAGCGTTTGATTATATTCGATTGAGCAGCATAACAATTTGCAGCTCCGCTGTGGAAGTACCTGTCAGACTCAGATAAGCATTAGAAAAATAGTGAAGAAGTGAAGGGGGGGGGGGGGGGGGGGGGGGGCAGAAGAATACCATGAGAGAAAAAGAGATGGTGAGGAGGAGAAATAATAAAGACAAATGGAGGCAAATGCAGTCTCCACTTAAAGCCAACGTCATTTCAGAGATCAATGAAAGTGGATGGATGGAGATGGATGTTCTAATGGAGGTTATTATTTGTAATGACAGAGAACGGGCCAGAAACAGAGCTGACATCCAAACTGCTCTGGAAATACGTTTCCCTGCATGAGAGGTCCACAACATCAATATCTGTTTCGTCCCAAAACTACCAGTGAATAAACAAGATGCCTGCTGATCTCCTGTCATCTAAGCTGGTTTCTCTTCTGTGTTTATGATGCCAGAACAGAAGAATATTCTGTAAGGCTCATTTCTGTCGAGCTTCCCTAATTTATTTTCATCTGTTTAACAGCTGAAGAAAAAAAGTACAGTGGAGGAAATAAACTGCCAGGTCATTTAGGAATTTTATTTGTTTATTTATTTATTAAAGCATATTAAAATATGTGTAGGTATTATGCATTTAATACTTTAAATGCATAAAAGCATAAGCTAAACTGTTTGTTAACAGGGCGAGTCGTCCTTTAAAGCAGATTAAACAGAGCCTAAAAAAGATTCACGAGCGAGGAAAACAAACTTTGTCTTTCTGGCTGCTGCTCACTTTAAGTGAAGGTAAACTGTAAAACCGTGCTAAAAATAAAACTAAATTATAGCAATAAATTTAATAATCAAACCCAAATCCAATGGGTTTCGATGAAGCCTTTGCAAGTTAGTTTTTCTTTTTTCTTTTTTTTTTTTTACCAAACCTGCTGCTGAAACCTTCATTTCTTGTCAGTATTTTACACATACTGTTGTATCTGTTCCTGAATCACCATGTTATCTGAACTCTGAGGAATATGTTTAGTTTCCATGGTGACAACATAAATCCACAGGCTGTCCGACGAAGCAGCGGTAGCATCAGTCTGTAGCTCAGTTTCCATTAACCCCACAATTGTGCAAAACTTTCTCATCACAATAAAAACTGATAATAGAAACACCTACAATTATTAAAAAACCTCCCAAAGGTCACTAAAAAGTTTGTATTCTGTATGATGGGGTCTTTCAGATGTGTCAATTACTGAAGTTTAAAGCCAAAATGTAACTGAAACACTTTTGTCACATTTTACACGTCACTGGATGTGACGCAGGGGGTATTTAAAGCGGCTCTATGATGCTATCTCTAGTTCAGTCTGATTACTCATCAGACATATGAGGAGCGGTGCTTTTTATCACCTAAATGTATTTTTGATTTTTTCATCACTCTCTATGTTCGGTTTCCATGGCAACAGAAACGATTGGTTTTAGAAAGATTTTTCTACTTCGAAGTTTTAGTGACGTCCCGGGAAGAGGGACTCAGTGATTGGTCATCTTCTCTAGGTTGTGCACGTTCATGAGAAGAAAGCCACGCCCACCTTCACTGCTCAGTATAACTACTCCAAGCAGCTGACCAATCAGACGCAGCCAGCAGGCAGGACATGGGGCGGAGCTTTCTCTGTTGGCTTGTTTCTGACTGAGGCTGATCTAAGAGGATCACTACAAAATGAACGAAGGAGTTTGTGAAAAAATGCTTGATTATTTCTTACTCTTCTGGACTTGCATATTAAATTAAATTAGACTGAAATGTACAAAATAGAGACACTTTAAGGAAAAGATGTGCAGTATGGATGGACGGAGGAGAAGAGAGAAATATGTTTGCAAGTAGTTAAAGAGAAAAGTACAACTGCTATCCTTGCTGGCAAATAACTAGTGAAAATAAAGTTTTAGAAGGAATTAGAGAAATGAGAGAGAAGCGCTTCAGAAAGCAGTGAAAAATCCTCCACAGTAAGTAAAAAATCCTGAAACAACCTGGAATAAGCTGCAAGAATTTGTTTTTGCACCAAACACCTTTTAATGGAAACACCTGCAAATAAATTTACTTAAATTTTACAAAAATCAATATAATTTTGCGAAAAACTGTCGTGAAAAAACTGTAAATCCATATTTTTGTTCTTCTTTCCAACTCAGTTAAACAGATCCTGCGACACTTAAACTCCTATATGGTGACTGTACAGAGGAAGATGGTGGGAGGGGTATACTACAGGGATATTTGATTTTATCTCGATCCATCTTTAAAAAAGCACAAGTTTGTCTAGTTTTTTGTTTTTGTTCTAGCAGACAGCAATCTCTTTATGAATATGTTAAGTTTTTGTTTTTTTTTTGTTTTTTTTTTTTACATCAAATGGAGCACTAGCAAAAGCTGACAATAAACTCCCATCTGGCTCCAGAGCTTTTAGAGATTCCTACTGGAATCTCTAAAACATATAAAAATGTTAGCTGACATATTAATATTTTCGTTATGGTCAATAAATTATATTTACGGATAGTTTTTTCAGAAGGTGGAGATTATCAAATTTTGTACAAAATCAAAGTTAGCATTAGCATCATTAGCTTCCCGCCATAGTTTGAACATCTGCATGGTGGTTTTTCAGATGCTTCATCAAACTGGGGGTGTTGGAACAATTTGACGTCTCATCCTCATCCTCATCCTTTATTCTCCAGTATTCCATACTGCTTTTCTAGTGTCATATTTTGGCACTGTAGGGTAAAAAAAAAACTGCACCACTGGCATTGCTTCTTCAGTTAAATACCCCACAATGCTGTGCTGCATTACTATCATGTCCCATGCCCAAACAGACAGTACATGACCCCCTCCACCTCCTGACACACACACACACACACACACACACAAACAGCCGAAAAGACACATCAATTGTTAATATTGACCCAGTTTTACTTATCAGACCAATACTGATATGTTAAAAAAAAAGACTAACATAAACCGATATTAATATTAACATTGGCATATAGTCCATTCCTAGTCTCCAGCATCTGTTGCCATAGTAATACACCTCAGTAAATGTCAAATAGTTCTGTGATGCCGAACCTGGACCTGCTTTGTAGTGAAAGTTCTCAGCATCCAACATGTATTAAAAACCGTCCATCTTTAGTTGTGATGTGTTTGGAGCTTTTTTTTATTTTTTTTTAGTCACTCTTTTTTTAGGTAAAGTAAACAAAAATCTCTCCAAACCTTCATTTGTCTTTGAAGTCATCATAACTTTGTTAAAAGTGGGTGTTTTTCCTGTATGCTTATACACACAAACACACACACACACACACACACACACACACACACACACACACACACACACACACAGAGAGAAAGAGCGTTCTGGCTGTCAAATGTCAGCGGTTAGGCAGAGCGCTGCAGTGTGTGGAGGCTTCACAGAGAGAGATGATTGCTTGTGTTATCAGTGTTGAAACAGACAAATCAATCCCGCCCCGACAACCAGACAATTAGCCGCTTTATTAGCCTGCTTGTAGGCCAGCTCATCTGGAGGGGGAGTCAAGTACCCGCAAATAAATGTTCCAGCAGAGAGGAGCAACGGAGGCGAGCAGGCACACAAGTGTGTGTTTAGTATGGAGAGCAGGGACGGGGTGAAGATTGATTGGGCTGATTAAATCTGTGATTTGCAGAGAGGATCAGAGCTCTCAGCGTATCTCACTTGTTGACCGTAATGAGTGCTGCCCTCCTTCACAAACCAAAGGACTCATTTCAACGGACTGGAAATTTGTAAGTAAGGAAAACTGAGACACATCTTTTCATTTCATCTTCTGTTGGATATTTTAATATTGCACCTGCTGCGTATGAGCACTCTGGCTGCATTATCACCAAACTGGAGACGTCCCAACATCCAGGTATCGGTTTCCAAGAGAAGTCCTGCGTTGGACACAATTATGACCCCGAACTGAAGTTACTGGAAGACCACATCCATGTCTAGTGGGTTTATTGTGGGAGGACGTGTAGTTGTGTTGGACAACTACACGTTCATGCTCTCAAGAAGCTTGTTTTTGGTTTGCAATTGCTATCAATCTATGACAAAAATCATCTCCATTTAAAGCTGGGGTAGGTAGTAGTCTGTACATTTTGTTATCATGAACAATAAGAAATATATTTAGACCCCTCAGTTTACTTTAAATCTGTAAAAACTAGTAAACTTCATAAGCTTCTTCTCCTGGCTCCCCTCCTCCCCTTCCAGCAGCACATACCTGATAGCCACACCCTGCATATAAACAGCGTGTTCAGATGAAAAGTAGTGAAGAAGAAAGTCTGAAGGCAAACATAGCTGAAAAAATGCATGAAGGATTTCCCGACCCGACTCGGTTTATTTGCCTCCTCCTGCTAAACAGCCGAGAAAGAGATCCTCCTGGATACAAATGGTGATCTGGATCACCAACAAAACTAAATCAGTTCTTCCTTTTCACATTTCCAACAACTCCTGAAAATTGAATTAAAATTTGCCCATAACTTTTTGACTTATCTTAAACACAAACAGATGAACGCCGGTAAAAACATAACCTCGTTGGCGGAGGTAAGAAAAAAGCCTTGGATCATGCAAGGAACAAAACCAGAGGGGGAGGAGCCAAGACATGGTGCTACTTGCAAATCTTGCCAGCTTCCCAACATTACCTACCACAGTTTTAAGATGTTTAATCTTTATCATCCATTTTCTGTGTCTGCTTTCCAATGCAGGGTCGCTGGAGCCTATCTCAGCAATTATCAGGCGAGAGGCAGACGACACCCTGCACAGGTTGCCAGATCATGGCAGGGCCAATACAGAGACACGCACAATCACTCACAGTCCTTCCTTAAGGCAATTTAGAGTGACTAATTAGCCCAATATACATATCTTTAGAAGCTTGAGCTACCAGGGAGAACCACACACATGCAAGCACAACAGACAATCTCCACAGAGAAAGTCCAGGCTTAAAATCCTCTCCCAGCTCAGGCTTGAACCAGTGACCTTCAAGCTGTAAGGCGGTAATGCTAACCGCCATACAAAGGTGCAGCCCTGATCATTATATACACCCATTTATTTTACATATATATATATATATATATATATATATATATATATATATATATATATATATATATATATATATATATATATATATATATATATATATATATATATATGCATTAACATGTTGTATGTTTGTTTTTTTTATTGAATGCTCATTAATGTAGGCATAAAAAACAAATAACCTGAATAAACAGTTACTAAATTCATGGTTCATATTTATCCTAAATGATTCTTTACCCATCGCACAAACTTGGAAGTGATGATAAATTTCTGTCTGAGGAGTAAAAATATTTTTTAAAAAAACACATTCCTCATGATCATAAATCCTCCTCTTTAACCATTTAATATCTTTAAAGTTTAAGTTTAAGATACTCTTTCATGAATGTTGAACAATTTCTGGATGTTTCCTGGTGGGGAATAATACCTGGCTCTAAATGTTAAATGTCCTGTTTGATCCACCAGATGTGGAAATTTTAATAATTTTGCCTGTAAAGAAACATCATGGATTTAATGTTTTCCTCTTTTTTAAAGAGTTAAATGTAATGAACCTTTCTTGTTGTTGTTAACTCAAACCTCTGTACAGCATGTTAAACATGTTGAAATGCTTCTCAACAGTTAGCATGTAGATTAGTTAGCATGTATATAACATGTCATTTCCAGGTTATTAATGTATGTTATGTTATTAAGGTATATGTAAGATTTTCAATATTTTCAAAATAAATTAACTAAAAAAATAACTACAATCATAATTAGATAGTTTTTTAAACATGGAGGTTCCAGTCTGTCCATATTTGATGTGTTATTAAATTACAAGTTTAATTAATGACAAAGACCCTTCTTAAATGTTTGCCTGCCAGTAAAAAAAAAAAGTGCTTTCTGTCATTTGTCATTAATTAAACTTGTAATTTAATAACGCATCAAATATGGACAGACTGGAACCTACATGTTTAAAAAACAATCTAATTATGTGTTGAGCTGAGCTGCAGGCCACGCCCTCTCTGCCTGAGTGCATCAGGTCTGGGTGTGTCTCCCAGCCTGGGGGCAGCAGTTGAGTGCACCAGGTGGAAGCGATCGGGAAATTAGTTGGGGTTTGGAGGCACTCACTCACAGACAGTGAGGAGCAAACAGTGTGTGAAAGAATGGTTGAAAACTCTGGACTTGGAAAAAGAAGACTGCAGGTTTAAAGCTTGACTCAAAGAAGGAAGAAGGAGCCGGTTTTTCACCTGGTTTGGCCTCGATGACTTTCAAAATAAAAGAAAGAAAAGAAAGAAAGCTGGTCTTGGTCATTGAGTGGATTCCAGTTATATTCTTCTGAAGCAAGCTGCCTTTCAAGTGGGGAAGCTGCAGGGTAAACCTCGCAAGAGTGAGGGGCACTTGACAGTGAAAAACCGCCAGTGAAGACTGGAACAGAGAATCCTGAATGGCAACCAGCCAGGCTTGGAAGTCCAGAGGCCTGGTGACACACTGAGCATCACCTTACCCAATCCCGCTGGACAAGAGGATGGCTGACTCAAAGTCATTGGAGCAGCTTAAAGCCAATAGGACGTCTGCAAAGCGGCAATTCTCCCGGCTGGCCAACAACATTGCCCGGATGCATGCCATAATGCCAGAAGAGGAACTCAGAGACTGCTTCAAAAAGCTCATAATTGAGGCCAACAAAGTCATGGAAGCCAATGATGATGTGGAGGCCCAGTACCTTGCAGAGGCGGAGCTGGATGCGGATCCTGAAGAAGTTACTGGGTTGAGCGAGCAGCAAAAGGCCGATATTGGGAAAACTGCAAATGAGTGTGAGATGAAACTGAAAGAGCTGAAAGACCTCATCCAGAAGACACTCTGGGCCAGCTTCGGAGAAGAGGAACTGACAATGGCGGTAAAGGCTGCAGAGGAGAAAGTAGAGAGGGTGATGTCCTTTGAACCTGGTGGAAATAAAGAGGCCTTTGACTTCATGTTCAACTACATGGAAAGATTGGTTAAGAGGGCAAAAGAGCTGCACACACAGTGGAAGTGTTGGGCCCCGCCTGCTGAGCAGAAAGACTTGCAGCTACGCGTGCGAGGGCTTGAGCAGATCATTCCCAAGTTAATGTCCAGAAAAGCAGAGTTCATTGAAGCAAAAGCTAAAGAAGACACTGAAAGAGCTGTGAGTGCAGCTTCCATCAGCTACCCAGCATCAGCCATTAGACTGAAGCCAACCTCCCTCCCCAAGTTTACTGGCATAAGGCGAGACTTTCATCGCTGGAAAAGAGACTGGGAGGCCCTTCAGAGGCAAGGAGAACCCACTGGATCAAAAGAAGTCAAAAAGTTCCAGCTTCTAGACAGTTTGGATGAGAAAATAATGAGGGATTTTCGATTAATGACCTACAATACATCAGACGACATCTTTCGTGTCCTGGAGAATAGGTTTGGAAACCAAACTGCAATTGCCATTGAGATTGTTGAGGAGCTCCAGAGACTTCCAGCTGTCAAAAGTCACCAGCCCAAGAAAATTGTTGAGCTCATCCAAGCTGTTGAGAAAGCCCTTGAAGACCTGAGTGACCTTGGTGACACTGGCGCTTTAAAGAACCCTCTGGTGACAAAGTCAATTGAAAGCAAGCTTCCTGATGCGTTGAAGAAAGAGTGGCTTCTCTATTCAGCTGGGAAGATCAGTGCTGAACCAGAGAAGCGCTTTGACAGTCTTCTGGCCTTCCTCAAGAGTCAAGAGAGCATCTATGAACAGCTGGACCAATTGAGGGATGAAGAGCTGCCAAGGAAAGAAATCCGACCTGAGCAAAGGCAAGCCAGAACCAGAGCCTTAAACCAGTCGAGTAGCTATCTCTCAGGGTGTGTCGTCTGTGGGGACATCAAGCATAAGAAAAAGCTGTACTTCTGCAAAAAGTTCCGTGTGCTCAAGCTCACAGAGAAGAAGGATGCAGTACGGAAACTGGGAGCCTGCTGGAAATGTCTGGAGGTCCACGGTGATGATAATCACTGCAAAACTTCATTCCTCTGCAAAGATCCTGAGTGTGAGGACAAGAGAGCCACAGACCACCATTACTATCTGTGTCCCAATGCTGAAGCATCCAGAGGCAGCACGACCCAGAGAAGGAGCAAAGGCAGCTTAGTGGGAGGTGGCAACAAGAGGAATTACACCGAGGCCCAGGAAGAATTCTTCAGAAAACTCTCACCTGAATTAGCCCAACAATGCCGGGACGCATTCTCCAACACAGCAGCGAGCACCTCCCACGTTGCAAAGAGTCACTCAAGTCTTCTGGCAGAGAGCGGCCTAGCGGAGTGGCCTGTCATCATGATGCTTTTGGAGGTAACAGCTAATGCTGGACAAAAGATTGGGACCCTGATCGACCTAGCTTCTGACACCAATTATATCACTCATGAGGCAGCAGGTCAGCTCAATCTCAGAAGTGAAGACATCACGCTTGTGGTCCATGGTGTAGGAGGCATGAAAGTCTTCATCAAAACAAAGCGGTACCTCCTGAAAATCCGTGTCAGCACCTCAAGAGGCACTTTCAGGTCCCACCAGCTGGTTTGCTATGGCCTAGACAACATCGCAGACATCCACAGACATGTGTCGCCCAAAAAACTGCAAGAGTTCTTCCCAGGCGTCCCACTCAGTGACCTAGTAAGGCCAAGAGAGATCCACCTCCTTGTAAGTCACAAGGAGGGTCAGCTGGCTCCACAGAAGATCCGCACAGTGGGGGATCTTGTGCTGTGGGATGGACCAATGGGAAAGACAGTTGCTGGCACCCATCCTGAGTTGTTTGAGGAGGTCACTGTATCAGCCCACACATCGAGAACACACTTTGCAAGGTCTATGAGAACTGCTGCTGTGAAGTATGAAGAACACACCTGTGTAGTCCCCATTCATCCTCCACAAAGCCAACAAGCCCCAGTTGCCATCCAACCTCAGCAATCCAGTTGTGCAGCTACTGCATCCGACTTCCTCAAGTGGTGGAAATGGGACAGTATTGGTGCTGGCTGTGTCCCGAGATGTGGGGGCTGTCGTTGCGGAAACTGTCAGCCAGGCGGCAAAGAGATGACCCTCGCTGAAGAAAGGGAGCTGGAGGTGGTAAAGAGTGGCCTTACATACGTAGGTGCTGATGACCATAGTGAGAAGGCTCACTGGCACGCCAAGTACCCCTGGGTAGAAGATCCAGCCACATTACCAAGCAACAGGAGTGCAGTTGAGGCCACATTCCTGAGGACGGAGAGGCAGCTGGCCAGGGAGCCCGAGTGGAAGGCCGCCTATGCTGCTCAAGTTCACGAGATGGTCGAGCGCAGGGCCGCAATGAAGTTGTCTCAAGACGTCCTCCATGCATGGACTGGTCCAGTGTGGTACATCAGCCACCTCATCGCGCCCAACCCACACTCTGTCACAACTCCAGTGAGACTGGTCTGGAACAGTAGTCAAAAGTACAGAGGGATGAGTCTCAATGATCTCCTGCTAAAGGGCCCTGACGTCCTCAACTCCATTCGTGCTGTGCTTCTCAAATTCCGAAGAGGAGGTTTTGCTGCATTAGGAGACATAAAAAAAATGTACAATTCAGTGTGGCTCGAAGACCAAGAGGTGCATTTGCATAGGTTCCTGTGGCGTGACTCTGAAGAGGAGGAGCTGGGTGAATATGCAGTCACAAGAGTTAACATTGGAGACAAGCCAGCAGGCTGTATCGCTCAACTCGCCATGAGAGAGACGGCTAATCTTCCCCACTTCAGCCATCTCACGGAAGAGCGTCGAGTGCTACAGGAAGACAGTTACGTCGATGACCTCTTGACCTCTCATGACAACTTGGACCAGCTTAAAGTCATCACAGAGAATGTGGAGCAGATCCTGAAAGCAGGAGGGTTCGAGTTGAAGCCATGGGTCTTCTCTGGTCAAAGTAGGAGGGAGTCTGTCGGAAAAGAGGAACAGGTGGCTACTCCGAAGACTGTGATCCTGCCGAATCAGCTCAAAGAGGAGGACAACAAAGCTCTTGGCCTCGGCTACACCCTGGAGGATGACAAGCTTCATGTCATGGTTGGGATAAACTTCTCAAAGAGGAAGAGGAAAACGAGACTCGGCCAGGACCTTCAACTGGAGCAGGTGAGAGCTCAGACACCAAACCCGCTGACACGACGAGAGTTACTCAGCCAAGTTTCTGGACTGTATGACTCAATTGGTCTGACAGCGCCTGTAAAGCAGAAAGGGGCCATTTTGGTTCGGAGAGCATTCCAGGAGGCCAAACCCAAGTGTAGCACCATCAAAGACACGTGGGACCTTGCACTATCAGGAAAGCTCAGAGAAGATGCCATCAGCCTTTTTGAAGAATACGCTCAGCTGAGTAAGGTCAAGTTTCATAGAGCCCTGACACCAGGAGGCACACCGGCTGAACCTGATGCAATTACCTTCTCAGATGGCAGCGAGCACGCTTATGGTGCCGTCCTGTATTTGCGATGGGCCTGTGACCAAGGTCCTGTGGTGAGGCTGGTGGAGTCTAAAGCTAAACTGACTCCCCTAGACCACAAGGGGGAAGCAGTCAAGGCAGAGCTGTGTGGAGCAGTATTCGCCGCCCGCTTGAAGAAGTACTTTGAGCAACATGGCCGAATTCAAGTCAAGCAGTGGTATCATTTTGTCGACAGCCAAACAGTCCTTGGTGCAATTCAGCGTGAGAGCTATGGCTTCCAGACCTTTTTCGCCAACAGAGTTGGAGAAATCCAAAGCAGCACACATCTTCAAGATTGGTGGTGGATCCCTGGACCACTGAACATCGCTGACATCATCACTCGTGGGGCTGGCCCAAAAGATTTGGATGAAAATTCACCATGGCAACAAGGACCAAAGTTCCTGAGTCTACCAGCTGGTGAGTGGCCAATCAAGTCTGCAAAGGATGTATCAGCAATCGCCAGAGAGAGTGTTGGAAAGATGCAGAAGAAATCATTTGCTGCCGCACTCACAAGAGCTCAGGTGAAGAAAGAGCCACCAGATCTGGAGCTTCGGAGGCCACCTGCTGGCGCTGCTGTCCAAAACCTAGTGGATGAAGGACGGTTCAGCAACCTGACTCACCTGGTTAAGACGATCGCCCAGGTTTGGAGGGCAGCAAAATGCTTTGCAGGTCAAAATAGGATCCTAGGAACTCCAAAGTGGGAGGCAGTTTCGTCAGCTGGGGTCATCACTGTAACAGAGCGCCAAGATGCTTTAAGAGACCTTTTTCTTGCTGCACAAGAGGGTGTGACCTTTCCAACTACCACAATAGACCGGCTGGTAGTCTGCAAAGAGGAAGAAACCGGACTACTAGTTTGTAGTGGGAGAGTCCAAGCTTTTAATGAAGACAGAGTTGGTGTTCCCCTCTTACCTTACAGCGCCTGGGTCTCAACATTGTTGGTTCGGGAAGCTCACAACAAAGGTCATGAGGGAGTGGCTGCAACTCTACTGAAGGTGAGAAAGAGAGCATGGGTCATCAAGGGACGAAGAATTGCTCAAAAAGTCATTGAAAACTGTGTGATCTGCAAGAAAGCCAGAGCTAGAAGATGTCAGCAAGTGATGGGTGATCTGCCTCAAGAGAGAACTAGGCCAGCAGCCCCATTTGAGTTCACAGCAGTTGACCTGTTTGGACCATACCAGGTCAAAGATGATGTGAGGAAGAGAGTCACGATGAAGGTTTGGGGAGTTGTATTCTGCTGCATGGCCAGTAGGGCAATCCACACAGAGCTGGCCAACACCATGTCGACTGAAAGCTTTCTGATGGCTTATCAGAGGTTCACAGCAATTCGAGGGCATCCTAAGAAGATTTGGTCTGATCCAGGGACCAATTTTGTCGGTGCCAAACCGGTTCTGGAGGAGTTGTATCGGTTTCTGGATGGCCTGAACAGGTCTGCTGTGGAGGAGACTTCAGCTCAAAATGGAACCGACTGGCAGTGGAAAATCCAGCCAGCTGATTCACCTCATCGGAATGGCTCTGCTGAAGCAGCTGTCCGAATTGTGAAGAAGGCGTTCCAGAGTCTGGGGAGAGAATCAGGGCTCAGCTACAGCGAACTTCAGACGACACTTCAGCTCGCCGCTAATCTTTCTAATGAGTGCCCCATTAATGCCAGGGTGCAGAGCCATGAAGACACCGTGCAGTACATCACACCCAATACACTCCTGCTGGGACGGGCATCATCAAGTGGTGACTGGAAAACATTTGACTTCACGAGCTATCCCTATAAGAGACTCCAGGAAATGCAGCACCAGGTCAACAAATTCTGGAGGTTCTGGAGCCAACTTGCTGGTCCTAATCTCTATGTGAGGAGTAAATGGCACACCACACAGAGGAATGTTCAAGTTGGAGATGTTGTTTGGCTGTGCGACCAGAATGCATTGAGGGGCCACTTTAAGCTTGGGAGAGTCATCAGTGTCAACCCAGACTCCAGAGGTATTGTACGAGATGTGAATGTCAGAGTTGTGGCAAGCTCCTGTATCCCTGAGGTGAGACCTCCAACATCAGCATCCAAGCATCCTGCCTCCAAGCAGCCTGCACCCAAGCATCCTGTCTCCAGCATCCGGAGGGACCTTAAGTCCACAATCCTTCACCGAGACGTCCGAAGGTTGGTGGTCCTGCTGCCAGTGGAGGAGCAGGCAGGACGCCCAGGAGGGAATCTCTGACCACAAGTTCACTGTGTGCGATCTTTCCAGCGGTTCCCGTGGGAAGATCGAGTGGGAGGTGTTGAGCTGAGCTGCAGGCCACGCCCTCTCTGCCTGAGTGCATCAGGTCTGGGTGTGAAAACTCTGGACTTGGAAAAAGAAGACTGCAGGTTTAAAGCTTGACTCAAAGAAGGAAGAAGGAGCCGGTTTTTCACCTGGTTTGGCCTCGATGACTTTCAAAATAAAAGAAAGAAAGCTGGTCTTGGTCACTGAGTGGATTCCAGTTATATTCTTCTGAAGCAAGCTGCCTTTCAAGTGGGGAAGCTGCAGGGTAAACCTCGCAAGAGTGAGGGGCACTTGACATTATGATTGTAGTTATTTTTTTAGTTAATTTATTTTGAAAATGTTGAAAATCTTACATATTCCACCTTTAAAGATTAAATAAAAAAATGATTAATAACCTGGAAATGACATGTTATATATCTACATGCTAACTGTTGAGAAGCATTTCAACATATTTAACATGCTGTACAGAGGTACAGAGAGATAAAGAGAAAAAGAAAGAAGCTCAGTGTATCAGGAAATGTCCCTCAGCAGTCTAAACCTATAGCAGCATAACTAAGGGATGCTAACCACCCCTAGCTATAGGACTTATCAAAAAGATAAGTCTTCAGCCTAGTCTTAAAGGTGGGGAGGGTGTCTGCTTCCCTAACACTAACTGGGAGCTTATTCCGTAAGAGAGGGGCCTGATAACCAAAGGCTCTGCCTCCTGCTCGGCTCTTTGAGACTCTAGGAACCACAAGTAAACCTGCAGTCTGCGAACGAAGTACTCTGCTTGGTATATAAGGAACAATGAGGTCTTTGATATATAGTGGTGCCTGGTTGTGGAGGGCTTTATATGTAAGGAGAAGGATTTTAAATTCTATTCTAGATTCAACAGGCAGCCAATGAAGAGAGGCTAAAACTGGAGAAATATGATCTCTCCTGCTGGTTCTGGTCAGGACTCTGGCTGCAGAATTCTGGATCAGCTGAAGGCTTTTCAGGGCATATTTAGGACAGCCCAGTAATAGAGAGTTACAGTAATCTAGTCTCGAAGTAACAAAAGCGTGAACCAGTTTTTCTGCATCACTCTGAGACAGAATGTCCCTAATTTTGGCTATATTACGTAAATGAAAGAAGGCTGTTTTAGTAACCTGCTTAATATGTTGGCCAAAGGACAGGTCAGGGTCAAATATTACTCCAAGGTTTCTCACTGTAGCACTGGAAGCTAAAGTAATGCCATCCAGGTTCATTACAAAACTGGAAAATTTTGCTCTGAGTTTTTCAGATCCAATGAGAATTACTTCAGTCTTATCTGAGTTTAAGAGGAGAAAATTTCTAGATATCCAAGTCTTTATGTCTATGAGACAATTTTGTAGCCTATTGGGCTGATTTGTTTCATCTGGTTTAAAGGACAAGTGTATTTGAGTATCATCTGCATAACAATGAAAGTTTATTCCATGCTGTCTAATAATTTTGCCTAAAGGGAGCATATCTAGCGTGAAGAGTATTGGTCCAAGTACAGAACCTTGAGGAACTCCATGACTTACTGTAGTTTGGGAGGAGGACTTGTCATTTACATGAACGAACTGAAGTCTATCAGATACATATGATTTAATCCAGCTTGACGCTGTACCTGTAATTCCAATCACCTGTTCTAGTCTTTGTAACAGAATGTTATGATCGACTGTATCAAATGCAGCACTAAGATCAAGCAAGATAAGTACGGACACAAGTCCTTTGTCTGAGGCCATAAGAAGGTCATTAGTAACTTTCACCAATGCCGTCTCAGTGCTATGATGAGCTCTAAATCCTGACTGAAACTCTTCGAATAAATTATTTCTGCTCAGGTGGGCATGTAGCTGAGCTGAAACTATTTTCTCCAGAATTTTGGACATGAACGGGAGATTAGATATAGGTCTATAATTTGCTATCACCTCTGGATCCAGAGATTGCTTTTTAAGTAAAGGCTTGATTACAGCAGTTTTAAATGATTGTGGTACATATCCTGTCACTAAAGACATATTGATAAGATTTAGTAGTGATGTATTAATTAAAGGGAAAATGTCCTGTGGTGGAAAATACTCTGGTCTTGAGAAGTTGTAATACATCTAAGAGTCAACTGTCTTCTTACAATGAACATTTTATTATAAACTAATACAAGCACACGCTGGAGCTTGGAGAGAGAACTCTCTCTGCAGATGCTGAAGTAACACCCGATTATAAACCATGCTTAACTCCTCCTAGTTGCTGGGCACACCACAGAAAACAATCATTCTCTTCCTGACCTTTAACCTTAAGCAACTGGTCAACCAAGCAGTTGACAAAAACAGATGCCCTGCAGGAAACTCTTCCTGTCTCAGACTTTGTCTGCACATTCCAGACAAGGATCATATAACTTAAAGAAAGCTTTGTGCATAGACACAAAACACAGCAGGATCACAGCAAATCAATGCATATATGTCTAATACTTAATACAAACCAAACTCATAACAATTTTCCCCAACACTCTCCCTCCTCTTGGTCCTACAGGACCAACAATAAGAAGAGAAATTGTTATCAGAACGCAAAAATACATACAGAAGACAACATTCTCAAAACATCAGGAGCCTCATGCCTATCAGGTTTTAAAAGAATCTTTCAGAAATTACAATAGTGAGGAGCCATTTACTTCAGCTTCAAAATCTCAGTCTAAGGATAAATGTAAGAAAAGTGGAAACAAATCATTCCTCTTAGGGGGTGACAGAGGTGTAGTGAAGACACTGTCGGCGTTCTGGTGGGACTTGGCATGTCACAGTCGCAGTGGAGCGCTTCTTTCACCTCTCACTGATCTTGCTTGAGAGCGAAGGCTGGTCTTCAGGCGTGAGAGTATACTATCTCACTTACCCACGCAACCACAGGGATTATTCTGCCCTTTGTTGGGTGGTGCGTTATTCTTCTGTAATTTCAGACTGAAGCGCTTCAGGAGGTTCAAGCAAGCTGTAGTGCCAAGCAGCTCACTCTGCGACCTTTACCGCTGTCTGGGTCGTCAGGAAAACCTGAAATGGCCTAAACCATCGATGTTGGTTCCAGCGCTGATGTTTAAAGCTTCTTATTAGGACAAAATCTCCAGGCTGAAGTGAATAGAGCTGCGTAGATGCTGATTCATGAAGGCTAGCTTTCACCTGTGTGCAAATGCCTGAAAAGGGTTCTTATGAGGTTAGGACAGTATGTTAAAACATTACTTTCACACAGAGCTGTGTCTGAACAGGCAGTCTTGGAAGGAACCATGCCCACTTGGGTGAGGGTCCTGCAAAAAGAATCACAAAAAGGCCCATGTTTCCATGTTACGCATGCGCATGTACATCAGAACCAGAGAAAGTACTTTTGGTCCAAGGAAGACCTGAAAAGAGAGCCAGAAGGAAATTTCCCCGTCTGCAACCTGTGGGAGGACAACATTCAGGAAAATGGCATCCAGAAAGTCATTCATAAGAGAGCGCCAAAACATGGACTTGTTTTCAGCTAAAGAGTAAGCTCAAGTAATGAGAACTGAGACGGGAGAGCTGCAGCCTCCACCGTGTCACAGTCAGAGCAAACAGCATCAAAAGGAAAATCAAGTCAGGGTCAACTAGAGGTCGGTCAGGGGCCAGGCCTGGGGGGTGCAGAGGATAGTCAGTTTCAGCTAAACAGTCAAAGAGTAAATCATGAACAATACAAAGCAACAGTTAGGGCCACTCATTTATCTGGTAGGTAATCATTCAAAGTGACCAAATTCATTTAATTACTTATTGCAAAGTTCCTATCAGGTAGTCTCATCTTAACCAACAACCAGAAAAATCCTCGAGTACTGCATAGCAGAACATGTGTCAAACTGGACTCCCAGCAGTCTGACCAACACTTATCCATGCTGGAATTTCCTTTCTGATTTACTGCTCGTGTTGTTTATGTCATGTCTGGTAAATGACAGAAGCAGAACCACACTGAAGAATCTCTGCATATATTAAATAAAGCTCATTCAGAACTGTTGATTTAATCAGTAATGTAGTCTAGTTTAGTCTCATGGTTTACTCTGGTTTGTCTCTCTCAGACTCCAACAGACCCATTCAGGAGCAACACACACAAAACTGAGATCATGATAAGACTGGCTTTCTATTCCAAATATATTGTAAACATAAGCATAAGCATAAAGCAACAAGATGTAAACCCATCTTTAACAGCTGGAATTCAGGTACTGAACAGCCAGAGACCTTCAGGTCATAATAAAGCTGTTTGTTTTCTATCTACATTTGAACTAAAGCAGCATTTAGAAACAAACTTCTAATACTGATGGTAAAGCTGTTTTCATCTACAACAACACGACGCACACATGTACGTGCACACACTCACAGCAGCACTTCTTCCTTAATGATTTTAATGCAAATGTGTGTCACAGAAAAGGCCAAGGCTAACGGTTTAGCATAGTTAGCTTAACTTTGGAAGTATCAATACTGTTACAAATAATCTGCCTCATATTCATGTTAATTTTGAGGAGAAACAGTGAGTAAATGTTTGGTTGTAGGGCCTCATTTCTTGGCCTGGTCTTGTGGATAATCATTCAGCTCGTATCACTCGATCTGCTCAGGAGTCAGATGCGCCACAGCCACCATGCTCTCCTCCAATCAGCATACAATCAGAAATTCATGCCAGGAAGTGCCCGACACATGTTCATCAAAACTTCCTGGTAGATAAATCAGATTCATATGTGTAAATAACAAAGAGTGACATGTAAAGGATCAGAGAGTGGGCAAAAGTTCAAGGAAGGAGATCCAGGTTTTCCACAGAGAACTGAGTGAACACAACAGTCTTTCTGACAGAATCAGGGTGCAGCTTATTCCAGAAAACATCATCTGACTCTGTAGTCGGGGTGGGATCTTGCTGCCTGTCGGCCACATCCGTTAGTCTTTTACTTCCAGAAAATCCCACAACTGAAACACAGTCTGAGGACAAGGAGGATCCATCACCTCCAGAGGTCAAAGGTTAAAATCCAGCTCAAATGTCCACCATAGGAGCCATATCCACACTGTTCACAGTCACAACCAACAGGGCTCTGCCAGACCCTCTGGTTCTGGGATCCCCAGGCCATCAGCAGCGGCCGGGTCCATGCAGCCACATCTGCATATCAGGTTCTGCTCCAGGACTTAGAGCTGTCACAGAAGGGAGGTGAAATGATGCTGTAGGTTGTAGGGACCGTTTCTGCTCCAGTTTCCTGACTGACCACATGTGTGACACCCAGAACTCTGCAGTGACCCGGATCAAGAACTCACTCTCCCCCAGCCCCTCCTCTGAATCCCCTCAGGCAGGATAGACAATTTTAGGACCAAGCTGCATGCTGACAAGGGTTTAGAAGGGAACGCTGCAATGTGTCCAACACCATACAGCAGACGAGCTTTTGAGACTGAACCATTTGGTCATGTGGTGTATTTTCTTCTCCAGTAAGGGGAAAATAAAGATCATAGCCTCATAATTATAATGGTTTTCTTCTGAATCCTGTGGCGAACATATTATGTGAACCATGTTCTGTGCTGTGAACATCATGTAACTTGAATATTACATTGTAATTGTGTGTGTGAGACTATATTATCAGTGGATTCATAACTCAGTTCTCTCCTGGGAAAGCTGAACATGATCTTGCTAAGAAGATACACTTGTTCTGAGAACTTCTCTTCTCGCCGTTAGCTCACATTTAACTAAAGTGAACTTATTGCAAGGGAAATTTACTCTAGCAAAGTTACGTTGGTTCACCATTCCTGTTTTAAGGTCAAGGTTTTCTTTTTTTTCCTAACATGCTTATTTTCAGCATCCTTCAGCTGCATTATTCATTTCCAGTTTATCTAAATTTATTTAGACATGCTAGGCATAAATTGATAATTGCAGTAGTAAAGGAATAAAAATCACCTTATGAATGTCTGAAAGGGAACAGACAGAAACCTAAGCTTATTGCCTACACAATGTACAGTAATTTAACATAGTAAGTTCCTAATACTATAAATCAAATCTCTCACATTTCTGATTTTTCGTTCTTAATATGTTGTTGCTCTTTAAAATGTTCTCAGGTGATAATAAAGAATTGCTTTTCCTTAGGAAAAGGGTTCCACATTCATACAGGGAGTGGCTTTTATGCTCTTATAAAAGCTTTAGGAAGAAAAGCACAAGCAGCCATTTTACACAGGATTTATATGTTTGTTTCTGCCTAACATGCTATGACATCATCTCCTTCAGTGAGCAGAAGGCCTTTAATGAACACACTCTTTTCCTCACTTCCCTCTCTCATACATTTTTTGTTGTTTGGTTTTTTTTTTCTTACTGCAGTAAATTAGATTTTACACAAACAATTCACTTCAACAGTTGGATGAATGCATGTGAATGGGTCGTGCCCCCACGTTTGTCTACCCCCACACAAGCTTCTAGGCTCTCCTGCGAGAGTCCGGTGTGGCTTCACAAGACGTGGTTTTAATTCTCCACACAATCAATCCAATCAAGTTTAACACAGGAAATTTTACACAACCACCCCAGTTTCCCCTCACATGAAGACAGAGATTTCAACTCTTTAATGGTGCTGTACATCAACCTCCTACTGCAAAGGAACTAGTTCTGTTTGCAGGGGATGTACACAGAGGGTCAATCCCACACCTTTGTAGAATTATCAGGCAAAATTCTCAATGTCTCCGGAAACCAGCCCACACAGTTTCTTCTCTGTTCCTCCTCACTCAAGATGGCTTTCCTCTCAATTTTCTAACTCAAGGTTGGCCTGGTCTTGCTTCTCGAGCTCACAGGACTTACTGACTAATTTACTGGTCTCGGTCTTGTAACTCACAAGATTTACTGGTCTGGTCTTGCTACGTCTAGCTCACAGCACTTACGACTTGGTCTTGTTACTCACGATTTTTAACTTAAACTTTAACCTAAACTTAACTTAAACTCACAGGATTTTATTTATGACGTCAACCTGATCTCGTCTTAAGTTATTCTCTTATCCCTTGAGTTGTTCTTTCGATGAGGAGGTGAGGAGGAGAATCCCTGTCACAATGAGAATAATGAAGACAATTGACCACAAAACAGAAAAATGCTGTGATTATTAATTAAGATATTGATTATTAATTTGTGATAAATTTCTAGTAATGTTTGACTCCAGTTTGAGTCTGAAAATTAATGTAAATTTAGAATAACACTTCTCACCATTGTCTTTTCACACTGGTTCAGAAGGAGTCCTGGCGTAGTCGACCACGGGTGGGAGAAAGACGTCCTGTCCTCTGAAATTCTCTAATTGAGGTTCTTAGGATGAATCTGTGGATTCAGGTGGCCAACCCGTCTATCCCCAACCTGGGCGGACTGACGCAGGATCCCGAGACGAGCCCCCAAAAACTGTGGTGGAAAATACTCTGGTCTTGAGAAGTTGTAATACATCTAAGAGTCAACTGTCTTCTTACAATGAACATTTTATTATAAACTAATACAAGCACACGCTGGAGCTTGGAGAGAGAACTCTCTCTGCAGATGCTGAAGTAACACCCGATTATAAACCATGCTTAACTCCTCCTAGTTGCTGGGCACACCACAGAAAACAATCATTCTCTTCCTGACCTTTAACCTTAAGCAACTGGTCAACCAAGCAGTTGACAAAAACAGATGCCCTGCAGGAAACTCTTCCTGTCTCAGACTTTGTCTGCGCATTCCAGACAAGGATCATATAACTTAAAGAAAGCTTTGTGCATAGACACAAAACACAGCAGGATCACAGCAAATCAATGCATATATGTCTAATACTTAATACAAACCAAACTCATAACAATTTTCCCCAACAGTCCTTAAAGAGGATCGTTGGGAGAGGGTCTAAGATACAGGTGGACGGTTTAGATGAAGCTATTATTTTAGTTAATTCAGAGGGTTGGACAGGACAGAAACTATTTAGACACAAGTCAGATCCTGGTTCTAAGGATGCTTCAGAGACCACAACAGGCTCAACATTATAGGTAGAAGGAAGAGTATTGTGAATTTGATCTCTAATAGTGTCAATTTTATTCCTGAAAAAATACATGAAATCATCACAGCTAAGTGAGAAAGGAATACATGGCTTCACAGCGCTCCGGCTCCTAGTAAGCCTAGCTACAGTGCTGAAAAGAAACCGAGGGTTGTTTTTGTTTTCCTCTATCAATGATGAATAATAATCTGTTCTTGCCGTACGTACGGCTTTTTTGTATACGCTTAAACTTTCTTTCCAGGTTAAGCGAGACTCCTCTAATCCTTATGAACGCCATCTGTTTTCCAAATGCCTTGACGCCTGTTTTAGAGCTCGAAGCTGGGAATTAAACCAGGGAGCCTTCATAATCATCCCTAATTTCTTCTTCTTTAGGGGGGCAACATTATCCAAGGTTGTACGTATTGAAGCTGTTATAGTATCAGCATGTTGATCAATCTGAGCAGGAGTAAGGCTTAAAGGGGGACTCTCAGTCATGCTAACACATGGTAGAGGTGAAAAAATTGATTCAATTGATTGTTTAAATTTTGTAATATTATTGGCTGATACCCATCTACTATAGTAGAATTTATTTTTGGTCAGTGAGTAATCAAATAAAATGAATTCAAAGGTTAATAAGAAGTGATCGGACAAGACAGGGTTTTGAGGAAATACTTTGAGCTTATCAGTCTCAATACCATATATTAGAACAAGATCAAGAGTATGACCATGAGAGTGAGTGGCACCATTAACATTTTGTGAAAACCCAATTGAGTTTAGAATAGAGCTAAAGAAAATGTTTAAACTATCATTTTCATCGTCAACATGAATATTAAAATCACCTAGTACAATGACTTTATCAGTAGTCAGCACTAACTCAGACAAGAGATCAGAGAATTCGGTCAGAAACTCGGAGTAAGGTCCAGGTGGGCGATACACTAATGCTAAAAGGAGCGGTTTCTCTGAATTCCATTTTGGATGAGATAAATTTAATGTCAGGAATTCAAAGGATTTATAGTTAGTTTTGTGCTTAGGATTAATTAAAAATTCTGACTTAAAAATAGCTGCAACACCTCCTCCTCTGCCTGTAGTTCTAGGAATGTGAAAGTTTAAATAGTTAGCTGGCGTAGCTTCATTAATACTAACATAATCCTCTTGCTGTAACCAGGTTTCCGTAAGACAGAATAAATCAATGTGGTGATCACCTATCAAGTCATTGACTAATAAAGACTTATTTGGGAGGGATCTGATATTCAGTAGGCCACACTTTATTGTCTTATTTTCAGATTTTATTAGATCCATTGTTTTTATTTTTATGAGGTTTTCACGATTAACCCCAGAAGTGTTTTTGTGTTGTTTAATTCTTACTGCTGGGGAGTTGTATAAGGTCGGAATGGGGTTTTGGGTGGGCGGCGGCAGGTGGGAAGCTGCAGAAAAGTGTGTAGGACTACAATTCTGCCTCCTGGTCCCAACCCCGAGTTGTCAATTTAGCTGACTAATAAAAGAGTCCATATTGCTAGATAAGAGAGCGGCTCCATCCAACGTGGGATGGATGCCATCTCTCCTAATAAGACCAGGCTTTCCCCAAAAAGCGCTCCAATTATCTATAAAACCCACGTTCTTATCGGGACACCACCTAGACAACCAGCGGTTGAAGGATGACATGTGGCTAAACATGTCATCGCTGATTAAATTTGGCAAGGGACCAGAGAAAACTACGGAGTCCGACATGCTCTTGGCAAAGTTACACACCGAAGCAACATTAATTTTAGTGACCTCCGATTGGCGTAACCGGGTGTCGTTACCGCCGACGTGAATTACAATCTTACGGTATTTACGTTTAGCCTTAGCCAGCAGTTTCAAATACGATTCGACGTCGCCCACTCTGGCCCCAGGAATGCATTTGACTATGGTCCCCGGTGTCTCTAGAGCCACGTTTCTGACTATGGAACTACCTATAATCAGGGTTTCTACCTCAGCGGGTGTGTCACCGAGCGGGGAAAATCTGTTAGAAATGTGAACAGGTCGGTGGTGGCCAGTGGGTTTTGGTTTGGGGCTACGCTTCCGCCTGACCGTCGTCCAGCCCGCCTCGGCTCCCGGCTGCGCGGGAACTGCTGAGGGACGGCTTGGGATGGCTGCCCTGGCTGGTAGCTCCGCACTGGCTATTGGGGGCTTGCTGACTAACTGCTTCCCTAACTGAGTGCGGAGCTGGGCTTCTAGCTCACAGAGCCTCGCCTCCAAGGCTGCCAAGCTGCTACACTTAATACACCTACCGTTATCACTAAAGGAGGCGGAGGAGTAGCTAAACATCAGACACACCGAGCAAGAAAAGGCAGGGTGTGGGTGTGGGAAGAGAGCTAGCAGGCATGCTAAAACCGAGTGCTTGAGCTGTTTAAGTCAGTAAACAGAAAGCCAAAGATCCCAAAAATAAATGCAATATATAGAACAGTGGTTTGGGAAGATATTGTGCGCTAAAGTGAGTGGTTGGTTAACAATAGATAGAAGTTAGAAAGAAGTTAAAGGAGCCAACGGCTCGTAGCAATCCGCAGTGACACACGCTAGGGAAACAGGAAATGACACAATACGTTACTGCAACGTCAGCGCGAAATCCAAATTTTTATGAGGTTTTCACAATTAACCCCAGAAGTGTTTTTGTGTTGTTTAATTCTTACTGCTGGGGAGTTGTATAAGGTCAGAATGGGGTTTTGGGTGGGCGGCGGCAGGTGGGAAGCTGCAGAAAAGTGTGTAGGACTACAATTCTGCCTCCTGGTCCCAACCCTGAATTTAGCTGACTAATAAAAGAGTCCATATTGCTAGATAAGAGAGCGGCTCCATCCAACGTGAGATGGATGCCATCTCTCCTCATAAGACCAGGCTTTCCCCAAAAAGCGCTCCAATTATCTATAAAACCCACGTTCTTATCGGGACACCACCTAGACAACCAGCAGTTGAAGGATGACATGCGGCTAAACATGTCATTGCTGATTAAATTTGGCAAGGGACCAGAGAAAACTACGGAGTCCGACATGCTCTTGGCAAAGTTACACATCGAAGCAACATTAATTTTAGTGACCTCCGATTGGCGTAACCGGGTGTCATTACCGCCAACGTAAATTACAATCTTACGGTATTTACGTTTAGCCTTAGCCAGCAGTTTCAAATACGATTCGACTTCGCCCGCTCTGGCCCCAGGAATGCATTTGACTATGGTCCCCGGTGTCTCTAGAGCCACGTTTCTGACTATGGAACTACCTATAATCAGGGTTTCTGCCTCAGCGGGTGTGTCGCCGAGCGGGGAAAATCTGTTTGAAACGTGGTGGCCAGTGGGTTTTGGTTTGGGGCTACGCTTCCGCCTGACCATCGTCCAGCCCGCCTCGGCTCCCGGCTGTGCGGGAAATGCTGAGGGATGGCTAGGGATGGCTGCCCTGGCTGGTAGCTCCGCACTGGCTAATTGGGGCTTGCTAACTAACTGCTTCCCTAACTGAGTGCGGAGCTGGGCTTCTAACTTGCAGAGCCTCGCCTCCAAAGCTGCCCAGCTGCTACACTTAATACACCTACCGTTATCACTAAAGGAGGCGGAGGAGTAGCTAAACATCAGACACACCGAGCAAGAAAAGGCAGGGGACCGGGGTATGGGAAGAGAGCTAGCAGCCATGCTAAAACCGAGTGCTTGAGCTGTTTAAGTCAGTAAACAGAAAGCCAGAGATCCCAAAAATAAATGCAATATATAGAACAGTGGTTTGGGAAGATATTGTGCGCTGAAGTGAGTGGTTGGTTAACAATAGATAGAAGTTAGAAAGAAGTTAAAGGAGCCAACGGCTCGTAGCAATCCGCAGTGATACACGCTAGGGAAACAGGAAATGACACAATACGTTACCGCAACGTCAGCGCGTCAGAGTCCACTTCTGACCAAGCAATGATGATGAATTCCTGATTTTATGATAACAGCATCGTACAACAAAACCACCATCAAAACAAGTTTATGACAAAAACTGTGAAAGATTTCTGATGTTTGTAAAACGATCCTCCTGGGAAACGTGTAAATAACAGATGGACCTGAACCTCCTAAAGATGCTCAGTTCAGGCCTACAAGGGCTTCAGTCCTGCAGGTTTTCAGTGTTTCCTGCTCCAACACACTTGACTCAGATTGAGTCATTCTGTAGAGTTTTATAAGCTGTTGGATCAGTTTAATTAGACCTGACCTCAACTATCTTTTTGTTTAAATAAACACTAGCATCATTAGCACAGCATGACTGCACTGCAGGCTACTGGTGCCGTGGTTATTAAAGTGGAACTATTAGGTGCATTTCAGGCTAATTTATTTTTATTTCTGAGACCAGAAGGGCTTGGATTGATCGAGTTATTGTCACAAATGGCTTTATTTACTTCAGACCGACCCTCTCCGTAGGCTGTCAGATCAGCCTGTGGGCAAAACGAGTGGTTGAGACTCTTCCGCATTAAGCCCCACCTCCTGCCACTGCATACATCGGGAGCGCGCACCGCACCTGCTTTCGCCGTCATTGTAACATCTCATAAACAGAAGGATTATGCTAATATGAACTCAATAAAAAAAACAAAATACAATGTCAACACATAGCATACAGCCCTACATGTTGGAACCTGAATCAGACCCTGAAAACAAAGTGGAAAACAGCAACCCACAGCAAGGAATGCAGCAGGATGTCTCTCTTTGGTAAACTCACCAGCCATCGTTGGAAATAACTTTATCCCACGTTTTCCACCCGCCTGATGTATTTGTACATGCCCTTGTTAACCAGTAGAAGGTAAGCAATGACCGAACCTTAGGATTTCCAAGTAGTAAAAAACGACGCGTTTTTCGTCGCCATGGAAACCGAACGGAGAGAGTGCTGGAACTCAAACTCAGACATGCGTTTAGGTGATAAAAAAACGGTGCCGTTCACATGTCTGATGAGGATTCAACACTGTAACACTGTAGAAAGGTCAGAAAACTTAAAATACCATAATAGCACCCCTTTAAACTTTTAGAGCTGCAACCCCCAAGATAACATATGTTGGTGTTCGCAATACCTATCCCATAGACTGTATATAAAGAGATGGACGGAGCCTTCTAGGTTGCCATCTAGGCAAGGGCGTACATGTCATCTCGCCAGGAAAATACAAATATGGGCAAAGAGGTGGAGCTGAGAGGAGGGCTGTGAGTGTCATGGTGGATGATTGACATCGACCGAACTCCGACCTGCCTGTAGTTAAGAGCTTACTTAGCTAACCCGGAGATAACAGGAGCTAACCAGCTAACGGAGGGAAGCGGGCTAAAGCTAAGTCATGTTGTTAACCGGCTAAAAACCACGGTTGTTCTGCGTTCTTCTTACTTGAAGCCTGTGATTGGTACCTGTCAATAAAAAAGGACACGCCCCTTAATTTGCCGAACTTCGAGATTAAATTACCTTAAAACGGGCGAGTTAGAAAAAAGTTCACTCCCCCCACAGTTGTCATGATGGTAAACCTGACCTATTAAACTGAAAATGGATTTTTGAACCAGGCTGTAAACATGTTTATTCCTGCTGTAAACATGTTTATTTCTGCTGTAAACATGTTTATTTCTGCTGTGAAGTTGGTCTTTTTAACATGGGAGTCTATGAGGATTTGCTCTGTTTTGGAGCCCCTAGTGGATGAGGGGGTAACTGCAATTTTTTGGACTTCTGCATAGGCTTCACTTTAACCACCGGAGGTTGCTTCTTGGTCTGCTTAAGATAATATAAGCTTCACGCATTCACACCAAGACTATTCTGTAAACCTAACTCATATTTTTGCTCATTTAGTCTTTTTCTCTCTCTCCTCCTCAAATAATGTCTTCTAGCATTGTTTTGTATGGTCAAAGCAATTTTCAATATGTTGATATCCAGTTTCTAGCTTGTGATGCAGCAAAACACACCTTCCACTTGACGCCCCGGACTGGAAAAAAACTTGTGAAATGTGAGTTCTGGGCCTGAGGACATTGCAGGGCAATGATTGTGCTGTGAATGTGGCGTTATACCATCGAAACAAGTCAGAAGAACAGAGCTTTAAGGTTGGAAATTTATGTAGTCTGCCTTTTAGCAAAAAAATTCTCATGATGGTCATGTTTATGTCCCTGTCTGATACTGAAATGCACTGTGACACTATCATTCTGCAATGTAAACACAGAAACATAAGCCCATAAGCACATTGCATCAGACTGTACACTGTAGGATATATGGTTTTTTTTACTACATGACCTTTACATGTCTCTTTTTAGTGCTTTGAGTAGACTGGAAAAGCACTTTATAAGTACAAATCCATTGCCATTTGTGATTAAGGACCCTTGAGTTGCTCATAGCGCCTCTGTATTACACTCTTCTTTACCATAAACTGTCATTGTTGTGAGTGAGATTACCGCATGTCAAATGAATAAACACATTCTTCACCCAAACAATTAAAACACATTTTCAGTAAGAGGAGTTTCAGTGAACCTTTCAGTGGAGTCAAAGTCAACATATTCTTCATGGTGTTGCTTTAAAGCATCCAGAGTTATTATCCTGCAGTCTCACTGCAGATCATTTTATGTTTCATCATGAATGACACGTTTCTCATTGCATAACTAATCAATACATTTAGTGTTAATGCGGTGAATTTACATCTATATCATCTTATTTATAGTTTTAAAACAATCCTGTAGCTACAGTGGATGTGAGTTTATTTTATCTTGAAGAAAATGGGATTGTTTTTTGTTTTTTCTGTTCACTAGGATCTGACTCAAGCCTGTGGATCCTCAGACAGGCTGTGTGCCTGATAAAAACCTGAAGTGCAGCAGTCATAAATCTATAAGGGGCAAAAGCAACGTAAACACGAACTGCGAGCACCCTGCCAGGCAAGCACACAGCTGAGCTCAGACATTCAAGTGTGTGAATGTGTGTGTAGACAGTCATTGATTTCCTCCTTTGCAATTGTGTACGTTAACTTAGCTGAAGTACAGATGAAGAAATAAGGGGATGAATGAGGATTATTTTGGTACATATATATATATATATATATATATATATATATATATATATATATATATATATATATATATATATATATATATATATATATATATGGCTCAAATCAATAGGGGGGAAAAGCAACATCACCCTGAAGACTGATTGTTTCCAACACAGATGCAGAAGGAGAGAAAATAGCTTTCTTATTGAATCAACTCCAACCTGCTGCTCCCTCATCACACACACTGTATGCGTGCTAGCACACATGCACACACTGTCTAGTGTGTGTTTGTGTGAGATGCATGAGGATGGCTGGAGAGAAATTATCAATCAGCAGCATTAGACACAATCTAATAGGCCTGAAACCACCTATTCTTTTCTTCCTGTCAGTCTCATCTTGCAGAAGTTTTTTTACAATCAGAACAACGTGCACAAGCTCATCTGATAAAAACGAAGTGCTTCTCCAATCTCCTTTGCTTCATGACTTTCACACATTATCATCTGGTTTAGGTCACTCACCTGTATCCACTGGTGTTCCACTCCGCAGCTTAGAGATGCAGGAGTTGCATAAACGAGTTTATCGAGAGATAATTTGACGTGTCAGTCTGTGTTTAGAGTTTTACTGTGGGGGGGGAAAGAGGTTGGTAGTTTAAAGGCTGTTAGTTTGAACAGCTTGACAGATATTTCAGCTGGAAAACATTCATTATGTAATGTGAGACAACAACTAATGGAGACCTTTAATAGGAATTACAGATGGATGAACACTCATGGTTGTCAGTTTGGAGTAGGATGAGGCATCGCTACTGTGCACTGGAGACCAGAAACAAACCAAATAACCTCAGAATGGTGTGAAAATACATGAATGAATCAGATCTGGCAAAATCCAGAGGGGAGGAATTAAAATAGAACAAACAAGAAGTAATGACAAGAATCTGGCAATGTGGAAAGAAAACCAACCAGTACTGTTCAAATGCTCCATTTCTTTATACTCTTTCAAGCTCTCCTCACTTCTTTAGCTTGCTTCCAAGTATCCATATTATGTTTTAAAAGGGTCTCATGCAATAGTTTTTCCCTTAGCTGAAGGTTTTTTTCTGCTTTTTCACTAGTTTTCAAGTCAGTTTTTGTACCTCAACTACTTCAGAGGACAGTGAAAGCCACACAACACCGATTTACTGACTCATTTAAGCATGAAAGGTTGCAATAAACTATTTTAAAGCAACACTAATGATTTTCACACTTTGGTGCTCCCTAAAAACGTATATGCGGCAGTCATTTGCATCCTGCCTCATCTGTGAGCTCTCTCCAGACAGCAAAAGTCAGTTCAATGTTGACTCTTGATTTTGCACTTTCTCTTTCTTTTCCGTGCTTCTTCAGGTAATGTCCTCTTACTTTTCTTTGTGAAATAATTTTTTTAATATTTATTTCACCAGGCATGACAGATTAAGAACCAATTCTTATGTACAACTGTTTTGTCCATCAGCTTCACAGCTGGGTTTTCTTTCTTTAGCTGCATCTGGGTCTGGGCAACATGGCTTAATATTAATATTGTAGCTTACCTGCCTAATCAGCCTGCATTTGTTTCCCCATTTTATCGACGCTACAGAAATCCTGACAACCAGATCATACTATTCGTAAACTGAAGATACTTTCTCTAGAAAAGTTTAATATTTTTTCCATTGTATTGTAAAAAATTGTAAAAAGTAGTTTTGAGAAAGCAAAGGTTTCTAAACCATTGAATTGATATGATACAGTTGTCTTCAATGTTTCTGTGTTATGAAGCATTTAACAGAAAAAAATATGGTGAGATGTTTTGTCCAACCTTCAAACGTATAAAAATATATATATATGCAAACAAACTCATAAATCCAAAAAGTTTGGAGTAATTGTGCTCATTTATAGGCATTGATAACCCGGCAATGAATTCAAACTGCCACAAGGTCAGCGAGGTACCGAGATATCTGCAATGAGTCCGTCCATTCGAGCGCGATATTACGTGTAAAACCTAAACAGCCTGTTTGTCTTATTGGCTTGTCATTATGTCACCTCATCCCTCTACAAGCCGTCCTATGCATGTACAGATGTGCTATGCTCGCACCAGTGGACAGAGTACATGATGGAAATTATGTAGCATCACCTACTTTAAAAACATAAATCAGCATATTTTTAACGCAGCTGGAGGAGTTTTACTGCTCCGGTGTACTAAGAATGGCATATTCATCACAGGAATGTGTCCAGCTGAACAATGAGAATTTGTTTGTCATAGTTTCTGAGTCCCATGACTGCTTTAAATTGTTGTCTCACCTTCAGCTTCCAACTCTTAATGCTTATAAACCAGCTCTGCGCACATGCTTTCTGTTTCCATGTGTTTTTTCTTCTGAAACACCTTTGCACCAGTTTCTCTCACTCTTATCAGCCAAAAAACAAAGAAAATCAATCTTCAACCATTTTATGTAGCGCATGTCAAACATAGGATTGAGCATGTTTAATAAAACACACACACCACCATTAATCCATCCATGCATTTGCGCTTATTTGGGGATAGGTCGCAGGGGCAGCAGGTGAAGCAGGAATGCCCAGACTTCCCTCTCCCCAGTCACATTTGCCAACTCTTCTGGGGTAACTCCAAGGTGTTCCTCGGTCAGCTGAGAGATATAATCCCTCCAGCGTGTCCTGAGTCTTCCCCGGGGTCTCCTCCCGCAGGGACCTGCCCGGACCACCTCACCAGGGAGGCGTCCACACCCCTAGTTGCATGTAAAAAATGCCAACAATAATGCTGTTTGACAAAAGTAAATAGTGCTTTGCCCCAACAAGGTGATTCCCAGTTATTAGCTGGAACCTTTGCATATCCCACAAGGTGTGCAGTGTGTCAGCAGAAAGGCTGAGGAAGCTGGACAAGCGGAGGACAATGGAAGAAGTGACAGATGCAGATCTCACAGAAGTAGATGGGTGCTTGTTACTGTGAGAAGGAGCAGGCAACCAAATAAATAAACTGCATGTTGCAGCATGACGCCAGACCAGACTTTACAAAGCAATAGCAAAAATCATTGAGTCTCATATCTGAGGAATATTCTCTCTTGTGAAGGCGTCTCATTATCTGTACAGCTTGAAATAAATGGATTCATCTACCGGTATGGTTGACGGTCTCGGCAAACATTAATAAAAGAAAATCAAACCTTCCGTAAATAAATTCAAGCTTGAAGCATGTTGGGGAGCATCAGGAAGTCAGTAAACCTCAACGTTAAACTTTCCCACCTTTTTCTGTCAAAAGCAGATTTTTACCAGAATCAGTCCACTGTATCTCATCCAATCTGTGAAATTACAGTTTACCTTAATGTCTGAAGATGAAGGAAAGGCTCATCAAGCCACTGCAGAGCTATCATCAGAATGCATGTTGGTGGGGATGAAGATGTTCTGCAGCACACACACTGTGTGTTTTCAAAGAGCTGACCATTTTATTACAGGTATAAATTCATATATCCTGTTTACTTTATTTGTCATTTGCCTCAGCTGGGAACATTCATGTTTTCTGTCTCATTGTAAGATATTCTGTCTCTGTGGTCTTTATTGTTTTCTTGCACACTTTGTGATGAGTTAATTATCACTTTCATGATGTATACCTCATTGCCATTAGTTGTTCTGGCAGGAATTAGCAGGTTATATTTCTCCTAATTTGGGTTCTCGTCACTGGCTCCCTAAATCAAATTAAAAATTAAATTTAAAGTGCATCCAGACCACAGCTAATTCAGCATCAATCTTGTATTCTGCCTTTTCTCTGAGCTCTCAGCAGCAAGTAGAGGTCTTCATGTGTTACATGATTCAGCCACATTGCCCGTTGCATGTTGTCACATGTGTGACGTGGTACATTAAACTAAATCTATCTATCTATCTATCTATCTATCTATCTATCTATCTATCTATCTATATACACACACATATATATATATATATATATATATATATATATATATATATATATATATATATATATATATATATATATATATATATATATATATATATATATATATCCATCTCACTAGCAATATGAGAACTTTATGCTATTATAATGAACTGGACTAGTTTGGAGATTATTCATTCATTCATTCATTTTCTAAACCGGTTAATCCAATTCAGGGTCGCGGGGAAGCTGGAGCCTATCCCAGCTGGCTTTGGGCGACAGGCAGGGTACACCCTGGACAGCTCGTGTGGAGATTAATGAATTTATTTTAAAATAATTATAATTAGACTGAAATTAACAGTGTGTCTAAGGGTGCATTCACATCAGGATAGTCCGCTAGACTCGGTCCGTTTGGGGGTTTCAGGTCAGTTGTAGGGGGTGTATCTATAAGTACCATGATCGCGTTCACGCTCTACTAAACAAACCGAACTATGAGAATAATATATCCCCATTCTCACCAAAGGTGGCGCCGCACTAGTATTTAGCAAAAGAGAGGATAAGACCTGCGTGAAGAAGAAAACTCCGTTGGGAGTTAAACATGGAGACAAAACTATTGCTGTTTTTTGTATTGTGTCTGATGCAGGTATACTGCAGAAATACACTGCAACAATAGGCGCAGGCTGAACACCAGACGAGGCGGAGAACCCTTAACGGCATCGCTATGTATTTACCCACAATGCAAAGCTACACCAGAATGCAGGAAGTGACTTTTTATTTTTAGTCCACTTCCTGAATTTGATCCGCTCAAAACAGACCAAGACCAGTGTTTGTAGGTGGACCGAGTCCATTTTTTTTTTTTATCCGAATCATAATTATGTGGGTATATTAACATTTTCCCAAACAAAGTGGACCTTCCGAGGAAACGGACTAGAATTTGAAGCTAAAAGACTGATGTGAATGTGCCTTTAGAAAACCTCTCTTCTTGCTTAAAGAAAACTGGACTGAAAAACCCATCCAGTGTTGACTGCAGAGGATTCAGTAGTCTGTTGCATTAGTCTTATGTATTTCAGACACTTCCTGAATGCAGCGCTGCTTTTTACACGTCCAGTTCAGCTATTTCTGTGTGCTAATTTACAACAGTAGGGTCATTGTGGCTCTAAAATCTGTTGTTTTGGTCTGAAACTTTAATTACTTCCTGTGGGAAGTAATTATTTCATCATTAATATATTAAAAACTATTATTTAGCTACAACTGAAGTTAATGCTTGTGTTGATGGAGACAGAATAATACAGGTGTACATGGATTTTTGTTTTCATGTTGTAGAAATTGATGGTAATTATAAGGTTTTCTCTAATAAAAACAGCAACCTCAGGCCAACAAAGACCTCAGATACAGTGTGTACCCATCTCATGTTGGTGTTTATGCACTGAGTAATTGTAAATATTTAGCTCATGATTAAAGATCAATTGCAGTTCCTGTTTAATCATTTATTTTAATCCAGAAACTAGTTTTGGGGGGGAATTTTCTCTGACTTTTTGCTTAAATTATTCTGGATTCATGTCTGCTTCCACAGTAGATCAACACTTCACAGTGAAAATAAATAAATAGTCAAGAAAAACATGGTTTTGTTGAATAATTCCATAAGTTTAGAGCTGAAACAAGTGTTGAGTGTTTACTTATTTGTAATCCAAACTCATCACATTGGTGGTTAAATCAGCTTTTTTTTTTTTTTTTACTTGTGGACTTGAAGAACAAATCACACATTTTTAACTTACTATTTTAAAATCCTGACAAAGAAATCTCCTAATTGTGAAGATCTTTACAATAACATCCTTTTAGCATTTAGAGAAAGTGTTAATGAGTCATCACTTAGTCAACAGGGATGCTGCGGCGCTGCCTGTCTCCATCTGAGGAAGCGCCATTAAAACTTGGAGTTCCTGTTAACTTTTAAAAGCATCTCTTCCCTTGACAAAGTTTTATTTGATTTATCAAAGGAAATGATGCTAATTGCAGTGAACGCTGGAAGCTCTTCTGATGAAACGTTAGAGAAAAACAAGTTTGATGTAGAGCCTTCCTACTTCAACAAGTGGCTGAAACAGCCTGCAGGGGGTGGATGATGGAGACGTGATGATGAAAGTCTTTTGCTCTATACCTGTTCGCACGCACACATACATGCATGTGTTTGTTTGTTTGTTTTACCTGTGGAAAGCTGTTTTTTTTTCTCCTTAAACCATTTTAGCTGCAGCCTGTGGAGGGGTGAGTGAAGGCAGCTGAGAGAACACCAGAGAAGTGAGACAAGTTCTTTCAGCTCCTGAGTTCTTTTAACAGCTTCATTTCTGCTGCAGTGCTGTTTTCATATCGTTTCCCTCTTTTCATCCAAATCTCACACATTTGCATGCATGCACACTGCTGTGCAGACAAACATACACACACACACACTCACACCTATAAGATCAAAACCAAGTTTGAAATTACTCCAATGGGATGTGCTGAGATTAAGGGGATTAAAAGTCATGGAAGCCCAGCAGCAGAGAGAAGAGCGAGTTGTTCCCAAGGTAACGGAGCTCGCAGCTTTCCTTCACCTGACACATTTAATCTGCTTCTCTGAATCAGCAGAGAAAACTCCCCCTTTTGCTCAGCCTCCTATTCTCTGCTCTGACAGCCTCTGTCACATCAACACCTCATTTTGTCCCAAGTCCCCCCCCCCCCCCCCCCCCCCCCCTCCCTCCCTGCCCCTCGGCTTCCTCAGAGTTAATATCTGCGAACTTACCCATCCCAGTTTCTGGATGACCACAGAACAACATGAATCCCTGCAAAAGAATAAGAAGCAACTGTTGGAACTTCATAAAGGCAAAGCATTTAACTCACCTCCTCTGGGTTTGATCCTGGAGGAGCGAGTCGCACTTCCCCAGCCTCCAAGGATCCACTGCAGCTCTGCTTTTCTTCAGGCCAACCAGGGAACAAGCCCGGTAACATCAGAGCGCTCTCATATGTCTCCAGGTCAGCCTGCCAGAAGCCGCTGATATGTCTCTGTTCCGTTTTGCAGCAGCGAATCTACAGGAAGCTTCCTTTCAAACAAGGATTTTCCCTCCTGGAGAGCCCTGTGGTCAGCCTGCCTGCTGACCAGCCCCAAATAAGATATCCTTCTTTGTGAAAACACCCAGCTGACCACAGGAGATGCACATTTAGCTGGTCAAAAGACCTTTTTCCAGCTCCCACTTCAAATTATTTGCCAAGAACTGGTAACAAGACAAACCTACTGAGCTTTAAAAGTCAGCTGTACACAGCTAATCATGATGGTTTGCATTCATTTTCCTTCAAATTTCTGTTGAGAAGTTGTTTTTAGGAATAGCTCTCATACACTAAAGTAGCATCTCATTTGTGTAACATTATGGCTTATACATATATATATATATATATATATATACACATACATATATATATATACTTTTATTCTGTTTTGTTTTTGTTTTTTTTAATAAAGGACAAAAAATTTAGAGCATACCCCCTTGTTGAGTTACCACTACACCACTGGTCAGAATGACAAATCAAAATGTTTTAGTGGGGACGTTTTTTATTTGTTTAGCCATTAAACCATCATAAACTAACGTAAGAGCTAAACGACACAAGCACAAACAAAACAAACATTACATTTCTGACATAACTTCAGTTACATACATTAACATATAGCCTTAAACTTTAGTTACATGTACATTTCCAATTTCTCATATGGCAGAAGATAATGACTTAATGTACCTTGTTGCCACATTCGACTGGTGCTGAGACTGATACTGTCCTGTTTATTTTACCTTAAACTGTATTTTTCTTCTGTGTCTTTTACTAAACCCGTTTGCCGTTTCTTTCGTTGCAGTTAGTCGCCGTTGGTTACCGTTATCAATTGTTAAAGCCCTCCCAAAATAAAACAGTTCTATGTTTACAGGAACAATGGTGTGATTAATACATTCACATTTAAAGGTGAAACTAAAAATAAAAACTACTCTCAACAATCTTTACAATATATCTATGTATGTATGTATTATGTCTATGTTCAGGCTGAAGTTAATGCAGCTGATAGATAACTGCACCAGTGTAACATACTGGTAACCTTATCTGAGCTGCTTGGTGACATAGACGTAACATGTGTAGGGATGTTTGTAATTGTGAAAGCAGCATCACAGGGGGTTTTAGAAGTGGATATGCTCAATTCTGACAGGAAAAAGAAGAGGGTATACTCAGTATACCGCGTATACCCTGGACTACACCACTGATTCTAACGAATCTAAACGTTTCGGAAAAATCTCCAACTTTATTCCTTTGTTCTGTTTTACCACATCTTGTCATTCATTTCTGCTAACACGTGTGGCTACATAGACAAAGGATCACATGTTCCATGGTCATGTAACTGTTACAGCAGTCATCTTTTGACCCCACCGTCTCCATAGCAACGACTGCCAGTTTTTCCCCCCTTAGTAATAAGTCATGTAGAGACTTTACAAGATGGAATTGGGGTATTGTGAATGTCCCCATTCTGCCCCTCTTGGTTTTCTTACCTACATACATATTGACACTCTCACACAAACACACACACACGTGAAAGAAACACACACATCCCAGGTATATGATGCTGGGTGCTGGACAGAAAAGGTAATGCAGAAAAAAGCTCCTAAACCCTTTTAAAATGGTTTAGGAGCTTCTTTTGCTGTTCAAACTTCACTTTTTGTACCCTCACACACACAACCCCCTTTACATCAGCACATGATTGTCTGTATTGTATAGAGTTACATAGTGTGGTAGAGTTAAACAAAAGTATTTATTAATTAAATTATTGATTTGCAATCGGTATGCTTTACATTAACACATTTTATTGCAGTGTTTTATTGAATGAGTATTGCAAAGGTCAGCTCTCAGAGTCACAGCTGTCATTTTCTACTCTGAGGGTCACATCCGTCCTGACATGTACAGACAGACGGACGGATTTTAGTTTATAGGTATTAGATACTAAACTTCTTCTAGTTGTGCCTGAACTTGTTTCACATTAACAATTTTATTGAATACTGATAATTGTTCATAACTAACTCCCGAAACAGACAAGAGCCATAAATGGCACAAACAAACATTTATTGATCCAAATTTCTGTTCCCAGAACTGAATACACATTCAGTGGGGATGGAGCAGCAGTGGTTGCTTATGTACCAGTAATCACAAACCTTTGTCACCTCATGGTCTCAGCATCCTGACTGATCACGCTGGAGGCAGATGATAAAAGTCTGGAGACATTTTCAGCAATGTAGTTCCTGATCAGGCCTGTGTGCATGCATGCATGTGTGTGTGTGTGCGCGTGTGTTTCCACATCTATGATTGAACTATGAGGAGCCGGTGCCCTCATTTCTCTGCAAGTCAGTGAAACAGTGTGAGTCTGTCAGGCATGGTTGTGTGAGGATACATACTGAGACTTGTAGGTTCAGAAGAGCAGAAGAGGAAGGAAAAAAGGAGGAGGAGGAGGAGGAGCACCTCCCCTAGAGCTGAGCCAGCGGTACCTGGGCCTCATTAGCCAATCATCACAAGCTGCAGCTCACACAAAGGGACATCAGTGGGGCCCCTTGAGCTACTGGCCCTCCTTGCCTCAGCCCAAAGACCCAGAGGGTTCCCGTTAATTAGCCTGAATCACACAACATCCTGAGGCTTCGCTTGTCTCTGCAGCATGTACAGTGTCACATCTGACCCATGCTCTGTTTAGTGAGTCTGGACATCTGGTGAAGCAAAATATTCAATTCTGCAGCATTCACAGTATTTTAGCTGCAGAATCGAAATCTTTTCCTGGCAAAGCTGTGCAGAACTTTCAAGGAAATATTTTTCATTTGCAAATTATCTTTCTCTGTTTGTTTTTGCTTGTTTTTTTTGTTTGTTTGTTTTATTTTAGCAACTCCTCCGCAATAAAACCCATCAAGCTATTTTTTTCATACAAAAACTTGTTAACATGAGATGTGAGGAACACAGGCTGCTTTTCTTCAGGAGTTTCTACCATCTTTGTCGTCTTTCTCCTGGATGCTGGTTGGTGCTGATGTGTCTGAGACGTTGACGTTTCCTTCTTTCAGACACTTGTGGGGCTGAGGTGTCAGGAGCTCGAGCTGCTGCTCTAACACATCGGCTTTGTAGTTGCAAATGAAACATGGATAATTTTTTAACATTGTCACTTTGCTGTGTTTCTTTCTTTGGTTTTACACGTTCTTTGGTCAAACTTTGCAGCTAAAACGTTAAACATGAAATGAAATGAAATGGAATGAAAAATACTTTATTAATCCCCAAAGGGAAATTCAATATTGTAGTAGATAATAATTAATTTGAGGAGGTCTTGTTCCGGAGGCTGATGGCTGCCGGCAGGAATGATCTTCTGTATCTTTCAGTCTCACAGCGGACCTGAAGAAGCCTCTCAATGAACACACCTTTGTGTTAACACATATTTGGAGATAAATATTTACAATGATTTATAAAAAGCTCGAAGGAATATTAACGCTTCAGTGTCTGGTCGGCTTCCATCTGTAAATAACGCAAGCATGGACCGGTTTGGGTAAAGACGGAACAAGGAGCCTGATCTTCTGTTTATTTTCTTTTTATTGAAAGTGTTTAACATCTCAGTTTGAAAGGAACGGAATAGATGGAGGATAAGTGAAAAATTCTACACTGAAAAGCTAAAAGACGTCACTATAAGGTGAAAAAATGGCTTTTGTTGGTTCTGGGGAGGAAGAAGAATGCAGCAAATAATCTCCACTCAGATGCTAACAGCAGGTCTTACATGCAAAGTTCATGGACACAGATGGACTGAAAATCTTTTGGAAGAACTCTTGTATCTCTTTTCTTTCTCAGCATTTCCATAGTTTAGCTGAGAACGTGTAAACAGAACAGAAGCACAAGGATTTGTTTTAAATCAGCTTTTGATGAAAGAATAATTCATGCTGTAATGTGCTGATTTGATGTCTGCGCCGTCTTTATCAAAGGAATTGAACGACTTCGGCTCATTGCACAGTCTAAGCTGAATCACTTTACCCCGTAGCTTTATTTGTTTTGCAATGACTGAGAGAAAAACACCTTCATTTTACTGCAACTTTAGAGGGTTATGCATGGCTTTAATGTGTGTTGCAGTACTCTGCAAACAAGACAGGGCTTTCAGCCTCTGACTTAGGGCTTGTGTACAAACTGTTCAAATAATGAGACTTTTTTAATGGACTGGGAACTGAGGATACGGATTGTTGCAGCTACTCAACTCAGCACTACGTGGTTGTTCTTGACAGAGTGTCCTCTTCATGATGCTCTTAACATTTTCAATAGAGGACCGACGTGGATGGCAGACAGGTCAGCAAAGCACACACACTGTGTGTATGAAGCCACACTGTTAGTAAAGAACGAGGCCTGACATCGTCCTGCTGAATAGAAAGAATCAGATGGATAGATACATACATACAGACAGTTAGACATGTTTTTTCCAAATGGAATTTACAGACTCTGCAGCATCTTAATCAGTAACAAGCAAACATCAATACAGGTCGTAGTAATTGTCGTATGTTTCCTTCGCCTTTGTATCAGTGGCACCTTTTAAACGCATGAAGTCATCCATGCCATAGACATGGATGCTCCTCCATACAATTCTCTGATAACACCCTGAATTTTCTCCCATTGTTTGCATGTATAACCAGATGTTCGTTCTTCCAAAAGTGGTTGAAACACGTGTCCACTGTCTGTCCGTCCATCTGAGAGCTGGTGTCCAGAGAACTGAGCTGTGTTCCTGCTCAGAGTTGATATATATGACTTTTTGTGTGTGTTATGCAGTCTCAGGTTACATTTCTGGATACAGTGGATGACTGTGTTGAAAGAAAATGGTTTTCCAACGTCCTGCTGAGCCCATGAGGCTGTATTGATCATGGTGTCATGACAGTTTCTCCTACAGTGCTGCCAAAGGGCTCATGACCTTCCAAAAACAGTTTCTGACTCTGAGACTGCTTGAATCTGTTCACAAGATCCTCCTCCATCGATGCTTTTACAGAGATTCATGGATTTATTTTTATCTTATTGCTAATTCTTTGATTGAGTTTGACACAAAGTGGTGAATTGTGACCCCTCTATTAGTGGCGCTTCTTTTACACCCAACCCTGACACCCTCACCTGTCACCAGTTAATCTGCTGGTCGCATTTTCTGGAAACCTTTTTTCCTTTTTATATTTCTAACAACATTTTTCAGTATTTCTGTGTCAAATTCTCGATTTTTATTTTTATTTTCTAAATACAGTCAAGTTAGGAATGAAAACACTTCAAAGTTCAGTGATGCTTCACACATAGCAGACCTGAAGCCGGGGATCGCTTGCAACATAAAAAGGCTGATAATATTTAAAGCTGGGGTAGGTAATGTTGGGGAGCTAGCAAGATGTAAAAGTGGCACCCTGTCTTGGCTCCTCCCCCTTTTGGTTTTGCTCCTTGAGTGATCCAAGGCTTTTTTCTTACCTCCGCCAAGGAGGTTATGTTTTTACCAGCGTTTATCTGTTTGTGTTCAAGATAACTCAAGCAGTTATGGACAGATTTTAACTAAAATTTTCAGGAGTTGTTGAAAATGTAAAAAGAAAGAACTGATTTAATTTTGGTGGTGATCTGGATCATCGTTTGGATCCAGGAATTTTTTAAAGGTGTTGGCGGAGGTTTGCACTCTCCTGCTGCTTTTCTAGTTCGCAGCTTTTTCCACTAATGATTTTCTCTTTCTCTTTCTCTTTCTTTTTCTTCTTTAGCGGGAGGAGGCATATAAACCGAGCCGGGTCGGGGAATCCTTCCTGCATTTTCTCAGGTATGAAGAAGCTTACAAAATATAAGAAATGAACAACTTCAATTCGGCCTCAAAGTTTTAAATGGTCCAAGTTCTTACAGATTTACAGTAAACTGAGGGGTCTAACAATATTTCTTATTGTTCATGTTTACAAAACGGATAGACTACTGTCCGGACGAGGAACCAGTTCACCCAGATAAAAGAAAACATGTCTCTGAGCAAGATTACCTACCCCAGCTTTAAGCTGTAACAGTGTTGAGTTTTTAGTACCTCAAATCAAGATTGTCTTTAATTTTATTTCTGAAAATATTTTAGTTTATGATGCATTTTTGTGTATTTTGCGTGATGTTTGCTGTGAGCGACACACAGTGACATGGTGGTGGAAACAGGGGAAGTAAAAGCAACAAAGCTGAACCATACTGGAGCATGCCCAGTGCAGTTCAGAGTCACATGAGGGAAAAGTTTCTGCTTCCATGGAGAAAGACATATCAGAATGTCTTTACCTCTACTCACACACACACACACACACACACACACACACTCCAGCGTGCACTCTTCAACCTTGAGGCTGCAATCAGGGAAATGTTTGAGCGGATTTGTTGTGCAGCAGCCTGTGAGGAGGTTGCGTAATGAAGCACATCAACAAACACACGGCTCCTTGTTGCATGCATGTTTTGTTTTTTTCCCCCGGTAGAAGAAATACAAAATCTCGTCTCATTTACACATTTGAGCAGGAGAGGATGTTCTGATTTTGTCTCTCAAAATGTATATAAAAGCACAGGAGATATGTTTATTTTCTTCTATTTATAATTGGTAGCACAGACAGTCCGATCACACAGGTATTCTAGACTATTTTGTACACAACTGATCAAATCAAAACCAGGAAGAAAGATCTAAAAAATATCCAAACAGAGTTCCAAAAATGGTCAAAAGTAAACATAGACCTCTTTTGACCGAGCCTCAGACACACACTCACTTAATCTCAGCACAAGAAACCTATTGCTCACATACGCCGACATGCCATCCAGCCAATCAGAGATCTGCTACACACACACACACACACACACACACACACACGATGAGTCCTGTGATCTGATGAGAGCAGATCTCACTTCAACACTATATTACTTTCCTGTCCTCCGGCCCAATTCCAATGGAACCCAGCTGCTGATAAACTGGCTGTGATATCAGCTACGCAAACACACACACACACACACAAAATACACACTCTACGCCACTCTTTGCTGCAGGTTGGTACACACATGTACGCACAGAGCAGCTTTTTACTTATAGAACACACAAAGAAGTGATCGGGATGTACAGATAGAGTCACTCAGATGGCCTCAGTGGCTCTGCTGCCAGCGGAGGAGCGCGGGGAGACAGGAGGGTGATGAAGGCGGCTGGAGAGGCCTGATAGAGGCCGGTATGGGTGGATCAGAGGGTGATGGAGAGCTGGAGGGGAAAAGGATGCTGGAGCACAGGCAGCATATAGCAGGGATGCATGGAAAAGCAAGTCATATAGCCAATTATTACTCTTCATGTTAAAATAATGACGCATGCAGTCAGACTCATTCACTTTCGTTTGATTATTTCAGATTCGGTGATCAACATGGAAACAGCAGTTTCACAACTATTTGCTGAAAACTAGAACGTGTTTTATACCGATGTAATAGATGTTGTCACACTCTGTGACTGAAAATAGCTGAACTAGCCCAGGTGTGATATCCCTGTGCTTTTACATGTAGAGGCCTGGGAACACGTCTGAGGTTTGTTCTCTCCTAACGCCCATGTGACTCAGATGCGAATGCGAAATGGATATTTAGGATTTGGTGAAATACACAGGAAAGAAACCGGTCTGAAAATCCTGCAGAGCAATAAGGTCGTTGTAGATGAAAGTAATGAAAGGTGCGTCCTGATAATGAAATTACTTCTGCATGCTCCCTGCATGCTACCCCGGGAAAAGACTAAGATGTAAGCAGATACTCAATAACTGCGTGTGTCATTGAGTTAATGTTTCCTGTCAATTAATTAGCCCTCAGTCTGGAAGAGCTGTCTTAGCTGGCTTTGGGTTGTGTCTGTGAGATGTGTCACTCAACTGCTTGTTTTTGTTGGCTTGTTCTTCTTGTTTTTAAAATTGAAAAACTAATAAAAACTTGAATTACAAACGGATCTAGTGATCTTTATTTACAGTGGAAAAAGGAAAAGACTGAACAAAAGTGTCCCAGAATACATTTTGACCCAAGTCCTAACTGTGGTCCTCAAAAGTCACTGTCCTGCAGGTTTTAGTGGTTTCCCTGCTTCAACAAACCTGATTAAAACTAAGTGGATCCAACAGCTTCTTCATTATGAAACATGATTTCAGTGAGGTGTTGGAGCAGGAAAACACCTGAAATCTGCAAGAGAACCAGAGTTTGACTTCCCAGGTTTACTGCAATGAAATACTTGAAGCTAGTGATGGGTTATATTTTGCTATGATATCATTAGTTTATGTTACTTTTCCACAGATTTAAAATGCTGATATTTATATTTTAGAAAAAGCTTTAAAGATGGAAATATAATGAAACTCAAGGTTAACGCACACTTCATATTTATAAAATGGAAATAAAAATGCAATATTTTATAGTGAAATATAATCAATGTACCGTGCAAAGCAATAAACAAAGCCCGTCACTACTCAGGGCGCACAATCATCCAACAGAGCTGCCATGTGACACATCTTAATTCTTGTGACTTTTTCTTTTTTTTTTTACTATACTGTTCAGCATAAAAGCACCTCTCCCATCTCCCCATGGTAGGGCGGGTGGCTTTTCATCTCTCATAGAATAGAAAAAATAAAATAAAATAAAATAAAATATATACATATACATATATATATATATATATATATATATATATATGGGTGGATCAGAGGGTGATGGAGAGCTGGAGGGGAAAAGGATGCTGGAGCACAGGCAGCATATAGCAGGGATGCATGGAAAAGCAAGTCATATAGCCAATTATTACTCTTCATGTTAAAATAATGACGCATGCAGTCAGACTCATTCACTTTCGTTTGATTATTTCAGATTCGGTGATCAACATGGAAACAGCAGTTTCACAACTATTTGCTGAAAACTAGAACGTGTTTTATACCGATGTAATAGATGTTGTCACACTCTGTGACTGAAAATAGCTGAACTAGCCGAGGTGTGATATCCCTGTGCTTTTACATGTAGAGGCCTGGGAACACGTCTGAGGTTTGTTCTCTCCTAACGCCCATGTGACTCAGATGCGAATGCGAAATGGATATTTAGGATTTGGTGAAATACACAGGAAAGAAACCGGTCTGAAAATCCACCGGATCCACTTTAGTTTCATCAGCTGATTTCCTGCCTGAACAATCCGACTGCTCCAGATTAACAAGGTTTCAAAGCTGCAAAAATAGAACCGACACATATTTTAGAGAAGCAGAAAGCGGCGGCGCTTCTGGGACGCTTCAGAAACGCACCACAGCTCACTGGTAGAACCAGTCCTGTTGACTGGTGTTGCCGCGATCAGCTGGCGCACCGCAACATTTCCACGTTCAGTGGATACTGGGATCAGGAAAATACCACAAAGAACTCAGTAGCCTGGACTGGTAAGCCTTCTTTGAGTCAATACAGTGAAATGGAGACTGGTCAATGAAGCTCCAGCATCTTTGCAACCAGCTCCATGTTGCGTGACCAGGATGAGAAACGCGCTCCACTCCCTGAGTCGGCGATCTCACCGTGGTCCTCATATCCTGATATGCTCATCTAGAAAACTTTATCTCTTATATTTATGCAGTTTGTGACATGCAGTTGTACTAAAACTGTGACTTTCACCAAGTATGTAGAATTCTGGACCACATGGCTGCATTTCCACAAGCAACGCAGCAAATTCTCTTCATGTGAAATATTATACTCATTTTAAAACTAAAATCCTTTCTTTTTTTTTTTGCCTGGGAGAAAATTAATGAGCTTATCAATTCTCTGAAATATCTGATGGTTTCAGGCAGAAGTAGAGGCATCAGCTGAAGTTCTAGATGCATCCTTCAGGTGTTTTGCTGGACTTATTCCTGTTTCTTAAAGGCATCGATTTCAAATCCTGTCAATATATACAATATATATATATATATATATATATATATATATATATATATATATATATATATATAGATAGATAGATAGATAGATAGATAGATATAGATATATAGATATAGATATATAGATATAGATATATAGATATAGATATATAGATATAGATATAGATAGATATATATAGATATATAGATATAGATATATAGATATAGATATATAGATATAGATATAGATAGATATAGATATAGATAGATAGATATATTTATATATATATAGATAGATAGATATTTTCTATTCTATTCTATAAGTTTCCAGCTAACAGCACTTCTTACAGCAAGCACACTATTTTCTCTATCAAACTGTGATACTGTTGGTGTTTTCATAGCTGCAACTAAAGAAATGAGAACAAATGGTGTGTCTTTGTGACAGGCTGCTTGTAACAAAGTGCTTAGACATGCAGTTTAAAGTGAAGTTTGTCAGACAGAAAATGGAGCTAAATATTCATGTGTGGTTTTATTGAAAGACAGATCACATAAAAGCACCTGAGCACTGAAACAACCAAAGGAAAGACGAACTGATGAGTAAAAGACACAAATCTTCTTATTGTCTCTCTCCATGCTGGTATGATAATCAGTGTCTGTGGCTGGAGCGTAGCCACTTATTCCAGGCTGGATCCAGGACCGTCACTGGGCCGAGGAGACTCTCACGAGGCCATTAACCTCCACACAGTCATCTTAATGGTGTTCCTATGTGCTCCAGAGTGCACGCTGAAGGACTGAATGTACAAGAGGAGTAACAGCTGTGCATGCCTCCCACTGGTTTCTATTTCCTCACAATGTGAATCAGTGGAGTCTCATTTTCAGAGATAAACATGTAAGTGCTGAGCCGCCTGTCAGAAGACACAGGTGAGAGCACAGAGGCACATTTCTTTCTGGATGGAAGTCTTCATCTTGCCACTGAGTTGCTGCAGATGAAAACAAACGAATAACAAACAGCCTTCGGAAGATGAGATCAAAGCAGCGACGGGAAAGGATAGCACTCGCTGATTTCTGACTCGCTGCACAGTAAGCGAGGAAACAAACCGAAATTCTTCACGTGGAGTTATCAGCGCTCTCATAATAACAACACATTTTCTCAATCTTCAAGTTGTCTATTTTCATAGTTATGCACACCGTAACACTCCTTCCTTGTCTCTTTTAAGTTTTTGTTTCCGTCTTCGGAGAATGTGAATCAGTTTGTTTTTGTCTTTTTTACGTTTCCATCGCTTTGTGTGCCTTTCTGTTCTTTATGCAGCTTATTCAGTTGCATCTTTCCAGTGGTTTGAATCTCCCTCTGCTCTCTTTCAGCATCTTGGGTTTGTATTTGGTTATAAGTGTCTCTTCTATCATTTTTTATCTTTGTTTGAAACCAAAGAATTGCTTCGGTTTTGTGTTAATATGGTTTAACTTCTTGTGTCTTTGTGATTCACGTGGTTTTACTGAATGTATTTAAAGCTCTTTCTGATTATTTGTGTCATTTTTTTGCAGTTTTCTCATAATGATGCTTTCTGCAGTCTTTTGTTTTGCTCACTGCTCTTTGATTTAATATATTTATTTCTTGTTTTAAGTCCTTTTGGTCTGCATGCGTTAACGTTTCAGAAGTGCATTATTTGTGTGGATTAAGCAGTTTTTTTTAATTGGTCCAAACTTCAATGGACAACACCTGATCATAGCTGGCTAATAGCATTAGCAGAAATACACACCAGATTGCCCAAATTTCGCTAGATGATACTGGTTGTCATGGCGATGGCAGATCAGAGGCCGTTGATCTGAAACCTTAATGAGATTCATTTTGAACAGAGCAAGCTGTTTGATTTAATACTGAACCTGAAGCATCATACCACAGATGAAACAATGCCATTGTAGTACTGGTTTTGGTCCAGTTGTTGCTGCACACCGCACTGGGCCCGAGCAAAACAAACACAGCAGGCAGTCGCAACCAAAGTGATACGGTGGACACAAATCAGAGTAAATGTGCTGCAAATATGATGCATTTTCATGCTGTTAGAAAGGTTTGTTAAAAGGAAACCTAATCATTGCTCTACTAAGCGAGACTTCCTTCCCAGGAGACATCAGGGTTAGACATTATACACCGTCTCAAACACCGGCCTCTGCCAACTTTTCTATACACTCTTCGCTCATGACACTGCCCTTATCAACCTGATAATGCTATTTTCTTTTTACTGATGATACTTCTGTAGTACAATTTATATTTTTCAGAGATCTGCCGATAAATAAGACAACCTACAGGGAAGATGTTCAGCATCTGGCAGAACAGTTTTCTCATAATAAGGTGGACTTTAATATCACTAAATGGTTTATAAAACAGGAATTCTTCTAACTGGAACAGAATCTGTTCCATCCAAAGTTGACAGTTTTTCAGTGAGCATCAACACCAGGTTCAGAGTCTAGATGTCATCCTCAGCAATATGTTGTCATTTCAGTCCCACATAACTAACGTTACGCGATCTGTATCAGAGGCAGTTCATGCGATGGTCGATGTGGGCAAGCACCGTGCACAAGAAGGGAAAATATATCTGTGTAAGAGCACCAGAAGACTAAAAGAAGATGCATAATCTCCGCCCATTTCCTTGACAAGTTATGGTGTCTGAGCGCTCCATTTTCTGTGGAAACAGCAGGTCTGATTATCACCTTTATGCTGCTGCTGCTGAGAAGGTTTCTGTCCCTCTCAGCAGCAGTGTGTGTTTGGATGAAGGATGGGGTCACAAATTGCTTTCAGATAAACTATAATTTAATGAAATTTACAGAAAAAGAACATGTGTAAAAATATTGCAAAAATGTTGCAGTGTTAAGGAAAGTTATACATATGTTAAATTATAAGGCGATGAGATTTCTATATTGTGCTTGTATTTTGTAATTTCTGAAGTATTGTTTGGATTTATAGGGTAATACAACTAATACTACCTATAATACTAATTTAAGGCCTTTTAGAGCAATAGGAATAATTAATTAACAAAGTTACTCCTAAGAGGATGTTGCAGTCCTGACCTCCAAAACGGAGGTCGGGACTGCAAATATTGCTGGACTTGACTGTGCTGAAAACATTATTTGTTATGCATAAAACTAAACATTTCTTGTTGCCACTGGGACTACAAACTTTTTTTATTGTAAATGATGAAACAAGCAGAAGAAAATGGGACTTTAAACACCCATTTGTGAGAACTACACTCAAACAAATGAGTGTTTCAGTGGTATGCGTAAAAAAATGGAACTTATTTCCCATTAGCTGCATCAAGTGCTGAAGGATGGAAAATAAAAACTCAAAACAACCATCAGGTGCCCAGTTCAGAAAAAAGCAGGAAAGAAGAAGAGGAGGAGGTGAGAACAAAAGTGTGCACTATGCCACGTCATAATCCATCTGAGTATGATGCATGCAGAGTTACAGAAGCTTCATGTGAACAACAGATTACATAAACTTCTGTGTGGACAGCATCGTCCCAACAAGAACAGTGAGGTGCTTCCCCAATAACAAACCCTGGATCACCAGTGACCTGAAAAAGCTGCTGAACATCAAAAAGAAAGCCTTCAGGGATGGAGACAGGGAGTTATTGAGGGCAACACAAAAACAACTTAAAACACAAACTAAGAAGTGCAAGGAGGACTACAGGAAGAAGTTAGAAAGTCAGCTCCAGCAGAATAACGTGAGGGATGTCTGGTCTGCAATGAAGAAGGTTCAAGTTAAAGGGGGACCAGCCTGATGGAGGTTTGGACAGAGCTAATGAGCTGAACATATTCTTCAACAGGTTCAGTTCACCCCCTACCTCCAGCCCAACAGACCACACACCCTCCATAAGCCCACTGCTTTCCTGTCACGCCTCCAATCTGTCACCCTGCAGCTCAGTCATGGACCAGAACACAGCTTCATCTCCCTCCACATCAGGACATCCTGAGACCTCCACCTTGTTTGTCTCCTGCAATCAGGTTAAGAAGCAACTTGAGAAACTGAACCAGAACAAGGCTGCAGGTCCAGATGGTGTCAGTCCCAGAGTTCTCAAGACCTGCTCAAAACAACTATGTCCGATTCTCCAGCACATTTTCAACACCAGTCTGAGATAAACTAGAGTCCCAGTGCTCTGGAAAACCTCCTGCCTTGTTCCAGTGCCTAAAAAACACAACCAGCTGAACCAAGTGACTACAGACCAGTTGCCCTGACATCTCACATCATGAAAGTCCTGGAGAGACTCTTACTGGCTCACCTCAACAAGCAAGTAAACACCTTTCAGGACCCATTACAGTTTGCATATCGTAATGGACTTGGGGTTGAAGATGCCATCATATACCTGCTCCAGAGAGCACACTCTCATCTGGACCATTCAGGCAGCACTCTGAGGATCATGTTCTTTCATTTCTCAAGTGCTTTTAATACCATTCAGCCTGCTTTGTTATGTGAGAAGCTCCATAAATTCCAGGTGGATACCTCCACCTCCACAACCACCTAGATCTATGACTACCTCACAAACAGACCCCAGTTTGTGAGACTGAAAGGTTGTGTGTCTGAGATGGAGGTCAGCAGCACTGGTGCACCACAAGGAACTGTACTCTCACCTCTGACACCTCAGACTTCCAGTACAACTCTGAGTCCTGTCATCTGCAGAAATACTCTGATGACTCTGCAGTTGTGGGGTGTATCAGGGATGGACAAGAAGCAGAGTACAGAGAACTGGTCAGTCAGTTTGTTAAATGGTGCGGTGACAATCATCTCATATTAAATAGCAGCAAAACAAAAGAGATTATTGTTGACTTCAGGAGGAAGAAGAATAAACAAAGCACTGTTTCCATCCTGGGAGAGGAGGTGGAGGTGGTGGAGGAATACAAGTATCTTGGAGTTCAGCTGGACAACAAACTGGACTGGAAATGCAACACTGACTACATCTACAAGAAAGGTCAGAGCAGACTGTACTTCTTAAGGAAACTGAGATCGTTTAACGTCATGCGAATTTTACCACATCTATGAGCCTCTTAACATAGCTGCTCTGTTGTCACTACTTATACATTCATTCCACTGTTGAGCTCTGACAAAAGGTAGTCAATAGCCAGTTGGCTTTATTAGTGTCATTATGGACCAGCTGTATTCATGCAAACTTTTTAATGATAAAAAAAAGTGCCTTGGTCTCTACCTTTTTACTTGCTAACATTAAACGTTCTTTTCTACTTCCAGAAATCACAGCAGGGTGAGCTCTCTGCCCTCTCTATAAACAAATCGAAGCCGATAAGCTCCTGAGGTTTACATTTCTTTTTGCACACATCTTGGTCACCCTCAGCTGCCACACAAGGTGAGGGAGGACCAACAGGAGCGTTATTTCCTCAGGAAGTTAAAGCATGTTCACCTCACTCATCACCTGCTGACAAATTTCAATTGGTCAGCTGTCGAGAGCCTCAGGAGCTGCTTCTGCACAAAGTGGTTTACCAATGGGATTTTTGTTGTTCAAAAACAATACGATGCCGATGGGGCTTCCTCTGCAGCGCTCAGGGTGGATGCATGGTTGTCTCTGTGGCGCTGCTGATTGTCTGCTTTGACCTCTTGCAGAGGCGTGTTTGCATTTTCATCAATGCGCCTATCTCTAAACATTTCATTCCTCATATTCTGCATGCTCACATTCCCTGTCGTCCTGTAGGTTTGTACACCAACAGGTTCTTGTGTTTAATCTTTTTTTTTTCTGCAGCTGCTGTGATTCTTGTTGTGATGTTTTCCTCAGCATGTTCGTCTCTCCCGATGATTGTCTGCTTTCTTTTCCTGCAAAAGCTATAGGATGTCCCATGTTGTGTTTCTGTACCGGTGGCGAAGTTGGTTGCAGGTGTTTCTGTTTTAACTGAAGAGGAGTTGCTTTTTGTCTGGTTTATTGTTGTTGGCCATCATTCTGCTTGGTACGATGTTGGAAGGGACGATAAAAAACAAACAAAAACAAACCCAGTTATCATAAAGATGTAGCATATTTTACACTGTAGCTTTAATTTAGATGAATCAGGCAGTCAGCGAAGTGTCGAAATTCATTAAATACCAATAGTTCACTCACAGAGGAAGGGAAAAAAATCTCTTAAAAACCTGATGAACCTCAGGACGGATGTTTAACATTTCATAAAACAGCTAAAAAATCTCTTCAATTGCAGATGCGAGAAAACAAGGACATCAGATGTGATTCACTGCACTTCCATCTAAAAATAAAAACCTTGAAAACTGCGTGCAGGCATTTGTGTTGAACACAAACAAAATGACATTAAATGAAACAGCAGGGAGAAAAAGGCGGTTTGATTTAAGAGAGAGTGTTGATGTGCAGAGCAGACACAGTGCATCCTTCTCTCAGTAAACAATGACGCACCAACCGTCTAGAGCAAACCGAAGCAGTGTGTGAAAACTGTCACGGATGATGAAGCACAAACATCAAGCTGCCAACAAACCTTCAGGGAAGAACCTGTTCATACAGATGATGCGACAATAATAAACGTTTATGTAACTGTAAAAAGCACAGTTTGCTGCCTGTTCGTTTGAGAGCTTCATGTCAGGAAAAACAGTCCTGTGTATCCCAAAATATTTGGCTTTCTGTTGTTTTGTTTATTTAATGGATGTCTTGGCCTTGTTGTCTTTCTGCTGCACTTTAACATGAGAAGCTTAAAAAAGTTTACAATGTGTACGGTTACATGACCTTTTTTAATTTGATATTAATCATTTGGAATTAAATAATTAACGTATTCTCCCATTAATTTACATGGAAATAATAATTCCAAATGGAGGTTTACATGAAACACACCCTTACTTAATTCTGCTTTAGATTGGCGGGTTGGGAAGGGTTCTGATTGGACAGAAGGCAGGCGTGACGTACTGACGTCTACCGGAAATAAACAAAGTTCACTTCCTGCTTCTTGTCTTTTCAGTCTTAACGTGGAGAACTACATAATGAGTACATCCCCATAGTCGAGGCAGATGGCTGCCCTTCGTGAGCCGGGTTCTGACAGAGGTTTTCTTCCTGTTAAAGGGGAGTTTTTTCCTTCCCACTGTCGCCGCGTGCAGCTCAGGACGGGGGATTGGATTGAAGTCATGACTCGATGCAATCAGTTGGTTTCTATAATAGGATATGTATGAATTGGCTTAAAATGATGTGTATGTTGATACGTGTATGTAAAGTGCCCTGTGACAACATTGTTGTGAAGTGGCGCTATACAAATAAAGCTGAATTGAATTGAATTGAACTGAACTGAACTGAATTGAATTGAATTGAATTAAAGTTGAAATGAGTACCATTTTAATCGTTATTTTTATTGTAATTTTGAAACAGCAGCTCTAGACGGGCATACTACTTAACTTTTTTTCAGCAGCTGAGAAGGAGAAAGAAGATAGATTACCAAAGACAGGAGGCAAACGACATGCGGAATATGTGTGTCATCAAGGTAACTAGGATGTGCAGCATGATCAGAATGAACTCAGAGCAGAATTAATGTTTACATGACAGAGGAATTAATTAGATTTAAAGACGCATTATAGAACTTTTGCCGTTTTCCCCGTCACGCGCCTCCTATCGACGGCTAATCCGGCATCCATCCTGCATTTTACCTGACCTGTTAGGATCTCCAGCCAGCAATCTCATCACTCTTGTATTGTCTCTTTCTCTATTTTAATCTTATTTAATTTCTTTGCTGAATCCACGGCATTGTGTGTTCAAAACAGCCCTGTTTTACTGCAAAGTAAAACAATGTAAGAACGTCGCATCGCATCTCTGATGTAAAAGTTACATAGTGTTGGTTTCTCAGACTCGGGACGCTGCTGAGTCGCAGCAGCTGTAGAAATGCACGATAGATGTCACTGTGTCACTAAGTCAAAAAATCACAGAAAGCGCCTTTAAAATGCAAATAAACCATCCGAAGTAAGTGACCAGCATTACTTCCTGGCTGTTGCCGCGGCAACAGTGTTGCTTCTGGCCTGGATGATGTGTTTAAATTCTTTGTATTTTTGAGAAATTGTCTGCTCCTCCATGGTGAAGTATCTTTTTTTGCAGGTTCCTCCATGTTTGCCATTGATCAGACACTGCTATGAGAGCGTGTACTGATCGAGATGACAAAAGCCTGGTTGAACTGATAACCAGCTTCGTAGTAAACCGGGATACCGAGAGTCATTCAGGGTATATGAACCCTGCTTCGTCGTGCACAAGCGGCAACCTCCGGTGGTTAAAAGTGAAACCTATGCGGAAGTGCATAAAACTGCAGTTCCCCGTTCATCCACTAGGGGCTGCAAAACAGAGCAAATCCCCATAGACTCCCATGTTAAAAAGACCAACTTCACAGCAGAAATTAACATGTTTACAGCAGAAATAAACATGTTTACAGCCTGGTTCAAAAATCCATTTTAGGTTTAATAGGTCAGGTTTACCTTCATGACAACTGTGGGGGGAGTGAATTTTCTTTAACTCGCACGTTTTAAAGTAATTTATTCTCGAAGTTTGGAAAATGTAGGGGCGTCTCCTTTTGATTGACAGGTACCAGTCTCTGGCTTCAAGTAAGAAGAACGTAGAACAACCGCAGTTTTTAACAACGTGACTTAGCTTTAGCTCGCTTACCTCCGTTAGCTGGGTATCTCCCGTTATCTTGGGGTTAGCTCGGTTAGCTTTTAGCTACAGAAAGCTCGGAGTTCGCTCGATGTCAATCATCCACCATGACGCTCACGGCCCCCCTCTCAGCTCCACCTCTTTGCCCATATTTGTATTTTCCGGGCAAGATGACGTGCATGCCCCTGCCAAGATGGCGATGGTAGGAACCGCCCACTGAGCTTCAATTCAGCTCTTCAGAAACCTACGGGTGACGTCACGTAGACTACGTCCATCTCTTTATATACAGTCTATGGTCGTACATGCCTCTGAGGAGTTTTATTAGATTATGGGAACAATTTTAATTGTTTAACTGTTTTGTGATGTATAGGAAATGTTCTGAAGGTAGGGATGTATCAGTCAATGTAGTTTTCCACGTTTTGGAGGAACGATATGAAAACACTGAATATGCAAAAATACTTCTCCCGAGTTATTCTTCTCCTGTTACTAAATTCCTGTATACAAACAAACTTACCCCTCCTCATTTTTCATTGAAAAATGTTCAACCAAATTAAATAATCTCGTCTTCCTCCTTCCCTTTCACCTTTGTCCCTTTTATCAAGAGGTCACCACAACCTGATCCCACCTACCGATCCGGTACAAAAGCCGTATTTGCAAGTTTACATTGACATGTTTTACACCACATGCCCTTCCTGATGCAGCCCATTTATCCGGGCTCGGTACCGGCCCAAAACACAGTTTTTTTTCCCTTCAGGGCTGCATCGTGAGGGGGGGGGTCGAAGCAAACCTCTGACCTTCAGGCCAGTGGACAACCAGCTCCACCTCCTGAGCCACTGCCACACCAACCAAACTAAATCATCTCAATGCTCAAAACATTTCAGACCAAAATGATCATATTTAAGTACTTTTTCCTGAAAATCGTAGATGTAAATCTGGTAAGTTGTGTACGAGTCTTCTCCTCAAACATTTGTGCAAAGTGGAGCTTTTTCTGCAGGTTCTGCTCTTCACCTGAGAACATCTTTCCTCAGTATAGATCCACACACTCAGCCAGTGAACACGTCAAACAAATTTACCATCAACATGCAAACACAACAGTCTGTTTATATGTTCTCCAATTTAAACAAATCCATTATTAATCAGACTGTAAAAGACAGAGCCTGAAAGTCCAGCTCACCTGATTCACCATTAATTATTTACTGTGCATTTTTTCAGAGCACACACAGAGAAAAGAACAAACCAGTGTCTGTGAGAACATTGTTAGTTACATCATAAATATGGGTTTAATGCAGATGTTAATTGAATTTAAGACATTTAAGCAGGTAAAACAGACTTTGAGTGTGGTGTTTGTTAGAGGCAGCTGATTAAAAAAATAAGAATAAAGTAATTCAACTCAAATTAAAAAGCCTTTTACTCCCAGTGTGACTTAGAAGATGGACATATAATCATCCAAATCTATCATGAAGGGAATGTAGTGTTCACCAGCAGCTACAGATCAACATAAACACAACAGCATATGTTAAACAGATAAGACAGACCCGGAAAGACTCAAAAAAAAACAACATTAGGAGATGATTTCGACTTCATAATCTGGAGCTAAAACAAATTTAGATCATCCTTGGTGCATTTAATTGGTTACCTCATGTATAACAAAGCTAGTCAGTGTTTTAGTTTTGATTATTCATTAACTTTGATATTACAAGTTTTTCTGTAACAATATGAGAGAATTTAGTTTATAAAGTCTTGAAAATTATGGTTATTATAACAAAATCAATCAATTATCAATTAAATAAAAAAAACTTCTAAATGTTTTTCTTTTGGTTTTTAATTACTTTTCTAAAATAAATGTTGTGTTTTTATTCTCTTATAATGAGAATATCCATCTAATTGCTGTGGATCCACATGGTAGGTGCCATATTTGTGCCACTATTTTTACTACGGTGTCTCTGAATGGTCAAAAAACTCTGTGTATGAAGTGAGAACCTTTAAAACTGGAGTACTCACTCAGTTTTACTCACTCAATAGAAGCTGGAGCACCATTCAGGATCAGTAACACTGTGAAAGAACCATACCAGACATGTACACAGTGTTGAAGTAATTACCTGCAATCATCGCTCGATCCATGCTGATTTTAATGTTTATGTCTGGAAGAATTTTGGCTACTGACAGCCACTGTCCATCACTCTTGTACTCTTGTCATTTGAAGCAATTTTTTTGCTCATCTTTCCCGCCAAATGTCGGTAATTTTTACACACTGTACCTTTAAACTACATGAGTAATAATACATGTAAAAAGTCAAACTGAAGTGAGCCAAAATGACTGAAATGTAATCTTGTGAAGAATAAACATCACTTCTTTGCAACACAGTCAACTGGATGTGAACTTTTCTGCACCTTGGAGTTAAAACAAAGGTGTATAATCCAGGTACCATAAAGTAAAAGTCCAGTCCGGCAGCTGTTCCAACCAGTCACTAAACCAGCTGTTAGAGAAAACACCTGCTCTAAATGCACATGTAAAAATCACGCCACCTGGAGCAGATATATCTAGAATATTTACACAAGTTTTATTAAACCATATGTGCTTGCCGGATAGACTGATCAATAATGTGTGTGTTGATGTGATGTTTTAGAGTTTCTTCTGCTTCTTTATTATTATTGACTTGGATTCAGTTTACTTGGGTTTAACTACTTTTACATTGGTAGGAATAGCATAAACATTGTATTGACTTGGATCAACCTTCAGTAAGAGTGACATTTTGACTGTTTTGTTATTTGTGCTCATTTCAGCCAACTCAGTTAAACTGCATCCAACCTTGCCTCAGAAACTTGATCCAGTTTGATTTTTTTGGGTGAAAACAACTTCATGTAATCGTGTAATTTGACCAATGTGAAACTATTCCGACCAACCCAGTTAAAGTGAGGAGAAAGCCACGTGACTGTGTGGTTTGGAGCAATGGTACAAACAAATGGGTTCAAAAGGTTGAACAGAAACATGTAAATGAAAAGATGCAGGTATTAAACTGACTGTACGGGGACTGTACTTATGAGTAGTCATAAGGGACTGGGCTGGTCTGTAAATAGTTTATACATTGTATAATTATATATATATATATATATATATATATATATATATATATATATATATATATATATATATATATATATATATATATATATATATATATATATATATACACATATTCCTGATATGTGTATATATATGTATATATATATATATATATACATCAGGAATATGCATATATATATATATATATATATATATATAAATATACAATATATAAACAAACAAACGTAGGCGGGAGAGGCAGGGGACAAATAAATGCTGAGAATTTGAGAAAAAGGACAACGGGGAAAACTACAACGACAACCAGCAAATGGGAACTGAAAACAAGTTTTATATATATATATATATATATATATATATATATATATATATATATATATATATATATATATATATATATATATACATATATATATATATATATATATATATATATATATATATATATATATATATATATATATATATATATATATATATATACATATATATATATATATATATATATATATATATATATATATATATATATATATATATATATATATATATATATATATATATATATACAGTTGTACCAAATGAAAGCTATTCTCCACCAGCCACTGTGTAACCATCACATCTGCTGACAGCTGTCCATGACCTCCAGCTTATGAACCTCCTGTTGAGGACCTCCTGTCCTCAACACAGCTACAGACCTGGTAGCCCCAGAGTCTCACTTTGTTTGATGCTCTTGGAGTGAAATGTGACTGGCTCACTACTCTTGCTGACACCTAAATAAAATTAGTTCAAATTTACACAGTTGTTAATGTGTTTACAACCATATGCAAGACCATTTTATTAGCTTTCATTTGGTACAACTTTCAGTGCTAAAGCATCAACCTCCGGGAAGCTACAATGAAAACAAGGACATAATATCCCAAATTTTGCATTGTTTTTGAAAAACGTCAAAAATAAAACAACATGGCTCATGAGGCAGGCATAGCCAAGGTCCAAGATCAAAGTAAATGATATATTTAGTTTATTTAGACCTTGGAGAATGGGAATAATATCAGTTTGTATGTGTTTGATGAAAAAGGTCAAATTTGAAATAATGTTACATCAGCGTGTCATTCAGTAAGATTGAATTCAGACTCGTGATCTTTCTCCTCTCTGGTTTCTCATCTTTTGCAAGCATCTTGTCATGATTGCTTACAAGGTTGATTCTCTCAGTAAATTCTATGAATTAAGTGAATAAAATCTCAATATATTTCATGTATAAAAGTACATGTCTCTTAGAAATGTAACAATCTGTTGTCAGAAACCCTCCTGTGTCTGAGGAAGAGGAGGAGATGGGAGGAGGTGAGCCTGGAGGGAGTGTGATGGAAAAATAACGTGTTTTTTTTTAATATATATGTGGATCAAACTGGTTATCTTAAAATGTAACAGACAAGAAGACCATTAGAAAAGAGTGTGAGGACAGAGTTGACGGTGTAGGGAACTCAGAGGTAATGAGGAGATGAGAGATGTGAGGGAACAGATACTCTCTGGACAAACCTCCTGTTCATTTATACAATTAGGTTTGATCCACTGACAAAGATGGCATGAATGGTAACTACTTCCTCCAGGCTGCTAATAACAGCAAAGAAAACAAGACAAAAGTAAATGTAACAACCTGTTGATCAGCCACTAATGCTGACAGGGAAGATCTGAGCTCTCAGTCATTTAAATATGCATTAGTCACACTGCTCTCATGGCTGAGCTGAGATTGGTTATTCATAAACCCTCCAGTGTGGGGTCCTCCTGGGTCAGACGGGGAGGAAGTTTAAATATGTTGAATCAAATCTGTTCTTTTTACATGGCTCAGGATCACAAATAGTACATTTGCCTCAAGCCGCTGCCCGGCATCAAACAGCATCCGTCGTCCTGGGATGCTCAGGTCAGGGAAAATAAACGCATTTTAGGAATGGAAACAGCTGGATGAGCGATGGCAAGAATGAAAAAAGAAAATTAGAAAACATGCTGAAAGATCTTCTGTCACCTCCACACAGATGACCAATCGCACAGTGAAGCGAGCGAGAACACAAAAAGCTGTTCTAATGTTGTTTCTTCGTGTCAACATGCCAGCAGGAGGCGCCATTGTCCCTTTTCAAAGGAAGCCGAACAGCTGTGCAGACCAGCTGTGCACTGAAGTCCCAGCACGGGTGATGACGATGATGCTCCTGTAGCTGGGAAACAATTGCTGTTGTAAACAAAAGAAGCAACCTGCTCCATCACTCTGGAGACAAACTAGAGATGAAAAAAGATGTTTGCATTATTTATCCAGCTGAGAAGAGCCCACACCTGAAGGACTGCCGGCTGCGTGGAAGCTTTCCTCCGTTATCGCTGTTAACCTTCTGCAGAGGTTTCTGCTGACTGCTGCACTGGTCCTTTTTAACCTCTTCTGTATGTTTTTCATGTCATTTTTTCTGCTTTTGTATTTTAATACTTTTTATTCTGATTCTATATTTTTAACTTGTTGCTTTATTACATTTTTATTCTTTTGTTTGGTTTCATTTTAATGTATTTTATAAAAAAATTTTTTTTTTTTTTACTTTTATGTTGATTCACTATGCCCTGAAGTGCAAACCACAATTACAAAACAAAAAGCGCAACACAAAATAAAAAAAAACGGCAACAAATTGAAAATGAAAACAAAATTTAAAAAAATGCACAATGACAAATTAAAAAACACAATCAATTAAATTAGCACTACCAAAACATTCTAAAAAGCACAACAAATAAAAAAAACATGAAGAAAATTATAAAACACGATGACAAATAAAAAACGACTACAAACTTATAAAAAGCACAACGACATTAACATACGGGAAGAGGTAGGTACCAGCGGGCAACAAGAGAAATCGCCGATTGGACGACGGTGCCAGACGGCTTTTGAACCGGAAGTTGTTGTGTACGTAGCGCAGTTTTCAAAACATGAACGTAACCCGGAGCCCAAACATAGCTGCTGCTATCCAAGAATATTTTGATTGTTACACACTTTACACAAGATGTGTCTTAATCAGCACACTAAAACTACTTTGAACACTTCTGTAGTATTTAACACAACAAATTTAGTACTACTTCAGCCTTTCCTCTACTCCAAACTGAACGAGGTACAAAAGTACAACTTCTGGGTCAAGAGCCGTCTGGCACCATCGTCCAATCAGCCATTTCTCTTGTTGCCCGCTGGTACCTACCTCTTCCCGTATGTTAATGTTGTTGTGCTTCTTCTAAGTTCCTTGTCGTTTTTTATTTGTCATTGTGTTTTATCATTTTTTTGTGTTTTTTTTTTATTTGTTGTGTTTTTTAGAATTTTTTTGTAGTGTTAATTAAATTTGTCGTGTTTTTTAATTTGTCATTGTGTATTTTTTAATTGTTGTCATTTTCAATTTGTTGCTGTTTCTTAATTTGTTGTTGCGTTTTTTTGTTTTGTTGTTGTGGTTTGCACTTCAGGGCCACTGTACATACTTGTTACTTAATTACATTTTATTTATTTAAATCATTTTTACCGTAAATGACAAAGGTCTTACCTAGGCCCGTGGACCTTAATTCCACTGATCTCTTAGCATGTTTACTGAATTCATATATAAAAAATATATAAAATAATGTGGCATTCAGTCCATTTTCGGTGTGGTGAATACCTCATTGTGTCTTTTTGTTCAGGGTTTGTCCCTTTACAAAGCATTCATTCATTTTCTACCAATTAGTCCAGTTCAGGGTCACGGGGCAGCTGGAGCCAATCCCAACAATCACTGGGAGAGAGGCAGGTACACCCATTCACTCCTATGAGGAATTTAGTGTAAATAACCATGCATGCCTTTGGACGGTGGGCGAAGCCAGAGTACCCCTAGAGAACACACACACACGCGGGGAGAACATGCTAACTCAGCGTGTTGTGTCTGTAACAACTTTACAATAACAAGACGGACTCCTAGAAGAAGCTCCATTGAGAAAAACAAGTGTTAACATTCTTTGTCATAGTATTAATGCACACATGCTGTGGAACAAAGAAACCATGTTAAAGCACCGAAGGAAATAACTCTACATCCAACAACCACCATGCAGCAAACAGTAAAGTCATAAATATATGTATAAGCACACACATGCTTGCAGCCCTCTGCTCTGCAGCTTGGCGTGTCACTGAGCTTCCCACGCATCATCACCAAGATGAAAATGGATTTTTTTTTTTTTTTTTTTTTTTTGTAGTTTGTCTGTGAATGAACATTTTACATTTCTGCATGTTTTACTAGATACTCAGACATAAAACTCCTGAACAGCTACTTTCCCAAGCTGACAATCCTAAACATGAACCTTCCCTTCAGGCCTTCTAACTGAGGAGTTTGTGCAAAACGGAGGAGAAAAGGAGGGAGTTGAAACTCATCACTGCTAAAAGTTGGAATGGTTTCTAATTCTCCCATGAGTGTGAAGCCAATCCCAGACAACATGACACACACTTTCCCCACAGTTGTGTTCCTTCCTCTTGTCCCATTCTGTTCCACATTTCATGATTCAATGGATAACAATAATAATATAGTAAAACATCATTTAAATGGCAACTTTCCAGATATAAAATCACAAGGTGCTTCACAAAAACAATAGAAATCAATAAAATGCAGATTTAAAAGTAAAAGTTTTAAACTGACTTTTAAGTCATGACAGAGTACACCAGTCTAATGTCCAAAGGAAGAAAGTGGAACAAACAAAAGGCTCAGCAGGACCTCAGGGACCTGCAGGGAGATATGGCTGCAGAAGCCCTCTTGTTACGGTCCCTAAACAAAACAATAATACGGCTCATGAATAGGGACCAGAACATATGAGAGAGACCACCGCCAACAATCAACATTTAAACAATGTTTATTAAAGAAACCAACAGCAACCGGAAACGGTAAGTTAAAACAGCTGACCATGGCACGCGCAACACCTCTCATGTAACCGGTGCCTGTCTGTGAAGAGCTCTGCACGTCGATGAAAGGATCTGAAATAAACTGGTGCAGTTGCATCAACACTGGAATCACAAGGAAACTTGGAAGGTTTTATCAGAAGCCTGGCGGCAGCGTTTTGAGCAGCTTGCAACCGTTCGGTGTGTAAAGTGCGTCGCAATAATCCAGTCACGATGAAACAAAAGCATGAATCATTTCCAGTTCAGTATCTCAGCAGTTGAGCTTAGTTTGGCAATATGTTGCAGATGAGTGTAAGGAGTATACCACAGCAAAAATGTGATGTACACATATTAGAGGCTGAGATAGAGAATGATCCAAAAAGAAAATGTGGGTCTTGTTTGGTCTTGTGTTGTGCTGTAGTTTGGATGTTTGTGTGTGCATGCTGCAGTCCTTCTGCAGTAACAGTGAGTTACAGCAGTGACCCGCTGCGATAATGTGATGCTCAGATGGAATTGCTGTGTTTCTTTTACTCCCCGCATGTGGCTTTTTGCTGTGAATTGCTACTATGAAAAAAAAAAAGTTCATTTACCTGCAGTGAAGAGCATGAATAGCATGTAACCTGAGCTGTGTGTGCAGGGGTAATCTTTGACCTTTTGTTCCCGTTTTGTGGCCAATCTGTGTCTGCAGAAGGGTTTTCAGTGTTGTTATTTGTCTCTTTGTGATAGTTTTATGTTCCTTGAAATAATTGCTGAAGAAATGACGTGTCTATCTGTTGCTGTTTCTTCTCAACATTGTTTTCTTCCTCTTTTGTTTTTTTGTCTCCTTTGTTGTCCCTTTTGTCAGAAAATAGATTTCTTTTCTTCTGATATGTGAGCCTGTCATCATTTACATTTGCCTGATTTTAATTTCCACTGAGAGAAATTCAGCTTTAGTCATTTTCTGAAATAATACTTTGGTACTGTTTTTTAAAAAAAACACCTTGTCTACTGAGTATTTCGTGAATTCCCGAGGTGTGGAAAACTGACTGAGTACACTCTGAACTCCCACAGCAGGATGGAAAACACTATTAGCAGCTGCATGTTGAGTCCTGTGTGTATCACCTCTGCAAGACTCATTCTGAGACATGTAACACTCAGCACACACGTTCGCGAGTTCCCTCCAGCTGCAGCGCAGCAGAGAGAACAATGACTGAAGTCATCTTTGCCTGGAAAAGAATGTTTCATGCTGCCTCTGAGCAGCGTCTTTACATTTCTGGAAGAATGAAACCAGTCAGCTTTCAAGAAATGTTAAACACACACACACACACACACACACAAGTATCCACAGATCCAGTCCAGTCAGAGACAGATGCAACATGGAAGAGCTGCATCTTCTCTTTGTCTGTAGCCTGAAGCGAAGAAGCCATCAGGTCTCTGATCTGCTGCAGCAGCTCTGTCAACTCTGAGGATGCAGCAGACTCTGACAGGAAGTCAGTGTTCAGAAACCACATAAAACCTCCAGGAGCAGCTTTTGTTTTCTAGCAGGGAGCTGAAACAGCAGTCGCAGTGGGAGGAGATGCACATGCGAGGTTCCTCAGCTGGCAAGAACGGCAATAATACCGGCAATTTATATGCTGGTTAAAAGAGGCGACTTTGGCTCAGTTTCAGACGGGGGAAGATATTCCTCATCTTCAGAGTGAAAAAAAATTAAAAAATAAATTAATTTTTGAAAGACAAATTAAAAGAAAAATAATGAGATAATAGAAAAAATAAAATAAATAAAGATGATGCATAGAAAAGTGCTTTATAGTTGTTATATTTGAGGTGGCTTTGTTGTATTTACAGGATGAAATACAACAGATTTATTTATTTATTCAAACAACTTGACACCACTTCTTCATTTTATTTGTATTTACCAAACTGATTCATTTAATTTAAGTCAAATCAAAATTTATTTGTACACCACCTTTCATACATGAAGCAGCGTAAAGTGCTTTAAAACAACAAAGAAAACAGATCTATGGACACATAAACAGAACAAATTCCCCAATCCCAAGTTGCATAGTAAAACTCTACAGTCATCTTCTGTCGCTTTAAACAAATTAAAAATAAATAATTAATAAAAGTTAAATGAATGAACATCTGGCTTGGATAATCTATTTGCTTCCACTGTTATTTATGTATTTATCATGTTTATTTATTATATTTTCAATAATAATTATTTGGGTTTTCATCTTTATTTAATAACTGTCAAATAAGTTTTATATTTTATTGTATTTTCTTTATTTTAGTCTTTTTCTTTGTCATTTTTGTATAGATTTTCTTTAATGCATTTTGGTATTAACCCTTTGAACCCTGAACCTGTTTTACTCAAAACTGTTTTGTTTTGTTTTGTTTTTTTTTCAGGAAAATGACGATATTATCTCTACAACCTCAAGGTATACTTGAATACTTTTGATGTCATATTAAAGGAAACACTTGTGGGGTCAGACAAAGTGTGTAAAACACAGTATTATTGTTGAAGAAACAGCCCCAGCTTTCAGGGCTCTAAGGGGTAAATGCTTCATCATTTAACTGGAGAAAACTGAACAGAACTGGGCCATGAACAGAACCCTGAGGAACACCACAACCCAACACAATGCTTGAAATATTCAAGTTCTCCTACTTTAGTAGTCATTTGCTTTTGTGCCCTTTTCTACTCGGAGGAAACTGTTTTACCGCCTTATGTCTGGACTTTAAAACACATTTCCAGTTTGGGTTTTTGTGTGCCACCTATAAAAGATGAATTAATACAAATTTAGGTTTGTCATTCAGCAACGTCATCAACAACGTTACTAACATGGCTCCATAAAAGACATTCATAAAACACATTAGCATTAAATATTAAATCTAGAGGAAATACATCAATCTAAAACATGTTTTTATGTTAATGATGCGGAGAAACTGAACTGACCTCAGTCTCTGTTTACACCTGAATCCCAGAGAATGTGATGTCTGCAGGATTTACTCTGCAAAGCAACTAAATACGAAACATTTGCAGCTATATTCACATTTTGTTTGAAATTCTACTGAAATGCTAAACTGTAGACTCTTTTTTTTTTTTTTTTTAGATTTTTAATGGGAAGAGTCTGATGTGAGGTAAAACGTCCCAGGTTAAACAGACATACCAAGAAATGGCTATTTAACACTGAATGTGTTAAATAGATTTGATAAGTGTGACGTATTTTCACACAGTTGTTTTGTGCGTTGTCTTTCATTTTTCTCTTTTGCTGATTTGGGAGTATTATGCAGTAATTTTTGTATCTTTTTGATCATTTTGAGGTAATTTTGGTAGTTTATTCTTCTTTTTTGTCTCTTTGTAGTTATTTTGTGCCAGTTTTTATTTCCTGTAAGTAATTTTGTCAGTTTCAGCTTTGTGTTTCTTGTGTTCATTTCACTCCCCTTACTTGTAACTTTGAGTTTGCAGTGAGTTTATGTGTAGCTGTTGCTGTGTGTTCGGCAGCTCATTGCGGTTACATCCCAACTTCTTCATTTTTTGCAGTTTTGTCAATGAACTCATGTTTTCTGAGCAGATGAGGAAGAGGAACAAATATTGCTCCTGCTAGAGGAGGAAGAGACACAGGAGGGCTGCTATCTTCCTCCTCCATCACAATCTGCTCCCCCTGATAGAGTCTGAGGAGCCACCTGTGGCCTCCCCCCTTCCTCCCCCTTCCACTTATGATTTCCTCTTAACCTCATTCACTTCCATTTTCTCCTTCTATTTACTCTTCATTTTCTCTCAGCTGCCCACAGCGACCTTTCTCTTTCTCATTCCACATCATCATGTCTGCACACTAACACCATGAACAGGTTTTTTTTTCATATATGTGGAGCAAACCGCTGACTTTCATCTTCAGGCGCCGTTATGTCAATGTGTCCTCCCGCTCTCCTCTCTGCGGCATCCTGCAGAGCGCCTCTGTTCTTTAATGAATTACTCAGCAGGTGTGTGAGCGCCAACACACACCTGTGCTCTCACAAGGTGGCCACCATGCATCTGTGTTTGGAACATGAGACAGGAACAGACTGGCGTCAGCCTCAACGTGTGCTCCTTTTTTTTTCCTGTTTTTGCCATGTAACTGTGTGTGTGTGTGTGTGTGTGTGTGTGTGTGTGTGTGTGTGTGTGTGTGTGTGTGTGTGTGTGTGTGTGTGTGTGTGTGTCATTTGAAACACTGATCTCTGAAGCAGCACTGCCCCCTGCAGCCTCAACTTTTCTCTTTTTTTTTCTACTTGATCTTTAACAGCTTTTACATTTCCTAATCAATAGGCAATAAAACAAAAATGCAAAGACAAAAGAGGAAGATTAACAAACTAAAACATAAAATAAACTTAGTGGGTCGGTGATATCATCCTAACATGATTAAAGAGGGTCGGGTCAGCCAAGGTACTGTCCTGTTTCAGTCCATGTCAGATCATTCAGACACATTTACATAAGTAAAACCATGTCCATGTGATTGCAACTCCTTGTTAGTGTTAAGTATTAATTATTAATTATCATTGGAGTCAGATTTGGTACCTGCATCTGTCTACTGTACTACACACACCATCAAGTCTCCAAATATGTACAGATTTGGTTGCAGTCAGACAGCTACCTCGACTGATGCTCCTACAACTGCTGACATGTTTATATTTCCCTGCAACCTCTTCTTATCTGCTGCTGGTTGACTTTGAGGTTAATGAAAGTGTGTGTTGAGTGGTTGTGTCTCTGCGCTGTACACGTGTGTTTTCAAGAGGTTCTGTGCTAAAATAGAGCGGTGGAGTAGTGAGACATCAAAGAGCAAATTTAGATGCAGCTTCCCCTCAAACAGAGATGGAGATCAGAGAAGAGCCTCTTTGTGATGATGAAATGTTTAACACGTCGGAGCAACAAAACACAGCAGGAGACGGTTGGTCCAGTCAGCTGGAAGAGAGGATCCACACAGCGTCTGACTGATGTGGGATCAGCTGAAGCTTCTCGACATAAAGCTGTTTGTGTGACGGTTCAGGAGCTGCAGTTGGAGTGTGAAAACAGTGGGACCATGGCAGGATTATACAAACATAACAGACATAACAAAAAAACCTAGAAACCAAACTTTTGACTGGTAGTGAATATTATATATATGTATATATATATATATATATAGATAGATAGATAGATAGATAGATAGATAGATAGATAGATAGATAGATAGATAGATAGATAGATAGATAGATATGTTCACTGTCAGTCAAAAGTTTGGACACACTTTCCTAGTAAATCCAATGGGAAAGCGTGTCTAAAAATTTAGACTGGTAGTGTATGCTGTTATCTCTCAATACTGCTTGTAGGGTTATTTGATTTTTAGTTTTCACTTTATGTTTTGTTTACCTCCAGTGTTTTACTCCTGGGGATCCTTCATGCCAGGAGCTCTGGCTGCTCATTCTGGGGGTTGCTGCCAGGCTGATTGCCGTTGTTGGGAAAGTTGTGGTTCTGCACTGCAGCATTACACCGGTGGTCTGTGCCTGCCTAAAGTCAGGGTGGTGGCAGTCTCCAAGGACATGGGTGGGTTGGATCCTGATGTGCGTGGATCCCCAGGATCAGAAATGTCAAGCCAGATGCTTATTACTTTTTTTCATCATTTTTAATATCTATCTATCTATCTATCTATCTATCTATCTATCTATCTATCTATCTATCTATCTATCTATCTATCTATCTATCTATCTATCTATCTATCTATCTATCTATCTATCTATCTAGCTATCTATCTATCTATCTATCTATTTATCGATCCATCCTTCCATCCATCCATCCATCCATCCATCCAACTATTCCTTTTTAAAGAATACAGAATAAATGAATTACATACATGCTCTGTACGTGCATGTATGTGGATGTATGGGTGTCTGCATGTAAGAGACAATGATGATGAGCGGGAATCGACCGTTTTCCTTTTCCTGTTGTTGTTTACTTTGTTGTGTGAAGTCCTGTTTTTTACTCTAAATTGTTTTTATCCTGTAAAGCACTTTGTGTTGCCTTTAACAGGCAGGAAAAGAGCTCTATCAATAAACATTGATTGATTGAATAAAAAAAAAAGAAAAAGAGAATGAATATAAAAAAAAAAAAACAAGATAGTAAGAAAATACAGAAGCAAAACATTGAATTTAACATTCATGTTCTTTAATCCTGTCAGGTTCACAGGGAGGCTGGAGAGTATCCCAGCAGCCATCCGGTGGGAGGAGGGGTAGAACCTGAACAGGTTACCTGTCTGTCACAGGGCCAACTGGGAACAGCTGATACCTTCATGTTTCCCTTTTTATACCAGACTGTGAGGTTAAAGTACTTTTTCATGAAAAATGAAATTCCCATGTTAGTGCATCTAATATCTTTATTATAAGGTTAAATAAAACTCATGAACATATGTAGCTCAAAATAAATGCATAAAAAGTAGGAAAATGTGTCAATGAGCAAATTAAATAAGAATGAAATGAGAATGATTTTTTTTTTTAATGAATCCAAATTATTTACTTCAAATAAATTGTTTAGATTTAAAAGGAAAAAAACAAACAGTGCTCAAAAGTCTGCTTTAAAGCAGTCATTATGGCATCACACCACCAACAGAACACATCGAAGGAATACAACACGACTGGTTTTCACTCATAATTTTTTTATTACTTTCAACTCTCAAAGGTGAAAAAAGCTGCATGTTTTTCATTAGTATAATGGTGCAAATGCTACTGCAGTATTGAAGCCTACATTTGGACTGGCAGATATCAAAGTATTGATTCCAGAGTATCATTTGTGACCATCCCTGGTGCTGCAACAGAGACAGACAGGAAAAACAACCTGTCACATTCACATTCAGTCCTACAGGGTCAATTTATAATCACCAATTACCCCAGTTGTTCCCAGTTGCTCCTGCAGCGCCCCATTTTCATTAATGTCAAGTTACCCCATCCCTCAAGCTTTGCAGCTTTTCAGTGAAACATTTGCAGAAATGCACTTCTATTTGCTATTGTCTTTTTTTTTTCTTCTGCTAAAAACATTTTATTTAGCTTCTAGCTGGACTCTCCCCTGTTATAATTCTGCCCCCAAGTAATATAAGTACTTATAAAGACAATGACTGATGGTAGTCTTAATGAAACACAAAGGGAGTTATTTGTTTAATATATGGATTTGTTTTGAAACCAACTTGATCTTGAACACTTCTTCTTCTGTGGTTTATTTTCACCATCACAGTTTATTACATAGACATCATATATGCATTATATGATGTCTATGGTTTATTATGGTTGTTGCATTTGTCGTGTTCGCGACATAAACTCAGATTTATGCGTGTTTGCTGCCCTCCAGTGGCCACAGCAAGAATTACAACAATTTAATGGTTTCAGCATGATCGGACTTTTATTAGCAGCTTGATGGAAGCAATTTACATTAACATGATAAGAATAAGTCAGTTTCATCCTAAACATAAATCTGAGATTATCATGGTCGTTAGAGGGAAGAGACTTTCAGTTTGGAGCCACAAGTTACACAGAGTTTTGATTTTCAGCACATGCTGGCAAACTTTTAATGAAAAAAAAAAGAAAATCTAAAAATAATTTTATGAGTTGTATGTAAATTAATTAATAGTGGAAAAAATGACACACTTTTAGAATATGAAACACATTTAGCTGCAGTGTATTTGTTAAAAGTGTAATGCAAAATGAGGTCAAAAGAAAGATAATAAAGGATCAGAGGACAATTGAGAGTGCTTTCATTCACAACATTCTCCAATAATAGCAATTCTGTTGTCGTGTAAAATAACAATTCTATTGTATTTTCTGATTGCACGTGTTTGAATAAACTATAACACTAAAGGGCAAACATTCAGAGAATATCTGCAGTTTGTAGCATTCATTTTGTTCATTTTTGCTTTCTATTTTGGTCTTGTATTGTTTGTTTTTACATATTTTATTGTTTTATCATGTAGTTGTTTTTATTGTTCAGCTCTTTAAGAAGCTGGGATTGTACTAAATGTGCTATTTAAATAAACTTCAACTTGGATTTTTGTCATGTTTTAATCTTTTGGATTTTTTAAGACAAAATGTCAATGTCTGCTGTAAATTCATGTAAAACTGAACTGAAGCTTTTTTTTCCTTTGGGATTCTTTTTTCTGTTTTTAATGTGCCTGTACTCATTTTTATGCCTCTTTATTGCCATGTATTACTTTTAATGATCATTTGGGTCTCATTTTGTTCATTTTGAGGTCATAATCTATGTCTCAGGTGATACTTTGTATAATCTTCTGTGCATCTTTTTTTATTTTGAGTCTCTTTTGAGCATATTATCTTTGCTCATTCAGCAGCACAATTTGACTCAGTTTGTTGTACAACTGAACTACTTTTTCACTGTATAAATGCTTTGTTTTCATCTGGGGTCCATTTTTCCCAAAATATTATGTTCATACTTGGAGTTTTTATAGCCAGTGAACCTTTGTAATGCTATAAAAGGACGAAAGTAATCCAAGTAACTAATTAAATATGAAAGGAAAAAGAAAACATAAATGCCTCAAATCACTTATGATAATACATTCCACAAAAATAAATTATCAATGTTTAAAACAATAAACTATAAAGGAAATATGAAACTTTATTATATTATTTTTCTGTACTTATATGATTATATTCAGAATTATGTAGACAATAAAGCACAAAAAATGTATCTTTTTATACAATTTTTTATTTAAAAAGATATTTCACAATGATTGTAAAGCGCTGATACAAACATGTTTAGGAAGAATGAAAATTCAAAGTAAATACAATAAAGAAACAGAGTTGAAAAATAATTAGAAAAATCAATTAAAGCAAATGGTTAAATAAGAATTCAGGTGGAAAATTTAAATCTGAAGTAAATAATTTGTTAATGTAAGATTAAATCTACAAATGCATAAATAATCAGAAATATATGATGTTGTGGAGCTCGTACCCTGTCTCTCAGCCAGATGTACTCATGGGGATTAACAGCTGGAGTCGGCCTGTTTAGCCTGCAGAGTAGCTTTGGTCTACTTAAACTGGGCTGACTGGTTGAGCACTCTGAACACCAGTGGCTGCTGTCATCTCCTTGCTCACACAGCCTCGTCCAGGTGGATGACATCTTCTGTCAGCAGACTTGGCAGGATCCAGTCCTAACATCACTGCAATGCCCTCAAAAGTATTCCAGTAAGAGTCAATGTCACTTTCTCTGCAAGGCAGAACCAGAGCAATATATCTGCTGGCAAACTGCTCAGAAGGAGTGTAAGTGTGCAGATTTATAGGAGTAGTTGAAGATTCATCTTCACTACTTTTATGTAGGGATGTATGAGCTCAGCCTCATGGTTCTGGGTTTCAAGCTGCACTTCCAGATTAACATCCTCTGAATCCATCCCAGCTTGCATCGGCATAACTGGATTACTACAATGGAACTGGGCGATAACAGGAGCCTCCATCCTTGTCTGCACCTATCTGCTGCAGGCCTGTGGCAAATGCTGTTTCTACATTACCATTTAACACCTCAGGAGCACTTTTGGGACTCTGGATTTTAAACGATTCCTCTCTTAACCTGCTGACCAGATAAACTCTTTTGGTCTCAGATTCTTTTTTTACACAAGTAAGAAAATAAAAAATGCATTAGTAGTCCAAAATCATGTCTGTTTTCCTATTCAGTAAACAGGGGCTTTGTGCAAACTTATCCAGTGTTAAACCAGTGTAAAAATGATCCACCTTCAAAATGCTTGCAGTGGATACTTCACATGCTCAAGCTGGAGAATATGATCATACAAGGAAATCTCAGAACTATGATGTGACAGTCAGGTTGCTTAAAAAAGTGTCTTGTCAGACAAAATTTCAAGAACAAAAAAATCTATTTCTTACTGCAGAAAAATTCTTGGTTTTGTTTAAGTTAAAGGTGGTGACACACCATGTTGGCTTATTAACATCGCTGATAAGCCAACAGAAAAACTTACATGAGACCCTTTAAGTTTTAAGAGTTATCTTTGCAGTGATGGTTACTGTTATATGCTGTTTGTTTTTTTCCTCTTTTCTTGTGTCTATTCTATTTGTTGGTTGTTTCTGCTGTGTTTGCTCAGTTTTATTGGCTTACGTTGTCTTTAGATGTGATGGAAAATTGTTGACTGATATAAATATGGAGTGTATCCTAAAGGGAACGACGGGATCTGCTGTATTTAGTTGTGTAATGCTGGTATCTGCAGTGTTCAGATGAGTTCCTTGTAGCCGTGTTTTGTTGTGTTGTTGTGAAGCTGGTGGCTGATATTGATAAGGAGTACTTCCAGTCGCTGCCACTAGGGTCTGTACAACTAAACTACTTTTCCACAGTATAAAGGCTTTGTTTTCATCTGGGGTCCATTTTTCCTAAATATTATGTTCATACGTGGAGTTTTTATAGCCAGTGAACCTTTGTAATGCTATAAAAGGACAAAAGTAATCCAAAACCAAATGAAATATGAAAGGAAAAAGAAAATATAAATGCCTCAAATCACTTATGATAATACATTCCACAAAAATAAATGATCAATGTTTAAAACAATAAACTATGAAGGAAATATTAAACTTTATTATATTATTTTTCTGTACTTGATGATTATGTACTATGATTATATTCAGAATTATGTAGACAATAAAGCACAAAAAAATGTATCTTTTTTTTTATTAAAAAAAAAAGATATTTCTCAATGATTGTAAAGTGCTGAAATATACGTTTAGGAAGGATGAAAACTCAAAGTAAATACAATAGAGAAACAAACATTTGAAAAATAATTGGAAAATCAATTAAAGCAAAAGATTAAATAAGAATTCAAGTGGAAAAGTAAATATCTTATAAATATAAGATTAAATCTACAAAAATGTATCTTTTTTACACAATTTTTTTTATTTAAAAATATATATTTACATATATTTATACAGATATTTTACATAAATATTTTACAGCAGATCCTGTATTCAATGTTCCATCACACCTAAAGACAACTTAAGCCAATAAAACTGAGCAAACACAGTAGAAACAACCAACAAATAGATTAGACACAACAAAGGAGGGAAAACAGTGTTCAGATGAGTTTCTTGTAGCTGTTTTGTTGCGTTGTTCTGCAGCTGGTGGCTGATATTGATAAGGAGTACTTCCAGTCGCCACCACTAGGGGCGCTCTTGCCTCTTCCTATACCCATAAGCGGGGGAGTGAGAGGTGCATGAAATGGAGAAAAATGGCGGATCATGTGCAGGTAAGCAGAGGTTTCATGTTTTTGTTACCGACAGTTCGCCCAGGAGCGCGGAGATGAGGCTGAACGCGCTTCTGGGTGCGGGGTTGTCGATGCGGAGCTGGTGTGCAGCGCCTGGCTGCAGCAGGCGGCGGCACGCGGGCTGTCGGCGGTGAAAGAAAGGATGTGTTGACTCGTGGCCTGCTGTCACTACGTTAGCTTGCGTTAGCTGCGGGAGGGAACGCAAACAAGACACTGATAAGCCCTGGAGCTTTCAGACTATGTGATCCATATCGGTTTGAAGCCGACATAATAACCTATTTTATTTTATAAGCGTGTTACTTAATGTAAACAATAAAAACACAAATGGCTGACGGCGGACAAGTAGCACTAAAGCTAACACACACAGCAGCTTTACTCTCAGTTGGCGCCAGTGTGAAACACATGATAGACATTTATCACATCAGGACCTGAGAGTCTGACTCTTTCTGTGATGCTGTGTGTGTCCCTGGAGGTGTAAATATTTATTTATAGCTCTTGTTTGGTTACAGTTAGCCGAAGCTAGACTAACGCTAGCACGAGCCCAGACGTCAGCTTCTCCCGCTCGAGCCCCGTTTGAAAACATGTGTTTAACTGTTTGACGGAGAAACTGGGAACACTGGAGTGAGAGCACTGGGAGATTTTACTGCTGTGTTGTTGGTTTGGGCAGGTAATGGAGCTGCCTGACCGAGGCTAGATCCACTGCTTCGTGGTCTGATCGGGACACGTGTGGAAATAGCAGGGTTTAACTTTCAGTTTCCAAGTCCTCCATAATGTCCTAAGAAAGACCTTGCTGTGCGGGATTCCTGCTGCACTGGCAGGCTGTGTTTTTATAAGTTTAAATGCAAAAGCTACGATAGTTTCTGTTAAGTATTTTATATTAACTCTCACTCCAAACAAAGCAGGGATTTTTAGTAGAACATGTGAAAAGCAGCCTTTACTCTGATGAGTTAGCTTCAGTGCTAGAAGCAGCATGGAGGAGCTGCATCACTGCCTTCCTCTGGGATTCAGTCCAAGCTTCATCATTTGTTTGAAAGACACTTTCCAAAAGGATGTGATCTGAATGAGGAGTACGTTTTACAAGAATTTTTTTTTTTTTTTTCTCAAAGTAATATAATTCATATATAACTCCCTGGAACAAACCCACGCTGTTGCACCATAAGGGAAAAAAAATGACAGAAACAATAACAATTTAAAGATTAAGTTACTAAGATAAGTGATGGATCCACCTTTATAATCTGATCCAAAATAGGTTGCCAGATATTGAAGAACTTATTAACGCAGCCTCTTAGAGAGTACCTTATTTTCTCCAGAGTTAAATGATGGAAAAGATCAACAAACCATAAATAAAAGATGCTTTTCCTTCCATTTAAGCAGTACAAGCCTGGGAGCAATAAGTGTGGCAAAGGCAATTACTACTTTATATTTTTGACTGCTGAAAATTTGTGGTGTAATGCCGAATATTGCAGTCTTGGCCTCAGCTACAATATTAATCCCAAATGCATCAGATAGAAATTTGAAAATGGACTGCCAAAATTGTGCCAGTTTTGAACAGGACCAAAACATATGAGATAGTGTTCCAGGTTCAATTTCACAACGATCACAGTTAAAATCCAAATCTGGTTTAAATCTATGAACAACTTTAAGTTGGATTACCCTGTGTCTTAAACAGATTGAAGATAAGAAGATACAGTTGTGCTCATATTTATTCATATCCTTCCATTAAAGAAGGAAAAAAACAGGTGCCTGTAAAATCAGCTGAGATTGACTAAAGTAATAATAAATAAAAATGTTATGAAAATCATTGCATTATTTTCTAATTCTGGTCTTTTAGAAATATTTTTTTTACAAAGCAAACAAATAAGATAATTTATTACATATTGCATCACTCATAAAGTAATATTTAGTTGAACAATCCTTTAATGTTTCCGCTCCAGTCAGGTGTTTTCTGTTCCTCTCAGTCAGACTTCTGCACCTGTTGACAGGTATTTTGTCCCACTGTTCAACAGAAAAGTGCTCTAATTTGTCCAGGACACATTTGTTTGTTTGTTTGTTTTCTTCAACTCAGTTAAATGGAAAAACAGTGTCTTATATTACTAAATTATATTTTTGCAAATTTTTAGTTATTGTTCCTTTTAAAGTCACCAGTTATTTGAGTAAATGTTGTAAATTCAGCCTTTTCTTTAATGAAAGGGGATGAATACATATGAGCACAACTGTATTATTTATTACAGTTTTCCAAACATCTTCAGCGGTTACAATTTCAAGTTCCTCCTTCCATTTCCCTTTGACACAAATCAGTGGTTCCAAGTTATAAGAATAAGTTTTTCCAATATAATCACCTTTTACTACTACTTAAAAAAAGACTCTAAGAATGACATCAGATTTAGTGTCAGGTTTTAAAATACTGAAAATACTACCAGCTTTTACTAATTATTTGCTTTTTTTTTTAAAAATTTACAAATGAGACTATTATTAAATTGTTGACTGATTTATTAATTATTTCTCATAGTTTCATTTTCATTCTGATAAGTGACTGCTACTGTTGAGTCATGTCTTTTAACTTATTATATAAAAGGCCAATTATTCTCTTTAAGTACTTGTTTGCCCTTTAAATGACAGAAAATGGTGATAATTTAGTAATATATGTTGGGTAGTAAGATCTTTTCACTCTCTCGCAGAATAATAGTATATTTTAATTATACTTCTTTGACATCACACTGCAGATGTTGGAGTATCTTGTATGAAGACCTTTTCCACAGATCAATAAGCCCAATAACACCTGCTATTAGCTGGTTTTTGAGAGCACCGGAAAAACATTTAGTCTGGATGAAATGACTGTTGCGGTCATGGTTTTATTTCAGCTTCAGCTTAGATGGGAATGCAACACCCAGGTACATCGTCCAGTTTTCAATAAACACACTCTGCTCAGGCCACTACATGAGTGAACACAAGCAACTTTTTCTGTCTAGACACATATTTAGCAACTGTAATGTCTCACATGGAGATTGAAACAACGCAAAAAAGAAGTGTGATTGATATTTATTATCTGTAGCTCACTTTCAGTTTTTCTGTGTGGGCTAACGGTCCAGTCAAAATGAATAAACTAGTCTAAGTTATGATTATTAGAAACCGGTTTGATATGTCTTTCAGTGTGATGCATCCTTTTTGTGATCACAGGGTCACTTTCTGCTTAACTGACATGCTTTAGTGGATGTAAATAAGTAAATGGTTATAATGGCTACACTTTTGGTATATGATATAAGTGTGGTGAAGATATAAACCGTCTTTTAAACAAAAGTGTTTTTTTTTTTTTTTTTCTTTTAATTGAATTGATCAACACATCATCCAGATGAATTGGCCATTTCTAATCCATTTCCACATTTTATAATTTGTCTTCTTTCTTAAATTTGTAGTATTTTCAATACGTAATCAGCTACTAAATAGTTAAATGATCAAGGATGATTATTATGATAAATTTGTGGCCCTACATATATTTATTTTATTATTGATTTCTGGGAGTTATTGGGAGTTTAATAATGAAACTCAGATTATTTTTCTTTTAAGGAATCACTTTTTTTTTTTTTTTTAACGTCACAAATCCATGACAGTGTCTCCAGTTTTGTTTTTTAAACTTTTACTGAAGTCACGTAGTTTGTGAGCATCGCTTTGTTCACTTTTCTTCTTGTCCTTCGCTATTCATCCATCCAGAAACTTCACACTCATGTCAGCAGGAGCTACGTGCAGTGCACATGCTAGGAAGGACTAATCCAAACCCCAAGCAGTTATATGGGAATATAACAACAACGTGAGAATAGCACTGTCCATTTTAGAGCTTCTGCTAATTTATTTATTTCAAGCAAACCACACAAACAATGTGCCAAATGAAAGCAAAGACTTTGCCGGTTATAAACATGTCTGTCTCATCTCTGTGGGACAAACTCTCGCTGAGCTAGCAGCCACAGTTATAAATCATGTCTGTGTTTTGCTGTATGGTGATCCAAAGTTTTATTCTAGCTCTTTAAAAAAAACCTCTGCTAATGTGTCTCTTATGACTTTTCCTTCGTTTGAAATGATTCATGTAGGTGTTGTTAGTTTCCATAAGGATGAAAGAGATTCACATCGTACAGTATCCTTTGGCTTCACTCTTTTCTGGATCCTCACGGTGTTTCTAGGAGTACATTAACATCAGCCTTTTTGATTCGGATCAGAGTCTGTTTGCTCGGAAAGTCCGTTTCGTTTGGGGAAATGTGAACGCGCCAAACAAATTCTGATTTGGATCAAATAACAAGACTCAGTCCACCTACAAACGCAGGTCTTGCCTCGTATCAAGCGGACAGAATACAGGAAGCGGACTACTAAACAAAGTCACTTTCTGCATTTGGTGTAGCATTGCATTGTGGGTAAATACATAGCGATTGCTTTAAGAGTCCTCTACCTCGTCTGGTGTTCATACTGCGTCCATCATTGCAGTGTATTTCTGCAGTATACTTGCATAAGACACAATAAAAACCCAAAACAGCCATAGTTTCATCTCCATTTTAACTCGCAGGTGGAGGAAACAGTTTTCTTCTTCCCAGGAGTATTGTCCTCTCTTTTGCTAAATACCAGTGCAGCGCCACCTTTGGTGGGAATGGGGATATATTAGTCTAATGGTTTGGTTTGTTTGATTAAAGTCCAGCATGAACACTATCTCGGTCCACATAGTTCGACCCCCTACAACGGAGCCGAGTCCCCAGTCAGACCGAGTCTAGCGGACTATCCTGATGTGAATGGACCCTGAGGTGAATTTGGGGGCGATCCCTCAAATCTCCTGACTCTGACCGTTGATAGGTTTTTTTTTTGTTTGTTTGTTTTTTTAAATTATTATTAATGTTGGCCAATAGCTTCCTGAAGATATTTACCTGTGTGACACCTTTCTTAAAAACACCTGTAAAACTGCTCAGGTTCACATCTTTAGCCTCTAATTTTGCACTTTCTTACCAGACTTTGCTTTTCTCTTTGCTAGATAAACTGAACTGTTGCCTTTGCTTTTCATTTAAAGTAATGTGTTTTTCTTTTAGGGAGGTGATGACCATTTCAATTTTTAAATGGTGAATATCATTTGTTAGAGTAAGTTGATCATGATACTTACTTTATGTGGTAACCTCAAATGTCTGCTTTCTATTGAGACCAAGTTTGTAGAGTCAGTCATTATTGGGATGTTTTGTACGTCATATCAAACAGGAAGCAGAAAAACCAGGTCTGGTCGAGAAAATGTTTTTTTAAAAAAGGAAATTTAGTTGAAACCATTTTTAAAGGAACAGTGTGTAACGTAATTTTATATCTAGTGGTCAAGTTAGAAGTGTGCAGTTTTGGGTACTTTGTGATTAGAGCCAGTTTCGATTCAGGATGTTAAAATTCGATTATTAAATGATTATTTGTTGCTACATGTATACTACTTTATACTCCATTCAGTGTTCATTAATTGAAGTAACCAAATAAATTTATCTCTTCTGTATTATTTATGTAAAACTATGAATAAATCCAACATATTTTTCACGTTGTCTTTAGATGTTTACCTGGAATATTCAGGAAAAATGTGTTAGCAATAGTTAGGAGCATCAACTTCCTCTAACCAGGGCTGGGACGGAGCTGCTGACATATTTGAAGTGTTATTATTAGATTTTATTTAGGCTTTGAACACCTTGCAAATGGAATAAATATAGTCTGTTCTCATGTACATAAAAAATGAAACCTGATGAGTAAATGTCATGCTCAGTAACAGTAGCTGCTAGCGTCCTGCTAGCTCTCGTGTTCACTGTTTGCAGCCCGGACAGATCGTGAGATTCAGTCATGGGATTGGAGGACTTCCTGCAACGCTTTGCAGCTGCGTTTCTGTCTTGTCATTATTATGAAAAATAAACCTTTTGAACATTTATGAGTCATAATTGAATTGACATATGCTACATTGAGATGAATAGATAGTGAATCGGCCAACGCCATTGGAGATCATCTCAGATGTCACATGATAAACAACAAACTGTCATAGGTTGAAGTTCCTCATCAGTGATTTCCATGTGAGAAAAGACACGCTAGTGTTTTCTGCCTTCATCTATTCTGAATCCTCTTCAATGTTTTTCTCTTCTTTGACTAAGTTGATTCACGTTTTTTTTAACCTTTTCTGGCTGTGATGTAGCTGCTCATCTGAATGGACGGTTTGCCGAACAAATAGACATGCATGGTTTATTCTAAGCTCATTAAATCATAATTCATTTTGCAAAGTGACTAATTATTTATAGAAACAGATTTTTTATTGATGTCAGTTTTTCTTTGTTGTTTGTAACAAACTAAGACACAGTCACGGCTACTCAGATTTTTAGCTTTTTACTATGTAAGCTGTATTTGGGTTGTTTTTTTTTAAAGACATTTAAAGGCTTCACTCTGAATAGGGGACGGCTTTTGCTTTGTTTTCTGGCGTTCTATAAATAGGAACATTAGTAGATTACCAGGTAAACTACTGGCCACGTTAAAGTTAATGAATTTATGTAACGGTGTAGATTGAATCTTCATTGTTTTGACCGTGCAGGTTAAACAGCAGCTCCTCTTCATCTGTGAATCGACTCAGCATTAATATTTGTTTGCTGTTTTTCATCCAGTCTGTGAGCCTGCAGAAACGCTGAAGTTTCTTAGTCAGTTGAGGTTGGTGCTTTGCTGGGTGTAACGCAGATGTCGCATACAGATAGCCGATGTGCATTCAGATCTGCGGCTGTTTGAGATGTCTAAATATCAGCATTTTCTGTGGAAAAATCAGATGATGAAGAAAAATGATCAAATGGTGATAAAAGTTAGTTTTTGGCTTCTGAAAAGCTCCAATAATTGATGATTTCTTAATAACATTATAAAGAAAGTTTTCTGTGTACAAATATGCTACTTAAAAACAAAATATAAAGTGATTTTATACTTTACTATGAGTTTAAACTTTTTAAACAGGTCTTTCTGTATTTTCTGCAGATGAAACCTGTAAAAGGAACTATTTGTGGCATTGGCTATCCTAGCATGAGTAAAGTTTTAGTTATTTTATTTGTCAGGAGATACAGTTTCTGCTTTTGGACTCTGCTTATCCAATAAAAAGACATTTTATGACTTTGAGAGTTTTTTAAAAAAAAAAATGTTTTTTTTTTTTTTTTTTAATTAGATACAGCACAACTTAATTAAAGTTTCATCTTTATCTTTGTAACCTGTTAGCTAAATCTCTTGTCATTTCATCCTCTGATATGTGCTTGTAAATGTGATTGATGGAAGAAAAAAAGACATTGTGAATATTTTTATGAGGCACGCACTGTCCAACCAATTCTCCCAAAGTTTAAGATAAACATGTCTTTGGCTCTTTTTTTTTTTTTAAATTTTTTTTTTTTTTTTTACTTGCAAGAATTGAAGGTTAATTTTCCTGATACTTGTTGACCAGCTTGTTTAATTCCTTTGGAAAGGTACAGCTGTAGTTACTTTTATCAGGAACTCAGATTTAGTTGACTTTTTTAAACACTTCTGTGTGACTTTAATGCAGCTGTGTGTAAACGTCTGGTAGTGAGTGGAAGTAGTAAGGGATGTGTGTGTAAGGCTTTCTGAAAAGTTTCTAAGTTGTAATCCAACAATGGGACTTGTTACGAAACTGTAAAACCAGCTGCCATGACTCAGCATTTAGGTTGTTTCATACAGAATCCCTAAAGATATTTGCTTCCTAAAACTACCACCGAGACACCAGAGCAATGTATTAGTTTATCTAATCTTAATGTCAGTACTGATATTTAAAGTTTGGACAAATTGCTTTTGTTATTTTAAAGGAAAGTTTAGCTTATAGATTAGTTCTTTTCGGTATATTTAAAGATCTGATGTGGTACTCCAACTATTTTGGAGTGTGAAAGTTTAATGTGGACTTCTATTTATTTAAATTAAATCATCATTCTCTAAATTATCATTTTTTCCCCCCAAATTTAAAAATGATGTCAAGTTTCTTGAACATTTAGACTTGGTGTCAAGTTGAAGCCAGTTTAAATAAAGTGACAGTGTGTGATTATTTCTAGTTGTTTGCTAATTGAATGCAACAACCGAGTAGCGCTCTCTGGCACCTCGCCGTTTAAGCATGTTCTTATCACTACCAAAAGCCGTGGAGAGTCAAAAATGTGAAAAAGTCAACATCTTGCACAAGTTGGAGTGTCTCATCAGGTGATAAAGTGCGTGCTGTTGCCTGCTGGTTTTTGTGAAGAGTAACAGCAACTGAAAACTGTTGCACTAAAGTATAGGGGTGGGGAGTCACATTGGAAAAATTGAAAATCTAGATTTTTGTTGATTTTTGTTTTGATTATATCTCTCGGCTGGCCTGGGAACGCCTCGGGATCCCCCCCACAGAGTTGGCAAATGTGGCTGGGGAGAGGGAAGTCTGGGCTTCCCTGCTTAGGCTGCTGCCCCCGCGACCCAACACCGGATAAGCGGCAGAAGATGGAATAGATGATAGATTTTTGTTTTGCTTCACAATTTTAAAATAGATATTTTTGTTAAAAAAAAATTTAAATATAAATGATTAAATTAATTTTTGTCATTTTTATATTATTGTTTTTATTGATCTTTTTACTTGTCTTCTTTGGCATTATAGCAGCAGAATGATGGTCTGGCTACTGTGGCGTTTTTTCCAAATTAAAATTTCGAAAAATGATAAGCAAAAAAGGTTTTGTACATGTCACAATTTAAATCGAATCGGCCCGAATAATTTCTTTGTTCTTTCTATCTTATAGAAGAATGAAGTTTCTTGGGAAATGTGCATCTTTTGTTGCTTAAGTGTAATGATTATTAATTGAAAATCTGTTTGAATTGATTCTGAATCAAATTGTCACCCCAAAAATCGGAATCAAATTGAATTGTGAGTTGTCTTTAGATTCACAGCTCTACAATGAAGCTTTTCCACTGTAGGTTAACTAACAAATAAGCATTTCTGCTGTTTTTTTTAATAGCAAGTAACACTAAATGAAAAACAGGAGGATAAAAGACTAGCTGCCCTGTTTAATACATAATGCCAGAAAAAGCTTCAGTTAACTGAATGAACTTAGCTGTCCAGCAGAAAGCTCAGTTCTGAAGTTCTCATAAACTGTCTCCATCTGGTAAATGCTACATTCATGTTGACCCTCATTTTATCCCAGTTATTATTTCTTTTACTTTTCTTGACTATTTCTTACTCCTTATGCAGGATAAAGGGTGTGTGCTCCTCCATTTCACTGGAAAATGGCAAGTTGAATGACCCTCGATATGTGGCCCAATGGCTACCATTTCATTTCATGATGATATAAATTAGTTAAGATTAACTGTAGCTAACGCAAGTCCAGCTGCTAACAACAGCTTTTCAGCTGGAACAGATGTTCAGAAACAAGTTAATACTCAGAACATCACTGGTTCACCTCACTTCTGACAGATTCATTACCATTAATCTGACTCAACAGAGCGGATACACAAACGTCTCGTCTTCTTGCATTGAATCAGTAAAACCCCTCCCTGAAAAATCCACAAAAAACAGTATGTGTTTACATCCCATCAATGAAAACATCTGCCTGCTGTCAGAATTCATAGACAACTAATGAAAATAGGAGAGGTTTGATTTACAAGTGGAAACCCAGAAGCATCTGTCGGTTTGTACATGCTGTATGGGGGTGTGTGTGTCAGGATATAAACATTGCTCAAATAAGAACTGGCCATGAGCTCATTGTTTACCTCAGACTACATCTTGCTTTGTACTGTTAAACCTGCCACAGAGTATCAGGATGTTTATTTAATTTAGCAAATTTCTTACACTTTATTGCCCAGAAAGGTGTGAAATCAGCAAAGTTGCACAAAATTCAGATTTTCTTCCAGTTTTCACTATTTTGAGCCTCAACTGGAGACTCCTTATCTTGTTTTTGTCTGCAGTTGTCTCATGTTTCAACTAAAGAATTAGTAGCACGTGTTTATTTCAGCAGCCAGTGAACTAAAATTCTCATGCCAGTTGTAGGAAACTGTCACTGAATGACCTTGCTGTTTCTTTTTTTTGGATGGAAAAGTGTTGGGGAGAGAGAGAGAGAGAGAGAGAGAGAGAGAGACTGTTATTTAAGCTTTGTTCATGTCACACAGGCTGTATAAATGATTGATGAAGTCATCCGCTGCACCATCGATCCTTTAGCCAATGCTTAAAGTCCAAGAGTCGAAGAAAAAAAATATGAACTTTCTCTTTGAGTAACCAAATCAGTTTTACACACGTCATTGTGGTCTCATTAGATGCTTGACATTGTGTCTGGTTTTTCTGTAAATGAAACACACATTTGTCAAACCAGCTTTGAAACATCACTCTTTATTGGCTGATGGATGAACTTAAGGGCTTTTAAATAGTAGACATGACCTTCATATGTATGGCATCTTCAAAGTTTATATAGTTTCCACAGTGTTTGGAAGTCCATCCATCCATCCATCCATTCATACAGGGTCATTTATTGTTTCTAGATTTTTGCACTATATAGTAATCTGAAGAAGTCCTGAACAATCTGTTATTCCTTTTGGGGAAATGGGTGCAGTGATTGGTTAACTGAAATGGAAATGCAGTATAAAGGCACTTTCACGTTAGCCTTTTTGATTTGTATCCGATTCCTTTTGCTCGGAAAGTCCGCTTCGTTTGGGGAAATGTGAATGCACCAAACAAATTCTGAATCGGATCAAATAACCAGACTCGGTCCGCCTACAAACTCAGGTCTCGGTCTGTTTCAAGTGGACCAAATACAGGAAGCGGACTACAAAAAAAAGTCACTTCCTGCTTTAGGCATAGCATTGCATTGTGGGAAAATACATGGCGATTGCTTTTAGGGTCCTCTGCCTCATCTGTTCATACTGCGTCCATTGTATTTCTGCAGTATACTTGCATAAGACACAATAGAAAAACCCTAAACAGTGATCCTAAAACAAAGGAATTTTCTTCTTTACGCGGGTCTTGTCCTCTCATTTACTAAATACTAGTGCAGCGTGACCTTTGATGGGAATGGGGTTATATTATTGTAAAGGTTTGGTTTGTTTGACCAAAGTCCATGCAATCGTTCAACCCCCTACAACTGAGTCGAGTCCCCAATCAGACCAAGTCTAGCGGACTATCGTGATGTAAATGCGCCCTAAAGCAGAGTTCTCTGTATGATCTGAGCACCTTTATTCTCTAACACAGCCCTGATCCCTCTTAAATAAGCTTACCCATCATTTCTGCAAGTAATTTTCAGGAACAGTTCTTCAGACTTGAATGACTTTTCAAAGCTCTTGCCTAGATGTTTTCATTCCTTTTTGTTAAAGTTCACTGTCCAAATGATCCCACACTTCTTCAGTAATGTTGAGGTCTGGCCTCTGGAGAGGATCTATCCCTCAACCAGGTCTATTGCCACTGATCTTTAGTTCCGTTCTTGTATAATTTGGTGTAACTAAGGATTTTTTCCCCCCATTATTTCCCGTAAGGATGACATCTTGACAGTCATCCTTCCATGGAGACCAGTTCTGTTTTAGTAAACCTTATTTAGCCAAGTATATCATATTTGATGCATACACTTTCGGAGACATTTCGAACCACTTCATGGTTTAAGTGCATGTTGACGTAAAACACACATATGAAACAAAAGACATTTTCTATTGTCCAGATGATATATATCATCATATCGCGCAGCCCCAATGGAAATAATCAAGAAATAAAAATTTTAGTTTGAAAAATTGGACTTTTCTCCTCAGTTGTTCTTAGGTTGGGCTTTAAATGCTGTTTGGATGTAGGGCTGCATCAATCGTTTATTTTAATAATCGATTAATATGGCACTATAATTGATTGATTAGATCAGCTTTTTTCCTTTTGACCATCTTGTGACTGGAATGCAACAGAGTTGTAACTGTACAGTCAGTAAGTTACATATTTATATACCACAGTAAGGTCAAATTCATTTTAACTTCATTTGCAGCTGCTGCGCTGTGTTCTGACTTTAAACAAGGCAACAAAACCGTTATGACATTAACTTGTCATCATAATTACAGAATAAAATACGACAACCTTGAATTGTTCCTAATTATGAGAAAATCAAATAAATACAACCAACATATAAAATAAAGTTGAATTTTTTTGTCTTTAACAGATGAAACTTCAAAAGGCCTAATAAATAAAAACAGCGAGGTATTTAAAATATTGCGAATATATTTAATTCTCTTTAAAGAGAATTAAAGTATATTTTTAACTTGGAACAGTCATATTCCATAAATATCTGAACTGTGTTTTAGACTGGAACCTCAGCCTGATCTTGCTGCTCTTTATCTTGCAACACAAAAGATCAATGTTTTATCTATTTTTATTTATTTTGTAAGCAAATGAAAACCCTTTAAAACCAGACTAGGCTGCGGTGGCAGCAGTGCCGCGGCCATAATGGTGTAAATAAGGGGTGTCAGAATCTAGTCCTCGAGGGCCGGAATCCGGCAGGTTTTTGTCGTTTCCCTCCACCAACACAGCTGATTCAAATCAATGGATCCAGCAGCTTCTTATCAACCTGTTTGAGTGTAGGTCAGGTGTGTGTTGGAGCACAGAGACAACAAAAACCTGCAGGATACCGGCCCTCCAGGACTGCAGTTTGACACCCCTGGTGTAAATGGTTGAAGAATTTCAGTTTTTCAAAGAATGAATAATATTTTGGATGAGACATGCAGGCTTTAAAGTGATAAATGATGTTGTCCAAATGTAAAATGTTTAATGTTTACTGTTTATGTAACATGACACTGTAAAATTAGCACTACCTTTAACACACAACAGGCCACGAAGGAAAATAAAATATTGGCTTGCTGTTACCATTAGCAACCATGTGGTCTTTAAATCTTTAATTCATAGTCACCCCTTCCCTTTTTGTCTTCATTTCCGCTCTGAATCACGTACCTGAACTACTACGGGTGGGAAAATCGAATTGAAAATTTGAATATCGGGATTTTTTTGCTTCACAATTTTAACTTTTTTTTGTTTAAAAAATCGATTTTATTTATTCAAATAAATAAAAATAATCCATTATAAAAAATGTTGTCATTTTTATTGATCTTTTTACTTGTATCTTGGGCATTATAGCAGCAGAATGATGGTCTGCAATTCCACATTGAAATCAAGAAAAATGACTAGCAAAAAAAAGTTTTGTACATTTCTTTTTTGTTTTTAATCTACAAATATCGGCAATATTGAAGAATTGTGAGAATCGCAATTTAAATCGTGCCGGCACCCAAAAAATTGGAATCAAATCGGGACAAAAGCATATTGTCACAGCCCTATGAACTAGAGTCTGAAGTGTCCGGAGCTTTCTGCAGAGATGCTACGACATGCCAGATTGGTTTTACAGACTTTTCATTTTGGTTTTAGTCTGAATTGATCCCACTATTTGACATTTTTTTCTGGCTCGCTCCATATATTCCTCCACTCTGTAGATTTTCTCTATTTATTCCACAATTTAATGTTGTTATCAAACAAACAAGTCCGCTTCTTACTTAGCAGCAGGTAATAACAGAAGTAGATTGTACAGACGGAACGTTTTAATTTTTATTTATCTTGTAAAAAATGAAACATTGATTACAAGAATAATTTGTGCTTGAATAAACTAAATAATTAGATTAAAAGTTGCAGAGGATCAACTGAAGTCCAGATGCATCTCTGTATCAGGACTTCTATGATAAACTGTGTAAGGATGTAGCTTTTTTTTTTTTGTTGTTGTTTTTATTCAAATAGAAATTCTTGTAGAAAACATCGGTGGTGTTCGTCTACTGCAGGACTTTGTGGGTGTTTGGGCTTCAGACTGAGGCTGCTTGTATGATGATAACACATTTTTATTTTTCATATTTCATTTCAGCTTTGATGTGTTTTTCTTTCCTGCTTTATATCCAACAACACGATGTCTCCAAATTAGACGTTTTTGAATCATGAAAGATTCAATTTGAGCTGAACATCTTGTCCCATCAGCGCTTGGGGAACACACTCACTGTCACTCCCCTGATATTAATTAATCTGGAACTTTATCAGTGTAAATTAAATGCGTTTGTGCTCATCTCATGCGGCAGATGTCACATTTGCAGGCAGGGTTTGGTGCTCGAGCCTTATCTGCGCCCTGCAGAGTGACCACACATGATGCGCTGCAGTCTCCTTGCTCTCAGGTGTGAGCAGTGAATGCACCACCACTCGGACACGATGAGAAGTCCGCCACCTCCCCCCGCTCCGGTGATGCTCTCTAACCTGACCGCACCACCATTTTGAATTTATCAGTGATCAGCATCTCGCTGCGAGCGCGCATGACTCAGCATTCTGCCTGCCTGTCTGCCATCTTAATGCAATTTGATATCATTAATGTACAGCGGACTGTTCTTCACTTCGTCACCTGAAGGAAAAAAAAAAAAGGCTTTTTTTATTGAAAGTTTTTTGATACGCCCTATGTCTCCCATGTTTGTGTCTTTCTAGGGCCTTGCCCAGCTGGAGATCCTGTGTAAGCAGCTGTACGAGACTACCGACACCGCCGTCCGACACCAGGCAGAGAAAGCTCTTGTGGAGTTCACCAACAGCCCCGACTGTCTTAGCAAATGTCAGCTGCTGCTGGAGAGAGGCAGCGTGAGTGTTGCTCTCACCTGGAGCATCTTTTACTTGAGTTAAAGTCATGCCAGTTTACAGAAATACATCATAAGTACACAGACATACTGCTCAGTACTTTACCTTGTGTCACCTGAGCTGGTTCTGTTTACAATGGGGTTTTTATTGTGTCTCATTCCTGAACAAGTAGAGGTTCATTCTGAGCGCAAACAAATTACTTTTGCAGGTGCATTAGTTGCATTTGGAGCAGGAAAAAATTACACGTAAAACCTGAGCAAACAAGTGAATTCTGCGTCCGCAAAAGGATTTTTCCTGTTTGGATCTATCTGTATAGTTGCACAGTGATACAACTTTCCATCGGTTTTAGTCACCCTCTTCTTCACTGTTCTCTCCTCTGCTTGCTGACACACACCTGTGCACTCACACTTCCAGCAACATAAATGTGCCACAGTTTCCACCAATCACAGCCTTGGACAAAGTCACGCAGGAAAAGCTGGTTTCTAAGTCAAGAGTAGTTTGTTTCAACTTTATATGACGTTTTGGGTTAAAATTATATTTCCATGTGTCCAAAGTAAATATATTTTCTGCATGACTGACATATGATGTTATTGTTGATTTAAATGTCTGTTTAATTTGCCTACCTACTGTTAGCCTGGCTAGCCTAGTAAAATTAACTAATTGGCTGCCAAAGACATTTTTCTGAATCCAAATGTTCACTGCCAACGACGTCTTTTGGGCTTTCTGTATATGAAACGCCAATTTTGGACAGGTGCACTGCAAAAACTGAAATCTAAGTAAGATTAAAAATCTTAAATCGAGTACACATATGCTTATTTTTTTAAAGGTGAGATAATTCTTAGTTTTTATGCCAGAGAATTCCTCTTGTTTTAAGAGTGTTTTTACTTGTTTTGGGAAGTCTTGACAAGCCAAATTTTCTTGTTCTGTTGGCAGATAATTTATCTTATTTTAAGCAACATTTACCTCATTTTTGTATATTTTTTTCTTGTTTTTTAAGGCTGAGTTTTTGCAGTGTGCGTGCATAAAAACGTCCCTAAAATGTGCTCTCTGAGCGGACACACAACACATTGTCAACGTGCACCAAAACATACATCCCAAAGGAGCTCCGACACACGCACCCGGCTAAATCAGTCCTCCATATCAGCAGTCCAAGAAGTCAACATTTCACGGTCCTGGAAGATGAGCCAAAATGCGGCAAAACGCCGGCAGCACAAGGCTTTCTGCTACAGTAGTGGCTGGCAGCCAATGAGTTAAACAAAGACCTTTTCCCCGACGCGTCTATCAACATGGTGAACATAACACCACAGTGCTTCCTGTCAATAAATAAAGCAATAATTAATGTAATAATACTGAAAATAGATGTTATTCTAATTGAAAACCTGATGTAGTTCAGTTCAAAACGAACAACTCCTCTTAGAAATGATCTTTTCCACCTTTATCATGATGCAGCAAAGCAGCCAGTAACGAGGCACAATAATAACATCATAATCAACACGTACTTAGATTAACTCACAACTAACTTGGTAAAATTAAGTAGCTCTGATTCACCTGATCAACTCATCTGTCATCAGTAGAGCATCGTGCACGAAGGCAATATTTATTAGAAAGGCAATTATTTTTTGTGAAATGGCTTTCATGAACACTGATGGACTAATATTGATTTGTCTTAACTGGATGACAATAAACTAGGGTGATGTGTTTAGGTTACTTTGTTGTGAATTGGTATAAAACAAATAAAGTTTGATTAAAGTGAATTAAAACCCCGAAAACGGGAGTTATTTAATCCTCCAGACGAAAAGTTGCATATTTGATCCTTGTAGCTTCTTTTTAAGATCCCTGGATAAGTTGAATGCTTTTAGAACTGGGACTGTCTTTGTGACTGGGCTTAAGGTTTCCTACCACAGTACCTTGGCTTTGTTAACTGGGACAAACAGCAGTTTGATCACATGGTCATTTCCAGTCAGCTGTCTTTTAACTTTACATGTATAAAGCTCGACTGAATTGTCCAAAATCAGGGTTTTTTTTTCTCTTAAATAAAAAAAAAAAAAAAAGCTGATGAGGATCAAAAAGATGAAAACAGCTTGTGCTAATTGACTCTGATTAGGTGATTTGCATGACCGATCACATGACCAATCAGCTGTTTCTGCTTCTGCACAATAAACATGTCCAATCATTGGACATGAGAAGAATAATCGGAAAAGCTTGGAAGACTTTCTAGACTTCTCCATTTCTCCCCCTCTGTTTTTTTTTTTTCCTTTTAGCTGATCATGTTACATTTCTAAGTCTTTATTCTGTTAACTTTAACTTTTAAGGAGCTTTCTACATTTTGCATGAACTGAATGTTGGGAAATAAGTTGCACTCAAGTAAAAACGGTATATTTCAGTTTATGAAGACTCACTCAGTGTTACTGTTGTCTGTTTTTAAGTCTTATAAAAAAGACATATTAAATCTCTGTGTGCATAACTTACCATTGAAATAATTAATTTACATTGATCCCCCCGCTGTCATTCCAGTCTTCATATTCTCAGCTCCTTGCTGCAACCTGTTTATCTAAACTGGTGTCTCGGACCAGTAACCCCCTACCCCTCGAACAACGGATCGACATCCGTGAGTATTTTTGTTTTTAAAGTTAGTTTCACAAATTTCATGCAGGCACAAGGAACTAAAGAGTTTTAGAACTAGCTAGGCTGGGCAATGTGGGCTACGTTTTCATACTGAAGCTGAATTTAATAGATTTGCTTTTATTTTCTTTACCTAAAAACATATTAAACTTCCCGACCAAAAAAGAAAACAAAAAAAAAAACCCATTAAACATAATGCTTCTGCATGCAAATGACTCAGATTCATGGATAGAAATCTTTTTATTGTTAGTGTAGAAGTACTTTAGCAGTACTTTGGATCTCACCTATAACCTGCAGGGTAGGGATGCAGCGGTGAACACAACTCTGCATCTTTCTGCCTTTTTTTCCAGTATCATGCTCATATCCACTGTAATTCATAAAATCTGCAGGAATGATTTTTTTTTTGTTGTTGTTTTTGTAAAAAAGCACCGAGGTGAGGAGAAGCATCTGCACCATGAGCTGTTAGGATGTTAGAAAGAGAAGTGCCATGTTTAACCTCAAAAGTTGCTCAAACAAGGAAGTGGCCTTCAATCCGATCCACACAATCTATTCTGTTGTAAAAACAGATGCGTCTGCTTCTAAATTTACATCAATCATGTGATGCTGAAGCGTTAAAACATGTTTATGTCTCATGGAGTTATTGTTTATGTTCTACAGGAAATTATGTACTGAATTATCTGGCAACGCGGCCAAAGTTGGCGGCGTTTGTGACCCAGGCATTGATCCAGCTGTACGCCAGAATCACCAAACTGGGCTGGTTCGACTGTCAGAAAGATGACTACGTCTTCAGAAACGTCATCGCTGATGTGACGCGCTTCCTACAGGTCAGAGTCTGAGATGATTTCACATGAAAGCTGCCAGATTTGATGTTTTTTGGCTCTTATTGCAGGGAAAACATAAGGAACAAATTCATATTTACAATGTAGACGGGGCAAGTTCTAGACCGCGCTTGTAGGACATAAAACAGAAACTATGAAGCACGTAAATTTCAATAAATGATTTAGGTCTTCAGAGCAGAAGAAATGATGGTTTCCTGAATTGAATTAACAGAATTGAATCCGTTTCCTCGCTGCATGTTGGAAAGTCCACATTTTTACTCTCCTGCTCCAAGAATCTCCATCAACCTGCTGTTTGGGGACTCAGAGCGAGTTAACAGAATCATTTCAGTAAAACTTTGTGTACGTGTGTGTTGCTAATGTGTAAGCGGTGTGTTTACAGGACAGCGTAGAGCACTGCATCATCGGCGTTACCATCCTGTCCCAGCTGACCAATGAGATCAATCAGGTAAGTTGCATCAACACAGAAGCTCAGTGAAAGGTGTGATCTGGTTTCTAAGCTGCTTCGATCCTGACTGATCATGACTTTTGGAAATTTAGCAACACTTTAGGTTAGTTATTGAATGTGCGAATGAGAAGGGGATCAAACGGTTAACTTTAGCTCTCCTGATCAGCTATTAACTCATTGACTGACAGGCATTGTTGTAGCAGAGAGCTACAACAGCAAAACAAAAAGATGTATTTGGCAGCAAAGGAGTTATTAATCAGAGAAACATTGATGGGTACATGTGACAAAAAGCTTTCGGTGTTGTGGATGAGCAGGTGGGCGGAGCCTCGTGACACCTTCTGTGTGTTATGTTGTTGACAGTAGGTAGGTTAATCATTTTACATTATTAAAAAATGGAATAAAATTTTCTGTGGAGCAACTATGTTCGCATTTAAAGGGCCAGAAGGAGGAGGGGGAGTTATTGATCAGAAAACGAGGAAAAACAGACAAACTTGTGTCCATCCGTCTTCTGGCTGTGTCACATTTGGTGCACAGAAACCTTTCGGTCTCTGATATGTTGCTATTTACAGTGTGGTTTTGGACTGAAACCAGACTGAAGCTGCATGTCTCCACTATGTCATTCAGGGTATGTTTAGTTTTAGTTTAGAAAATACATTTTAAACACTTTTTTTTTGTTTGTTTGTTTTCATTGTTTTGTTTTTTTTTTTTAATTCTTTCATAGTAGAAACACTGTAACTTTTCTCACACACCTGATACTTTTACGTAATAGATATTAAAGAGCAACTTGTGGAAAATTTTTAGATGTTTTTTTGGAGTCTTATTTTTTTTTTTTAATTTAATGAGGCAATCGGCTGAACAATATATGCAGACTGAGGACTGTTGTGAAGTTTACACTCTTTGACTTTTAGAAAATACATTTTAAAACACGTTTTTTGTTTGTTTTCATTGTTGTTTTTTTTAATTCTTTCATAGTAGAAACACTGTAACTTTTCTCACACACCTGATACTTTTACGTAATAGATATTAAAGAGCAACTTGTGGAAAATTTTTAGATGTTTTTTTGGAGTCTTTTTTTTTTTTTTTCCCAATGAGGCAGAATCAATCGGCTGAAAAATATATGCAGACTGAGCAAATCATGTAAGACAGTGGTGACCGAAGTTGGTCCTGGAGTGCTGCTGTCCTGCAGATTTTCCATGTATCCCTGCTCCAACACACCTGGCTTCCATTGAATGGATTCAATTCAACTTTAATTGTAAAGCATCACTTCAGAACAAGACTGGGGATGGAAGGGGCAGTGGGGGATACTTGTTTGGTTTCTTCTTTTGCTGAATTCTGCATTCCTGTTAGCCGATCTGGTGACTGATGACACATCACGCCGTCCAACGGCTGGAAGGATGGACATGTAACACCATGTTTTGTTCTGCCTTCACTCAAGTCCTTCATACTTTTATGGTATCTCTTCTCCACTTCCAAAGCTTTATAAAAGAACTAAAAATACTGCACAGTGGTGACTAGGTGAACCTTTTTCAACTAAAGATGTGACTATAGATAGAAAATGGCACACTAGATGTATTTTAAGGACTTGATAAGAATAACTAATGATTTCTGTGAAATGATGGGAAATGCACAGCTAGTGACTGAAATGATGCCTTCATGGTGTTGAGATGCAGTTATCTTCCAGTTGACATTTTTATCTTCACTGGGAAACAGCTGTGTTGGACTTTGTGGCATGGCGCTGACTTGACATGGTGCTCATTGTTGTCAAAATGATGTTTTAAGGTTGGAAATCATGTTCACCGCTTGGTAATTTCACCACTTCACAACGTTAAAACATCTTTGATATGAAGCAGCTGCAGTCAGGACACACAGGACGCTGCAGATATTTTCCTTCACCTGTGATATGAACCAGTTTATTCCCAGACGATCGGATCATTTACCTTCTGTGGTCCTCTCTTCCATGGAAGATGTTATCTGTCCGTTTTCTCTTTCTGGCGGCTCGTTTTCTAAATGTGGCCAAACAGCAGAAAAGTTCATTTCGATAGTCATTGTATCATAACTGCGAACAAGTGGTGCTTTGAGGATGTTTAATTTCTAGATTTGTTTAAATGACTTAAACGCACATTTGAAAATCTTCTGTAACTCTGGATAGTCTGAAACATCCAACATCTGCAGACACACCGGTTTCAGTGATGTTTTAATTAAGGGGTCACAACAAAGAAGTTATTATGCAAAAGTATCATCACCGTGATTTTAAATGTTCCCTCAAACAGCTTCAAATAAAGCAGTGAAGCAAAGCTCACGGTTGCTGATTATGTGTGTGATCGTTAATGTTTTTAGCTGTTTTTAGCTATTTTAATATCAGATCAGAGAGGGCATGTTTGTCAGTATTGTCTGATGTTGCCTTTGGGTGCTGCTGCAAAATAATGAAGCTGTATAATTGGCAGCGGACCACAGATGCCGTCATTACTGGTTTGCATATCACAATAATAAAGTAATAATAAGATTATAAAGATCATAAACCCTCGGGGTCAGAAATAAGTTTAACATTCAGAGTATGCTTAAGCAATTTGATGTTGTGTTTTATAGAAAAACAAACAATCTTTTCTGAAATATTCCAACAAGATTTTTCTTCATCACTGTATCTGCATGAACCTTCCAGCTGTGAACCAAAACACCACAAACGGTGCCGATCAATAACCGTATATGAAAGATGGACGGAGCCTCCGGCGGTGAAAAGTGAAGCCTATGCAGAAGTGCATAAAACTGCAGTTCCCCCTTCATCCACTAGGGGCTGCAAAACAGAGCAAATCCCCATAGACTCCCATGTTAAAAAGACCAACTTCACAGCAGAAATAAACATGTTTACAGCCTGGTTCAAAAATCCATTTTAGGTTTAATAGGTCAGGTTTAAAAGTAATTTACTCTCGAAATTCGGCATATTTAGGGGCGTGTCCCTTTGATTGACAGGTACCCGATGCTTCAAGTAAGAAGAACGCGGTTTTTAGCCGGTTATCAACGTGACTTAGCTTTAGCCCGCTTACCTCTGTTAGCTGGTTAGCTCCTGTTATCTCCGGGTTAGCTCGGTTAGCTCTTAGCTACAGAAAGATCGAAGTTCGCTCGATGTCAATCATCCACCATGACGCTCACAGCCCCCCTCTCAGCTCCACCTCTTTGCAGATATTTGTATTTTCTGTGCGAGACGACAGGCATGCCCCTGCCAAGATGGCGATGGTAGGAACCGCCCACCGAGCGTCAATTCAGCTCTTCAGAAACAGATCGGTGACATCACGGAGGCTCTGTCCATCTCTTTATATACAGTCTATGAGCCGGTCCCATCCTCTCTGCATGCTGAAAATGTTTAACTTCCTGGTTTCTCCTCCTCAGGCGGACACGACGCATCCGCTGACCAAACATAGGAAGATAGCTTCATCATTCAGAGATTCCTCCCTCTTCGACATCTTCACACTGTCCTGCAACCTCCTCAAACAGGTTTGTTCCTGAAGATACATGGCCTCATGCATAATAATACTTTATTTCAACTCCTCAGTGTTAGTTTAATACGTGTAACTTACATACAGGCTTAATAAACTACATGTAAATATCAGCAACTGTAAAATCAGCTCTGATGAGTCATGTTTTCATGAACTGTAACAGATAACCTGCACATTACAGCCGGGGTGTCAACCTCTGGACGCTCACAGTCCTGTAGGATTTAAAACTTTCCCTGCTCCAACACACCTGACTGAAATGAAAGGATCATGGTGCAGAAATGGACAAGTAGCTGTCGGATCCATTTGATCTGAATCAGGTGTGGAGCAGTAAAGGAACTACAGTATGACATCCCTGCATGACAGCATAACATGACACATGTCGAGAAAACCATTTAACCATCATGTGAGAGCTACACTCAGCTGTAAATTCATGTTGCATTTTCAAATCTCATTACCAACAATTTTGCCATGGATTTTGAATCTGATGAAAACGTTTTTACTGCCTGAAATCGCTTCAAATATTCCCAAAGTTTCGATCTCTGATAACATGTTGATGTTAATAAAACATCCAAAGAGTACTGGATCCATTTTAAGCCGAAATACGACTCAGAAAGGACGACAATGATTGTGGATACAGGCTGTTTATCTGTGTGTTCCCATGATGGACATGCCGTTCATAGCTGTGTTTCCATTAAAACTCTGCAAATCCCAAATATCACATTTTTTAAAAAAAAAACCCCCACCTAATTTAAAAAAAAAAATCCGTCCAAATATCACTGAAGAGTTTTACACTCATGATGTGGTTTTTCAGAGGTTTTAATATAGAAATATATTGCAATAGTGTAATGAAAACATTTTTTTTTTTTTTTTTCATTTCCATGTCCCCTGACATGACGTATGGAGTCATGTGACCAGTTCATTTCCAGTAAAGATGGCGCGGCATGAAGCAAACTACTGCAAAATACAGTTAAACAATAAATTAGAAAGAGAAAAGCTGTGTCAAAGCCCAAGAATAACTCTACATGGCTAACTTGCATACGGTGCAATTATACAATCTCGTCTGGACGACGAGATTTTACCAGAACTGCAACTTTTCTGCTAAACACTGTTGAAGAAAATCACATTAGAAATGTAGTTTGTCAAAATTTTACATACTGCTTTTATTTTGTGAAAAACTGTAAAAGACACGCAGCTAGTTTAACACTAGAGGCTCAGCAGTAAGGAATGCCATCCAAGTCGATATGGAAGAAGTAATTCAATAAATAAAAAAAAAAAGATTTTACTTTTTTTTTTTTTTTTCATTTCTCAAGAAATTTTAGTGGACCTCCATTTCATAATGAATCATTTATTTCTGTTGATTATTTATCCAAATAAATTCAGTAAACTTTATTGATCCCAGAGAGGCTTATTTGCGTTCCAGAAACACACCAGTCCCACCATGGAGATGATGGTTTAAAGATACACGACACAAACACAAGCTTTGCCACGGGCCAAAGCTTTATGTATGATTTAAAGTGCTAAAAAGAAGTTTAAAAACACCAGCTTTTAAGGTCTTCACTACAGAAGAGATAAATGTTTAAATGGATTCTTCTCCACTGTAACATGAATTTATCCATTAAAAAAAACATGAAGGGAAGGTCCGTAACTTGTCATGTGAACTCAAGTTTAACACTAAATTATTTTTATTTAGAGCTTGTTGCTAAAGAAGATGTTAAGGAAAGGCAGTTTAAGGGAAAAAAAAACCTTTTGAATGAGTTGATTAAGTTTCTAAAATCACCTGATTCTCCCAGAGTTTAGCTCGGTAATCGTTGACACAAACTGCTTTGTTCTGTGTCTCACAGAAAATTTGTGAAACCAACAAAAAAAATAAAGTTACACAGAAACGACTTAGTAAGCTGACTGCTGTCCTCGCTTCACAATAATCTCCGTATTTTGACTTTCCCAGTTACTTTTCTGTCTAAAATCACTGCAGTTCTTCAGACCTTGATATGTTTAGACCTCCGACGCTGTCGTCACAACATTACAGCCCCCCACTCTCCCCCCGGCCTGGTAAGCAAACGTCTCCGGATTTAATTTGCCATCAACGACAGAAATGTGTTGAGAAAATTGTTTTGACACTGAGGGGCGTCTCAGTGTCAGAGTGGTTCCAGAAGGATCACAGTTACCAGACTGAGGGGCAGCTAACGGCGCTAAATACACCTGAACGTGCTCAGGACAGATCGCAGACACGGTCAGAGGTTTTTATAGCGAATCAGTCCTGAGCCTCGTTTACCTGATGAGACTCGGCAAGCATCTGCAGTTTCCAGCAGCATGTTTTCTGAGAAAAAGCAGAGTCTAAGCTTCTGTCTGTCCTGTTGCTCCTTATTGGTTGTTTAGTCTTAACCAGAGTTTAAAAGCTTCAGCTTGTGTCTCTCAGCAGAGATGTGCCGACTCAGAGCGATGCAACGTCCCCAATCAGTCACCTCAGCTTCAGCGTGTCTGCCTCTGTAATGATGGTCTGGGTTTACACAGGAGCTTCAGAGACCTGCTGACATCATATTTGCAGATCAGCTGATTGCATGATGAAGGCTGAGTTGACTAACCAAACCAAGTTGACCACTATAGGATGAAGTAAGAGGTGGAAATATAAAATGTAGAAAGTCAAACTCCCCTGAGCAAAATAACTTTATTTAAAGAATAAAATTATAAGTTTGTGGAACTACTGTCTTATTTATGTTCATTTCATGGAGTTGTGTTTGCTTGAAATTATCAATCCACTGCCTTCGTCCTGCTGCAGAAAAAGGGCACAGTAGCCCTGACAACAGAGGGCAGGGGCCCAGTGGGGAAACTCGGACTGCCTCTGCGTGTTATGTTGCCACAGATGGAGGAACATAAAGTGTTCATTCATCAGAGAGACAGCAGAGGGCAGCACTGAGGTTCATGTTTGTGTGTGTGATTTCAGGCGTCGGGGAAGAACCTGAATCTGAACGATGAGTCCCAGCACGGCTTGCTGATGCAGCTCCTAAAACTCAGCTACAATTGCCTCAACTTCGACTTTATAGGAACTTCCACAGACGAGTCGTCAGACGACCTCTGCACTGTACAGATCCCCACGTCGTGGAGATCAGGTGAACATCCAGCATCTGTGACATGTTTTTCTATTTTTGTTAGGTTTGACATTTAAACCTGCTGTAGTCTCAAAGCGAGCTGGGAGGATGGTCTTTTGATTGGCACACAAAGCATTTTCCAAAGGCACACGCCTGTCTGTTGTTAGTGCTGTGAATGTACGGCTGTCAGCACTGAATTCAGGATGAAGAGTGCAGCCGGTGAGCTTCAAGCACCTGTAAAATGGTTAATCCAGCATCGTAATGGCAGCATTGATCAGGTTTGGGTGCTGAGGAATTACCGTAGATTATTGTAAGAAAAGCTAAAAATCTGATGAATTAATTGGTTGACATCTGCAGCAGAAATGGAGAGTTAACAAACAGATTGAATGAGATCGGGCTGAAAACAACTGATTGTTTCAATAAAAAAGATTTAATTAAGACTTTTTGCCATTTAGATGTAGATTTCTACAGTTACAAGTTGTCCTTGAATGCACCATGAAGTCTCGTAGCCTTGCTCCCATGTAAACAATGTAAACAAACCATGAAGGCCCTTTTTATCAGATAGGACCTTTTCAGAACAACAGATTTAGTTTTTCTCACTTGAGCTCAACCTTTTTTCCCCCATGAGTTTAGTTTTGAAGTAAAGTTTGTTACAGCCTGACTCAAAAGCTGCAACAAAAGAAGGAGGCAGACTTGAGGTAATGTTCTAACAAAACACAATATATTTACTTTAACATAAAACATGAAGAAGTCAGTATCAGTAATATGAGCTGCTAGTGGGCGAATGAGAATGTAAGTAGTGCACGAAACAATAAAAATGCTGAGCCTGCCAGTGCAAACCAGCAGATCACTCAAGCAGGTGTAGCTCATGGAGCTGCTTCGGTCTCAGCACCTGCAAAACTAAAACACACATGCGGTGGTGAAGGGGCTGACATGTTCATCTGGCAGCAGTCACACTGCCACTGTTCTGCAGGTGAGGGAAGGAAATGGGTTTTCCTTTAGGAGAAGAACTGGAACCTCCTCAGTGGAAAAGCTCATGTTAGTGTTAGCTGTATTTGGCTTTGTCTAAACCGGGATTGTTTTATATAATCTGTGTCAAACTGCAGTATTACCCGGTCCAATCCCAGGTCTGTAAATGTGGCGGTGTGGTTGAGATGCTGCCTGGTCCCTTCGGTCCGCTGTTACTGTCTTTATAGTAAAATCTGACTTTAATTCTCTCCCGCAGCATTTCTTGATTCCTCCACCCTGCAGCTGTTTTTCAATTTATATCATTCCATCCCTCCATCCCTTTCCCCGTTGGTAAGTGAGACTTTTCTGGTTATGCAGCATTCAGAATAAGCCGTGAAGCTTCGTGCGTGAGTCTGATGTGTTTACGTACCTGTGCAGGTGTTGTCGTGTCTAGTTCAGATCGCCTCTGTAAGGAGGTCTCTCTTTAACAACGCGGAGCGCGCAAAGTTCCTCTCGCATCTGGTGGATGGGGTGAAGAGGATATTAGCGAACCCACAGGTAACTTTCACATCTGCTGCACACATCACCTTCCTGCAGGTGTGTGTGTGTGTGTCTTATGTGAAATGTGTGTCTGTGCTGCAGTGTTTGCCAGATCCCAACAACTACCACGAGTTCTGCCGTCTGCTGGCGAGACTCAAGAGCAACTACCAGCTGGGTGAACTGGTCAAGGTGGAGAACTACCCGGAGGTGATTCGGCTCATAGCCAACTTCACCGTCACCAGTCTGCAGGTGGGTGTGTGCCCTTTACATCAACTTATCTCAATGTCACATGAGTTTAATCGTCATTTGTGTGTTTTCCAGCACTGGGAATTTGCTCCCAACAGCGTCCACTACCTGCTGAGTCTGTGGCAGCGTCTAGCAGCGTCGGTCCCTTACGTGAAAGCCACAGAGCCTCATCTGCTAGAGACCTACACCCCAGAAGTAACCAAGGCCTACATCACGTCGCGGCTCGAGTCAGTCCATGTAATCCTCAGGTAAGACCCACTGGAGCTTCAGACACACCAGTTCAACCTGTTACAGAGAGAGTAAAGTGCCAGTTTGCTGCTAGCTTGACTGACGTTCTTGTCTGTGATGTATTCTGAGTGCTGGAAGGAGCTGAATTCTAACTAACTAAAAGGTTTTCACCACTTTTGATATTAAAATCAAACGTATGTTGACCAAAAAGTGAATTCCCCTCTTGTGCAGTTATACTGGGACGAGGACTGTGTCTGTTTCAGGGACCTAGTTAAGCATGAAAACATGGACGAAATGTTCGATATTAGGGCTGGACAATTATTCGGATTTTCATCTCAACTACGATCTGGGTTTTCAACAATCATAAAAATAAAAGGGTGTGATTATTTTTCTCTCTGCAGTTTCCTCTCCTGCTGTCTTCAGCTGCTAATCGAGCGTCTCTGGCGTTGCAGCGCTGTGCTGTAAACTCCTCCCACAGCCGCTTTGCTTTCATTCAGACACTGTTGCCAACTTGGAGACTTTCTCGCTAAATCTGGAGACTTTTTGTGTTAAAAACGACAAATCTAGCAGCTTTTACTGGAGTTATTAGAGACTTTTCTGGTGTTTTGGCGACTGACTTGAAGGCACATATTGTTCTGCAGTTACTGTAAGGAAGGAGCAGCGGGAGCCTCTCCCGTCCTAAAGCACTCCCAGGCGGCCAGTCTCAGTCGGCTCCGGCGTTAACCAGCTGGTTCAGATCAGCTGTATTTTAACAGGTGAATGAGAGAAACGTGCTGCAGCCTGACAGCGGTTGTTTGGTATAAAACGTACATCCAGGCCAACGTAAAATAGTTCCTATATAAGCAGTTAAAGCGGATTAAACAACTCTGAACCGTGCATTAGACGGTTATAATGCACGACACGGAGTCTAGAACACCACGACGCGCAGCGTTGTTTATAAATATTGGATAATTGTGTTAAATAATCGAGATCTCAAATTCAGTGAAAATAATCGTGATTATAATTTTTGTCATAATCGAGCAGCCCTACTCGATATCTGCGTTTTGCATCTGTTTGGGCAGGAACATGGAACTGGTTGAGCTGTTAGCGGTGTCGTACCTCTATAAGGGAATTATGTAACAAACATATGGACATACAGAAAACTTTAAAATGTGTAATTCTTGTTCTTTTTTTTTTTTTATGTTAGTCTGAAAATAAAGAACCGGATGGGAGGAAACCAAATGTCTGTTTTGTCTCCGCAGAGACGGGTTAGAAGACCCTCTGGACGACGCCGGCCTCGTCCAGCAGCAGTTAGACCAGCTATCCACCATCGGCAGGTGCGAGTACGAGAAGACGTGCGCTCTGCTCGTCCAGCTGTTCGACCAGGCAGCGCAGACGTACCAGGAGCTGCTACAGTCCACCAACTCAAGCGCTGCTGACATCACTGTGCAGGAAGGTACGCCAGGAGTAAAGTCTCCTCATCGGTCATGTGTTGTTGAGGAACGACGGACGAGTTGCAGGGCTCAGTTTTCTTCTGTTCTGCGTGCAGGTCGGTTAACATGGCTGGTTTATATCATCGGGGCGGTAATCGGTGGACGGGTGTCGTTTGCCAGTACGGACGAGCAGGACGCCATGGACGGAGAATTAGTCTGTCGGTAAGAAACTGTCCATTAGACTCCCTGAAAATCTCTAAAAAGACGAGGCTGTAACTCACATTAGTTTATTTTGTTTACTTCAGGGTGCTCCAGCTGATGAACCTGACAGACTCTCGGCTCGCTCAGGCCGGCAACGAGAGGCTGGAGCTCGCCATGCTCAGCTTCTTTGAACAGTTCAGAAAGATCTACATTGGCGACCAGGTGCAGAAATCATCAAAGGTAAGCCCCCGAGCGGGCTCCGCCCTCCCTCAGTAACCCTGCACAGTCTGCTGCCAACGGGGGGCCAGTTGATGCGAGCGAGCAGGTCTTTTGTCTTCAGTTTCTGCTGATGCTGCAGTTTTTTCAGAGACGCATCGCCGGTGCTGTCGGGTGGTTCACGCTGACTGATTTGTGTCTCTTTCTTTGGGGTCAAAGCTGCAAAATGTGATCATCTCAGATAAGTGGAGTGAAGTAGAAACTGTGTCGGTTGTTTGGTAGATTCAGTACAGAAACAACCCGATTACCTGTCAGTCGGTACCAAATAGGCCACCATAGTTACCACCAGTCCAACAGCACAAATGCAGGAGGTTAAGTTAAGACGAAAAGTCACTGAGAAGTCTTCAAAGGTTCGACTTAGTTTGGATTCATGTGGAAGAGTTGAAGCCTAAATAAATGTCTGTGTGGAAAGAAAAGTTCCCTCTTTCAGTTTGTAGGTTTTACTTATCAGGACATAATAAAATAATAATAATAATTACAATTTTATCAGGTCTTAAACTAAGGTACAAACAGCCTCAGCAGAGCAGCATTTGATATATCATCCATCTCATTACTTACTGGACAAAACTGAGCTGAATGATGATCTGTATTCGGACAACTAAAGCTTGTTCCATCCTCCACGAGAAGTCTCGAGGCTGCAAGAACAAGAAAAAACGTCTTCTTCGTCAGGTCCATCCATCCTCCAGGAGAAGCAGGTCTGCAGTGGGGAGGGATCAGTGCGGGGGGCGATGTCTGCTTTATGTGCAATGGTTGTTACCTCTGGCGCCAGGTTATGTTTTTCCCGCCGTCTTTGTGCTCAAGATAACTCAAAAGTTTACGGACGGATTTTTATAAAACGTTTCAAGAGTTGTTGCAAATGTAAAAATGAAGAACTGATTAAACTTTGGTGCTGATCCGGATCACCGTTTGGATCCGGGAATGTTTTAAAAGGATTCGTTAACATTGTGCTTGGTGGAGGTTTCCGCTCTCTGAGTGCTTTTCTAGGTTTTTTTTTTCTTTGTTTTTTTTAACCTGTCCTTTCCAGCATCTCAGCATACAGAACAGCAATCTGCGTGCCATATTTTTGCCAGACAGATTTGCTGTGTCAAGGGAGACATCTCATGTATATAGCTGCCCTTGATAGTCTGAATATTTTTATTATTATTATAAATTTTTTTATTTTATTTTGCAATCTTCATCAGTCTTAATATGGCCGTGCTGGACCTGGCAGGGGAAGAGGGGAAAAAAAAAGAAGATGAAGGGAGAAAAAGAGAGCGAGAAAAGAAAGGCATGTCTAAGCTGCTAAAGTTACTAGTTCTAGTTTCAGATTTAACAAGAAACTTTGTCCGCGGTCGGGCAGATTGTGCATGCGGGTGTTTTAATGCCACATGTAAAAATGTTGGTACTTTCTCACCACCTCGATCAGCTGTTTTATCAAAACAATCCGTTTTACCTGCAACAGCAAAAACATGGAAACAGCAACTCTGCTTCATTCTTTCTCCGTGTTAACCACGCCCACCCCACATGTCCGACCAATCACACGATACTTCTCGCAGCCCCGCAAGAAAAAAGTTCTGCCAGCCCGATGTATCGAGAACTGTCTTCAAACACGTCCGCGAGAAGAAAATGACGTCATTTTCTTCTCAGAGCCTCGGGAACAAGAAAAAAGTTCTCACTTCTCGTGGAGGATGGAACAAGTTTAAGACCACCCTCGTGGCTTCCAGAGGAGTTCAGAGGTTAAATAGCAGCCAGGTGGCGCTAATCAGATTGATTATCAGATCTAATCCAGGAGTGTCAAACTCCAGTCCTCTAGAGCCTGCAGGTTTTTGTTGTGTCCTTGCACCAACACACCTGATTCAAATCAAATGGGTCCAACCTGTTCATTCATTTCAGTCAGGCATGTTGGAGCAGGGAGACAACATAAACCTGCAGGATACTGGTCCTTAGGACTGGACTTTGACACCTGTGATCTTATCAAACATCCAGTCAGAATTAAAATGCTTCAAGTGATTTAAATCTTTTCCAGTCGGATCAGCAAGAAGTTGTTTCTGTGGCAGATGAATGATAAGATGACCTTAATAGTCTCACAGGTGACAGAAAATTCTCTTTACCTGCTCCAGCGCGCTTGAAAATGATGATGGATTGTGTCAGATAAAACATGTTTATGGGGAACTGAGGGACCGTCGAGCCTCTTGATGGTCAAAATGTTCAAAATAAAACATAAATCTTAATTTTATTCCACATTAGTCAGCATTGGCCATGTCAGAAGGATTATTAGAGCTGTCCATCATGCAAATGAACTGATCAGATCACTTTATCTACCGTCCACAAACCCTGAATCTCTAGTCAGACGGATTTCAATAGAATAGACATTTTTTCATGTAAACACTGTGAACATCTCTGTAAACCAGTGGACATCCCATTCCCAGCAGGTTTAGTCCAGGATCAGAGAAACTGCAACAAACCCAAGAGCTCCAGCTCAGCGTCTCCAGGCCTCAGTTAGCACGTTCCATGTTGAACTTCATGCCTGTCTGGCTCAATTGAAAAGAGGTCGTGTGGAACTGAAGCAGCCTTTGAGTTAAAATTGGGACACGAAGCTTCGTTTCATGGTGATAATCTGATGTTGCTTCATACCTCAGAAGCAAAAGAGTCTGTTTGTGCCTGTACGGGTGAAATGTGATTTCAGCCAAAGACAAAAAGCAGCATCAGCAGAGCTGTTGGACGTGTTCGTGTTGGGTGGTTCCTACTTCCTATTAACTTATCCCTTTGTGGTCCTGCTCATCCCCTCTGAAATATAACCCCGGTAGTTGTGTGTGACTGTACATCACGTCCTCCTCTGAACCCTGACCACCAGTTTTTCACAAACAGAACTAAACGCTGTGATTTTATTCGGCTCATCCAGGATGGAAGTCGGCAGAATTTCCTGATGTTGGCTTCCTCGTAGTTAAACGGGGTCCATCTTGTGTCTGATTCAGACGTTTTAGAGATCTTTAAATGATTAAGTTTCTGATTAAAAGTTTCGTAATGTTTATCTTGTAAATTGTTTCCTTTTTTATTTGTTTTTAAATTGTTTATATGTTTGTTTTTAAGCTTTATCGACGACTATCAGAAGTGCTGGGTCTGAACGACGAGACGATGGTACTCAGTGTCTTTATAGGGAAAATGTGAGTAATCAGATTACTTATGTCTTCATTTCAGGTAAGATTTTAACATGATGATAACGAGACAAGTAACTCTTAATTTACTTGTATTGGTAAATATTGGTTTTCTAATGATGATGTAATCAATGGCCAAACTAATCTCGTTAAAAAAGATTTATTAACAAAACTTTAACTTGAGATTGTAAACTGTACAATCTGTAGGTGTGATCTGGAGTTTGAAAACAGACAAAATGCAAGAAAATAAAGTTCAGTTTAAAAAGACAAAATGTGTATTTAATCGAATAAAAAAATGTCCGGCTCATCTTCATCAGCTGATGGATCTTGTTGTCATGGCAACAACCCCGTCACATGACTAAAATTTGGTTGAAGTGGTAATATGGGACCATATCTGGACAAAGGGCCTGTCTTGATGAATGTGATGCTACTGGTCTCCATGGTAACGGATCAAACTCCAGCTGCTGATGGAGCCAGTGGGAGGCTGCAGATAGATAATCGATTTCTTTCTTGAAAAGGAGGACATTAATATGTCGACAATTACATTTAATTTGACTAAAATCAAGTTTTAATCATTTACAACTCAGACGGTCACATTTAGATCAGTGATTTATTTATTTATTTTCCTCTTTCAGCATTACAAACTTGAAGTACTGGGGCCAGTGTGAACCAATCACCTCCAAGACACTCCAGCTGCTGAATGACCTCTCTCTAGGATATCCTTTGTTGATTTAGTTTAATTGAAACAGGCAGCAGAGCTTTTGTGGTGGATAATGTTTGAAAAACACATTTTTAATCAGTTGTACACTGAAAATATAAAAATGATGAAGAGTTTATAAAGTTTCAAGACCTAGATTTTTGTCGTCTGTGTGTCCTCATGTTGTTCTTCATCATCTGCAGTTTAACCCTTGAAAAGCTGCTAAATCAGCAGCAACCCTGCTCGCTATCGCTTATAGTATCAACAGTTTCTAAGGATCTGTAAAGTGTATTTCTGTGGGGTAAATTGTGACGGTTAACTTGTCTTTTGGGTAATATGTGAATGTTTTCCAGGTGTTTATGTCCCAACCAGATACTTTACAATCCAGCCATTTACTATTTTCATAGTAAAAAATGACACTATGCTACTATGTTACTAAGAGATCTCTAGTTTGACTCAGAAAGCAAGATAATACCACTTTTGTGTCTTAAATGAAGAATAAAATAGTCCTTTATGGCTGGAATAATGGCAAAATGATGATTTTGATGTACAAGTTGGTTTTGTAAGAATAGCAGGATAAATAGCTGTAAAAGGCAGAAACACCTGAAGGAAAAGGTGTAAATATCTAAATAGTTTGTCGTGTGCAGGGGCTGATCACATGCTAAACGGTGGAGAACATTTTCATTATGCATTTGTATTTCTGATGCTCGCTGGTGGGTGTGCGCGTACTCTCCTTGACTTCATATCTGTGCACGTACAGCAGTGTGAGGAAGCTGGTGAAGCTCAGTGCTGTTCAGTTCATGCTGAACAACCACACCGTGAGTATTTACAGTGTCGTTTCATCCTTATTTAAACATCAAACATCTCATTTAATCCAGATTACTTATGTAGCTTTAATTCCACTTGTGCTGTTAATTATAACCCAGATCTGAGCTGGTTATGATAATTGTGCTTTTGCTGGAAAGACAATCTGTGTAAGATGGTTGTTTTTGTTGTTTGTCTGACAGAGTGAACACTTCTCCTTCCTGGGAGTAAACAACCAGTCCAACCTCAGCGACATGAGGTGTCGGACCACCTTCTACACGGCACTGGGACGCCTGCTGATGGTCGATTTAGGTAAATGCAGAAGCTGATGTCTAGCCAGTCTGAATAAAGCTCAGCCTAACCTGATTTATTTAAAAAAATCTATAATACAAATAAATAAAATCAGGGGTCAAAATCAAAGTAAATGGGACTCAGAGGATTCATTCACTGATGCAAACTAACAGATCTCTGATCAGCTGAAGGAACTCCTTTTAATTAAACCAAACTCTTCTGAACACACACTGCGGATATGAAATATCCCAGTTACCTTCCAGTTGTCTACATAGTTATTAGAATAGTGGCAACGTAACTTCAACATAACAGAACCAGTTCTGGCCGTTCTTGCAGGACGTGAGGTTTCTGACTTGTGACAAAAACTAAGCAAACGGATACAAAAATTATCTCCGTTTATTAAACAAGCAATAAAAAAAAAAAGCCTTACGTGTTGCGTCCACAAAACTACGGCGACTACTTTAACAAACAAAATATAAACAAAAATTTTTTCCTCTATTTACGGTCAGAAAAACTGCAGCTCCTCGTCCCGCTCCATTTACAAAACCACTGAACATACGCACTGCAGCGCACGCTCTCTTCACCGTCCTAATGCAGGACGTTAAAAGGAGCTTAAAATAGGCAATTTAACTAGGACATAGAAAGACAAAAATATCATTAAAACTGTACAAAACCTAGCAAAAGTTTCCATAGCAGGATAAATAATACATTACATATAAATAAAAAATGGTTCAACATAAACATAACTTTTACATCAAATCAAACTTTATTTGTATAGCACTTTTCATGCTTAAAAACAACAGAAAGTGCTTCACATAATAAAACAATTTACATCAAAATAGATGGCTCTAATAAATACATGGCTCTGAGATTAACATCTGGCGTCATGGTGGGAACATCTTACAGAGGAGGTAGCAGGAGAGGGTGGAGCTTTGTCTGTTGCTCCCAGCTGCATCTCGGGAGAGATTGTAAATATAAACCTGAAGAAGGATGATCATTAAAGAGCAATCTGATGTAGGTGAGCTGCAGCTTTGATTGATTTTTATCATCACGCCTCGGGACAAAACTTCTGCTCCATAGCTGCTGCTGTTCACTGTTAGTTTCGGTGCAGGAAACACAACCACAGAATCTGACAGTGAAGTTGATTCAGTTGTGAAACTTGTAATATGGGGGGGGATTTGCTTTATATGTGTGTGGGGTCCAGCTAAAGGGTTTACTGGTCACTGAGCCAGATTAAAGATGAATAAAGCATCAATAAAGTTTTTTTTTTTTTTTAGATGTGTGCAGCTCTAAAAACCAAAGAAAAAGCTGCATCTGTTTCTGAAGAAGCATCAGGCTGAGAATAAAGTTACTGACCAATGAGAAGCGAGAGAGCGAGGGCGTCCGCGTTTGACCTGCACCTGGAGGCTGTCCTCAACAAGATTCTTTCATTGTTGTTACCAAAAACTACTGATACGAGACACAATTGTGTATTTAAAAGAAAGCAAAACAGGGCAGATGTTTGCAGCTTGTTGAGCAGTCGGCTCGTACACAAAGACCAGACGTCTTCCATGCAGCTGGCTCAGGTTTCAAGGTCACCCCCTCTTTCTCTGACCTACTTACTTTTCAAGCAACTGTCCAATAAAACCATTCAGAGCCAAAAAATGGGGAATATATTTTCCTGTAGCATGTTTAAAAGTTTAAATACCCACCACATAATTAGACGCATTTCCCTAAAAGACTGAGGTCACATCATAAAACATAACCCTGAAGAGGAAAACGCAGGGCACCAGTCTGCTGCCACACTGGCTCTTATCAAGATTAATCCAAGCTGTGTTACTCCAGTCCGTGCACATTCAGTCTGTAATAAATGCTTGTTGTCCCGACAAGACCTGCATTCATCTCAGTACTCTCCTGCAGTTTAAGTATTCAGCTCAGGTTCTGCCATTTCTAACGTCCGGTGAAGGTGTGATGAAGGTGTTTTTGTGATGAAGGCAGCAGCTGGTTGGCTTGGTTCATGTCATCTCGGTCTAAATGTATCGTAGAAGGACGTTTTACAGCTTTACAGTGTTCAGTTACCTCTCCACGCCATCAACGTAGTCTTCATGTGATGTCTTCATGTGATCGCACTGTGACAAAACCCCGGTGGAGTAACCATACAGTAAAAACCATTGTGCGTCCTGCGTTTAGGTGAGGACGAGGACCAGTTTGAACAGTTCATGCTGCCTCTGACGGCTGCGTTTGAAGCCGTGGCTCAGATGCTGAGTACAAACACATTCAACGAGCAGGAAGCAAAGGTGAGACATGCACGTTAACAAGCTCAAACTGACACACGTTGTGCTCACACACCAGCGAGTTAAATCATTCTCTTCTCCTGCAGAGGACTTTGGTGGGTTTGGTCCGAGACCTGCGAGGAATCGCGTTCGCGTTTAACGCTAAGACGAGCTTCATGATGCTGTTCGACTGGATGTATCCTCAGCAGACGCTCCTTCTTCTGATGTGTCAATAAATGTCAATAAATAAAAGTTTTATTTGTGATATTATGCATGAAGAAGTGTCCTTAACCTGCTCCGTAGATATCCAGCATACATGCCCATCCTGCAGCGAGCCATCGAGCTTTGGTACCACGACCCGGCCTGCACCACACCTGTCCTCAAACTCATGGCTGAGCTCGTTCATAACAGGTAGACATGCTCCGCCACGCCGCTGCTTGCTTCAGTCTGCCTGCTCTTCCAGCAGAGGGCGCTCTCAGACTTTTTCCCAGCTTATTCACAACAGTAGAGGATTTAACAAACATGTGGACCTGCCTGCTCTTCAGCTGATCCTAAACATTTTGCAGCTGATGAAGTGATGTCTGAACAGCCAGACAGTTTCCGTAGAGCCAGATCACGGCGTTGCTCTTTGTTCCAGCGTGTTGTTAAAGATTAATGCCCCAATCTGAAGTTCTGCTTGCAGTTCAAAGGAAGATCTAAAGAGCAGGTGATATAAATACATCTGACAACGTCCGGTAAAGCACTGGTTCCCAAACTTCATCAACGACAACACTGTCAAGCCCCCCCCCAATCCCGTCACATGAACCAAAGAAACGTACTAAGAAATACTTCATGAGGTTTAGTGACTGTATTGTAGTTAAAACCACGTCAGTGTCAGTATTATGATCCATTCTTCTGCTTTTAAACTCCTTCAGGTGAGCAGAGTTCTTAATGAGACGGGTGCTGCTTCAGTAAAACAGCTCTGCTAGTTATGATAGTTTATTTTATTGTTTATTTCTAAAGTAACCTGCGGGATTTTCTTTGTATTCATGATGAAAAATCCCCAAGTGGTCTTGTACCTTGTTTGGCTTCATACTTCATAATATTAGAATATACTATTTTGATACATGCTAAAGACTGTGGTCTCTTCATTACCCTTCATTGATTATTACTATAACTTGACTTTTACCTGGTCAAGCAGGAGCAGATATGCTGCTTCATATTTTCTACTCTTGTTGATTTATCATCATTCATCATTGATACATTTACAAATTTGTCCAGTGCCAAAACCCCCCTTGTGATGACCCTGGGCCCCCCAGTTTGGGAACTACTGCGTTAAAGGGTGTTAATGGACGGCTCTATCAGACTGTAATCCAGCACAGTGTTCTCTGGTAGCAGAGATGTAACACTTTGTCCCTCCGACGTCCTTCCTTTCTGTTTGGGCAGATCCCAGAGGCTTCAGTTTGACGTGTCATCACCAAACGGCATCCTGCTGTTCAGAGAAACCAGCAAGATGATCACGACCTACGGTACCTTAACCTGACCCGTGAAACCCACCTCTCACCCTCTGAGACTTTGTTTCTCCTGTCCTGGAAGCTTAAAGTGAAACTTGTCATTTTTTCCAGGTAATCGCATCCTGACTCTTGGGGAAGTGCCGAAGGACCAGGTGTACGGCGTGAAGCTGAAGGGCGTCAGCGTGTGCTTCGCCATGTTGAAAGCGGTGCTCAGCGGGAACTACGTCAACTTCGGGGTCTTCCGTCTGTACGGCGACGATGCTCTGGACAACGCCTTGCAGACCTTCATCAAACTACTGCTGTCCATCCCTCACAGCGACTTACTGGTACGTTGCTCCCCGCGGTTTGTGGTGCTGCTGAAAGCTGATTTCTGACCCGCTTCAGGCTGAATCCTGCCGGTAATGCAGCAGAAATCGTCAAGGCTCAGCAGGAATCGATGGATTTGTTTTATCTGTCTTTACGGTTTCCTGTCAAACAAACTAGAGAAGCTCGACGAGACCCACTGTGCTCTGATTGGTCAGCTCCAGTGGCCCCGCCCACAAATTGGTTTACATAGTTACGTTGAAGTTGAGTTTTTCTGCACAGTAACCATGGTTACAGCTTCAAGAAACACACAAAACAAAAATATGGCTGTTTTGAATTAAATACATAGTTAATTTTTCATGTTTTGGATTTTTATTAGTGATTAAAAAACATTTAAACATTTTTTTTTTACATGATTTAACTTTTAGTGACGTGCTGTACTACTTTTAATATTAATAATATTTGACCATTTATTTAACTTGTTCCTTAATAATATATACAAAATGTTGTCATATTTATATATAATGTATTGTTTAACCATATAGTTGCATCATTTTTACTCTTCATCACCAAGACAAACTTAATAATTACTTGATAATTAAATGCATCAAAATATGTTAAATAATATCATATGATATGAAATTAAATTAAATAATAATAAATTAAATAAAAAAGATACTTGATTAATCCCCAAAGGGAAATTCAATTGGATATAATATGGAATATTATAATATAAATATGACATAATATTACTATATTAATATTACTATAAAATATGATATATTCATATTAATTAATTGGTAGTGTATAGATTGGATTTTTTTAAAAAATAATTATTCACAGAACGTACTGCACATAAATGAACATAAGTTGTAAATGTAAAATGTAAACCTGCACAGTTAGCGCTGATGCTAATTCATATCTGCCGTCTCAAATAACTTAAATAATTTCAACATATAAATAAACAAGGTGCGCAGGGGAGGTAAAATACAAACTGGTTGAAGTTTATTTTCTGTGAAGTTCATGATTTAAAGTGTGAAAGTTACATTTAATATTTTAAGTACATGAGGGTGAAATGTAGTTTTAAGGATACAAGATAAAACAAAAATACTATTTATCAATTAAAACACAAAATTACCGTTCAGTCACACATAAGTGGACAAACAAAGTCAGACACATAATAGTAAACATATCCTGTATGAAACATGGCAACAGACACAAAGCAAGGCTGATGTGTGCAGATACGGACCACTGTGCATGGCAGGCTTCAGAAAAGAGCCCGTTGGGAAGGATGTAGGTGTCAGGAAATCTGGCATCTGTCGAGAACGTCGGGTGGAACGCAGAAATCCCACCGAGGAATCGCAACAAGCTGGATGTTGGTGTAACTTGTGGGTTCTGGTCTGCAGGACTATCCGAAGCTCAGCCAGTCCTTCTATTCCCTGCTGGAGGTGCTGACGCAGGACCACATGAACTTCATCGCCAGCCTGGAGCCGCACGTGGTCATGTACATCCTGTCGTCGATATCGGAAGGCCTCACGGCGCTCGGTAAAGCAGGAAGCCAGTTGACGACTTTTGTCTGTGTGTCCTGTCATGGTTTCTACATCTCTGTGTGTGTGTGTGTGTGTGTGTGTGTGTGTGTGTTTCAGACACGATGGTGTGCACAGGCTGCTGCTCCAGTCTGGACCACATCGTCACCTACCTGTTCAAGCAGCTGTCGCGCTCCACCAAGAAGCGCCCGGCTCCCATGGCGACGGACGACCGCTTCCTGCACATCATGCAGCAGCACCCGGAGATGATCCAGCAGGTGGAACTCAGCTTAGACGTTAGTGCTGGGTGGGAGGCAGAGAACAGAGACTAAACCTGCTTTGTGTGTGTGTGTGTGTGTGTGTGTGTGGCGCAGATGCTGTCCACCGTGTTGAACATCATCATCTTCGAGGACTGCAGGAACCAGTGGTCGATGTCGCGGCCTTTGTTAGGCCTCATTCTGCTCAACGAGAAGGTAGACCCGGCCTGCAGGCGCAGCTCACGGCTAACGCTTACCTGCGTGTTAATGTGTGTGTGTGTGTTTGTGTGTGTCTGCAGTATTTTGCTGACCTGAGAAACAGCATCGTCAACAGTCAGCCTCCTGAGAAGCAGCAAGCCATGCACTTATGTTTCGAGAACTTGATGGAGGGGATAGAGAGAAATCTGCTCACAAAAAACCGGGACAGGTGGGTCGTTGATTCCTTATGGTGTCGTCTGTAATTCCTGCTTATATTCCTTCACGTCCCAACTAGTCTACTAGTTTTCTGTAGGAATCGATGGATTTGTTTTATCTGTCTTTACGGTTTCCTGTCAAACAAACTAGAGAAGCTCAACGAGACCCACTGTGCTCTGATTGGTCAGCTCCAGTGACCCTGCCCACAAATTGGTTTACGTAGTTACGTTGAGTTTTTCTGCACAGTAACCATGGTTACAGCTTCAAGAAACACACAAAACAAAAATATGGCTGTTTTGAATTAAATACATAGTTAATTTTTCATGTTTTGGATTTTTATTAGTGATTAAAAAACATTTAAACATTTTTTTTTTACATGATTTAACTTTTAGTGACGTGCTGTACTACTTTTAATATTAATAATATTTGACCATTTATTTAACTTGTTCCTTAATAATATATACAAAATGTTGTCATATTTATATATAATGTATTGTTTAACCATATAGTTGCATCATTTTTACTCTTCATCACCAAGACAAACTTAATAATTACTTGATAATTAAATGCATCAAAATATGTTAAATAATATCATATGATATGAAATTAAATTAAATAATAATAAATTAAATAAAAAAAACACTTGATTAATCCCCAAAGGGAAATTTAATAGGATATAATATGGAAAATTATATAAATATGACATCATATTAATATCACTATAAAATAGCTGGAAGAGAGTGTCTCAGGTAGAAACTGAACGATCATCATCCTCTAGTTAAAACTAGCAAGGCTGTTTTTTTGTTACTTCTCCAGTTAACAGATTTTAAGTACAACGTTTACTAAAACGACCTGCTTCTATCAGGCGTTCTTCTCGTAGTTTTACTGTTTAACTGTTTGATCAGTGTTACAACAACACACACTGCTGGGTACGGTTGTAGTTGACCTGCTGGTCTGGACTGTGTGGAACAAGATCTTCAAGTCAGACTGAACTGATCCTGAAGCCACTTCAGAACCTTAAAAAAAAACTCTTCCCATCAGAAACACACATCTTTAGAGGTTTTATCTTCAGTGTTTGTGTTGTTTCACTAAATCCTGATGCTTGGAAGTCCTCTGTCTACTTTCTGAAGTCTGTTTCAAGCAGCGGTCAGTTTAAAAAGCGACCTGAACAAGGCTGCAGACAGGACGTGAACTCGCTGTTCACGTCTACAGACAGCAGCTGATGAAAGAGGAAATAGAGAAATAAAAAGGTTGAGAACTTGTTCAGGAGCTACGGTGTGCAAAGTGCTTGCTAAAGGAATAAAGGTTGCTAATGCGGACTGTTGTCATGTTGAATTATCTACTGATGGTATGAGAGGCGAGTGGAACGCAGCGTTCACACTCATATTATCAACCAATCAGATGTTGATCGGGCCTCGGAAAAGGCTAGACCACAGGTACGCTGGAGCAGAGATGACTGACAAATGCTAAACGTAGACTACGTTACATCAGTTATGTCAGCTGTAGGGAGGGCATATTGCAATCAAACATGTTTATTAAGGTGTTAGTGTTCATACGTAGCTTCTTATTTGTGAAACATTCATTCTGTTTGAGAAAATGCAAGTAAAGATGGTTTTATTGGAACTTTTTGGTATCCAGAGCACTTTAGACCTGGTCTGGCTGAAGATTTCCTCTTATTTTCTGAACCGTTTGTTCAGATTAAGTGTCTTGGAGAAGCAGATAGTTCTGCTTCTTTGATGCCTCATATTTTCTGACGTGCCGTCTGTGCTGCTGCTCATCACGCGTCGCGGCAGAACGTGTCCACGTAGAGCCAGTGGCAGATTCAGGAGATTTGGGGCCCCAGGCAAAGGCAGGCATGGGGCCCTACAGTAAATATTGCACTTTCTACTCCACTAATGTATATTATTTTCATTGCTGGTTACATATTTCAGACCCTTTCTGCTCAGTGGAAACCAAGTGTCCCCAAAATAATGATAATATGTAGTAATATTTGTGATAAAACTGAAAGTGAATTTATAAGCCAAAACTCTAGTATCATGGAAGCCCTGCTGGAAAATGCATCATGTAACAAATTGCATGTCACAGGAAAAACTAGTGATGCAAATATAAAAGAAATGCTTCAACTGCCCAACAGTAAATTAATTAATTTAAAATAATAAGTTTGTGGAAAAACATCATTTATGCAGCCCACATAATATAATAATCATTCTGCTGGCAGTTTAGCAAATACATTTTAATCAAAAACATAATTTATGTTAGTAATAAGTAACTAATTAATAAATAACCATAAGTGTTTGACAAGTTATATGGGGCCCTAAAGAACTGGGAGCCTAGGCAACCGCCTAGTTCTGCCTAATGGGAAGTCCGCCCCTGCATAGAGCAGAGCATTTAGTTTTTGAACACTGACGGAGGGGAGGAAGAAATGTTCAGCTTGGTGGAGCTGAAGTTGGCTTCTGATTTGTCATTTACACAAAGGGCCGTTCCACTGTTTTTTGGGGAACTTTGAACACTTCAGACCCGGTCCTCTTAAAAAACCACAAGATCACGGTTCAGATCTGGGCTGAGTTATTCTACAGGGAACGCAGGGTCGGTGTCCTGCAGGCTTTCCAAGCGTCCCCGCTGCAACACACCTGATTCAGATCAGTGTGTGTGTAGCAGACGTGTGCAGAGCTTGTCAGGTGTGTTGCAGCAGGGTCACATGGAAAACCTGCAGAACACCGGTCCTGAAGGACCAGGTATGACGATCCCTGATCTAGATTTATTAATACGTAGCTTCTTATTTCTATATATTCTTATTTCTAGCTTCTTTATTCTATAAAGCCCTGCGATGGACTGGTGAGCTGTCCAGGGTGTACCCTGCCTGTCGCCCAAAGCCGGCTGGGATAGGCTCCAGCTTCCCGCGACCCTGAATTGGATTAAATGGTTTAGAAAATGAATGAATGAATGAGCTTCTTATTTGTAAAACATTCATTCTGTTTGTAAAAATGCAAGTAAAGATGGTTTTATGGGAACTTTTTGGCACTTTAGACCAGGTCAGGTCATTTTCTGAACCGTTTGTTTCGATTAGCTGGAGCCTATCCCAGCGACCAAAGCGAGATTTCTCCTGTTGAAATCTTGACTTAATTATTCTACAGAGCATGAAAATCTATGACTACACAGCTTCTGGTTTGTAAAACATTTATTATGTTTGTGAAAATGCAAATAAGTCTCGTTTTATTTCCTTTATGATCGAAGCCGAGACCCACACAGAGGAGTCACACCGCCTCCTCGTTTCAGCACGTTTCAGTGCTGATGTAGACTTTGAGTTTCCACACTCGATGCTTCACCTGTGAACTGCTGTGTGTGTGTGTGTGTGTGTGTGTGTGTGTGTGTGTGTGTGTGTGCGCAGGTTCACGCAGAATCTGTCGGTGTTCAGGAGGGAAGTGAACGACAGCATGAAGAACTCGACGTATGGCGTCAACAGCAACGACATGATGAGCTGACATTCCACACAGCAGAGTCTCACCCAGCTGCAGACGGAGCTCACCCATTCCCTCACCCCTCCTTCGCTGTCTCACAGCCTCCACCTTCTCTGCATCCGCCAACCCCCTCCTTCCCTCCCTCCCTCCTTGGGCCCGGATGCCTAGGGATCATCTCCCCACCCCGACACAACATTGGTTCAACTCCCCGCCTCCTTTTTTGATATAAGCATATATAAATATATACAGATCTATTTTAAAGCCAGTCTGCGTTGGAGTGACTCGTCTGGCTGTTTTAACAGGAGGGGGGAGGAGGGGAGGGGGGGGTTGCATGTCTACGCACTCAAAATCACTGAAGAAGAAGAAGGCGCGAGTGCTGCGGCTGTAAACGGAGGCCGACGGGGGACAAACGCCGGTAAACGTAGTAATCCGCTTCTGCCTGCCTTGTATAGAAAACACACACAGAAAAAAAAAACCAAGTGTACATTTCTTTTCGTAACATTTTGAACAATGTTTATAATGATGGAATTTAAAACACCAAGATGAGTTGAAGAAAAACAAACGAAAACAAACAAAAAACACGTGTGATTGAGCTTTTTACAGTGTAGTGAGTTAGTGGAAACTGTCTGTCTGCGTGGGGAGCGAGCTTTCCACGGGAGGAAAACAAAGGGGGGGGGGGGGGGGGGGGTGAAAGGGGGTGAGCGCTCCTGCTGCAGAGCTGCCGCCGTTAACAGGAAGCAGAGGTACACACACTAACAGAAAGGGAGAGTCCGAGCGCCCATGTTGTACATTTTTCTAAGTCTCTGCTTGAAGTGATGTAAATAGTCCCGCAGCTGCAGGCTGGCGGCGCTTCTCACGGACAATTCTGCTGCGTTTCCTCCCGCCGGGTCGCAATGTGGGTCCTAAAATATCAGCCTGCCAAGATGTAGCCAGAAAAAGCCAATAGAAACTCATCGTTTTTTTGTTTTTGTTTTTTTTAAAGGTAAAAGGTCAAATAAATACTAATCTGAGCTTCTTCACATGATTAATAACTAGTTCTGAGTTGCATGTTTCCTGATTAAACCAGTTATCAGCAAATACACAGAATAATCGGTAAAACTAAATAAAACCCGTAAAAACCAGCAAAGGTCAACTTGATGTGGTCAGATATTCACAATTTATTCAACTTGTTATTTATCTAAGAAACGGCAGATCACACACACATGTCAAAGATTCTTACATCTGAAGGTTAGAAAACACGTTTTCTTCTCCTTCACAGAAACACTCGTCTGTCTCAAAAGCGTCGGATAAACGTCTTTATATTTAAGGCTTATAAAGTCATATGAGACTGATTAGTGGATTCCAGAAGTGACAGAAACATTCAGGAAGGATCAGGTTTACCGACACACAGGAGCTAATATGTTCCCAGACTTCTGACTGATGCAGAAACACATTTAAGATGAAACTTTTACACATCTAATGCGCCTAAAGTTCAGATTTATTTGACCTTTTTCTACCAACCAGTCCAACATCTTTAAGTAATTCTACAATATCTGATCATTTGCATAAAAACGGCTGCTTTCAAGCTGCAGATCTAAAGTTTCTGGCTGCTGCTGATGCATCCGACTCGCCGCTCCAGAGGAGGAATGAAGTCTTCAAAGTGCTCCAGGAGCAGCTGAAGGACTAAAACCAGACAAATAAAAAATGCAACGTTTATTTCTTAAAGATTCCCCTGTTTTGTTTTTGTTTTTATTGATCAGTGATTATGCACATATCTCTGTCTGGGTGGGTTTGACCTGCAGCTGGGGGGGGGGGGGAGAAACAGCAGAACTTTCCTTTAACACGCTGGTCGGCGCGCGCCCGCTGCTCGCTCGACGTGTAAGCAACATGGTCGTGGCTACATTTTCCCCTCTGGTAGGCTCGGTGCAGTTTCCACCATCTTGTTTACACTCTGGATTCCTGGGACCAGTTTTGGGATGGCCCCCCCTTTTAGGTCCTGCAGCGGAGTCCTTTGGTGTGTGCGTTGTTGTGTTTGTTTGTGTGTGTGTGTGTGTGTGTGTGTGTAGAGTGGCTCTCTGTTGCCTGGTGTGTGTGTGTGGGTGGGTGGTGTCTCATGGTGAACCTGCGATGGAGCTCAAACAGCCAAGGTGTGTGTGTGTGTGTGTGTGTGCGCCAGAATTCAGGACAGACTCAGAATAGTCATGAAGGGAAACCAGCATGGAGACTTTGGATCGCCTGAAGGAGTCCGGTTGGGCGTGAAACCCGGGAAGAACCTCGGCGGAAGCGGACGGTGTAAAGGAGTCTTTAAGCAACGTGTTCCTCTACGATGTTGCTGCTAACTGTTTGTGACAACTAGCTCATCTCTAACCATGTCAGCACTCACGGATGTTCCTAAGTTTTGGTTTGTGTCCCTGATGTGAATGTTTTGGGTCCATAGAGTGAATAGCTGTTTGAGTTGTTTGGATGTCTGCTACATATAGTGTAAGCATTGTGACTGCAAATAAACCTCATTGATTTTTACAGCGCCAATCTCCTCATGCTCTTTATTCTGTCGCGTGTTCGCTCTGCAACATGCCACAGCTTTAATGTAAGCATGAGCTGATGCATGGAAGACATTTAGTTTTAAAGAGTGTGGATTATTTCACATCTTTTACTTAGAAGTGGTTTTAGATAAATGTGTGCAGAACTTCTAATATATACTTTATTTTCCCAAAAAAATGTTGATGCATTTGACAAGACATGTTTACAAAGTTAAATTATTTCATCCTTTGATAAACAAGTTTATGCAAATGAGCATGCATAAGAACACACGTCAACTTATATACTTCCATATGCATGTACATTTATTACAAATAGATATAATGTATAGATTTAAACATGCATGCATCTATACTGTGTAAGTATATACATGCATATGTGTGTATATGTATACACATGTATATAGAGTCGTACGTACAGCTCAGCATAAATAGATTAAATAGATTGCAGATGTGGGCGAGCCTCATATGACAGCCTGCAAGTGTCCGGAGTTTCTTCTGCAACACACCTGACACATTCAGACTTAATTAGCAGAGCTTGACATTAAACTGCACTAGTCTGCTAATTAGTCATTGATAAGAGCTGGGTGTGCTGCAGCAAAGAAACTGCAAGCACATGCAGCACTGCAGCCCTTGACGACGGGAGTTGCCCACCCTGCATTAATTTATACCTGAGAAAATATTTGAGCAGTGGTGTCCAGCTCTGGTCCTCAAGGGCCACAATCCTGCAGGTTTTCCATGGATCCCTCTTCCAGCACACCCGACTCAGACTAATAACTCACTATGCAGAACTTCATTGGCTGTTGGATCCATTTAAAGAAAGCCAGGTGTGTTGGAGCAGGGATACATTGAAACCCTGCAGGACAGCAGCGCTCAGTTTGAGCAGATGGATGTTTTGATGACCTCTAGTGGTCATTAGTGGTATTACATGCAGCTTTTACCCATTTCTACATTTGATGCAGTTTTCTCTTGGCAGGAGCAGGTGTTGTTCCACCAGATACGTGTCTGTAAACACCAACAAACAACCCTTCCAGTCCAGCAGACGCTTCGTTCTTACGGCGGATGAGTTGATTTTTTTCTAACCTGTTCTGAGTTGTTTCTGTACCGTTACGGCAGAGGAAAAACCAGCTACAAGGACGACGTTCAACTCAAACACGAAAACATTAAAAGGGATTTGAAGAAGACTTTTTATTCCTTCTGTAAACACAAAAAAAATTGCAACTTAAAATACACGAGCATTGAAAATAGGCACAAGGGAAATTTACAGTAAATACAAAAAAGCGGCTTTGTGAGCGGTTCTGTGCCTTTTTTCTTTCTCGGATGCTTCGACTCTTTGATTTATGACAGACGAACCGTCAGGACTGGCAGAATGGGACTTCTGGCTGCTGGTGATTGCAGCTGGATGGGGTTTTACTGGTTTTCTATGAAGACTAGCTCTTTGACCGTTTAGATGTGAAGACGACGTCGTTGTAGCCTTCTCTGTTGCGAGCGATCTCGATGGCGAAGAACTGGACCCTGGTGGCTGAAAACAACAATGAAGCTACATCTAATCACCGTTTCTAACAAAGTTAACCTCCAATCTGAAGGTCAGACTCACCAAATATGGTGTTCTCCTCGGTGTAGTCCTTCTCACAGTCCAGGCGCAGCAGAGTGCCGTAGTTAAAATCCTCCACCAGGCCCTCAAACTGGTTGCAGAACGGACGCCACCGCTGCACACACAAGCAGGCGCAGTTCAGTTTTATTGTTGCGTCACAACGTTTGGGGTTAATCTGGAACAAACTGACCTCTTTGGCCTCGTCGGACTTCAGGTCGTCTTCTTTCAGCTGCTTCACGTCCAGCTCTTTAAAGGTTTCCCTGAAGCTGGAGTAGATTTTGTCGTCCAGCTTCGTCAGCTTCAGGAACTTTGGTTCGACGGATGAAATGAGCTGCAAGTAGAAAAGACGGGAATCCTCACCAGTCAGGCTGCAGATTATCATTACAGATAAAGTGTTGAGGAAATGGCGTTTTTAAGGCGGAAATGCTACTTTTGAGTTAATGAAGGTGACGAGCTGCTAAACAGAGAAGATAAAAGGGAAATTAATTAGAAGAAAAAACCTGATTCGACTGCTGAAAACTCATTTTATCAGTTTGAAAAGCTTGAAATGATGAAAAGTTGGAACAACTGATGATAAAGAAGAAAGAAATCTGTGGATCATTTACCTGCTTCCAGATTGTTGAAGCTAACGGGACTTGTGGGAAATACGTACTGCAGTCGTGCTGCTTATTATTTAATGATGCTTTAAATAAAAGACTGAAAGGTGATCAAAGGTTCTTTAGTTTTACAGCAAGTCCTGATCCAGCCTTCGTCTTCCTTAGATTTTCCTTTCAAGTTGACAGACTTTCTTAGATTTTAAAGTGGTCTCGATCAATAGTTCTTCAGGCTTTCTGGGGGTCTTTCACATTTTCTTTGGTCATTTTCTCCTTTTTTTTTTTCCAGTCCAAGTCCAGTTCTTGTACCTGATCATTTTCAGAGTGATAAACTGTTGTTTAAGCTACTTAACACTGACCTGTGAGTCATTCATTCATAAAAAGGCTCCAAACTAAAGTGTTGTGCTAGTAGAACCGACAACCAACCCATTTTAAACTGGTTTTTTAAAGTGGAACTATTATGTGCATTTCAGGCTAATTTATTTTTATTTCTGAGACCAGAAGGGCTGGGATTGATCGAGTTATTGTCACAAATGGCTTTATTTACTTCAGACCGACCCTCTCCGTAGGCTGTCAGATCAGCCTGCGGGCAAAACGAGTGGATTGAGACTCTTCCGCATTAAGCCCCGCCTCCCGCCACTGCACTACATCGGGAGCGCGCACCGCACCTGCTTTCGCCGTCATTGTAACATCTCATAAACAGAAGGATTAGGCTCATATGAACTCAATAAAAAAAAAACAAAATACAATGTCAACACATAGCATGCAGCCCTACATGTTGGAACCTGAATCAGAGCCTGAAAACGAAGTGGAAAACAGCAACCCACAGCAACGAATGCAGCAGGATGTCTCTCTTTGGTAAACTCACCAGCCATAGTTGGAAATAACTTTATCCCACGTTTTCCACCCGCCTGATGTATTTGTACATGCCCTTGTTAACCAGTAGAAGGTAACCAATCACCGAACCTTATCCCCCGGGACGTCACAAGGATTTCCAAGTAGAAAAAACTCTCTATAACGACGCGTTTTCCGTCGCCATGGAAACCAAACGGAGAGAGTGCTGGAACTCAAACTTAAACATGCGTTCAGATAAAAAACGGTGTCATTCACATGTCTGATGAGGATTCAACACTGTAACACTGTAGAAAGCTCAGAAAACTCCAAATACCAGAATAACACCCCTGTAAGCTCTGTTCTCTTAGCAGCCTGTCAGAAGGACACATAGTTTGTTCCCATTTCATCCGCTGCATTTATGAAAAATCGTAATAAAGCAGCAACAAGGCGATTCCCAAACACCTGCTGGCTGAAAACGTGGCACATCTCAGGATGGCGAGAAGAAACTGGACAAGTGAAGGACAAAAGAAGAAGTGACCTGAATCATCAGAAAAGGATGTTCTTGAGAAATCCAAATGCAACCAAGACCTGAACCAGGACCTAACAGATGCATCTGGGCATTCAGTTGATCCGAAGCCTCATCTGAAATGGTCTCCATGGAAACGTGGCTGTCAAGAAGCCGTTCTTAAGGAAGGGGAACATGGAGAAAAGGCACATGAAGCCAGAACGGCCTGAAAACCAGTGCTAATAGGTCTGATGGAGGGAGACTGGACCTGAATGTGACTGATGCAGAGCGGACACAAAGCAGCCAACATCCATGGAAGCGTTCTGGAAAGTCTTTTAGGAAACCTGGAGAATTAATCCTGAAGATCACCAAAAGAAACTACGATAAAGTTCCTCTGAGAGGGTTCGGAGTGTGAGGAGAAGAAGACGGATCAGACCAAAACTTCCCTTTCAGCTCAGGAGATTCAAAGCATTTCCACTGATGGGCCTGTAGGGAATGGGAATTTCACGTCACCAACTGTGCATCAGGGTCACCGCCGCCATGTAGGCGCCTACGGTAACTTCCAGTAGTACTTAGTGCATCTGCGATTGGTTCAAGTGTTTGTTTTGGAAACAATTTAGACAAAAAAAGGAGTTTTTTTGTTGTTGTGTTATGGGATGCTCCAGCGCCTCACATAATAGAAAATGGAAAAAAGAGACCTGGAGTAACTTTTCAATTAAATTCAACTTTATTCATACAATGCTACTTCACAACAAAGTGTTGCCTCAGGGTACAAATCACCGCGTCGTCGTTATTCTCCTGTTTAAAGACACGCAGGTCCTGCACCATCTCTTTGTGAAATGGACATGAGCTTCCTAAACGGATCTGCTGTCTCCATACTTGCATCACAAACAGGTAAGCAAAGACGTTTCTATGGCAACCTATTGTATTTTTACATGTTGTTGCTCCATGTTTTGGGTTCTCTGATACGGTTGTTTAACATGTCAGCATGTTGTCTGTAGCAGCACTCCATGTCTCAACTCATGATGCATGGATGGAATAAACTATTGTTTACTTTACGGTAGGTGCCTTCATGGCTCGCTTGACCGTAAAACCCGCAGATGTGGACATGTGTGTGTGTGTGTGTGTAAACTACAACAAACCGGTACATTACATTGAAGTAAACCTCAGCGTGGTTATAGGCCTTCATCGCCCACATGACTTCAAGCCGGGGCTGAAAGTAAACACAAAGGTCTGGATTCATTAAAACGGCGCTGAACCAATTTATTAAATATCTGTTGAAATATTCAGAACATCACATGATGCAACACATGGCCCGAGATGAAAAACATCACTTTTATCAGAGTGCAGCAGCTTCTCTTTTTGTCTTCTGATAAGGCTGAACATCTGATGATGATGATGATGATGATGTGCACTTACATCATTTCCATAAGCTTCTGCTGGCAGAGACAGAGCATGTGCAGCTGCTGAGGCTCCCTCCACTCCCTGTAAACACACAAACACAACATGTTTACACCTGCAGCGTCTGGAGCCTCGTTTTAGAATCAGAAAGACTTTTATTGCCATTTTCTTTGAACAATTCACAGACTAGGAACTTGTTTTGGTGAATGATAAAAAATAATAGTAAAAACACTGAATAATAGTATAAATGTAGAAATACAGCTATTTTACAACTATTTTACAAATAAGGTAAGGGCATGCAGAGAAATTAACATATACACGTACACTTTTTGTTAAAAAATATATAATAAAAGTAAAGGTAAAAGTAATTTTGTATGTAGACATGCAGATATGTACAGTATGAACAGTGGCATCCAAACAACCGTGCAAATTAGTAGTGCAATAGATGAAGTGATGTGACATGACTTATTTAAGTGATTGGAGTTACAAAATGTCCAGCTCAGGTATTATTAGTGTTCAGAGGGGAAAAACTGTTTTTTTTTGCCCTCCTTCACTGGCACCTAAATATATAAAGTATAATCATTGTATTTATGTGATCAGAACAGAGGTTAAGCAAGCATATGTTTACATATACTCCCTCATATACCTGTGATCAATCTGATCTATTGTCACCTTTATTGTGATTAATAAAACAACAATAGATGAGTTCAGGTTCTGGAAACAGCTGATTACATTACAACAGTCTAAACAACAAAACCGGTTAATGGTTTAAATAAGCACTAAGTATTGATATAATATATTAGAGGATGACATTAAGGACACGTGACTCTTCACAGATGTTTATCCACGCTTCAGCCTCCCCACGTGTTTATCTTTCCAGCTAGCTACCGTTAGCCGCATATGCTAACTACCGCCATGCTGTCGTAAAACATCAACTTTCGTGTATTTTGTTGTGTTAGGCTCGTTTCAGACGCTTAATTTGAGGTGCTTGTTGACAGAAATGATATTGAATCATAACAAAATGGTTTTAGATCCAGTTTGAAATCCTACCAGAGCGGCTAGTCCGTTGTCCGACGCCATGTCTGTAAAATAAAGATCGTCTATCAAAATGATGTCTTACTGCTTTGCTGTAACATGAACTCAAAACATGCGCTTGGTCGCCATTTTGCCCTGTCAAAAGTACTGAAACAACTGATTATTAATTCATTTGTGCGTAAAAAAAAAAAAAAAAAAGATTAAAGATTATTTCAGGAGTAGTAAATATTGAACATCTCTGTTATTAGAATGGTATATATCTAACTCAAAATCATGGTACTAATGAATGACTCCCATGAACGAAGAGTGATCGCTCTTCATTTCTGAGAAAAGATCTCTGGACTAAACTTTGACACCTAATGACGTAATATAAAAAAAAAAAAGGTAAATGCAATGATTTTAATCGAGCTGGTTGCCCAATATACATTACAAAATTATGAGACATAACATCGTCTAGTTTTTTGTTTGTTTTTACTAATCAGAAACATGTACAACATAGTTTTAAAAAAAAGTGTAGATGTCCATTTTGTTCATATTTTTGAAGTTGGAAATAACATTTTGCAGCTTTTTTTTTTTTTTTAAATGAAAGTTTGATTGCAGAAATATTTCCAGTCGTACCCAGAAATGCTATTTATACATTCTATAATACCTTTAAACTTAGCTCCAGTATATTTACAAAAAAAAATTATTTTTAGTTTTATTTGTGTTTGTTCATCTTTCTTTAGTCTTAATTGATCATTTTCATCATTGCTGACAATAGTCATCGTGTTTTTAACAGATAATAAAATTCTTTTGACAACTTACAATTAAAAGGTAACGATAGATTTATGTTATTTCCTGTTCCAAACTTGTTTTATTTTTCAATTCTGATTCTTATTTTTTGTTTTAATGTAATTGTGAAGCGCTTTGAATAAATTGTCCTATGTTGAATTGCACTATGTAAATAAAATTGTCATGCCTTATTTAAATATAACAACATCATTAAAAAGGAAAATAAGAAATTAATGTAAAGATGTAACAGCAAAAGGGGGAAAAAAGATTTTTTGTTTTTTTGTTAAGTCGTATTTTTCAGAAAGCGAGACATTTATAACTGATGAATGCTGGGAAAATTGAATGTAATTTATAATCTGAATGAGTTTGATCTGTATCTATTTTAACTAAATAAAACTGGTCAAAAAGACAGAATACTGCGCCATCTTTTGGCCACAGTACATATTACACCTTTTTTTTTTTTTGTAAAACTCTGTTTTATGCAGTTCTACCTTTATTTAACATAGTTTTTAAAGCAGTTTAAAAAAAAATTCAGCCATCATACAGCAGTATTCTGTCCTCTTCTTACGATCAATCTGAACATGTTTGGCAGGTTAACAAAGGTTCATACTGCTCATTCAGATGAATAAACTGCCTCTAAGTTGAACTTGTGTTCATTTCTGCAACATGTTTCTTTTATTAAGATAAAGTTTTGTATTTTCCACGTCCTATAACTATAAAGTTGTTGAACATTTAGAGGAAACATTTATTAAACTGAGCGGTTCTCTCGTTTTCTGCACTTCAACATAGATCAGCATGATATTTACTTCGTTTTTTTTATTTCTTTAGCAGGACTCCAGTTATTTTCTTATGATTTTATTCTGCATTAAAGCGGATGATTAATGTTAAAAATGTGAATTTGACCTTTTATTTGTCCTTTAACTTGTTTTTTTTTTATTTTTTTTATTTTTTATCCAGGTTTATAAAGACTAAATATGTCGCAAAAAAAACCATTTTATTTCTGAGCTCAGACATTTAATGTGCCTTTATTTCTGTCTGTGTTTTCTGTGTTGGTATGTGTGTTGGACTGAGGCATGATGGGGTCTTCTAATCATGGTCTCGTGCGCGAGCTGCAGGAGGATGGGGCGCGTGCTCGTCGTGTTTGGACGTTACGCAGCGTCATAATAACGGAGCTTATTGTTCGTCCCCCTCTCCTTCCATTAGAGTGGTCCGACCCGCTGGAGCAACAGGAAAACAGCTTCCTCTCCTCCTCCTCCTCCGCTTCCTCCTGGGGTCACAGCAGCCTGGGCTTTAAAGGCAGCCTGCACCTCCTCTTCCTCCTCCACCCAGCATCCTCCTCCTCCTCCTACCTTGGAGCGTCTCTTTTCTCTCCGGCGCTGCTTGGAGGTAAGCTCCTCTTCATCTTCCTCCTCGTTTATCCGGGTATCACGCGGGCTTTCTGCTGTTTCCATCGCGCCGCTACAGACGCACTTGTCTCCTCCTCACCCTCCTCTTCCTCACCGTGGCGAAGCCTCGGATCCTGCAGGCCACATGTCCCGCAGCAGCGCCTCCAGACACCGTCGTCTTCCTCCCCTCTCCGTACAAAACAGCTGATTTGTGGCTGTTTCAGCTTCAGGCCTGCTCGCTTTGGGTCTGATGGACATTCAGAGATTAAGCTCCTCTTCAGATGCGTTCAGGCGTTCAGGCTCATGTGACGTTTCTTCATCACCTGCTGTGTTGAGGAAATTTTTAGAAAAAAGAAAAAGTGAAGCTGTAAATGATCAGTGATGAAGAGGAGGAAGGCTTGTTAGACCAAAGCAAAATGCTTCCAGCATCCTCTTTAACTGACCTGATGGTTCATCTGGCAAGGATGAATAATTAAAACCATAAAATGCCATAACAATAACCAGCCTGCCCAGTATAACTGGACTTTTTGATCAATGAACACTAAAAAAAATCAAAACAATTTATTTTACGGTCACAGCTGAGTTAAAGAGCTGGTAGGCAGTAGGATTTTTATTTACTAACATGTCAATTTTTTATATTTGGTTGCTAAATATCACAAATATTTAGTAAACATATTGAGTTTATTACATAAGTGATGTTTGAACTTGTAGATTTTTGATCATTTTAGTTTATTTGAAAGGAAATTTCCTAAATTAGATGAATAAATTATCAGGAAAATTGTTAAAATGCAGATTTTCTCTTTACCTGCAATTAAAAATACAAAAAGATGCTTTAAACTGAGAATAAACCAAATGTACTTTGTTGAAAGAGATTGATATTGTTTTATTTGACAAAAGCATCAAATATTTACTGTGGAAAAGCTGAAAGAAGCAAACGTCACTTCCTGGAGACGCTTTATTGATCTGTATTATCAATGTTAATGACTCACCCCCAAAGGCAAGTTCCTGTTTTTAAAGGTTATATTTTGTCTGAATCAGAGTCCAAAATTCACAGAAAGTCAGTTTAACGTAGAAAAGGAATTAACAAATATTAACATGTGAGACGCTAAAATCAGGAATTTTAAACATTTTTCCTCAGAGAAACAACTTGAACTATTGATCGGTGATCAGAAATCACTCATGCTGTCGTGCATTCTTCTCAGAGATCAATTTCGCAATGAGAAACATGTTCCTGGAGGACGTTCTGTGGAGAACTTAGCTTCAGATAACGGGTTTATTCCCATTTAAAGCTAGAAAAAGTCTTTTTTTTTAATGCTTGTTGATTCTTTGATGTGAAGTTTTGTTTCATTTTGTGATCATAAACGAAACTCGTGAATGTGTCACGTCTGAACTTTTCTGGGACATCAGATCATCCATCAACATGACTGAACTGTCATTCAGCCATTAATGAAAGTAATCAGTAACTAAAGCCATCAATCAATCGGCTTCCTGCTCAGAAACCGACACTGAGATGTTGCAGGATCCTGTCGGATTGTCTACATTCAGTCGATCACTTGTGAACCGTGTGTGTGTGTGTGTGTGGTCCATTAGTAAACCACACATGCTGTTCTCTGGCAGCTAAAAGCTTTCAGTGATAAGGATAACACACACACACACACACACAGGAGCAGAGTGACTGGGTCCTGCTTCCTCGACTCCCTCGTCCACGTTTTTTATTAACAGAGACATATTTCTGTTACTTCACTAACTGCGATCAGTGAAAACCAACCGAAAGTCAATCAATACTCTTATCGATCATTTAAACTGGAGTCTGCAGCCTCGCTAACAGCATGGGGGTCCGAAGAGACAGGGGTGGGCCCCTGAGCTTCGCCGTAGAGATGTCACCGACATCTGATAGTGAAGATAAAAAGCAGCTACTCTCAGAACTAAAAGGAGCTCATGAAGACGCACGATGATGGTAAAAAGCGATGAGAATCCCTACAAACACGTGCAAAGTCGCCACACAGGATGAGGCTCACACAACCAAAAGTCAAACAAAACATCAGAAAAAGAAAGAAAGATGTCGTAAAGTGTGGCTGCAGACACTAAAACTGACCCCAGAGAAGGGTTTCAGCTTTCTGCTGCGGCTGCTTTGTTTCTGGCTTCAACATTAAGGACATGATGTGTTTGTTGATGTTGGGAGATGCTAATGCTCCCACCTGTTTCCAGTCTCTGTGCTAAGCTAACCTTTAGAGTCATGCTCCCATAGATGTAAAACAGGAAGCTGCTGCGATGGCGGCTGCTTCCCAGTCAGCCCAGACTGAGTTCAGCTGAGGATGGGATCCTCTCTGGCTGATCTGGTGTCAGTTTGACTGGCTGACATGTGATGGCTGGGAGCAGAAGAAGCTTTAGGGGCGGCGTTGTGTGGAGTCTGGAGGGAGGAGTGTAACCACGGCAGTAACAGTTGAGGAGCGGCTGGGCGTTGGCTCGACTGGGGGAGCTGATAAACAGGAGGAGAGGGGGAGGAGATGAAAGACCGGTTCACAGGAAGTCGGGATCTTTTAGCAGAGGATATCCCCCCCCCCGCCAGTAGACATGCTCTCATGTTGTTAAGATACAAGGTGTGTTTCCTGTGAGTACAGCTGCCCCTCCACCAGCACCACCATCAGCCTCCCCATGAGGCGGCTCTGATAACAGCCAGGCCTGAATCAGACCCTCCGGAGTCTCCGTCTCCTTGTCCCATCATGTCTGGCCTCTCCCCTGAGGGTGAGCTGTGTGTCTGCGTTTAAAGGTCTGAAACTGGATCGTTTGTTCTGAACAGCTCAAATAAACACAATTCACCACACCCATGAGCCGCTTTACGCAGATGTTAGTAAAGAACACGTTACACGTTGCCAGATTGGCAAAAATCCTCCTTCATCATGAAGCGCTACTTGTGTTTAACTTCTTTTTAACAGTCTGCTGATCAATTTACGTTCCACGTTGCATTAGTCATCAGCTGACTCCATAGTCTGTGATGGTGACGCTGTGCATTCAAGGTCGCTTCAACAAGGTTCAACAAGGTGTTGGAAACATTCCTCAGAGATTTTGCTCCAAATTGACAGGAAGCATCACACAGTAGCTGCACATCATGATGAGAATCTCCCGTTCCACCACATCATGATGAGAATCTCCCGTTCCACCACATCATGATGAGAATCTCCCGTTCCACCTCATCATGATGAGAGTCTCCCGTTCCACCACATCATGATGAGAATCTCCCGTTCCACCTCATCATGATGAGAGTCTCCCGTTCCACCTCATCATGATGAGAGTCTCCCGTTCCACCACATCATGATGAGAATCTCCCGTTCCACCTCATCATGATGAGAGTCTCCCGTTCCACCTCATCATGATGAGAATCTCCCGTTCCACCTCATCATGATGAGAATCTCCCGTTCCACCTCATCATGATGAGAATCTCCCGTTCCACCTCATTATGATGAGAATCTCCCGTTCCACCACATCATGATGAGAATCTCCCGTTCCACCTCATCACCATGAGAATCTCCCGTTCCACCACATCATGATGAGAATCTCCCGTTCCACCTCATCATGATGAGAATCTCCCGTTCCACCTCATCATGATGAGAATCTCCCGTTCCACCACATCATGATGAGAATCTCCCGTTCCACCTCATCATGATGAGAATCTCCCGTTCCACCACATCATGATGAGAATCTCCCGTTCCACCTCATTATGATGAGAATCTCCCGTTCCACCTCATCATGATGAGAATCTCCCGTTCCACCTCATTATGATGAGAATCTCCCGTTCCCCCTCATTATGATGAGAATCTCCCGTTCCCCCTCATTATGATGAGAATCTCCCGTTCCACCTCATTATGATGAGAATCTCCCGTTCCACCTCATCATGATGAGAATCTCCCGTTCCACCTCATCATGATGAGAATCTCCCGTTCCCCCTCATCATGATGAGAATCTCCCGTTCCCCCTCATTATGATGAGAATCTCCCGTTCCACCTCATCATGATGAGAATCTCCCGTTCCACCTCATCATGATGAGAATCTCCCGTTCCACCTCATCATGATGAGAATCTCCCGTTCCCCCTCATCATGATGAGAATCTCCCGTTCCACCTCATTATGATGAGAATCTCCCGTTCCACCTCATCATGATGAGAATCTCCCGTTCCACCTCATCATGATGAGAATCTCCCGTTCCACCTCATCATGATGAGAATCTCCCGTTCCACCTCATCACCATGAGAATCTCCAGTTCCACCTCATCATGATGAGAATCTCCCGTTCCACCTCATCATGATGAGAATCTCCCGTTCCATTTTTGGTTTAATAGGTCAGGTTTACCTTCATGACAACTGTGGGGAGAGTGAATTTTTTTCTAACTCGCCCATTTTAAAGTAATTTAATCTCGAAGTTTGGCAAATTTAGAGGCATGTCCTTTTGATTGACAGGTGCCAATCTCTGGCTTCAAGTAAGAAGAACATAGAACAACCGCGATTTTTAGCTGGTTAACAACGTGACTTAGCTTTAGCCCACTTACCTCCGTTAGCTGGGTAGCTCCCGTTATCTCCAGGTTAGCTAGGTTAGCTTTTAGCTACAGAAAGCTCGGAGTTCACTCGATGTCAATCATCCGCCATGACGTTCACGTCTGCCCACTCAGCTCCACCTCTTTGCCCATATTTGTATTTTTCGGGCGAGACGACGCGCATGCCTCTGCCAACATGGCGACAGTAGGAACCGCCCACCGAGCTTCAATTCAGCTCTTCAGAAACCTACGGGTGACGTCACGGAGGCTCCGTCCATCTCTTTATATACAGTCTATGGTTCCACCTCATCACCATGAGAATCTCCTCATCAAAAGAAAGAAAAGAAAGCCTTACTTTGCTTTTGATGTGCTCATTTAAACTCCTGATCATCAAGATGCTACAGATCTTGATGCTACAAGATCTGTAGCATCAAATAAAATTTTTATTCCATGCAAGGGAGGTGGTTCCATCATGCAGACGGCTGTGGTCCATCTTCATGACGGAAAGACCCTGTGTTGTTCTGCAGAGCATCATTTCTACACATGGATAAGGAGAATGTCATCATTTGACCCAGTCAGAAGGACAGAATATGAGAACAGCTCTGAGAAACAAATCATAGCTTCTACTGTATCATCACCGAACAGATACTCGTGGTGACGATGCAAAAAATCATCATGCAGATTCAAGGACAGAACTCAAAGAAGACTCTCATTATAATTTCATTGTGTAGTTTTAAACAGTGTGGGACAAAACAAAGCTGTAACTGGGACAGAAGCTTGGCAGAGAGTAAAGGAAACTGGGGGATAAATGCAGTCTGGATGGAAGAAAGTCGGTCCGCAGATGTGATTTCACTGGTGAAGATGGTTATTCAACACTCACCAACATCACTCAGCAGATGTGATGTCACCTGATCAAAGTGTGCTGTTATTAACTGGCTGGTTAAATCAGGTTAAGACATGGTTAGTGGTCCATACTTCTGTCCGATAAGAGCTGGCACGTCTGCTGCGTTTATCGTGAAAATCCTGCAGCCATGATTAGAAACACTGACAGGTTCAACCAACCGAGACACTTTTGATTTGTTGAACTACGAGTCGGTGGTTTGTTTATTAATGAGCATTTGACATGGCTGAAGATGATACAAAGAGTTAGTCTTGGCTCCACACACCATCATCTGAAAGCTGGTTAAAAGACACTTTTTGAGCTTTTTAAACCTTTTAGCTTTAAATGTTTTAGGCATGAAATGTCACAGGTTTGACTTTTACTGCAGATTCTTTTATGTCATGCATGATCAAATGTTATTATTTTGCAACAGGTAGTTTGTAGGAGACATAGATGAGGAGAAGGTGCATTAGTGTGGGGTGTGTGTCAGAGGTGGTGGGTCATGTGTGATTGGCCGTGTGCATTATTAGACTAAAGGCGCATACTTACCTGGGACGCAGATGAGAGCGTTAGGGTGGGGTAGTCGCCATGATTTTGTTGACAGCATTCATAATTTCTGTCTGTTTATCTCACTGGTTAAAACAATCCATTTATCCATCCTAATTACCATGTTATACCTTGGGAAAGTGATGCAATAAATGTACCAAAACACATCCCTGGATATCAGCGTATCTGTCAGAGAACTTCCTTGTGTGTCACAAATAAGCAAACCTGAGAACCAGGGCCGGATTAAAAGTGCACTGGCCCCTGGGCCCAGAGAGTGTTCCAGGGCGCCCCCCTTCCCCACCGCAACATTGTGAAAATTGTGAATGACACACTGAAACAACATCTCTCAGCTAGTGGTATCAATAGCAATACACTAGACACTGTGGTGTAACTATGTGGCTTTTATGTAATTTAGTTTAACGTCCAAACTGCTGGTGTTTGCCCTACGTGGGCCCCACATGGGCCCCTGGGCCTGCGCCCATAATGGATAATCTGGCCTTGCCGAGGACCCGACTCTCAGTGGCTAAGGTGGTTTGGAAGCTGCAACATAGTTATTTACTGACCCACCGTGTCTCGTGTCTTTCCAGCTGCTTTAAACCAAACGGGAGGACAGTTTCTCTCCAGCCATGCAGAAGGTAATCAGTCATCCTGCATCATCAACAGCATCTGCCATAAAAATCCTCCTTTAGTCTAAATATTTTATTACATAGAAAGGTTGGTGATTTAAGTTTGGTATCAAACATTTTCTTTGTTTTGTGAGTTAATAAACGCAGAAAACATGAAGTTACGACTTGGCTGGAGTCAGTTTGAATGTGTCTGATGTTCCCACAGGTGGAGGGCCGGGTGACCCCGGTCAACCTGCCATCCTCCAGGGGCCCCAGCGCTCCAGGCTCTCCCGCCACCGGCATCATGGTAAACATCTGAAATCAAACATCCAAACTGCATAAAAAATGCAACAGAAAATTAGACATGACACTTTCCCCCTGCAGTAAACAGAATCCTGTTTGTTTCTGTTTTCTACATACAAAAACGTGTTCTGCTTAGATCCAGAACATATTTATATTTTTAATTTTCTAAATTAAACTTGAAATAGATAAACTAATGACAAAAACTGTAATCTGTTTTTAAACTTTCTCAAGATTACTGATTTCCAAACTCCTCCCCCTGCAACTGCTTCCTAATACATCCTCTAAGTTTGTTCAATATTAACACTTAGTATATCGCTATATCAATAATACATACATTTCTTATGTACTTTGTTATGTATATAATATAGGCTTGAGCCTATTTTTCCTTAGTTGGCATTGTTTGGTTATCTGTGTAAATTTTAATTTTGTACCATTCATTTAAATTGACTGGTTACATGTGTGTACATGTGTGTGTATGTATGCATATATATATATATATATATATATATATATATATATATATATATATATATATATATATATATATATATAGAGAGAGAGAGAGAGAGAGAGAGAGAGAGAGAGGCCATATATATATATATATATATATATATATATATATATATATATATATATATATATATATTTACATATATATATATATATATATTTACATATATATATATATATATATATATATATATATTTACATATATATATATATATATTTACATATATATTTACATATATATATATATATATATATATATATATATAAATAAATAAATATATATATATATATATATAAATAAATATATATATATATATATATATATATATATATATATATAGAGAGAGAGAGAGAGAGAGAGAGAGAGAGAGAGAGAGGCCATATATATATATATGTTTCTTTCCATTTTTTTTCCCTTTCCAATTCTGGATGGATGAAATATTGGGAGGGTGGGGTCGGAGGTATAGTTGGTCTGGATTGTATAGTCATTTGGACTCTATTTTTTGATGTTATAATCCAGCCATCAAAATTAAATAAATATATGTTTAAAAAATACTAATAGCAGATTTAATATCATAATAAAACAATCTGTTGCAGATAATAAAGCATTTATTTACCATCTACTCTGCAGAGTCAAAGTTTCTGTACAAGTCAGAAAATGTGCTGCTAAAAACGATGTTTTGTACCAAAAGTAAATACAAAACTGTTTTTATGAGCATCATATTAACTGATTAGTCTTTTTTTCACACAAATATGCAAAAACCTTTTAAAGTGTGAGAATCCTGTTTAATCTTTAAGTAAATCTGATTCATTAAATTATTGTCTGCATATCATTGTATAAATGGGCCACAGCAGCTGCAACACTTTAAAATTCATATTTATTATTTATATTTAATATTTATAACATATTTTTGACTAACCTGTACGTTTTCAGTGACTCGTGGTGTGGTAGCAGTTGTTCAGCTTGTTCTGCTGCTTGTGTTGGTCTTCAGGCCCGTTTGAATGACCAGGTTGTGGGCTACAAAGACCTGGCAGCACTGCCTAGAGATAAAGCCATCCTGCAGGTGGAGAGACCCGATCTGATGACCTACCAGCCACACCTGAGCTTCTCACCTCTCGACCCGCCTCGCAGAGAGGTACACTCGCGGCGCTCTGCATTGTGCAGTAAACAGGACACAGCTGCCTTTGGTGTTAGTTTATTAATTGCGTCACGTTTTGTGCTCATTTCTGCAGCAACAGATAAAGTTTGGATTGAACCATTTTTTGTGAAGCTGAATTATTTCTCATTTTTGTCAGTGAACTGATCATCTTTGTCTCTGCAGCGCTCCCTGTCTCCTACCCCCACGTCTCCCACCATGTCCCCCGAGGTAAGAGATGCTCCATGATGCTTTGCCTCAGCAAACGTGAAAGTAGCTTTACAGAACTTTTTGACATTCGAAACGTGTTTCTGACTTGTTTTAATAGCATACTGACATTTATTATGCGCAACATCATGCTACAACAGTGATCAGTAGATTAAATGGTGGCAGGTGAGGGTGTCAGCGTTGGGTATAGAAGGAGCATCTACCAAAGACACCAATAATGCCAAACTTTATTCTCAGAATAAATATTGTTACTATGTGAGATCTTCTTAATCTTTCTTTTAAGGTTGAGTTATTACTCTCCTCCCATAAAGACATAACATACCGATACTGTCAGCCCATATCAACATTAAGATGCAATATCAGAAATTGGTTTTTACTTTTTTAATGACACAATGTTTACACAACATGCACAGATTATTAGGGGTGGGAAAATCAAATAAAAAAATCGAAAATCGGGATTTTTTTGCTTCACAATTTTAAAAATGATTTTTTTTTTTAAACAAAAAAAATCCTTTTTTTTCAAATAAATAAAAATAATCCATTTTTTAAAAATTATTTTTATTGATCTTTTTACTTGTCTTCTTGGGCATTATAGCAGCAGAATGATGGTCTGGCTACTGTGTTGTTTTCCTAATTGAAATCAAGAAAAATGACGAGCAAAACAAAAAAGTTTTATACATTTTTTTGTTTTTTAATCTACAAAAATCAGCAAAATCAAAGAATTTTAAGAATCACAATTTAAATCGAATCGGCACCCAAATAATCAGAATCGAATCGAATCGGGACAAAAGCATATTGTCACTGCCCTACATATTATATATATATCAAACTCTTCAGCTACATCTCCTCTAACTCAAAATGACAAAATATAAAATATGCCATGTATATTTTTCCAGATATTTTTGTTTGTTTGGCTCAACTTGCTCCAAAAATATCAGTATTGGTTGATAACTGTGTCGGAAATGAAGAGTTAGACAAAATTGGTAGATTGGATTTCAGTAAAAAAAAAAAATCCAGACATTTCTAGTCTTTACACTAAATTTGATTTTATTCTTTTGCTCTCAAAGTGGTTAAAATCAGGGCTCTGAGTTAATCCCCACCAACTGACCAAATGCAGGTTAAATTCATTTTAAGTACTTTAAATGAAAATATGGGTAGTTAAGGAGGTGATGAAAACAAACAATTGCTGAGGTTATCTTGATGACTCTTATGAACAACAAACTAAGTGATGCATTAAACAAAAATCCTGTTTGGATGGTGTTAAGAACGAGGTGGGTTACAAGAGTGCTGACGATGAAAGATGACGTTAGGCAGCGGAAAAGAAGACATTTATTACTAAATGGTTTTAGAGGTTTTACTGGTTGGTGTTTGGCCAAAAAAAAAAAACTAACTGTACATAAAACTGCCACATTTACACAAGACAAAAAAAACTTTTTATGGTTGGAGAAATTATTTTAAGGCAGAGCCTGTAAAAGATCTGCAGGAAGTCACCTGGACAACCTGAAAACAAAGGTTGCAAAGAGAGGAAGAAAAAATAAAACAATAAATAAGACAATAAAACCCCATTAAAAAACATAATTAATTACATTTAATAACACATATAATCCAATTTATTTAGATGGTCAATTTAGAAATCTACAAATTAGGGGTGGCAAAATCTAATCTGGATTTTTTGCTTCACGATTTTAAAATATTTTTTTAAATAAAAATAATCCATTATAAAAATTTTCGTCTTTTGTATTGTTTTTATTGATCTTTTTATTTGTCTTCTTGGGCATTATAGCAACTTAGTGATGATCTGGCTACTGTGTTGTTTTTTCCAAATTGAAATCAAGAAAAATGACGAGCAAAACAAAAGTTTTCCACATTTTTCTTTTTGTTTTTAATTTACAAAAATCAGCAATATTGAAGAATTGTGAGAATTGCAATTTAAATTGAATTGGCACCCAAATTATTGGAATGGAATTGAATCGGGACAAAAGCACATCGTAACAGCCCTACTACCAACCACACTAACTAACTGCTGATTAAAACATTCATTTAAAAGCTCTGATGTTAAATAAAATCAGTATAAAATAAACCCACTGGTTAGGGTAAGCTGAGGAATTTTAGCACTGCAGGTGACCCACTGGTGACCTGTCAGAAATGTCCCCCGCCTCTGTGGAGCGTATCGACCTTGGCTGTTAGGAAAAAGATTGATACGACTTGACTCGTCTGGTTGTTCAGCTTCAATCGCTGCTTTGTCTTCCTCACTCTGTTAAAAATGTGACATTTGATGCTGCAGCCCGCCTGCAGCCAGCGGGAACAGAAAGCGTCTGTGTGGAGGCGACTGAAGCGTGGCTGATGTCCACCGTCAGCTCGCTGTTGCTGTGAAAGTGGGCCAGAAGGTTCAGCAGTGAAATGCAACAGATGTTTAGTTTCTGCATCACACAGTGACATGTGGACGTTACATCATCTCTAGCTGGGGTTAAATACGAGGAACATGTGTAAGTCAGACATGTTCACCTGATGGAGGTGCTCGTTGAAAGTTAGCGGATCATCAGAGTCAGAGGAATCTGATTACTCCGTCAGACTGGGCGGTTAACCAGACTGCCTTTTTGTGCAGGTGAAAAGTCGCAAAGCAGAGAGTGAGAGTGGATCACCTGGAGGATCTACGCTGCAGCTGCAGTCTGGACGCAAGATCAGCGCCAGCCTGCAGCATTTCCACCGACCAGGTAACACACACACTTCTCCTCACTGACTCCAGCCTTATCCATCATAACTAAACCTCGCCTAAACCTAACCTAATCTGATCTTCTACCATAAAACCAAATCCTAACAACTAGACGTCTTCATAAACATTTGTAGACCACAGTTTGGAGGTCTGTCAGGTTCAGGCGCTCTTGTTTGACTGTCAGTAACCGGGGGGGGGGGGGGGGGGGGGGGGGGGTGTATTTGTTGACATTTGTTAGTTTAACATATATATACAGTGTCCTGAACTTAACCTAACATAACCTGAGTTTATATTAATCCGGTCTAAACTGAACATAATCTCATTATCAACATAAATAAAATATCTGAAGCCAGCTTCATTTCCTAGCTAACTTAAAGTCAGTCTAACCAAATCTCATCTTAGTCTAAGCTCCACCTCCACAAAACCAAATCTAAGTAACCTGAACCCTAAAACTGGCTTTAAACATCATGTGTGGATGATTTCAACACTGGTTTTAAACTGACATAAATCCAACAAGGCATTAAAAGACATTAAAATTAAGTTTCATGCAAAAAAAAAAACAAAAAACCCTATCCTCAATTTAACCTCATCTCACACTCAAGTCCCAAATCTGAAGCTAAAGTTAAAAAAGTACCTGCCAAAGCCGCCAAGTCTCCCGTTTGGCCGGGAAACTGCTGTATTTTCCCGTTTCCAGACGTCCTCCCGTATATTTAATTTCCAGTAAATCTCCTGTATTTTGATATAGGGAGAAAATACACAGATATGAGGAAGAATAAACACGCAGCAACCATATAACTTCCATTTCCACACAGAAAGAACTACATGCAGATAAACAGCTGATCAGCTTTGAGGCCATACGGTCACACAAGTATAAGATGTTCAGCAGACTTCCAGCTCTTAAAAACAGCGTTAATCTGCACCTCAACAACAACAAGCTGAAGTTCCACTTACTCTCCTCCCCTAAATTCACAAGTTAACCAAATAAAATACCTGGAGATGTTTAGGCAATTCCCTGCTTCTGTCATTTTATCATTCCTGTCCCAGTGGAGGCCAAAAAGGAGAAAAAATAACATTTCTCTAATATTAACCAAAGGCTCCATAAACGACCCGACTTTACAGGATGAAATCTGCCGGCAGTGGTCACACAAAACCAAAACAGATTTTCCAGAAATTCCTACATTTTTGTAGGTCTATCCTAGCCGGGAAATTCAGCTTTTCCATAGAAACATTTTTGTTTCATGTGTAGCAACCTCAGGATTATTATATGTCTTAATAATCCTGTTAACTAAAGCCTTTCAGAAGAAAAAAAAAAAAGCTAAATTTATATTTTAATGAAATCAAAGAGGCAATTTAATTGAGTTGTTTACAATTATTTTTTAACTGATTTTTTTTTTTTTTTTAAAGTAAAGAAAAATTTTAATTTTAAATTATGTACACCATTTGCCAGTGTAAACCCATAAACACCCAACTTATTTGTTTTATTATTTAGTCTTTATTTGTCTCTCTAACAAAATGTTAAAAAAATAAAAAAAAATACCAGCATTTTTTTGGGATATGTATAATTTATTACCTTCTGATAATGTAACCTTCTGCTTTCTGGTGTCCATGAAGGACCAAAAGACAGAAATCAGATTGTGTTCAGCAGGATTTTGAGTAAAGTTTGTACCAATAAGTGATGCCAAATATCTCTTAAACTGGATGTACTGTACATTTAACCCTGGGTTTTTATTGGTTCATTAGCTTTTTGTTATTCTGTATTATTATGTATATTTTATTACCATCTGATATGTCAAATTTATATAGTGTAACCTTCTGCTTTCTGGTGTCCATTAAGGACCAAAAGACAGAAATCCGATTGAGTTCAGCAGGATTTTAAGTCAAGTTTGTACCAATAAGTGATGCCAGATGTTTTTTTAACTGGATGTATCATTAACTTTTTGTATTATTTGTGTTGTGATTGTGTCAGAAAAGCTGTTTCTTAATCCAGTCCTTGTTCTCGATCAGATAACGGCGCCAACATCTACAGGAAGCCCCCCATCTACAAACAGGGTGAGCTCTCGCTTCTCGTCGCCGCTTCGTCTCTGTTTGCCGGCTTCACTCAGCTGCTTCTCTCTGCATGCAGACATCCACAAACACGCCGAAGGCAGCAAGGTGATTCAGTCGGCCAAGTTTCCCGCAGCTCAGCCTCCAGACCCCAACCAGCCCTCCAAGATTGAGACAGAATACTGGCCCTGCCCCCCCTCGCTGGCCGCCATGGGTAACACATGTACATATTAAACCCTGGCACGGTGGCTGCTCGCATCGGGAGCGCTTTCATTTCAATGCTGAACTCTTACAGAGATCGAGTGGAGGAAGAAGAAGCTGCCAGAGGAGGATGAGTTTGAAGACCTGACAGAAGAAGCCAAGACGTTGCAGGAACAGGAGCTGGAGAAGGTTTGTGACTCCAGGCTGATAGATCATAGAGACAGTCAGAGCTGTTGGTGATAAGCAGCGATTAACTTTCACGTCATCATCGCCAAACTTTAAACTTTATTCTAATTTTAATCAGGCAGACAACGATCACTTTTAATTGGGATTAAAATCATGCATCACGCAGCGCACAGCTACAGCTGTCTTCTCGTTGTCTCGGATTTTATTTATTCTTATGTCATCTGCTTGGATGATCTGATTTCTAACATTTCTAATAGTTTTTAGTGTTCAGTTACACGCAACTCATTTGTTATTCTAAAACAGCATCAACCTAAAGTCAGGATAGATCATTACTAATTTCTTTCTTATGTAAACTACTGATGATAATTGCTGGAATGCAACGTGATGTGTACTTTAAGGTGGTGATGAAGGTGGAGAGTCCAGATAATTCCTCTGATTTACCTGAAGTCTGCAGATCTCAACAGATCAATAAATGAACCAGACTTCTGTTAGTGTACAGGGTTGTGATTCTGAGTTAAAAGCAACTTCAGACGTTTAAGCATGTTAAGAAGCTTTAAGCCGAACACTGAGCACCTCCTGGCTAACAGTGCTGTGTTTCCTCTGTCTGCTCCAGATAAAATCCAACCTGGGCCGTATGATCCTGAAGGAGGAGAAGGAGAAAGGCGTTCACTTCCGGAGGAAGACGCAGTCGCTGCCCGACAGAACGCACATGCACAGCAGTAAGTTGGTCCGCCGCCTTTGGACGTCTCCGCTTCAGGATCTCCTCTCAGACTGATGTGTTTTCCGTCTGACCTGCAGGTTTGCCAGCAACGGCATCAAAGTCTCCTTCTCGCTCCGGCCTGACCAGGGTAAGACTCGTGCCTCTGCACATGAACACATTGCTGAAAGTGGGATTCCCCTCTGACATTTCTGGAGTAACATATAACCCAAACGGATGTGTTTCAGATGCAGTCGGCAGAGTTTTCCACAGATGGAGAAAAGGGACAACCAGGTACGAAGCCTCACTTCCAGAAAAGCAGCTGATTTTAAAACCTTCCTGCAGATTGTTAAAACATGCAGAGAAACACTGTTCACCTCTTCCTGCATCAACAGTTCATGATGCGCTGCGTGTTGCAATGCAGTGGTTGATTATAAATCTGTTGCTTTCATCATTCACGCTCCTTTGCATTGAAAAAAAAAGGTGTTAAACCCACATTAGGTATGACAGTGGTGAGCAAATCCACCAGAATAACTTTACACTCAGGAAAACGCTGCTGCTGGAGTCTCTGTTCTCTGTTTGACGGACGTTACCTCGACGTGTTTCAGCCAAATGTGGGGCCTTCTTCACATGTCGTAGCTGTCAGCGGTTTTAGACCAGACACGTCACAGCATCACGTGATCCTGCTGAGGAAGGTGTAGCCGAAACACGCCAAGGTACACCCTCAAAAATAGAGGTACCAGCTTGTACCTAAAAAGGTACAAATGCTTGTCGCTGGGGGTGTACTCTTTTGAGAGACATTTCTGTACCCTTCAGTTCTGGTCTATTTTTGTACCTTATCAAGTTCAACCTCACCTTATCAAGTTATGTTTTTTATGTTTTCCACAGGATTAGGCCTGGTCCATGCAACTCAATATTATCTTATCTTTAATCTAGAAATAATCTTCAAAAACTCTAAATACTGACCAGCCATACACTTAGTTTGCAGCATCTGACCTTCATTGTCTGGTGTAGTAAATGACTGTTTAGTAGTACTACTGTCATCACTCAACTCTGCTCCAGTTTGTAACATTACAGCCGCAATAGTTTTTTTTCTCCACCTTTGTGGATCTAAACTGGTATTAACAATACAGTTCTTTTGAGGCGACTTTTTACATTTTTTTTCATTAAAATCATAGCACTGCTGCTAACAATAGTTTTTGTCACGACAAACATTTTTCAATGCTGCAGGTACCCTTGTGGTTAAAATGGTACAAATTTGTACTTTATGTCACTTTGAACCCTTTTTCGTACTCTGAAGGAGTGCTTCTGGTCTCTTAAAGACCAGTATTGTACTTTTGAGAGAACATTTCTTTAAAATGTACCTATAGGTACAGAAATGTCCTTATCTTGTACCTCTATTTTTGAGAGTGTAATGTCAGGTATCTGTCTGTCAAAACAGAAAACAGACTGGACACCAGTCATACGTTCGTCACAACATGCTCAAGTAAGAAACTGGTTTTCTTTTTTTTATCTATCTGAGAAAAAAAAAGAAAAGAAAAAAGATAAACATGAGTAAAATGTTCAGATTATTACTGATGCTATGTTTAAAATCCAAATTCAGCCCCATCTCGGTGAGAAAAGTTGGTTTTAATCGTAGATTTGGTGTAAAAACGTGCAGAAAGCATCTGGAAATAGAAGAATCTGAATGTTAGCTGATATAAATCATCTGCAGTGATGTGATGAGCATGAAAAAGTCTAGATTCATCTCGGTGACCGTGCTCTTCTTCTCTGTGTGATCTTATGGTTTGCAGCTGCTCAGGTGAGTGTATGTTTTTTTTTTTTTTTTTTGCATGTTTTGTGTGCATACGTGTCCATGTGCATGGCCAGTTCAACCCGCTGCAGTGCTGCTGCACAAACTTCTTCGCAAACACGGCATGTTACTGAACCCTGTCCTGATCAGTCCAAATTCCTTAATGAACTTTTTTATTTATACTGGACTACGTATGGAGGGTCAAACTGAACTAACAAAGAAGCACGTTGGTGGTTTAGACTTTATTTTAATCTCACGGTGGAGAAATTCACTCGTTACAGCAGCCTTTAGTGGGGAATAAAGTAAGATTCAGATTCAGACACTTTATCTGCTCTCAGGTTTTTCATTTCATTCCTCCAGAAACAGTTAAATGTGAGAACGTAAAGGGTATTTTCTCAGCCCTTGTTTTAATATTTGTTGTTCTTTGAAGTCAGTGTTGGTAAAACTGGTTTCTGATGCTGACGTCCTGAAGCCTCTGGACCTGCAGGTACTCCCCATGTGGACATCCTGGCTTGTAAACCCAGAGAAGAATATTATATCTTAAAATGATCCTTTTTATGAAGTTTTTTCTTTATCTGTTCTGTAAATTTGACTTATATTTTCTTTAATTATTACTGTTATCAATTTTATGAATGATTTTTTTCCCCTCTTATTTATAACTTTGATCGCTTCTCTTTGCAGTCATCCTTTACTCCATAATTCCTTCTTTTGGATTGTGAGATGTTTGCAAACAAACGCATGAAGCGGACAGAAATCAGTGTGTTGCAGTGAAGAGAAACAGCGGCTATAACAACATGTCCAACATTAAACTCGGCTTAACAAACAAAAACGCTGAGTTTAGTTAAAATCACTCGGCTTTAGTTGCATATGTTGCAGTTCACTATCTTCCCGCGTGTATACACGTCATCATCAGGTTTTATTACTGCTGATTCGTGCATCATAATAAACTAAACTAGAATCTGAATAAAAGCTTCATGAAGGGATTCACTGCAGGACAAAGAGGATCATTGTGCTTCATTTCAAACTATTTTATTTTTCATTAATGCCTCTGTTGCGTCTCTCGGTCGCTGCACTCTGATCTGGAGAAACAAGAAGCCGGTGTGTACGGAGCAAATGGGTCGGTAACGAAGAACATTGAGTTATTCAGACGAACCTTGCCAATTCTGCATCCATCATGTGTCTTCTCTGAGATCTCTCCAGTTAGTAAAAGTCGGTCTGACGTCGACTCCTGTCCTATCTCTTTCTTTCTTTTCCTCTAAGAGCATCCTGTTGCGTTTCTTTGCTGAATCAGCCGCGGTGCACTGTGTGGCCAGCATGTGACTGTCATAAAGAGAAATGCAGCGGTCACGTGATGCCCAGAGCTTGGAAATAAAAATAAAAACTGTGAAGTGTGGCCTCTCAGCCTCGGGACGCTGCAGGGCAGTGATGATACTGAATGTCAGAGTGCCAAGTTGGAAGCACAGAGTTTTAAGGTTGGAAACTTGTGTAGTATCACTTTAAGGATCTCTTAGAAAGAAACTGTTGCATAAAGGATTTATTAAATGACTGTTTACAGCTGGATCTGCACGCCGCAGTCGCTTCAGTTAGTGATCACACCAATCAATAACTGATCAACTGCTTCTTAGAGCCTCCTGTAAAGGGACAGCATGAGGCCTCAGTCCTAACGTGCAGCTTAAATAAATCATGGGGACACAATGAAACAGGAACACAACTGACTAAAATTAATGTGTGTTGCAGCAGGGAAGCATCTAATATCGGCACGATAGCGGGCGTTGAAGACCAGAGGTGGGATCACTGCACTAACACATCATGATTCTGATGCTTCTGCAGTAATTTCACACGTCTCCACTTTAGTTTGAGTCTGAGATGATACGTACAGCCCCTGTATGGAATCAGATTTGTTTCAGAAATCTCCAATCTCCTTTGAGATACTGAAACAAATCTGACTCCATACTCTGTTTTCTATTCTGTTCTACGGTCATTTAGCAGACACTTTTATCCATAGCCCCTGTAACTGTGAAGAAATACTTCACGTATTATTTTATCACTTCAAACTAATGCCTGAAATATTTTAATAAGTATTTAATGTCCACAGATCAGCAATGTGCTCTAAGACTGTAGAAAATGTTTTTTTGTATTAAAACTTTTAAGTTCAAACATAAGTAGAAACCTTCTGCATTATTTTTTATCTTAGTGAAAAGAAACAGTAAAGCTAAATATTAGGATCAGATATGTAGATAAGCCAGCAGTCTCCTGACCTCCTGCAGGAGCACCGTTTGCTTCCTTTCTCCTCGAGTGCATGTTGAAGTTGTTCTGACCTTTAGAGACGCAACAGACCATTTATTCCAGCGGACATGTGCTTGTGTGAAATGTGCATCCTAACGATGTTTCCAGGCAGCTTCATCTTGCTCCCTGATGGCTCAGCTTCTCTGTGGTGCTTTATGTTCAACACATGGCAGCATCTGTTGTACAGAGTGTGTCTGAAATGTGTTTGTGTAGAACGGAGAGGCTCGGAGGGAGCGCATGGACAGAGGAAACTCTCTGCCGAGCATCCTGGAGCAGAAGGTGAGATCTGCTGATTCCAGATCAGCTGCAGAAAATCTACATGTCTCACTTTCATTTAGCTCACGTGTCATATTGGACGACAATTTTGGATTCCCGCTTATTAAGAGTTACCTTTTTTTTCCCTTCTCTTTTAAATTATTATTATGACTTTTTTCTCTTTTTTTTTTTTAACAGAAAGTTGAGATTTTTTAGTGTCTAAATTAATGCTTTATATCCTATCTAAATCCTTTATAAGAATTTTAGGCTGATCATTTTTTAATCAGCATTTTAGAAGCAAATCTTAGGGCTCAACAATATTATGGTTTATGTGAATATATAAACAAATACTTCTGTATTTGTCACTCTGTATGAACAAGGGCTGCATTCCTGCACATGTACATGACGGCTAGTCAAATTAAAAAAAAAAAAAAAAAAGGAGATCTTCATTTATACACATTACTTGTCCTCTTTCATGCCCATTCTGTGCATGGCAATACTGATGATTTTATAAACATGATTTGAGCTCTGCAACAGTGTGGTTTCAGTACTTGTGAATCTCCTGCTAAGGTTTGTGATTCGCTGTGTTTTTTCCCCATGTGCTGATCAGGTCTTTCCCTATGAAGCACTGATTGTAACCCACAGGGGGCGCTGCAAGCTGCCTCCAGGAGTCGACCGCACTCGGCTGGAGGTGAGTGTGAGCTCGGAATGACATCATGCAACTCAAAGCTTTGCTTACAAGGTCTTTAATTGTTTTCGGTAGGAAGATTTATGTTTTGGCTTAATATTCATTGGAACATACATACACATGCAAACATACATGTAGTCGTTGGTGAAGATGTACATCAATTAAAAAAAAAAAATATATATATATATATATATATATATACACATATATATATATATATATATATATATATATATATATATATATATATATATATATATATATATATATATATATATGTATACATACATACACATACAGTACCAGTCAAAAGTTTGGACATACCTTCTGACAAAGTACAACTTAATCTATCCACACTGTGAAGGAACACATGGAATTATGTAGTAACCAAAAAAAAATGGTCATAAGCCAGAATATGTTTTATATTTGATATTCTTCAATGTAACCGCCTTTTACTTTGCTGACAGCTTGGCACACTTATGACATTTTTTTAATCAATTTCATAAGGCAGTCACCTGGAATGGTATCTGAGAAGTTCCCTTAATTTAAAAACATCGATGTGAGACTATATAATTTCAGCATTCACCCCCAGGCGTTATGTTACCTTTAGTACTGCCATCATGTGATTACTGCACAGCTGTTTGACATGAGACTAACTACCAATGTCACATGTCCACATGGCAGAAATCAGATGTTAGCAGGTTTTGGTGGGTTCTAAAAAAATTTTTAAAGAATGTGAGCCAAAAGTAGATTAGCGTAATTTAGCTGTTAGCCTTACTATGCTAATGTAAAAAGGGTCAACAGATGAGCCAATGAGCAGCCGAGACACACATGTTGGTTTGCCACTGCTGCAGAACTGGTCTTAGTTCCAGTTTAACTTGTTTCTCGTGAGAAAAAGGACTGACTCTGGTCCGATTTATTTTCATGTCCCACAGAGGCATCTCTCCCCGGAGGAGTTCCAGCAGGTGTTTGGGATGCCCATGGCCGAGTTTGACCGCCTGTCGTTATGGAGACGAAACGAACTAAAGAAGAAAGCTTCACTTTTCTAACAGGAAGTGATGTCACTCTGAACAAATACTTGATGAAGCTCCTGCTTTGAAATGAGACAGAAAACAGGGCATAACTTCAAATATCCAATCAGCAAACATGCAAAGCAGTTCATCTTCATCGCACTAACCAGTCACGTCCCAGGATGAGCGACGAACCCCTTCATGGATCACAGTATGTGGTGCTGGCTGGTTCTGATCCACTCCGTCTAACCTTGACTGATGCACTGACATATTACCTATGCTGCACTTATAACTACCACTGCTTGCAATCCATCACTTATATATCTGCTCACTTCCCTCACCGTCATCATCATCATCATCACCCTCCTCCTCCTCCATGTGACATTTCGTCTGACAAAGTTGGCCCACCAGTGGACCACAGCTTGAAGTGACGTTTACTGGTATCATGAAACTGATTCACCTTACCCAGGCTTGTTACCTTGGTGACCAGGTCTCTGAACATCTCCTGAGCTGTTTAAAATCATTTTAACCCCAAAAATAACCATTATTCATGGCTAAATAACTCACTTTTTGCATATATATATATATATATATATAAATAAATAAAAAATGTCGCAAACTGGACAAGCAGCAACTTTCTGCACCTGATGAAGCAGAGGGCGCTCTAAGATTACCGTAAGAAACCCGAGGACTCGTCTGAGACGTCGCTTGTGCCCTTCCTGTTTGCAGCTTCATGATACCAGCTCAGATCTCTCTTCAGGGCCCCACCCTGACACGACTCTGCTCTCCGACTTGAATGACAGCTGACTGCCGAGACATGACAGCTGCCAAACATGTTTTTATTTATTGTCTGATTTTTTTTTTTTTTTTTTACTGTGAGCTGTTTTAGTCTTTTTATGGAGCACCGATGATGTTTGTCCTCACCTGACAGATTTAAAAGAGGAGTTGGTATCACGTGCACGGCTGGAGGAAATCTGTGCATTCATTCATCCCCAACCCTCTGTTTCTGTTGTACGACTAATAAATCTGGTAAACAAAATTGTGTTTTGGTTTTCTTTTTATGCATCACAGGATGGACAGGACTACAGAACACAAAGTGGGTCACACACAGTGTGCTGTAGTACTGTGTAATACTCTGAAAGTGGAGTATCTGGACGGTTTTAACAGTTCAGTTAAAGTTTATTACCTAAAGCCTGAGAATCCGTCTCACGTGGCTCACCAATACAGACATGCAGGAACAAGATGGACAACGACATCACAAAATTGCCAGAGAAAGAGAGAAAAAGCAAAAGCAGACAATAAAGACACATATGGATGAAGTAAAAAGTGGTAACAAAACACACAAGATGACAAGAATATCTTTCTGACAAAAAACACACAAACTACAGGAAATTTCACAGGAATCGGTCCACAAAATACAACAAAGATGTACAAAACAATCACATGAAGACAATGACTAGAACACAAATGAGACAGAAGACAAAAGCTGAGTGAAAAGAGACACACAAAATAAACTAAGACACAAAACTAAAGAGACAAAAACTAAAGGAGCGCAGGACAAGTTGTCAGAAGACAGACACAAAATGACCCTGAAAGTCAGCAGACAGAACAAAACTGCTGCACAAAACACAAGAGAAATAACCAAAAGAGACAAAAACAACAACCTGGTGAAATGTGAGGATTAAATGATCACACTGATAACAAAGTTACCAGTTAAGAATGACTAAACAAACTGCAGGAGATTTTACAGGCACCACAAAACTATGTACAACAAAATAAGGCACCTGAATTTCAGACTAAACTGACATTTCATATATTTTAAGTTAATTAGTGGATTTATTTCTTGGATTTTTTTTTTTAAGGTTTTCACATTCTTCGACGTGCTTCAACTTGCTTTTTTAATGCTTCTTGCGTTTCGTTGAAATCACGATCATTGCAGCGACTTGTCAAAGTTGTGGGAAAAAAGCAAATGAATTGTTCGGTTACTAAAACTGAACACAATCAGAAATGTGAGGATGAAACGACACAGAATGGCCAAAAGTGACTGAAAAGGCAAAAAAACAAACAAAACAGAATTAAAATAAAAAAGGACATAAAAATAAGAATGAAAGAGAAAAAACAATAGAACACAGATCACACATAATGACAGCGATGAAAACGTCTGCTTTGACTATAAATGATGTGAAGACAAACATGTTGGACTCCTTTCCGTCTTTAATCCCTGATCTCATGTTTCCATCTTTCCCACCCTCATGCAACTCTTCATCTTCCTCTCTCATCCCGTGTCGCCTTGTTTCTGAACACACAAAAAACATGGAGGTGTGCAAAACACAAGCTGCTCCTCGACACAACACGACACCTCTTCATGTTACAACAGTTTCACGCCTCGGCGTTTCCGTGGCGACACTCATCGTTTCCCTCGTGTTGCATTCAGACGCCCCCGCTGCTTGAGTTTTCATCATCGCTGACCTTCATCGACAGGTAACTGTGTGGAGAGTCTGCGTTGCTAAGAGACATAAAAGCATCTGCTCCCACGCTGGTTTCTGATTGGCTGCCTGGCAGCATCCTTGAAAGCAGCAGCAGCATTCAAACAGGCCGACAACAGACATACTTTTCTGTTTTTTTATTTGAATGGAGTGAAACGTCTACATAAATGAGAGGCCTCGCAGTACATGAACTCCACAAAAGTTTCAGATGAAGCTGTAAAGAAAATCTGGTTCTGTACATTCTGTCAGATATGTTCTGAGAAATGAGGCCCAGCACTCTTCTCCCCCCCTGCAAAACAAAACAAAAACAAACAAACAAAAAAAAACAAAAAAACAAGCAACACATGATGACATCAACCCCACCCCAGTCCTCATCACACAGGAAACACAGCATGGCCACACCTCCCCAACTCCGTTTTATATCCATACCTTTAAGGTTTATTCCACTTCATTAAAACTTTGGTATTTTATCAGAAATAATAAAGTTCTGGCCTTCAGCACAGATCCATGCAGCTGCAATGCGACAGGAACCAAAGACATCACAGAGAAGTCATAAATACGCCTTTTCTTTTACATTATTCTGATTCATTCCAGCAGTTTTATTTAAACATTAAGATATTGTATTTTTCTGACAAAAAAAAAGGAAATATATTCAGTATTTTTAAGATGCGTCTTAATATTTCAACAAGTTTAATGTTAAATTAATTTTTTTCTATAATAATACATCTAATATTTTGAAGATTTAATTCATTATTTTCATATTTTTCTGATAATTTCACTGATTTATAATTGATTATTTTATCATATTTAAGATTTTTAACATGTAAGAAAATTTTTTTATTTAAATTAAATTTTAATTTAAATAATTTTTCAAAGAGACTTTAGGTTGATAAATATAGAATATAATACATTTTTATAGTTAAATAAACAAAGAAACTTCATATTGTCACTGTAAAGATTATTCTAAACTTTTGTAAATATTTAAATTTCTCTGCTCATATGTGATTTGATGAAATTCTTTTTAATTAAGAAATGTAAAAAATTTAGACATTTCACCAAAATGTTTGAGCTTAAGTTTAATACATCAAAACTAAAACATAAAAAGAAAAAAAAAACCCATTATTTTCCCCAAAGATGAGGTTTTCTGAGATTGATTACACTCCTCTACTAGACAATGTCAAGAACCTGTTGTGTTATTATTATTTAAAAGCCCTTGGGAGATCTTTAAGACATTTCAGACAGATCTTTTCATCACCTGCTCAGCTCAGTTTTAGATTGGATTATATGAATCTTATTATTGATTTGATTAATTTGCTGAGCAGCATCATTATCTGGAGATAATTGAATCTAAGGTTATTTTTCAGGTTGAAAACAACCTCCAAATATACTAATTTGCTTTCACTGAATACATTTTATTTATATTTAGCAGAGCAACATTCTTACAAAACACATGCAGCAACAAGCTGAAAGTTAAACCAGCGTTTTTGTTTTTCAGTTTACACAATTTCTGGTCTTTTTTCGCAGGAATCATTTCACCTTCTGATGTTACATAATTAGCTTTTAAATCTTTTTCTGCTTCCCTTTTCTCTGCATCTGTTTTCTCATTTTGTCCTTTTGCAGCGAACCCAACAGGAATCTGCAGATTTCCTGCACATTCGGTCTGAACTGACGCTCCACATCTCCCTGGTGGTCTAATGAAGCGGAATAACCCTTTAACTCATCCCACCTCCCTCCCTCAGCTCTAGAGCGTTACATCTATGTGTTGTAAAAAAAATAATATCACATTGAAAAGAGGGAACAATTAAAATTTTTTATATATGAATATATATATATATATATATATATGAATATATATATATATATATATATATATATATATATATATATATATATATATATATATATATATTTGTGTATATATAGTATAAATGTCAATACTCGCTCCGCAGAGCTCAGTCACACTATCGTTGGCATAAGAAAGGATGAATGTCACTGTGTGTGTGTTTGTGTGTGTGTCTATGTATGTGTGGGCACAAACACAGCGTTTGAATGAGCGTCACTTCCTTCCAATCAAAGAGAGAGAAAAAGAGAGAGAGAAAAAAAAAAAAAAGAAAAAAAAAAAAAAAAAAAAAAAAAGAGTACAGAAGGCCGGCACACAGGTGTGGAGTGGAGTACCAGCAGCCCGAGTCTCTTTCAGTCTGAAACCATGATATTTACTCGGTGATAAAATAAATAAGCGCTCGGGCTGAACCGCCTCCTCTCCTCGGCTCGCAGAGGAAGATGGAGGGGAAGGAAGGTGAGGAGAAGGGGAGGAGGAAGAGGAGGAGGGGAGGAATTAAGCCTGAGCGTTGGTGCCGTTCTTGTCCGGGGGTCCAATGCTGGCTGGCAGGTTGTTGAGTGAGGCCGGACCCTCGTTCTGCTTGCTGTCGCGGCGGGGGGGCATCCGCTCGTTGATCCGGTCCAGACCTCGGGCCTCCTCGAAGCTCTGGATCTTGTGCTGCGGGTTGAAGCCTTGGATGGCTGCGAGGACAGGGGAGTGTTGTTAGAGAGGTGGGTCACAGAGACCGGAACCAGAACCAGTCAGAAAGTAACAAAGTCTGAGCTGCTTTATTCCAGACAAAACCTCGTTCAGTTCTGTTTCAGAGATTTTGGGACGCATTTTGGCATTTTTAAATACATTTTCTGAACTACGTTGTGAGGTATTCTAATAAAATCTAAATAACTAAAAGTATAAAAATGTTTTTGTCATTAAATTAAAATGCTTCATTTTTTTCTTTACATTGAATTTGCCAAAAATTTTTCTTCAGTTAAAAATTACATTTTTCTAAAATAAACGTTTGCAAGTAAATGAATGTGGCATGTCTTAAGTATTTTTAAGACATTTAATCATATCTTACTGAAGTTTTTTTTATTAGTTTTGTTACAATTTATTTTCTGTGTATATATATATATATATATATATATATATATATATATATATATATATATATATATATATTTTAAAGAAAGTAATTTCTGTATTGTTTTTTGCTGTTTTACCAGCTATTTTTCTTAATTTTCTTCATTCTTACATGTATTTTTCTTCTGTCCGAATAATTGATTTATTTAAATTTATACTTCACAAGGAAAAATAAAAATGTTAATATTTTCTCAAAGAATTACAAATACAAAAATAAAATATTCATTTAACAATCTAAAATAAAATAAATTGAAAATCACATTAAAATAATCTAAACTCCAAAAAAGAAATGTTTTAATTTGTTACTTTTTTGTTTCATGTATTTAAAAAAAAAGACATTTTAGAGAAAATATAGTCATTTCTGACTCTCCTGCTTACGTCATCATTACTGGTTAAAGACACATGAAGTAAACAGAAAACTGCACAAAACTAAAACTAAACCAAGAGGGGAAAAAAAACTTACTTGAGAACAGGACAAAGACGGCATGAAGACAGAGAAACAGATGTTCATTAAAAGGAACATTTCACTCTAATTATGACAGTTATACTTAATATCACAGCAATAATAATAATAATAATAATAATAATAATAATAATAATAATAATAATAATAATAATAATATTATTATTATTATTATTATTATTATTATTAATAATAATAATAATACTAAATTATTTCCCAGTCTAAAACACTGTTCCCACCGCACATCTAAGGAATAAACTTTTAGAAATCTGAAGTCCAAGGCCGTAACAGCAGGTTTGTTTCTGTGGGAGTTGTTTGTGCAGAACGTTTAGTTCCGCTTGGAACATTTTGACACATCTAAGCAGCAGAATGATGGCGGCTGTAAACATGCAGACGCTGCTGTGCAGGGTCCTAATCTCCAGACACGTTTCAAATAAACGGCCCTCTTTATTTTATAATTCATTTGTTTTATTTTCTGATCTGCGATGGACTGGCGAGCTGTCCAGGTTGGGTGCCTCCAGCTTCCCCGCAGACCCTGATTGGACCAATCCATTAAGAAAATAGATGGTTTTCTGACGTTTTTCCTCTGCTGGATGTACCAGCAACAAAGTGGACCTCTAAACTCCTACTTTCTTGCTCCTTACAACCACGATGAATGTTTCCAGGAACAGCTTGAAGGAATAATTTTTTACATGACGTCACCGTCTCTCACATGGCTGAGGAGGAATTTTGTTCCACTCTTTCAGCTCATTGACGTTTGCAGCATTTGTTTTATACACAGCTATCTGATGGTCCCACAACAGCTGTAAGACCAGGTTAAGGTCTGGACTTGGACCCTTTGCTGTGTTTGGGATCATTGTCCAGTTGCACGAGAACAGCTTTAGCAGCCCAGATTATCAGCCCTCTGCCGCCGTGCATTACTGCTGTTCAGAAAAGATGATGTCTAAACATCTTTACTTTGGTTTGGTTTTCTAAATGCAACATTTAACAAGCAAAGAGAGTCCTGGACAGTCTGAGAAGTGGCTCAAGGGGGTTTCTGCAGCTTCTCAGAGTGTCTGCCGATGGACTGAACTTGCTGGGACGTCCACTCTGGGGAAGACTGAAACTGTCGTGAACATTTTCCACACTGCAGAATGAAGCTTCTTTAAGATGTCTGCTGATGTCTTTCCTCCTTGGCACTGTGCTAACACTGATCTCAATGCTCCACATCTGAAAACTGACTACATTTCTGCATTGATCATCAATTATTGGTGCATGTGACAAGCAGTTCCTTTAATTCATTCATAAGGAAGCAGCGATCTTTTAATTTTTATGTACTTGTTCTGAATTTTGGTTTAGTTTTTGTTCAGTAAATAAAGACTCTAATATTTCATGTTGTGTTGTTGTTCATCCGAATACCTCAATTTAAGACCGATTAGGATTTTGTTTTTAATCCTGGTGTGCTAAACCCTAAGACTGAAAGTTTTTTCTTATTTTGAAACACATTTCTCTGAATTTTTTTATATTCCTTCCAAATATTTGACTCTAAATACCTCCCACTAAGCATGTCAGCAAGTTTAACTAATAGGCTCAAGTAAAATCTTGTTCCTTGTGTTAGGTTAGCTGTATATACACACCCTTAAAACACAGAAAAAGTCTATTCAGACACATTTCAACAGCATTTTGTCCAAACGCAGAAGCTCAAACACACAACTGAACACAGACAGACACAGACAAAGACAGAAATTGTTGCATACCTCGTGCCTCTTCTGCCTCTACGGTGGCTGTGTAAGCGTGAGTAGAAGTGCCATGCCCCAAACAAATGGAGAGAGAGTGGGAACGTTAAATATCAATGCATTCAGTCAGTCACGTTATCACTGCAATCAGTCAGTCCTGTTAACATGGAGTCAATCATCGTACAACCCCAACCCCACCCCACAACCTCCACCCCGACCAGAGGTTAGAGCTGCATGATTCACAGAGGAGAGGGAACAACAATCATCATTATCATCATCAACATCATCATCATGGTTTAAGAGGGGACGTGTCGACACCATGCTGCCCAGAGAAGTCCAACTGCAGCATCTACGGCAGCTGAGCTGAAGTCAAGGCTTTAAAGCCACACAGAAAACTGCTGGAAGATAAAGAAAACTTAGATTTTTGTTGTTGTTGTTTTTTTTTTTTTAATACAAAGATAAAAAAAAAAGGAGAAATAATAAATATAAAAATTCATAAATAATAAATTTGACTGCAACATCTGTTTAAAAAGCTTGTTTAAGTAATATTTATACAGACGCTTATCTGAGAGGTTTGTTATTTTAAATTTATTCTGCTTTTTATTTTTTTTTTATTTTTTTCTTTTTTGGCTTCAAATCAAACCGTGCCCACAGAAATTCTGTTGGTTTCAGATGTGGAGAGAAAAGCGTCACATTAAAGTACTCAAATACTCTATAAAGCATAAGTTGGATATAAAAAGCATGTCAGGTTAAAACAGTTGGTCATAAATTTTATCTCACGTTTCATTAAAGGCAGTGTGTAACAAAACCACAGGACAGTGACAAAAAAAAAGTTAAATATCATTAAAACTGTGTCTTAACGCTTTACGATAATCATTTGTTTTTATTCTCCTGGACAGAGCCATTTATATCTATTTGTTGTGACTCCACTCACACGGTGGATGTCATATTTATGCCACCGTTTTTATTATGGTGTCTCTGAATGGACAAATATCTCTATGTGTAAAGATAGAAAAAGTGTAGAAGATAGAAAGAGTTTTTTGGTTTTTGGTTTTTTTTTTTGTTAATTTAAAAAAATAAATAAATACATGAAAAAATGAAGAAGAAAAAAATTTTAAATAAAAAAAAAAAAAAAAAAAAAAAAAAGAGCTGAAAGAATTTTGACCCCTGACAGCCACTGTCCATGTCCATTGTTAATGTTAGACATCAGTAATTCATACACACTGTACCTTTAAAGAATAGCGGGAGAAAACAGGATAACTACATTTAAAACATTGATTTTATCAAACTGTGGAAAACAAGTTTCACTCAGTTGCTTTTTAAAAAAAAAAAAAAAAAAAAAAGTTATGGTGATATCTCTGACCATCATGTTCTCAGACTGAAGTAACGAGCTTGACGGCAATGTCTCTTTAAATCTGGATGCCAGCAGCTTAATGTCATGTTGATTCTAAGTTAAAATATTTTGTTTGTTGTTGCTCAATTCAGTTTTGTTTCATCACATTGTTCACTTCAGATCACACACGTGTGATTGGTGATGAAGCATGTCCAAACTTCCAGGTTAAAGAGACATCATTCCTTGGCTAATATCTCATTTTTAGTCTTTTCTCATCATTTTACAGCTTTAATATCTGAGAATGATCAAGTTTATCTGATGAGAAATCCTAAACTCCAGATATGTTACATTATTCTTTTTTAAAAAAAATCCTAAAGTTACCAAATTGTACGTTTTTTTCAATCATTTCATCTGGGTATCAATAAAGTGTTTTTCTTCTAATTCAGCCTTGGTCCATTCAATAAGTCACTCTCGTGAGCTCAGCTGAGAACAAGCTGTTTCTATGTCTGAATGTACTAATATTCACGAGCTGTGCCTGTCCACGCTTACCCCACACCCCACTCGTCCACTCGAGGACAGGATGCAGCTTTTGCTGGCACGCGCCCTGTGATTTTAGAGGCTCAGCTAGCTGGGGGTACTAGGCTGTACTCGGTACTGGGAGATGGGTTATTTTGCTTTGTAAAGTCACAAAGGGAACAATCTTAGAATCTCTGTTAGAAAATCTTTAGAAAGAGATTTTTGCATCAATATGAGACTTTTAAATGAAACTGTATCAGAACAAACAAGGAGAAAAAGATCTAAGCCAGGTGTGACTTTCATCTTTCCAGCTGTTTTCAGGTCCAGGTTTCTCTGTAGGTCTTTGCAGGGCAGCATGGTGGAGATCTCTGAACACCACAACATCTGACATCTGTGTGTGTGTGTTTGTGTGTGTGTCTGTTTGTGTGCTGCAGTGTTGATGAGGAGGAGCTGGGGACAGTTTGTCAGCGGTTAGTCTCAGGTAGTGAGTGCAGGCAAGGGGCAGTTAGTGTTAGCTGGACTCTGGTTAGTGTTTGGTGGGATGCTGCCCGGCTGTTAACACTCACCGCTTTGAATAGTTTGTCGACCTCCGGATAAAACCCCCAGAGGCAGCGTTCCTGTTGGTGTCAGACCCTTCAGCTGCAGCACACTCTCATTCTCCTCTCTGACAACACAAAAAACACACGTTAGTTGATCCAGACTAGAATCAAAACTAAGCTTTTCCACAATAAAAATACCTCCAGACGGATGACATCATCATCATTACTTCATGGCGGTACGTTACTAAATACACTTGATTTAGAAAGATTTATGGCATTTTACAGAAATGAAATCAAGCATGTCAGCTGCAATATGTAAAATACTGCATTAAAATCTTTAACATCCTATCATGAAAGCCCCTGTAGAAGGGGAAGCTGGTTTTGAAGATGTACACAAGTCAAAAGTTTGCCCACATTTTCCCATAATATCCAAGGTGTGTCCAAACTTTTGACTGGTAGTGTACTTGATAGAGCTGTGATGATACGTTCCCCCCCCCCAATTTGATTCCAATTTTTGGGCGCAGATTTGACTAAAAACAAGAAAAGAAAAAAAAGTACGTGGCCCGCGGGTCACATGCAGCCCAGAACCAACTTCAATGTGGCCCAGCTTATGTAAAAAAAAATAGGAAAATAAAAAAATATTAATCAAGAACCTTTATTCATACCTTTGCTGATTAAGTAGCCTACAATCCTACAGTTATGCAGACCATGAATGCAATAGTTGGTTGCCTAGCAACATTAACCCCAGCGCATGATGTTATGTTTCGAAGTTGTAAGAGTAGCGCTAGCAAGCATGTCGCTTTCTGTCCCAAAACATGACATTGACAACGAAAACCGATGATTTATTCCCACCGGGACTGATAAGTATTTGTTTATTTTTTTGTCACATTTGAGCGCCAAACCAATGTGTTTCATATGTGTGTGGCAGTGTTTAAAGATTATAATGTGAGAAGGCACCACATCAAGAAGTTTAGTTTGATATGACCTTTTTATTTTATACCTTACTTTATTTACAGGCTCAGATCATTTTTTTATTTGAAACTCTGGCCCACCTGAACATCTAATTGAGTAGCCCTGCTCTACATCATACTGTACACATTTGACATCATCAGACCAACATTACGCCTAATACAGGTCAAGTTATTGACATTTTATGTTGTGGCATTTCCACCACTGTTATGAGATTTTGTGTCAAATTGTTTTGAATAATGGAGTTGTCATTGCATGATTCTACATAAATGTCATACATTCACATTATATCAGTACAGCATCAACCTTTTACATTTTCTGTAAACTTTACCTTTTGAAAACCTTTAGTGGTGTACTATTATTGGCAGCACTTCTTTCTGGATCCTTGTGGTGTTTCTATGGTGATTCTCTGTTGATGACTTCCTGAGATATTTACCTGCGTCACAATTCTATTAAAAATACCTGGAAAACTACTAAGGTTCACTTCTGTCCCTTCTACGTTTGCACACTTCTTTGTCAGACATTACGAGTTCCTAAATGATTTGGGCTGCTATCATCTGGTTTTCACTGAAAGTAATGCAGGTTTTCTACTGAGTTCCAGGTAAATGTACTCTGACACAGAAACGCGTATCTTGAATTTAACACTTCTGTAGCAAACGCTCATGTCTCCACTTTCTTTTGAGACCGGGATAAATACAACCCTTTTAGTTTGAGAAGATATACATAAGTCAAAATTTTGCCCACATTTTCTCATGAAATCCAAGGTGTGTCCAAACTTTTGACTGGTAGTGAACTTGATTTATTTTGAGTGTTTCAGACAGGTCAGATAAATAGCTGCCGCGATAATGTGGTTCAGTGATCCAAAACCGCTGGTTATAGTTTAGAGCAGAGGTGCCCAGCTCAGGTCCTCGAGGGCCTCAATCCTGCAGATTTTCCATGTATTCCTGCTTCAACACACACTAATCAGGATATGTTTCCTCACAGTGTGCCAAGCCAGATGCTCATTTATTTTAGTCTTTATTTATTTGTTGGTTGAGGAGACAGATGATGTGCTTTTATAGTTGAGCTATGATCTTTTTTTTTTCTTTTTTTTTTTTTAAATATTTTCAATATAATTCATGATTTTATTGTAATTTTGCTATTTGTGTTGTCTTTTATGCTTTTCACACCATCTATAATACTTTTAATGTGTCATGTAAAGCACTAAGTTGTCTTGTATATGAAAGGGGCTGTACAAATAAACCTATGCAACACGGGATTGGTGGGCATTACATATAAAGGATGTTTCCGCAGCTTTATGTACAAAAGATGCTATAAAAACACATTTTGATTTGATTTCATCAAATTAAATGGATCTAACAGGTTCTGCACAAAGACTCATTAATTTGAATCAGATGTGTTGGAGCAAGGAGACATGGAAAACCTGCAGGACAACGGGCTTGGCGGACCGGTTTTGGACACTGCTAGGTTTACGGCCTTCTTCCTGTGGCTTTTCTGCAACCATTTTGTTTACACGTTGACCTAGTCATCAACATAACAGTGTTGCCCAATACTGAAATGAAAAATTGTGTGGGATTCCACAAGGCTCCATCATCGGACCACCGATTTTAACCAACTAACCATACAGAAATAATGGCTTTACAAATGACATATGTTTCTAATCTTTTTAAGTTAAATTGAAGACACAGACTTCCCTCTGACAGCTGTGACTGTTTAACATGAAAGCATTTAAGGTTTGAAGCTGCTTCAGAGGAACTAAAAATGTGTTTTCTCAGATTTACGATTAGATACTGTACCTGTGTTTGTGTCTGCGGTTTTTATCTGTGATCCTGGATGTGGGTTTGTCACTGCTGTCAGTGTGTGGGTGGAGGTGCACGTTTTTATTTTTTCTCCTGGTTCACGTGACTTTTTGCAGTGATGTTCAACGACTTTAAAACAGGTAATTGGTTCATAAAGCAAATTGAGAAGAATTAATCAGACAGCTGCTGCCACACTGCAATAGTCATCAACAGCAATGCTTCTGTAACGCTTTTCTGGCCCCTTAATTAACCAGAACAGGAACAGTCACAATTTAAGGACAAATTATTCTGACACACTTCTGCAGGACTAAAGGAGGACATGTAAATCAAAAAAAAAAAAAGTCATTAGCCTTATACTAAAGTGGAGCAGAAGCTGCCTGAAACTGCATTTTCTGTCCAATAACCTCCTTTTTTCAACTTTTTGATAAGAGTATCTTTTACACAGATTCATTCAAACCAAAAAGACCAGCGCAATATAAAAAACACACAAAGCATCAAATTTTCCTCGACAGCAGCTGGACAGTTAACGCACAACCAACAAGAGAAAACACTTTCTGCCTTATTTTAATATAATTTGTAAAATATGTAAAATTTGCTGACAATCAAAACCACAAACACACCTGAGCACAGAGAAGACGCGAGCCATCTTTCCGATTGCCCGGATCTTATTTCGGATCACCTCCTTCCTGACAGCTGGAGCTCCACCTGAAGAGCAAAAAGAGAGGAGAGAAAATAAAACTGAGGAAAAGAAGATGAAAATCTGCAGTTTTACTTTACAGCTGCAGCTGAGTTGTAATCTGCACATATTAATCCTTTAGCTAGAAATCAGATTAATGCAAATCAACATGTTTATGTACAACCCTAACCCAGAAAATGATGATTAAAAATAAATTGCACAGATCATAAAATTACTACACAGAATTTTACCTCCAAGTAAAAGTTAGTTATATACTTTATACATAAATATATATAAAAATTGTGACTTTTAAATAAACAGCAAATGTGAAAATAAATTTTAAAATGGCAGAAATAAAGTAAAATGATTATAAAATGTGTACAAAATATTTTTAAATATTAAAAATATATTAAAAAATGTGTATAAAATATTATTTTACGTTTGTATAATGAGGGTTATTTATGTAACACCCCAAAAAAGGCAACAACGTGATGCAAGTGGCCGATCTTTGTTTGAGGAACAATAATGCTGTTTTTCTTTTTTTATTTATTTAAACCTGCAGCTTTTAACTTCTGGCTGTGAGATTAGACAACGAAGAGATGCAGCGCGCTAAAATCTTTCCTCTAAAATCTCTTTTCTTTCATTTTTATCTTTCAACATCAGAAACATTGCCGCTTGCTGTTCATTTCTACCACACTCATATCCGTTTCAGTCGCTCTATTCCTCAAACTTAACAAAAGTAAAATGCAAAACTACCACAGCGCCAGTACAACAGCGTAATAAATAATGCATGATCATCCAAACATGTTTCACAGTCACTAAGTAAAGGGAGGGAAGAGGGAAGAGATGTGGGACAGAATAACTTTCCAAGGTGTGGACATGAACAAAGAGGACCCTAAAGGACACCAGTATATGACCCATTCAGTACTGCTGGCTTGTCTTATATTCACACTGGATGTTGTTTCACAAACTGTAAAGCTGAGCAAAACAAGCAGCCAGGAGGGTTTGAACAGGATAAACCCAATCAGCAACCACATAACGCAATTTCCTTCACGGAGATGCAAGTTAGAATTCATTCTGGATGTTTCTGGTGAGAATATTCAACAGTTTACATGAAACAAGCAGGGCAGAGTGTACTCAGGTGACGCCGTGTAACGCTGCTGTGTCTGACACGGACCTTCTGAAAACAAAAAGGAGGTGACTAGCCTGTTGGCTGCATCTAAGCCTGTGCTTCTCTGCGTTACTACTGGTCACACCTCGTATACAACCCACCACCGTCGAGATATCTGCAGACTCAGAACCTGACATATGCCTTCAATCCATTCTTGTGGAGCTGTTAAAACACTGGTGGGAGCACTGTTGATACCATGAGACAGAAACTACACAGACAAGCTGCACCGCTCTGACACCGAGCCAGTACACGACTTCAAATTTTAACAGCTTCCATCACACTTTCTTCAGGGTTTCACTTCCTCTTCAGGCTCAACTGCATTTGATTAATCACATTCAGTGTTAAATACCCACTGAGGGTCACCATGGCAACATGACAGTCTTTACGCCGAAGCTTTCTCTGACTGCTTGCTGGAGGTATTTAGAGACATCCACAGTACTATGCTGCAGCATGTCCACAATCTCTTCAACACATCAATGAGACAAACTCTGACATGTCTCTTCACGTCCATGAAACAAGCTGTGGCTTCCTTTCACTCCCTCACAAATGTACCATCCTGCGGTCTGTAGAGGTGTGGATTAAACTGCTGCTGGACACACATTTAATAAGTACAGAGTGAATATATATTTCAGTTCTGTACTTCCTGAAAATCTTTCATTATATTGTGATGAAATCAGATCCAAGCAAAGTGAAATGACATGAAAGTACTTAAGTGGAGCGTAAAAGATTAATTCCTCATCTGCTTAAGTAAAACATATAATGAATCAAGCAATCGATATAAGGAAATTAGACTGCTGATTGAGAGGCGCATCTGACTGACAAAAGCTGGAGGGTTGTATCTGACTGATGAACAGCAGATTGAGGAGTGTATCTTCTGGACAGCAGATAGGGTGTGCCTGTCTTATGGGCAGCAAATGGAGGGGTGTGTCTGTCTCATGGACAGCCAATGAAGGGGCGTGTCTGTATCAGAAAGAAGATGGAGGGGTGTGTCTGTCTCAATGGACAGCAGATGGAGGGGTGTGTCTGTCTCAATGGACAGCAGATGGAGGGGTGTGTCTGTCTCATGGACATCAGATAGAGGGGTGTGTCTGTCTCATTAACAGCAGATGGAGGGGCGTGTCTGTCTCATGGACAGCAGATGAAGGGGTGTGTGTCTCATGGACAGCAGATGGAGGGGCGTGTCTGTCTCATGGACAGCAGATGGAGGGGCGTGTCTGTCTCATGGACAACAGATGAAGGGGCGTGTGTCTCATGGACAGCAGATGGAGGGGAGTGTGTCTCATGGACAGCAGATGGAGGGGAGTGTGTTTCATGGACAGCAGATGGAGAGGAGTGTGTCTCATGGACAGCAGATGGAGGGGAGTGTGTTTCATGGACAGCAGATGGAGGGGTGTGTCTCATGGACAGCAGACGGAGGGGAGTGTGTCTCAAGGACAGCAGATGGAGGGGAGTGTGTCTCAAGGACAGCAGATGGAGGGGAGTGTGTCTCAAGGACAGCAGATGGAGGGGCGAGTCTGAACGGCAATAGTTAAAGCAAACTGACAAACTGTAGAGGCGTTTCTCATTGACAGCAGCTGAAAAGGGCAGGTGTGATTCAAAGCAGCTGAAGTGGTGTGAGACATGTGGACAGGTTTGTCTTATTGATTGAAAGCAGCTGGAAGGCATATTTTCCTGCACATCTTGTTGATGCATGCTGTGAAAAGCCACTGCGTTGTTAGTGAAGTTACAGAAAGCACAGTAGCATCCGATGTTCTGCTGCAACTTTGTCAGACGCCATCCTCCAGAACTTGTCAAAATAATTTAACAAGATGGCGTTTCTTCACAGTATGACACAGAGAGATCATATAAATATGCTGTGTCACTGATTTGCTTTCAGTCTTCTGTTAATTTCCCAACAAGCAGAAAATGAAAAAGCCTGAAAATGGTTTAACTACCAGCACAGGCTAGTCTGATACGATCTTTAACCCTAACTAAGTGTTTAAGTGCAGAGATCCAGCATTCACACAAGCCAAATTAAAGGAAATAGATATAAATGGGGTGATTAGCTTTAAAGAAGTCTTTAGTTCAACACAAAGAAGAGCTTCTACAAAATAAACCTGCAATACCACAAATGTGACAGAAACAGAGGTGACAAACTGCCAAGTTTCAGATTAACGCAGTATGAACAAGAAGAAAAACTGCAATGAGCAACAGCTGAACTTCCTTAGTTTCACTGAATATCTAAATAAAGAACTATTGTATAGTCAGCGATGGAAGGTTGGCTTACCCTCACAGGTGTCGTCTCCTTCAGACATCAGCTCGTCGTCAGAGCAGATGTTCAGCACGTTCACCAGCATCTCTGTCACTGAACACACGACAACACAGCAGCAGGTAAAACAGACAACAATGTCCCTTTAAGTCTGAACCCAGCTGGTTCATCTGAGACGGTATCAGCATATTTCTCAATCCTTAATCTTGGCCCTCAAGGGCCGGTGTCCAGCAGGCTTTAGAGCTTCCCCTGTTGCAGCACGCTTGACTTGAATCAATGCCTAATTGCCAGACTTGTGCAGAGTTTGACATTCGGCTCTGCACAAGTCTGAGTCAGGTGTGCTGCAGCAGGGAAACTTCTAAATCCCGCAGGACACCGGCCCTATAGGACCAGGACTGAGGATTCCTGCTCCAGTGCTTACTGAGCTGGAGAGAAAAAGGTGTGGTGGATGGCTGGCTGGACAAATCTTTTTTACTTTAACAATAAAACTGTGAAAGAGGACATGGACAAGTCTGCACAGCTCTGCTTCATATTGCTGGGAATAAATGACATGACATATCCCAAATCCCTTTGCACATTTATGTGCACAAATTATCACATTTGTAGACAACCGCAGGTATCAATTCTAATCATTTATGCTTCTGACGGGCACCAACCTTTTTCTCCAACAAAAGGCAGAGACCAGGTGAAGACGTCCATGAAGTTGGGCAGCCAGTAGGGGTGAGGAGAGCAGTTAAACTGTCGAATATTCATCACATTGTTCTCGTATTTCAGCACCGCAGCTGGGGACGAAAACAGACACACACACACATCAACATTCAAGGTCTTTCCAACCTGTTGCTATGGTTTCCGTTCGTTTTACCTTTATTATTGTACACATCCAGGTAGTTGGGAGCAGAGAAGATTGTGATTAAAGATGGGAAGCCTGTCGTCTGACTTTTCCTGTACATTCGATACCTGGCGGACAAAAACATGTGGACCTGCCAGTGAGCGCCTCGATTTAAATAAACAGAAAGAAATCAAAGATTTAACCAATCAAAACAGTGACTCACCCTGCATCCTGAGCTTCATGTGCTCGTATTACGGACAACAGGTTATTGTTCATCAGGAAGTCACATACTGCCGGGTAACTGAAAAACAAAAACCATGTGAGTTACTGCAGCGGGATGACGGACTGGGAGGAGAAGCCAGTCTGGTAAACGGACACCAACACAAAATGCTCTTATTTCAGCTCAAATCAAGCGTTATTTATAAAGCACTTTTCACGAATTAAAAACAGCACAAAGTGCTTTACGCATTTAAAAAAAACAACCCAACCCCTTCCCACAACTTCCCACCCCACCATTTATACACACGTACATGTACACACCCGTAGACTTTATGTACAAAAGTTGTTTATAATTAAAAAAAAAAAAAAAGAAGTTAATTTTAGTATATTTCATATATGCAACTAAACAAATGTGAATAAATTCAGTATCTTTCTGAAAGGCTGCTTGTAACAGAGTCAAAAGATCCAATTCACATTGGGTTTGTTGCCAAGTTGCTGTTATGCGTCTACACAGCTCCATCATCCTTTGACTTGGGAGCATTTTTAGCCTGAACGATCAGAGGTCAGTGTTACAGTAAATCAGAGACACACTCCTCTGAAAGTGTCGGTTTACAAGAAAGTGAAAAAGCTACAAATGTGCAAAGAAATGCAAAGAGAGACTTTCAGAAAGCCTGGAGAACTATTGCTCAAGACCACTTTAAAACAAGAGTGACTCAAGACTTTTACACGAACAAAGACCACAAATTGTTCATTTTTGAGCAGCTGCATCCTCAGACACAACCAGCTCACTGACAGTCTGGCTTCTCCTCCAAAAGCTTGCATTTGTTTGATGTAAAATCTCTTCGAAACAAACAGAATCGCTGCTGCAGTAATGTTTTATCTGAATACGTTCCTTTGTGGCTGTGAGTGCTCTCCTCCTCATTTCTAGTCTCCTTGCTGCTTGTGTGACTTTGTGCTGTCAGGAAAGTGGCTGCAGTCTGAAGCTAAAAGCTCTGCGGATGAACTCCCAGCATTTACAGCCAAATGAAACGACAGAAGGTTGCAACACATCCGTCAGAGACACAACAGAAGCACAGTGGAGCAACTAAAGCAAGCAGACAGTGGATAAAAGAGGCTTTTGAGCAGCAGCAGCGGGTTTACCTCCTCTATGACCTCCATGTGGTGTCAACAACGCAAATTCAGTACAAATATTAAGACAGAGCAGAGAATGCTAATATTTGTTTTCAGTATCAGTGTGACAGCAGCTTTAAGCAGCGGTCACTTATCCAGAGATAAGCCATTGTTTGGAAAAGCTTTAATCAGCTCAGATTAACAGAGCCGGCTGCCGTTTGTCTGCTTGCAGGATGTTTTCAGGCCGCCGGCCATCCTACCTGTAGAAATAAGAGCAGCCTCGGACACTGTTGTGGGAGAAGTGTTCCTGGGTCTTTTCTGAGCCGTAGTCCTCTCCCGGGTCTGACCACAGCAGGTCGCACATGGGCCCGAAGGCTGGAGGCTCCTTAAACCGGTCCAGCTGCGTAGAAACACAGCCAGTTTAGCAGAGGGAGCATCTAGAATGATCTCTGAGTTATAAAATGTATTTTTCATGAAACCTGTGTTTTGGTAATTGTTTGGATCAGCTGTGAGACTGACAGAGAAATATATTCAGTATTAAACTTTTCAGAGCGCAACAGAACATTTGATATGTACAGTTTCTGAGACAATTTGCATCATTCATTCATTATCCAAACCGCTTAATCCAATGAAAGTCGCGGGAAAGCTGGAGCCTATCCCAGCAGTCTTTGGTGATAGGTAGGGTACACCCTGGACAGCTTGCCAGTCCATCGCACATTTTGCATCACTTTATGGTAAAAACTTCACTCAAAATCCTGTTGAACACAACCTGATACTTGTCTTCTGCTCTTTAATGATAAAAGCAGCAGCAGATTACACTCTAATCATTCTGAAATATCATATGGGGATAAATGGGAACAATCCTCCCCAAAAAAATGTTAATTTTTTATTTACATTTTGTTAAAGAGCCAAATAAAGACATCATATTAAAAGAAAAGGATTTTTCTTAACTTTTTTTTATGGGTCACCCAACCAAGGTCGGTTAAAGAGGTTTATCTTCCCGCGTGAAAACAAAATCCACCAACAAGCCAGTTGTGGTAACTTTAGTGGGATTCAGAATAATTCTATGATACATTTTTGTTGTTTTGATTGATAAACGTGAACCCAACAGCTGCATGAATCCCTCCTCTACACACTCCAGCACTAAAAAGTCTCCATTTTCACCTTTTTAGCTAAACTGCTGGAACAGAAACTGCTGGACAGAGTTGCTCAATATTTCAATAGAAACCAAGCTTATGAATCATGCTGTCAAACATGAGGAAAAACCAGCTTTAAGAAGCAAAAATGACGACTGACAATAGTGCTCCTGCTAAAATGTTGACCTTTACCAGCCTCTACCGCTGCGTGTCTGAGCCACTCCCACCTGCTACAGCAATAAATCATTTATTTATTTACTCATCGTCGTTAGCTGCTGCTCCCACCCAATGCAACCTTAAAACCACCTGCTCCTGCGAAATCTGCACACAGTCCTGTGGGAGTATATGTATTCATCCCCTTTCATTAAAGAAAAGGCTGAATTTACAACAGTCACTCAAATAACTGAAGACTTAAAAAAGGAACAATAACTTAAATTTTGCAAAAATATAATTTAGTAATATAAGACACTTTTTTTCATTTAATTGAGTTGAAGAAAGAAAAAAACAAACAAACAAATTGGTCCTGGACAAATGAGAGACTTTTCTGTTGAACAGTGGGACAAAATACCTGTCAACAGGTGCAGAAGTCTGACTGAGAGGAACAGAAAACACCTGACTGGAGCGGAAACATTAAAGGATTGTTCAACTAAATATTACTTTATGAGTGATGTGTAAAAAAAATTTTTTTTTTGTTTGCTTTTTTTTTATTTTTTTTTTTAAAAAAAAGATATTTCTATTGAACCAGAATTAGAAAATAATGATTTTCATAAAACTTTTATTTATAATTACTTTAGTCAATTTCAGCTTATTTTACAGGAAGCTGTTTTTTTTTCCTTCTTTAATGAAAGGGTATGAATAAATATGAGCACAACTGTCTGTTCTCAGCAGACGACTGGTCCATGTTTGAGAGCTTCCAGCAGGTTTGTCTGCATTAAACAGCATTGTTTCTTGGCCCTGCAATGCAGCAGGGAGGAAGGGACCTTTGCTTTTCAAATTGCCGCCATGATATGTTTCTTTAACACATTGTGGTTTTGCATTCTTTGCAGCAGCTCAAGTGCATCACCTTTAGTATATCTACCTTTAGTATATATCTATTTAGTATATACACGTGCCCTGAGAAGGCGCTGCAGGCAGGCTGAACGGAGATGGAAGAAAGACAAGCTGCATGTGTCTCTGGGCATACTGAGAGACTGTCTTTCTGACTATCAAAATGCTGTTAAGGAAGCCAAATGTAAATATCTTTCAACTGTTATTTCCACTAGCAGCAATCGCCCTCAAGTTTTGTTCAATACAATCCAGTCTGTGACTAATCCTTCGGACAATGTGTTGATAAATGTGTCTAAATCCACCTGTGACGCTTTTCTCCATCATTTCACAGACAAGGTGGCCTCTGTTAGACAGAGCATTTGCAACAATAGTGCTGCAGCTACTGCTCCACCTTGTGCCCCGCCTTTTGCCCCTGCTGCTGTGTTGACTGTGTTTGAGCCAGTATCACTCTCTCAGCTCTGTGAAGTGGTTCAGAAGCTGAGACCAACAAGCTGTCCCTTGGACATTGTCCCATCTAGAGTTTTAAAACAGGTTTTTGACACAGTGGGGCCATGTCTACTTCCTTTTTTCAATTCCTGCCTGCTGTTAGGGTCTGTTCCGGCTGTTTTTAAGCAGGCTGTGGTCAGGCCACTTATCAAGAAACCTAACCTAGACCCAGCAGTTCTCTCAAATTTCAGACCCGTGTCCCATCTGCCATTTCTCTCTAAAGTATTGGAAAAGCTGGTTTTTTCACAATTACAATCATTTTTGGATCAGAATCACATTTTTGAGAGGTTTCAGTCTGGTTTCAGAACGCGCCACAGCACAGAGTCAGCACTCCTTAAGGTGCAAAATGATGTCTTGCTCTCCCTGGATTTAAAGCAACCTGTGCTGTTGGTAATGCTTGATCTTACCGCAGCATTTGACACAGTGGACCACTCTGTCCTTCTCACTCGCTTAGCCCAGCAAGTGGGTCTTCAGGGACCTGTGCTCCAATGGTTCAAGTCATACCTGACTGATAGATCTTTCTCAGTAATGATTAATGACCTCTCTTCATCTTCAGCTCCTCTGTCTTCCGGTGTGCCACAGGGTTCCATTCTTGGCCCTGTTCTGTTCTCTTTGTATATGTTGCCCCTCGGCTCTGTGATATCCCGCCATAATGTCTCATTCCACTTGTATGCAGACGATCTCCAAATCTATCTGCCAGTTTCCCAGAACTCCTCAGACACACAGTCCATCTACAGGTGTCTGGATGACATTAAGCAGTGGCTATCGCAAAACTTCCTCTGTCTGAATGAGTCAAAATCTGAATTTATCCTCTTTGGTGCCCCCAGCCCAGCAAATGCAGCTCCATTGTTCACACCTCTCACCAACCATCTCAGTCAGACAGTTAGGAACCTTGGAGTGACGTTGGACAATAATCTCAGACTCAATAAACAAATAGACTCTGTGGTCAGGGCAAGCTTTTTTCAGCTTCGCCAGTTGGCCAAAATCAGATCCTTTCTCACTCGTCAAGACCTTGAAACAGCCATCCACGCATTCATCAGTTCATGTTTGGACTATTGCAACGCCCTCTACATTGGACTCAGCCAGGCTTCTCTGCACCGTCTACAGCTTGTGCAGAATGCAGCTGCCCGCCTTCTCACCAACACACGCAAACATGACCATATCTCCCCTGTACTGTTCTCTTTACACTGGCTCCCGGTTCAGTTCAGAATTCAATTCAAAATCCTTCTGTTTGTTTTCTGCTCCATCCATGGCCTTGCACCTCCGTACCTTTGCGACCTCCTGACTCCTCACCAGCCCAGCAGAGCCCTGCGCTCCTCTGATCAGCACCTCCTGGTGGTCCCTCGGTCTAGGTGTAAACAGTGGGGCGATCGGGCCTTCGCAGTGGCAGGGCCCAAACTCTGGAACTCTCTGCCTCTGGAGTTACGCTCCATCATGGACCTGCCTCTGTTTAAGGCCAGGCTAAAGACTCATCTGTTTAGATCAGCCTTTGGCTGTTGAGATTTTTACATGTGAATGAACTGCTATTTTATATTTTTACTTGTTTTTATCTTTGTTCAGCACTTTGGTCAACTAAGGTTGTTGTAAAGCGCTTTATAAATAAAATTTGATTGATTGATTGATTGATATCTGAGGTAGAGGAAGTTGGCTAGCCAGTCTCTGTGCAAATATTTTGTCTTTTTTCATTTCAGCCAACACTGATCCTGTGATGCTCAGGCAGGTGAATCTATCCATGACAGACTGGAGAGGTTTCTTATGGTCATCTAAAATACTAACACTCATCTCACCAGCTCACAGCATGTGTCGCTCTCTCAGAGAAAGCTTGAAAACACATCAGTCTAGAAAAATCCGTGGATCAGAGCCAGTCGGAGGTGAAAACCCGACCAGTTTCTCTACTTTTTCTTTTCTTTTATTAGAAAATGAACATACAGAGGGCCGTACACACTTCCAGCTGTGTGGAACTTCTCCTTTAACGTGACTTTACTGCACACATCTCTTCTCACAGCAGAGCCATCAGCGTCCCTGCAGACTGTGTGAACGTCTCTTTCTCACCTTCCGTATGTCGTCCAGGCAGGTGATTTCAGGGCTCAGACCTCCGTGCACGCAGAGGAACTGCTGGTTGAGGAGTGCAGCCAGAGGCAGGCAGTCGAACGCTTCCATACAGGCGTCGTATACTTGTTCAGAGTACTTTATTTTACCTGGAGAAAACACACACACACACACGCATGCAGAAAGACAAGCTGAATCTCTAAACATGCTCGACACATACAGCTGAGAAAACAGATCCGGCTGAGCTGTAGCACTTACACTCCTGCTTGAAGGTGAAGTACTCTGTGAGATGTCGGCACTCGTGGTTGCCTCTGAGGAGGAACAGGGTGTTGGGGTAGTTGATCTTCAGAGCCCATAAGTACAGTACACACTGCAGACACACATGAAAGGAGGTTAACCCTGCTTCACCGCCGAGCTCCAGCAACTACAGCTTTTCAGCATCTCAAGAAGGATTCAGATGCCTTTACTGCTACTTAAACCTTATAACTGTAAAATGCATGTAAAGAGCCTTTAATCACAGTTAATATCCTGACAATCATTTCAGGACAGCCTCAGTTGTAAGATGATGAAGCTACAATGGTGTAAAATGAAGGTATCAATAGATAAAGCACCATAAAGTCCAACCAAAAAACAAAAAAACGAAATAAAATGTATTACAAACAGAAGTTTATAGAAATACCACACAGCGACCGAGCCTCTTATCTCTCATCTGCACATCATTCTCTCAAGTCTCAGTTTTAAGGGAGAAAAAAATATTGGCATTGAAACAAACACACAACAGAAGCTATTTATATTTTTACACTTTTTTTTTTTTTTAAATGTTTTTATTCTTTTGCCATTTACAGTTATTTATGCTACAATTTAATTTTTATCCACACAAAACCAACTCCAACTCAGCTGTTTTTGGTACCAGCATGGGTTAAAAACATCTTCTTGACTTTATTCCAGCCATACAGGTTCTCTTCAGACATTACTGTTGATTTAGGCTCTCCAATAAGGGGAAAGTTTGACAAAAAGCATCATCATTTCTGGGTCATCATAGAGGTCTCCTAGCAACATGGCAATGATCGAAATCATTTTCTATTATGAAAATGTGATAAATAATGGGGTTATCATGAATCCCTTATTGTGGAGTTACTATATATACACACTGTAGCTTTACTTCATGAGAATAGATTTATAAAGGTGGCTGTCCAGGCCAATTACAAGCTCGTCTGTGGCTGATGAGCTGGAGACAAGAAACACAGGACCTGCAACTATGACTGCAAGTTCATGTCTTTATGTGGAGTGCAGTGTGCTCAAAATGGGCACACCCCTTAAACCACAGGTTCATCTGCCAGCGATCTACTGGAGTTTTATGGGATGATCTTCACCTACTGGGCTCTAAAGCCACATTTACACACACAGGAGATTTCCTCATCTGGTTACTTTTGTCGCAATAATGTAGAGCAGACATCACAGGGGACATTTTCAGAATGAGGACATATTTCACATTTGATCACCCAGACTCTTTTCGCTCCAGCTTCTGGAAATCCCTGTTCAAAGTGCAGGCAGATGTTTTCTCTGAGTTGCGTCATGCGTGTAGCTGTGTGGGCTTGTCAGGTAGAAGTCCTTTATCACCTCAGCTGTGTTTAAAAATATATGCAGTCTCGGGAAGCTGGAGCTCATCAACAGACTGCAACTAAATATTATTCCCATTAAATTAATGGGTCTGAAGAGATAGAAGTCATGTTGGGAAGTTACTTTTTATTTGATTAATTAACTAAAAAAGATCTTAACGTACCTTAATGGTTTGAAACCAACATATTTTTTTAAGTTAAATATTTTGAGCATAAGAATCAATGACTGATCAACTGATAAAATCAATGGCTTTGACATTCAGTAGTCAAGCAGTCTGGAAAACACGTTGTAAACAAGATGAACTTTTACAGTAATGACGTTCAGAGAAGCATCAGCTGTTCCGAAACTGTGTATGAATGTGGAGATGTACTGTATGTCTCTGAGGTGAAGCCAGGAAGAGATCCAGGATGTCCAGTAATCCTGAACAAGGAAAAGCAGCCAATAAAAACGTCAGTGCGAGACACACAAGACGCCCAGCCAGCAGCCTGTTTGGAGACACAGCCCGAGTGTGGAGGCTGAGAGCGTGGAGTGCTTGTGTGGTTGGCAGTGTGTGTTTGGTGGGTGGGGTAAGGAATGTGGCAGCAGAAGGGCGAAGAGTCCAACAGTGTGTCTTTTATTTTCTGTTTGAAAAAGCTTTACAGTGCTGTGTAGACCAAACATCACATCAGGGTTTCTGGAGCTCTACAAGACTAAATCAATATTTTTTAAATCCTCTTTAAACTTCAAAAACTAGTCAGTACAAACTATGTGTCACACTTTCAATGATGAAAACGCATGAATAATGGATTAATAGGACCTGGACTTGTGCTAAATGCAAGTCTCCAGGCCCAGATACTCTCCATGGAGACTGCTCAGAAGTTTAAAACACAACAAAACAACCTCAAGACACTGAAAAAAATACAGAAAAACAACTCACTCCTGCTGGGTGTGGCAGAGAGCTTGATGCAATTACCCTCTTTTTCCTGAAAAACATCTGCTGCTTAAACCTAAACGCAGCGCTTACCTCGATGCTGAAGTACCCTCGGTCCACGTAGTCTCCGAGGAACAGGTAACGGGTGTTGCTGGGGGACCCGCCCACCTCAAAAAGCTTCATCAGATCAAAGAACTGGCCATGGACATCTCCGCACACTGAACACACAAACAAGCTGGTTCAGATCTCTCAAATAATCAATAAAAACAGAAAGATATCCACAAGTCTTTGTGTGCAGAAGTACATCAAAGATTAGGACAGGTTCAGTCAGAACCTAATCAATACTACTATGAATTCTTATTAGAAATGGCTGTAAGAAATGTTCAATTATCTTGATATCTTGGTAAAAACTAATGGTGTTCCACAAGGTTCCATTTTGGTACCCAGTTCATTGTTTGCATTATTTTTATAGAGACAACATTAGAAATATTTCAGCAAAGTACGCGTATATGCTGATGATATTAATTAATCTATAACGGGGTGCCATTCATACGGCTCCGGGACCAAAACTCAATCTGGCCTATGGGACGAATTTGGTAAAATTCACAAAGACATAAGAAAGTTTTTAAAAAGTTACTCTAACTTTAATTTGTCCATTTAAGGTTGTTTTGTTTTTTTGTTGTTGTTTTTTTTATACATATATATAAAACAGTAAAAAGGCAAGGAGATAACTTTCTTAAAAGATCTGACTTCAGTTTGTACTTTGAGGTGAGTCGGTTATGGATGTCAGGAGGATAACTACACAAATGTGGAAATGAACATGCATTTAAAATCATGTTTAACTCTTAACAAGATTATGTATCGATATGGAAACTTTTCAGTTTCTGATTGCTGGGAATGACATTTTTGTGTTTTGTAGATCTGTGGTGATGTTGTGATGGCTTTAAATGACAAAATATACATAAATGTAATCTGTCAAATAAAGTCTAAGTGTAATAATTGTGTATAATAAAATCTATTTTTTATATATTAAGTTGGTAAAATTCTACAGTTGATTCTACAGTCATTTGCTTTTTACCAAAATCTAAAAAATGTATAAAATATATATAATATATAAAATAAATTATTTAAAAATAAAAAAATATACTGAACAATTTTAGAATCAAAATAGTTTTATAAATAAAATTTTATGAAACAGGAAATTCAATTTTCAAATCTAAAGTTTTTAAAATTCATTTTAATGAATGTAAAAAAAAAAAAATATATATATATATATTTTCTCTGCCTGACAAAAACCAAGTAAATAATTCTTTACTTTTCATAAACCTATAACTGCTTTAAATAAAAAAAAAAAAAAGTAAAAATTTTCCAATTAAGATTGTATCACATCAGTTCAGTATTCAAGTTTATATAATTTACCAATTTTCAGGATTTATTTCAAATATTTATATTTTTCCCCCCTCATATCTCATTTATTAAAGCATTATTTATTCATTTATGATTTAATAAAACTACACTGCACAGCTGCCAGGGCATCTATCGGTCTTATGTCTTTGGTTTTATCATAGAAAAAAGCTGCGTCTCCCTTATAGGCTATAAAAAGACTAATGGAAGCTTCTGCTTTTGACTGATAGCACAGATACTTTGCATATGCATTCAGTTGCCTCCATTTTCTATGTACCAGGCATCCACTGAGTTTCATTAAAAATGCAAAATATGTTGACTCTCCTTTATAACTTGGTGGATGAAATATTGTATCAAAAGGAAAAGAAAACATGTTGCTAATGGTTGCAAACACATTTTAACACTGAATTTGCAGTGATAACATAAAAGAACAGAACTCTTTGCATATCTTTGACATGTTTTTTATAAAATGACCTGAAGGAAACTTGGTGAAAAAGCTTTCTGAGGTTAAATGTTTGCTGTATGTAACTTGGTGTGCACCTCACTGCTGTCTAAATGTCTATTTCTGTGTGTTACTGTCCTCATAATTTTACGCATCCTTTTAGGTTAATATGGTTGTAAGACAATGCATCCAATAAAGGGAAGGGTTGAGTTTAGAGTTTGGTGAAAATGGAAGACATAATGAAAACATAATGATAATGTACACTCTAAGAAAGAGTCAATTTAGCCATTAAATCCCTTCTGTTATATGTGTTCTTCGTTCCTTTCGTTGGTCGCTTGCCAACTAAACTGCTCAACTTTGCCCCCTGTGGTTTCTGGTGGTACTACTTTACAAAAAAAACTAAAAGAAAAAAAAACTTAAAAAAAAAGAAACATTTATACTTTGAAGAAAAAAGGAAACACCTGGATTTCCAAACTTAAACTTTCACTGTTTGGTGCTGTCTGAACATTACAGTCCCACAATCACAAAAGACCAAATTGAACAACAAATTTTAGAGGCTCCTTATTTTACTTGACAAAACAGTTTTTAAAATAGCGACTTACTCAATCAATAAATGGCTAATTTTACCCAATTATCAGTCATAATCAATTACTTTTGGCTTTGATAGCACACAGAATCACATCTCAAAACTAAAATGAAAGCTGCTCCCTAACCGTTTGGAATAAAGTAACAGAAAGAGAAAAATACCAACAAGTATACATATATATATTTTTTAATTTTATTTTCAAAAGCGAGCCCCTGACAGGATTTGTTTAATGATAAACATAGACTCTACCGTGATGCTTTAACAGATCCTGATCCAAATCTAATAAGAATACCTTTAATAATAAACATGCAATATTTTAAAGACCAAGCTTCTTTCCCTTTCTCGAAGAAAATGTTCGACCACCCTGCAGAGGAAACTCATTTCAGCCACTTGTCAAATTTTTTTATCTCATTCTTTCATTCACTACACGCAAATCGTGATCGTAGTGAATGCTAGGAACAAAGACTGACTGTTAAAGTGAGAGCTTTGTCTTTTGGCTCAGCTCCTTCACTATGACAGACTGATGTAGAGTCGGCATCACTGCAGGCGCCGCACCGATCCTTTTGTCAATCTAACGCTACATCCCCCCCTCCCTTGTGAACAAGACCCTGAGATACTTAGACTCCTCCACTTAGGGCAGGACCTCACTCCAAACCCGACTGGATAAAGGTTTATTTGTTAATTTCATATTTAGATTCAAATATTCCTTATTGTCGTCTAAGTATGAAAAAAAAAAGGAGATGGTAGGTGCGCTGCACTTTATTTTCAATTTTAAAAATAATCTGCTTACACTATACACTGAATGAAATAATGTTAATAGTTTTTCTTCCCAAACATAAGCAACGTGTCATTGTTTTCTGAATTTTGCCGGATGTTTGATGCTGGTAGTGTGATAATATGGAAGATATATGACAACAGGGAAATACATTTTGTAAGACGGAAAACCTTTTTGCTTTTAGTAGCTTTACTGGGAACTAGAGGTCTTTATGTGAGTTGCTGGACAGGAAAGCTGATAAATAAAGGGTGGGAGGACACCTCAAGCCTTGAGTATTATTTGAAGAACTAATTTGAAAAGCTGTTAGGGACAAAAGGAAGATTTGTTCCATGTATCCTCACCTTTACTCTCATGAGCCAAATCATCACTACTGACATCTTTAAATGTCATTTGTTCAATTTTTTAAAACATCTCAATTTACAGTGATGATGAAAAAGACAAGGATGAAACCTTCATTTGCTCTTCAGCTGTGGATCCAACTGTGTGGTTCAGCTGGTTGGTTTAACTAGATTTAACAAAAGGAAGGAAAAAAATCTCAAAAATCCTTGAAGGTTTTAAGAAACAACAGAGAAGAAGGCTGAAAAAGACACGGTGAAGATAATGACTCAATATGTGACAATAGCTGACAGAGGAGGAGGAGGTAAAAATAGTGGGAGGGCATGAGTGTGGAGGGATACATATCAAAGCGAAGCCACATGTAAGGAAGGTCAGCTGTAGAAATAGACTGCTGGATCCGTTTCCAGAAAGTCCCGCCACACACACACACACACACACACACAAACGGCCTCTGAATGATCTCAGCTGGGGGGGAAATCCACTCCTGACACAGTGAGATGGGTTTTAAAAGTCAGGGAGGGTTTACCTGTGATGGGGGCTTCCACTTCCAGCATGCATTTCTCCTGGCGCAGGATGCTGGCTCCCTCATTGATGATCCGCAGCGCCGCCTCCTCTTCCAGCCGGCCCTCCTTCACCAGATGGGCCTTCAGCACTTCCAGGCTGGGCCTCCCGTCCACGTAAAGGTCTTTGACCGACAGGCGTGTACCAGGAGGATATGGCACGGCTGCAAACACAGAGACGTGACGTGAACAGCATGAACACACTGATAAACTCAAGGTTCACTGTGAGGACAGAAGGGATGGACCAGTTCCTGCTCGGATGTTTGGCCTATCCCAGTCAGAAATAGTGATTCTCTGAAGCTTTTACTGAAACTGTGACCCTGCGGTGAGCTGGAACGCTTTCATTTCTGCTATATATGGTTTGTTTTTATAAAACAAATCTATACAATATATAAAAGAACTTGAAAAGAAAACTATATTAAAATGTCTACAAAGTGCAGGTTTCTTTGCATCTGTCTTCTCTGTCATTTAGCCTTCATAAAAGGCACTTCTTTAATCAAATTTAATACATTAAATAGAGCACAATCCTTCAGTGCTTTCTTAAAAATGTCTTCCATCCTGACATAATTTCACAAAGACGTCTAGAAAGTCTGATGGTGAGTGGGAACATTATCAGGAAAAAGCTTTTAAAATGAGGCCAGAAAGGACACAAACACAAAGAAGCTAACCACAGCGTCCTCTTTACAGACGCAAAAGCACTTTCAGCTGAGAGGCTGCGAGGCAACAAGTACTTTGGTGAAAACCACACTTCAAATTCACAACACAGAGTAGAAACAACCCCATAATAAAAAAAAAAAAACTGGATTTGTACAGATATAATATGAAGAGTTCCTGTCACGATTCAGAGCACATCATAGTACGGAAGCAGCAAAGATCTCTGTGCTGTTTTTGTTACCATCCATCAGATTATTCTCCAGTTTAAGACAAAAAAAATGTGTTATTTGGATTTAAGGATTTTTACTGTAAATGATGAGACTGCCTCGCATACTAAAGAGTGTTGGAAGTCCTCAGGGTTCTTACTTTTCACCTTGTCCATGCTAATTAGCTTTAGCTAATATTATCAGCTAGCCTGGTATAAACTTTAATTACTATGTATGCAGATGATATTTGGTAATATTAAGCTTGATTAAACCAATTGGCCAGATTATAAATATATGTTCATGACATGTCTTTGGGCCTAAACACCTCAGGAAAACAACATCTATTGGTGCAAACTAATCTACATGGAATTATTTTGGCTTCCGATTTGAGAGTAAAGAACGTGGATGTTATTCTGGACCAGGATCTGTCCTATGACTTGCATAAGAAAACAGGTTTTAGGACCACTTTCCTCCACCATAATGCTGTTTAAACTATGAACATGCCGTCACAGGTTGATGCAGAAAAACTAGTACTTTTTTTACTTCCATATGGACAATTGCAAATTATTGTTCTGTTAAAAAATGCTCCAATTCTCCAACCGATCCAAAATACCTGAATGAGAATTAATGATTAGTTGAGAAAAAATTTCTTGCTTCTCTTCATTAAAAAGGCAAAACCAGCAATTAACAGGTCCGGTTCAGTTTGGTCCATCAGCATAAATATCTGGTACCAACCTCTAACTGAGGATGTAGAAGAAAAGGATGCGACAACATATTTATGCTTAAAAAAAGGCTATATAAATTAGCATGAAAACTAATATTTTGCGGACAGAAAACTACGATTTTTAAATAATATAACAATAACAACTTTACTGCAGTATATTGTGAAACTTTCTATCATGCTGTTATTGCAATCAGACAAGCAGGAACACGTAAGCTTTTTTATGCTTTGTGTTTTTTAGATAACCTGTTGCCTTTTGATGCTTTTAGTTTTAGTGTTTTTATTTCTTACTTAAAAATGTCTTTAGAATGTATTAAGATGCAATAAAGCTGTATCAAAAGACAAATGTCTGATTTTGTCATGGAACAGAAAATAAAGTTCTGACATCCATCCATCTGATACATAACCCATACGCAACAAAACAAAGCATTATAAGACGAGACTGAAGACGCACTAAAGCCTTTGTGAATATTAAAACATTCAGAGGAAAAAAAGAAAAAAAAAATTTAAATCACCACTTTTGGTTCCTCTTTCAGAATTGGGGTCTTCTGGCTCAAAACCTTTAATTTTCAACCCAACATACTGCAAACAGATTTATTTTAGGGAGGTAAAGAAACTCCACATCAGTCAGGTCTTCTTTGACATAAACTTCCTGATAATATCAGTGGTACATTTACTTTGTGCAAGACTTTTAGGGATATTATCAGCTTTCTCTACCAAACAGGTGATTTTAGGCCCTAATCGGTCAGGAAGAGGCAGCTAATTTACACTAATTGGCCACGGTTACATGATGTTTTTTTAAATTCGGAATTAATCATTCGGAATTATCGTATTCTCCGATGAGTTTACATGATAATAATAATTCTGAATGGAGGTTTACATGAAACACGTCCTTACTTAATTCCTCCTTAGAGCGGCGGGCTGGGAAAGGTTCTGATTGGACAGAGGGTGCACGTGACTTATGACGTATACCGGAAATAAACAAAGTTGGTTCCCTGCTTCTCGTCTTTTCAGTCGTAACTTGTAAAAACTACATAATAAGAACCAGTTTCTCTGTGATTTTTATTATAAATGTGAAGTAGCAGCTCAACACGAGCATACTACTTCACTTTCTGCAGCAACTGAGAAGGAGAAGAAAGATAGACCGCCGAACACGGGAGGCAAAACAACGCGCGTCATCAGGACAGGACAAGGTAACGAGCATGCTCAGAACGACCGGAATAACTTAAAGCGGAGTTAAGGTTTACATCACAGAGGAATTAAATAGTTTGGAATTAAAATGCGAATAAAGCAGCCACTTACATCGGAATTAAATCTAATTCTGAACAGAAATTTGCATCAGGAATTAAGTCTTTACATGGTCGTTTTTCATCGGTTTAAAGCAGAATTAACTTTTATTCGGAATTAAACAGAACTTAAAACCCTTATGTAAACGTAGCAACTGTGTTGATTACAGCACAAACACACAAGTATTTAAATGCAGAGCTGGCAGGCGTCTATATGGTGATTTATTCCCAACATTTAAGTCCTACAGCAAAAAAGCAAGACTGTTCACCAGCATTAGTATTTCTAAACTCCATAACCAGAACTGGAAGATCTGAGGGCGAGTCGGGACTTGAGCAGATATTTTAGCAGCACAGCCCATTCCCTGGAGGAAATACCAAGCAGCCTAATTCCAGGAAAACACCAGTTTTACAAAGAAATCCTGGCACAGCATTAAAAAGGAGGTTGTGCCATAGCTAAAACTTTCTTTTTTTTTTCTTTTTTTTTTTTTATTTCATACTGAATAGAAAAGAAATAAACGTGAACAAATCTCCAAGCAGACTGAGGAAGTTATCAGGCTGCAGTTTTTCTCTGCAGATATCAATCCCAAGTGGATGAAAAAGCTAAACATGTCTGACACACCTTCTGGTGATGAGCAGCTTGCTTCAGTAGGACACAAGAGAAGACGTTTTGCTTCGCTGCCCTGATGTTTCCTACATGAAGCTTGGACAAAGATCTGAACCATCACGATTTAGTGAACAAGGGACTTTCACAAACTGAGCTCTAAATGGCTCCAGCTCTAAAAAATAATACCAGCTTGTTCCATCATTTTGTACCAAGAAACCTCTGTCTTCAGGTCTTTCTTGGTCCAGTTCTGATTTTTCAGCTCGTGACCCATCTTTAGTGGTTTCAGATGTTATTACTCATCACTGTCTCTGGGCACGGACATCTCTGGCAGTGCTAACCAGTGTGCGGCTCACCGAGTCTTAAGAAGTGGTTTGCATGTCAGGTAATAATTGTATGTAAATATAGCCGATATATTTAGACCATAAAACGACCCCAATCAGTCGCTATTTGCAGATAAGATGACAGTATAGGTTACGAACATGAAAAACTGCTTGTCCAGACCTAATCAAACTGCAGAGCTGCCAGTTTTAGGAGCTTTACTGATGAGAACAATGACAACAGAACAATTTTGGACAGATGGATAAACATTAGGCTGCAGTGGGTGATTTGTGCCAACTATTGCTAGCTGTGATATTACTCCAGATTTGCATATTCAAATAATGTAAGAAAAAAAAAGAAATTAAAAGGAGAGGAAAGCATGGTGTAACCAATATGCAAAACAAAGATTTCAAAGACAGAAATCTAAATGTGCAGCCAGCAGGAGTCGCTTAAGTAAGATCACTAAAAGGTCTGAAGCTTTAAGGGAAAGCAGCCAGATCATTTCTACAGATACCTGGCAGAGAATTCATTCATCCCCCAAAACTCTGAGTCGTAATCACAGATGATGCAGCTCTGCAGAAATATTTCGCTCACAGAGGATCTGTTGACGTTTTCAGCAAGATGGCGAGTCTGAATCCAGTTTTACAGATGCAAGTAAGCACAAAGATTTTTAACTTGGATGAAAACTCCTTCCCATGTGGCTGTATCTTGTCTCGGTCCGTTTATCACACAGCTCTGCCTCTAAATTAGCTAAAGTGAAAAGTTTATTTGTTAAGTTGCAGAGGAATAACCTCAAAGCTGAACAAAGGACAGATGTTGGCCACCTCTGGAACTTAAACATCTACAGGAGGTTTTCCCACTTTGGAGCTTAGATTTTGAACATTTGGTTTAGCTTCATCCACATGGAGACAAACCACGCGTTTTAAAAAGTTTTCCGTGAAGACAATAATTCTTAAAAATGTCTGCATGCAAACAAAACCACTGAAAACATTGTAATACGTACGCCAGGCCTGCAAGTGGCGCTGTTACACTGCCACTGAAGCAAACCAAAAACAGAAGAAGACAACATCCAGCATGCGCAGAAACTTGTGCTGGCGAAGTTAAGGGACAAATATGACATTGGTTCAGGAAAAAAAACTAAAAAACAAGGAAATAAAACAGCTGCATCTAAAGACAAGTCAACTTTGCGACCTCCTTGCATGACCTGGTGTTTTCAGCATCACAACACGTCAGTTCCATGTAGCACAAACATTCGAATGACAAAAGAAAACTTTCGCATATAAGTGTAAAATTGTCTCTGTGTGCACATGACCTGAGTGGCACTCAAACACACCACAATACGATCTATGCCTGCAGAAGATGGTATTACTCTCCAGTCCACAAGGGGGCAGTAATCTCTTACACTATCCAACATAAGAAACTGAAAGACTGCAGAAAAATGGAAACAAAACTGTTATGTTATCATCACACTGTTGTATTTTCTTAAAGTAGAAGTTTATGTGTAGTGCAACGATAAAATTAGTCTGATTTTTGATGCACAAGTGAAATTTTGCAGTAGTTAACCTGTTAAGTGGCAGATATAAAAAAAAAAAAAGTTTTGGGGAAAAACACAGATCCAAGACCCACCAAACAAAAACAGCATAAACACTAAAGTGCATTAGACAGATTGTCAGCTTGAAATAAAAGAGCATGTATATAGTACACATTAACTGGTTTTAAGACAAACACATCTTAAAACAACGTAAAGAACAAGAACTCAGATTATCTCGGTGTAACAGGATCTTACATGTAAGTCAAAACTGTTTCTCACTCTCAATAATATCTAATTGGAAAGGAAGGTCCTATAATCTGGATAATCCTATTTCCAGATAATACAGTTGGGCCACACTAAACCCCTTTAACGGCTTATAAATTTCACATAACCTTCACATTTTAGCGAAAGTACTTGCAGTTCAGTAGTAAATCCACAGTAGCCACAGACCCAAATGGATGGTAGTAACGGAAATGGTGCCAGAGAGTCTCCCAACTGGACCAGTTTCAATGTATTTCCCCACATGATGGGGGAAAACTGGTTTTAAACTGTTCTGTGGACTCTGAGGTGATTTCAGACAACATGCACAAAGTGTGAAAGATGTGGATTGATCTGAAAAATGTGGATCAGAAATAGAAAATAATGTTTTTTTATTCTACAAAACACAAGCAGGGTCTATTTAATGTCACAGTTTGACGCCTGTTCTCCATCTTCACACTCGCGTACAGAAAATATTTCTGTCCGACACACCCTGCTTTTGGCCCAGTGGTCTAATTTAGCGAGCCTCTCTAAAACCAAACCAGGTCGCACACATTCAGCCAATCCTGCCGGCTCTCCTGAATGAACTGGTTCATCAACAGCAGGGTGGCAACCAGCAGTGCTGGAGACAGATGTGGGCCTGAACGAGACCGAAATACAGCTCTGAAGCGAGCCGCGAGTTTCTAAAGAGGAAAACAAAAACCACAGCTGTGAGGAAAAGGCGTCACGGACCGCAGTAGGAAGTGGTAGTCAAATAATAAACGGCAGGAGGGACAGAAGAAGACTGACAACATTCGCTGCAACAGCTTCAGTAAACTTCCACCTGCCACGTAAACGCCTGAAAGATGACATTTACTGCTCCTGTTCAACCCAGATTTATGGTCTTTATGATTTGCACAACTTTGTCCGTGCTGGCCACCGTACACACTGTGTGGCTGTATTTCCAGTCCAAACAATGTGGAATCCAGCAGAAGCCTGATTTGTTTCTTTTCTGCAGGGTTAATAAGCAAACACCACTGAAGTTTCTTACAGCTACAGTCCAATGTACATGGTGTTTTATCTGCGATGACGGAGGACCGAGGGTGCTGGCTTGTAGTTGACTCTCAATCCAGGAAGTTAGCTTTGGTTGTAGCTGCCTTCACTGCAGGACTACACCAGTGTTTTGGTTTGTTTTTTTTTTTATCCGATTGTGGCCTGAGAAGCTCATTTTGGGCTTGAAATTACTGATTTTTTTTCAGCATTTTTCACAGTGATGCAGATTTTTTGTAGATTTTCTCTACACTGAGTCATTTTCCCACCAGCGAAGGGAGCATGTTTGGATTAAAATCAGATTGTTTTCTAGGTTTAGTCTGCTCATTTATCTGCTGAATTCATCCTGGAGGTTTGAGTCTTGTGTATAATATATACTGCTGCTTCTTCTTTAACTGCAACGACGCACGAACCTCCACAAGGTTAACGAACATGAGCAACTAGAATCTGGTGATTTGTCCATGATGGATGTTACATAAAACTTCACAAACTAAAGCGATGCCACAGCTGCAGGCTGGTGTCTCAGGTGTGACTACAATCATCACAGGGAGTCTCAGACTGCACAGGACTTACAGGATAATGTTGCAAATATGAGATTGTAGAAAAACCTTCAACAAATCAATCTCAGCTTCCTGAATAGGACATCTTCTAGTGATTTAAGTCTGCATTTTTCTCATTGCTGACACCTTTCAATGCAGGAGGAACTTCAGTCCATGACAGATGGTTGCTAGGCATCAAGTAAAACATCATATCGCTGTATCTGAAAGCTGTGTGCATGGTTGGTGCAAGGTGAATGTGCTGTAAGTAAAGATAATTATAGGTTTCATATCAGCTCTCAAGACAACAGCTGCATCTGTGTGCATTTAAAGTTTTCACATATCTAGGAAATAATTCACAGCAGCCATCATATCTGCTGGTCATCATGTTGGTCACATATCAGCAACAACACACCTGCTGCGTGTAGGTCAAATGTTGCAGAAACAAACTGGCTTGTTATAATGGCTTTCTTTTGCACAAGGCTGGTTTCAGGTTACGGTTGAAGCCAACCATAGATTACACAAATGTCTGCTCATGAGATCGCCATGTAGAGAATTTGCACGGCTGCACAGGAGACTACAAAAAGCCGTCAGTGTGATAAACACAACCATACACAGCAAAATGCAACCGCTCTAAAGCTGGTATTGTTGCAAAATAACTCTGTTTTATGGTTAAAAACACACTGTCTGATAATCTGACAGCATTTGTGTGTAACTGAGTATAAAATAGCTTCAGTAAAGGCATGCTAATGATGCTCAGTCCTTAACCTGTTCTGCAATGCAAATTTATCCCCCAACCCTGCTTCACGCTACAGTGAGAAGTGGTACTTAGATTAACACTCATGTTTTTACACCAAAAATAACCTGCTTCAACATGGTGTTTAAAAGCTGCATAAAGACAACAATCCATTTTTACCCCATTGAGAGTAATGGCATTTAGAAGACAACACAAAGAAATGACATGACATTAAGTCCTGCAGGGGATGCTGCACCGCAATTTCTGATTTGCAGAGATAATTAGACTACTTTATTATATTTGATTGGGCTGTCTGCCCACACAGTAGGACAGCGAGCTGCCATCTGTTTTACAAGGTAAAAATCCATCAGGCTTTCCTTTTCGTCTGTGCCGTGTTGGTTTCAGAGCCTCCAGCTGAGACTTTACCGCCTGTAAACACTAGCTGTGCCCAATCCTGCAGCCTTGAGTGCAGCACCTTCAGGTTGTCTTTCCAAAACAGAGCCCATTCACAATCCCATAGCTGGGCGTAATCACAAAAACTGTGACAGTCAGATCGGATGTATCGACATGCACTTGTGACATAATATTCAGAAAACCCTCGTCTACATTTTCCAGTCTATTACTGGATTTGTTTTGGAGTGTATATGCATAGTGATATCATTTTCAAACTTCCTGTTATTTTCAAAACATCTGCACTTTGTTGAGGATGGCGGGACACGCAGTGTTAGCATTAGCTGTGCTAATGCAGTAGCTAACAAGCTGTAATATAGACTACATGTTTATACCCAGACTTCCCGATAAAAGTATAAAACGCTATTGTTTTATGCTTCATGTCCCTTTTTTAACCAAACACATTAAAAGAAGCAAGGCACGTTTTTTTTTTTGCATGTGTACAGATGTAAAAGAAAACTAAAGAAATCAGACATACATGCACAAAAACAACAGAATATGCAAGTGTGTTCATCCAATTTCTCATAATCAGATGACTGTTATTTGGATCGTTGACATGCACACTAAAAATCTGATCATTAGCTGATTTCTAAAGGTATTAAGTGAGTCAACTGGCCATGTAGACGCCATAATCCAGTAACCTTCATCAGGTAATTGCACTTATCCAATCATGAGAAATCAAATCGACAAACCTAAATTTCTCCCCAATACTCTGATGTCTTTGTGCATGTAGACTGTATACATCTTATTTTAAAAAAACAAACAAAACCCTGTTGCTTCTGTCTTCTCAAAGTCTTCCATTAAAAAGACAGAAGTGGCGCCATCACAAAAGAAAAGGACAATGTCATGAGGTAGCAGGAGGTGCAAGCGTAAACAAGGAAAAGCTCTCATGTTGAGGCTGTTTTGCAGGATTATTAGCTCCCATATTAGCACAGCTAATGCTAATTTCATCAGCCCTGCTATGTTCAACAAAGACCAGAAGTAATGTCAACATGTATGTACAAACTCTGAAAGAAATCTGATAATAACCTGGAAAATGTAAACAAGGGTCTCTCAAGTATCGCAATTATCAGAAGTGCATGTAGCTGCACCGGATCTGACGATTACAATCATCCATTTACTCCCAGTTATCAGGCCCATTTTCAGGTAAATTATATCAGATTATCCAGCCTACATGATCACTTAAAGTGTCTGGTAACTCCATAAGTTAGATAATGATCAGGTTTTCAGTGTGCATGTAAATGGACAGAGTTGATTTATAACCTAAACACCAAGCTGTTGCTATAACAACCAAATGATTTCATAACAATTCAGCGTTTTCACTTTGGATAAAAAAACCGAGTTAGAATTTTCTCTTTTGCCGCTGCTTTTCGAGCCACAAATTGCACAACATCTCGAAATGCTTTAATGTTTTTAGCATCTATGTCATTCATATTCTTGTAAAAATCAATGTTTTGGCTTATTTTTGTTTACAATGGTTAGCTGCATCTTGTTATGGAGGAAGAGCTCGTAGCAGAGTTTTAGTGGAGAGCATCCAGCAGCAGTGCTCCATCCAGGGGCCCAAAACATTACACTGACACTGCTCATCCTCTGGTCCGGCTCCATCAATCATGGATGAAGACACAATCATTACACGTGGCAGGCAATGCAAAGAGCCGGACTGATTTGATTACCATCTGTAACTAAGCCAAAAGACCAAAGCAGCCAGAGCAGATCCATTGGTGTGTGTGCACACCAAACACACACAGACCAACATAAGAAAACTGAATATTTCCCAAAAGAAAGCAGGCAGAAGCCTTCATGTGTTTTTAAATGAGTCATTTCTTTAATATAACAAGCAAAGGAAACATTAAAAATGTTCAAGTTGTTGAATCTCCTCAATAAAATTACATTACTGGTCCAAATTGCTTCTCTAGCGTATAAATCTCCAGCTTTTCTCTGATCCGAAAGTTAGGAATTTTTCATACTGCCTCACATTTTAATGATTAGGCAGCTTCTGTGATGAGAATAGCAATCCGTAGCTTGTAAATTAAATGAAAAAGGTGTCCCAGTGGGGGTGTGGGGATCTTTAAATGAATCTAACCTGACACTGGCTGTAATTATTATATATATATGAAATGTTAGAAAATAGAAAGAATTGCACAGCGTTTCCCTTATGTGACGGTGAAGGTCTCTGTTGTTATAGAAACAAGCATCAGCTAAACAGACTGAATGGCTGAAAAGGTAAAGCCAATCAGAGGCGGTCCACTCCAAGTGACAGCGTGTCGACTTCCAGACCGAGCTGAAGCCTTAAGAAGGCAGCTTTAATGACAAGATGCTCTCTTGCAGCTTTACGCTGCTAAGCCTTTCTAACCCACTGAGCCTATCATACCTGACCACTGTTGACACACAACCTGCAGCCTCTACATGGTCAACTTTCCATGTAAGCTCCAAACCTCTGTGTATGAATACAGCAGGATCAAAATCCTTTTATGTCTGAAAACTCCGGTGTGTAACAAAAACAGATGCTTGACCTCAACAAGTAAATAACCTGTTAATTACTTCTTTATTAGAAAGTACAATTTGATAGGGTTTGTGTCAAAGCAGACCATGCAAAATATCAAAACATGAGTAAAATTTTAATCTTTCCAAATAATAAAAGGAAAAAAATCTGAAAGAATGTAGTTTAAGGTTTTTCCAGATATGTAAAAACAGTTTTCAGCTGCTCAACAGAAACCTTGTTGTATTTTCAGTCATTTTCCAAAAACAGCTGTTAGCAAATGGTGTATTTTACATTATAATTTACACATATCCCCTGCATTCAGTCTCCAACACTGCTGAATGCATTAACATCCATTAAGTACTCCGATAGTGGCCAAATAAATGTTTTAAAGCAAAAAAACAGGATCGGTGTGTTTGGGTGAACCTGCGCGGCGTGGTGCGCTTTCTCTGCAGGATGTCAAACATCTGGCGCTCCGGACTGCTAAGCTAAAAAGGCTAACTCATTAGCTGCGGCTGCATTGATTACCTGTCTGATTGATAAACCTGTCGGCCTCTTTCCACTCAGACAGAGCAGCTCGATCCGCCTGGTTCGACACTAAAAAAAACTGAGTATAAGAGATGTTTCACGGGACTGACAGGGCTTTGACATCCAGCTGCTCACATTTAGCTCTCCGGTTAGCCTTTCTCCAGCTCCCGTCAACTTCCTGCACCAGGAGAGAAATTTACAGAAATAAATGCCACGTACCTTTAATGGGTCGTTCAATGGTAGAGAGTTTGTTTTGGTCTTTGGCCGACATCCTCCCTTTGCTGTGGGCTTAAAAAGGAGCTGAATTCAGAACCAAAACTTGACAAATTCCTGACTAGCTAGCAGGCTAGCTGGGGTGAGCTAGCCGCGCTAGCTAGTGGTGCGGCTCGGAGCAGCAGGCAGGGCAACCGGACTCTGCTTCCAGGCTGAGCTGGAGTGAACCCTGACAGGGGAAGGGAGCAGGGAGGGAGGAGGTGTCCTTATCCTGCAAATGCAAGCTTTCCGTTTGCGCTGTGCTCCGCGGTGCAGTGATGCCGAGCCGCTGTCACCGAGTGTCGGATGAATCGAAGGTCCAGGAAGCGGGCCAGGCAGCGCCGATCATTGGCTCCAGCAGCACCGCGAGGAGCGTCAGATCATGTCCCGACTTTATCCCTTTATTCTCGGACGAGGTGCATTTATTACAGGCCGCTGCGCTTTGGTTTTTTTTCTGTCGTGATCCGATGTGTCGTTCAGACCCTCTGTCGGATTACAATAATCCGCCGCAAGCGGATTTCCTACAACATGGCTCAACGCGGAGATTTGTGGGTAGTGTAGTTTTAATGAGATTTGAACGCACCTTCTTTTTTTTCTTTCTTTTTTTTTATTTTTTTTTATTGAAATGGATTTACAATACAACGGATATACAGAAGAATTTCAAAACTCATAGATCATTCTGGTTTTTGAATTATTGCAAAATTTCAATGACTTCATGTACATAACATAGGAAAATTGACATATTTGGTTTTTGCTTAGCGAATTTACAACAATGTGTGTGAAATTTAACAAGTAGAGTGAAGAGGTTAATTACAAATCTTATTTTGTGTGAGGGTGACAACTAAAAACACCCAAATAAAACATAATCAGGCTTTATCCTAACTTGATACTCCAGCTTCCTACAGATTAACATCATTCCAGAAGACTTGACAATAGGAGCACTCCCAGAAAAGATGACATATAGTTTCATCCGCTTGTTGACAGAAGGAACAGAGATTGGACGCACCTTCTCACAACCACTAAACCGCGAACATCTAGTTGTTAAAACATTTACACTATTGAGTTGTCTCTACTTATTAGCGGTGGGAAAATTGAATCGAAAAATCGAATATCGAATTTTTTTTGCCTCACAATTTTAAAATCGATTTTTTTGTTCAAATAAATAAAAATAACCCATTATAAAAATTTTTTGTCATTTTTATTGTTTTTATTGATCTTTTAACTTGTCTTTTTGGGCATTATAGCAGCAGAATGAAGGTCTGGCTACTGCGTTGTTTTTTCCTAATTGAAATGAATTAAAATGACGAGTAAAAACAAACAAAAAAAAAGTTTCATACATTTTTGTTTTTAATCTACAAAAATCATCAATATCAAAGAATTGTGAGAATTGCAATTTAAATCGAATCGGCACCCAAAAAAATCGGAATCAAATCGGGACAAAAATATATCGTCACAGTCCTACTACTTATGTCTGTGGAATTTTATTTATTTCAATATTAATTAAACAAACATAAGCTGCATTTGGCGAATTGCTATGTCCTCTTGTGGTACTTTTTGTTCCTATTCCTCAACAATAAACATTAAACTCCGTTAGACTTGCTCAGAAATAACAAACATTCAGTCATTTTCAGGTTTCAATCCTTTAATTTTCATTTTTAATATTTTCATTACTTATTACAAAAACACCTTAGGATAGGTATTTGTGATGATCTCTAAGTCATACAATGTAAACATTAGCAATAAAATTGATTTGACTGCAATACTATTGTTTTATTTATCTTCAGAAAGAGAACATTTTGACACAAATCTTTTGCCAAAAAGTGCTTCACTTTCTCGCAGTAAAACCATTTTTTAATTCAGTACAGTTTCTCTTACAGTTTAAAATCAAACTAGGTAACATTTCAAATAAATGAAAACTGATATTTATACTTTGTTCCACCAAATCCAACTATTTTTCCAAAACAAAACACTTATTTCACTAACCAGAGGTCTCTGAGTCATGGAGATCCGCTATCCTGCCGGTTTTACTGTTTTCCTGCTGCAACACACTTGATGCAAATTAATGGCTCGTGTGCAGACTGGTGCAGAAGTTGACAACAAGTTGTTGGACATCCTTTTCATCCGAGTCTGGTGTGTTGTACCCAGGAAACACTAAAACCTGCAGGATGATAGATCTCAAGGACTGGAATTGGTGACCACTGCTCTAACCCACATGCTGGGTTTAGGACATAAGGTCATGGGTTGGGTAGCTTTGACCACATATGGGATTAAACATTTTGATGGCTAACTTTCCAGACCATCTTTAACAAGAAAACAACCTGATCAGGGTTAAATAAATTACTTTAAAACCAATCTAAATGAGCTTATCTGTAGTTTATTTGTTTAATTAATGAAATTTCCTGATGCAAATTTAAAATAAAATTATATCAGCAAATCTCCAAGTGTCAGATGTTTAATATTTCAGATTCAGGGGTTTCTTTTTCATTCACTTTTGGGTAGCTGTAACTCCTCAACTTGGTTTTTTTAACCTTTTTTTTTAAAAAAAATCTAATTCCACAAAAAAAAACCCTGATGTCTGGGTTAGTCCATGTTTGAACCAGTACATGGACATCATGACAACTCAAACTGGTTATTTGTTAGGAGATTTTAGGGGATAGGCAGATGCGTGAAATTCTTGTATTTTTTCCAGACTTTTGGAGCTGTGAGACTACAAGCCCTCCTGCCTTGCTGTAAAGCAAAGAAAAAACGTTACTATGTTTATACATTGGACTGCTTTCAAAGACATCTGTAAAATTGGTGTTTGTATTGCTGTCAGTTGCTCAACCAGGAGGGCAGGTGTGAGCTGGTTGTGCACAAGCCAAAAAAAAGAGGTTTTCTACCAGTTGCACCATGTGTAGAGGTAAATTTATAGAGCATTTCGAGTCACAAGGTGCAGAAGACCAAGGTGTTGATAGGGAGTAGCTCACACACATCAGAAACACCAAAGCAGTCAAGTTAATTTAGCTGCTTATCCATCTAAGACTCTAATCATCACTAAAGCACCATTTCTCTGTTATGTATAAAATTTTTCTTTCAATAAATAAATGAATTATTCAAATAATTTAACATAATTTAAAAGTGTGAAATCCTGAAATTGAAGTAATGTTTTGAGAAAGTCTGAAGTAGTTTAAATGACTTGGTTTAGAAACTTTATTTGAACACAATGACAAATCCAAAAAAAAAAAAACCAGAAACAAAACATGACAAAACATTCAAAAGGAGTGGGTAGAAGCGTAAGCTTATATATAAACCCACCTCAGTGATGAAGCAACACAACATCAACAACAACAATTGTAACACATCAGCAACACAACAACAGCAACCCAGCATGTCAGTGATACACGTACAACAACAATAATATCCTCAATATATCATAATCTACAATAACACAATAATCAATCACAGTAATGGAGCAATACAGCAACAACACCAATAACAATATAAACAACAAGAATAGCAACTTAAGTCAAAACATATATATATATTGATGTCTGATGTGTTAATATAACCTTTGTTGTTACTTTTTCTAATTTAAAAATTTAATGAAACATCTAATTACTAATGAAACACTCATTGGTCCATCAGTAATAATACCCACAAAGGATGTCAGGAACTTTATCTTTAATTTTTATGTTGGTACTTCGAAGATTTTGAGGAACATTTCAATAATAGCATTTCTTTTTAAAGGTTTTAAATATTTACTTGTCAGATTTCAGGCTCCCAAACATGAATATTTTCTGATCCCTTTTATTCTCTATCTGGATACAGTAAAAAAAAAAAACAAAAGCTGCTTATCTGACACCTGTAGACATACCAAACATTTTTATGACTTTTATTTAAATATTTTGTCAATTTATACATCTTGGTTCCACCTCATACGCTTACATATATCAGATAAATATTAGAAAGTCAAAAACTCAAACACAAGTAAACATTGTCAATTAAATATCCTGGAAACTGATAAAACTTTGTGATATGCATGGCTGAAAAACAGAAAATGGTAAACCGATAAAACAAGAAAATATTTTCCAAATAATCTCAGCCTTGCACATTCATCTGTATGAGCATAAATTTTGATGCTGCTACACAGATTTACTGGAACATCCTGCGTTGTAGTGTTTTGTACCTCAGAGCTACCGTACAGCTGCTTCCTCAAACTCTGCTGCTCATTAGTTCACTTTTCTAACATCATGCTGCAGATGTTGTCATAACAACGCAAAGCTAAAAGGTTTGACTACAGCGTCCTCATGTGGACACAAATCAAACATCATGGAAGTGCAGGAAGCAGCGATCAGATGTTGTTCTGACAGGAAAATTATTGTAGTTTTTTGTTAACAAAAGCAACAAAACGATTAATTAAAAGAAATGCGTTACTCTGGATGGTGATGCTCTTGGCAGCTTCCTGTCTTGCAGTAAACTTGAAGCAGCGTTTGACTGAACACACTCTGTTGTTCCCTCCCTGTTGGACTTTTATCTCTTCTCTGGATAATTATCTCAAGCTTTCCCAGCACAGAAACAGCCTTCTTCTTGATCAGCTCCTGTAAGTGTGATACGATGTGAACCTGATTGCACTTTCCCCCCAGACTTGCAGATTAGGCTGTCCTTTAATGTAGATACTTTTGTGTTGCATTTCCAGTCTAATCTCTAGTCCAGCTGAACTCCAGGATGTCTGATTCCTCCAACTCTCCTCCCAGGAAGTAAACTGTTTTTTCCCCACCTCTTCTTCCTTTGTTCTGAGAATCAATAACTTCTCATTTTCTCATCTCGTTTTCATGTTGCAGTGATATTCCCACAGGCCTTCCCTCTTTGATTTGATGCTTTTTTTTTTTCTTTTTTTTTTTTTTTAAATCAAACTTTCCTTATGTTGTCAGTTCTGTTCTACACTGGAAATATTTCTTTGTGATCATTATCTCGTTTTGTATGTTTATTATTATATATTTTTACCGATGTCGATGGCGTATACAGTTAAAGTACAATCCTGACATGACTAAAACTAATTATATCACAGTCTAAGTGAATATTTGATTGGCTGCATGGTGTCCGTTAAAAAGTGTTGTAGGACAGCTATAATAATTTTTTTTTTTTTTAAAAGTTCTGGTGGCTCAAACGTTAGTCGGTAACCATGGCAACAGAAACTCAGAACATACGGGACATATAGGTCTCATTTTGAGACGCTGGGCTGGAGTATGGCAAGCCAAAGTGGTCAAAAATCGCCACTTAATTAACGCGTTTGCATTACAACGCCGTAAAATTCGCCGTTTTCTTCACAAAACGCCGCATAAAGCGCCGTTTTTTTTATGACTAAACCGCCGTAAAATACGCCGTTTCGATAAATATATATATATATATATATATATATATATATATATTTCGATAAATATATATCGGTATATCGGTTTGTATGTATATATATATATATATATATATATATATATATATATATATATATATATATATATGTGTATATATATATATATATATATATATATATATATATATATATATATATATATGTGTATATATATATATATATATATATATATATATATATATATATATATATATATATATATATATATATACACATATATATATATATATATATATATATGTGTATATATATATATATATATATATATATATATATATATATATATATATATATATATATATATATATATATATATACACATATATATATATATATATATATATATATATATATATATATATATATATATACACATATATATATATATATATATATATATATATATATATATATATATATATATACATACAAACCATGTGTATATATATGTGTATATATATATATATACACATATATATATATATATATATTACCTAATGAAAGCAATTCATGTTCCCTCTGGTATGCTGATAGCCTGAATATGCTTTCATTTCAAAAGGTTGTCAACTGCAGTACACCCCAACAACTTGAGGATGTCAAAGAGACTCTTGGGGATTGGATAGCTGGTTGTGGAGTCCCGCGCATCTACACAGCCACACTGGAAGACATGCAACGGATTAAAAATCAGCTGGTTACTCATTTTCTGTTCCATCGGTTAGTAGAATCAATATGAATTTTATAGGCTAATAGCACTTTGTTCACAGTTAAATTGGAAATGGGGAAGGGAAAAATTAACCACCAACAGCTACATGTCAGTGTTTCAAAAATGTAAGACAATTTTTGTAAGTCAGCAATTAACATCTAAATTTATGGTCAACAGGGTTGCCAGTGTAGTCCAGCAGTTCATTGCTGGAATGGATGAATGTGGCCAGTTTTGGCAAATGGTGAAGAGGTTTTGGAAGCAGTTCCTTCCTGTCTTTACAAACACAGGGCAGAAACTCACAAGGAACAGCTTCCAAAACCTTTTCACCGTTGCATGGAGTCCTCCAGGGAGCAACCGTCGTGATGCTGAGGAAGAAACTATCTTCTTGTGGGAGTGGTGGCTCATGGCAATTCAAGGTGTGTGTCTGCAACATGGTACAATTAAAGACAAAGTAAGTTGCTAAAATCATTAAAACATTAATCCAAGAATAAGTAGACGGTGGTGGAGGACAATTTTTTATTTAATACACGCCCTATCAGTTGTCCCTAATCCAAAACGATTGTGAGGGACGGGGGGGGGGGGGGGGGGGGGGGGGGGGGGGGGCAAGGCTAAAGAAAACTTGGGAAATTTTACACAGGATAAATTTATAAAAATATCATTGGAAATGATGAAAAAAAAAAAAAAATCAACAAAAGAGAGCAAGTAATAAAAAAAAAATAAAAAAGCAATTTACGATGGAGTATATTTGTCCCAGCTTGACCAGTAATAATAATCACCAATGGTGGGTAATAATGAGACCATAGTCTTTTGCATGGACCAAAATAGTATCATTTAATATCATGAAGTACGAAGACAAACAAGTTACACCACTTGTGGACTTTTCATACTGAAAAGAAAGAAAAGCCTGCAGGTTACTTTAGAAATCAAGTATCCGACTATCATATATAACAAAGTTGTTTTACTAAAGCAGCATCGTCTCATAGAAAACTCCCCTCATCTAAAGTAGTAGTAGTGTTTGACACTCGAGCAGAAGAATAGATAATAGTACTGACACGGTTTTAATTATAGTTACCTACAAGACAGCCACTAAAACTAAAGACGCATTTCTTAGTATGTCTCTTTGGTTTTTATTGACGGGAGGGGGGAGGGGCTCGACATTATCGTCGTCGATTACAAGGGGGCCCTGCAGAAAAAGTTTGGAAACCACTGCTCTATGCCAACTATAACATAAACATAACTAATCAATGAAGTGTTATATGTAACCTGTTAAGACAATAAACTAAACAATCTGAGATTCCTAAATAATGCTAAACACATCTGACCAATCAATAGAAGAACCTAAACCTCTCCTACACTTCCATCCTAAAAAAAGAGAGTAATTCCCAATTAGGCCTCAGCCTGATTTAAGGAGCTCCAGTGCAGCCAGGACTCTTTTCTTTGGCAGGCTGGTAACTCTGCCCAGGAACTGGCAACTCAAAGGGAAAGTATATTAACTGAAAGCAAAGCAAATTGATAAGGCGAAAAAATAAACCAAAATAACAAGATGACAATATAGGTTAACTAAGTGTGTGCACCCAGTTAGTCAACCCTCTGTCAACCCAGCTAATAAAAATATGAAAAATGATTACGTGTATCTTTCAAGTGTTTACATAATTGAGGGGGGAAAAAAAGAAAGTTACCAGACCTTTACTGTGTGGCAGCTCATGCTGCCCTCACAACGATAAAATCTATTTTTGTGGACAGAAATATCATCATTCTGATTAATGGATTAGATTTAAATAGCACTTTTTAGGGCACCAAAAGTGCTTTTTATAGAAACAGTTATTCTTTCACTCCATTCATTCTTGGTGTTGTTGAGCTACATGAGCAGACTGTTGGAGATGTGACAATGCCAAACAATGTAATTACAGTATGGATGCATATGATTTCCTTTACTTTTGCACAGTCTTGCAGAATATGCAAAATTCAAATTACAGTTTTTTTTCAGAATGTAAGAATTGTTAAAATGACAGTGGAGTTTGAAATTACTGCTGTTAATAATGTGCAATTTTTTAACTACAGAGAAAGAGGTGGACCACACATACGAGGAAGTACTCGTGTTTGTCACTGGAGCAGACTGTCTGCCTCCGTTGGGTTTCTCCCAGGGGTGCACTGTTGCCTTCTTTGACCAAGAAGTTGGAACACGGCGCATGCCCTATACATCCACTTGCAGCCTGTCCATCTTCCTTCCAAGGGGGGTCAAGGAGGAAGTGGATTTTAAAGAAATGATGTACCCAGCCCTGAGGGGTTCTTTAGGATTTGGGAAGGTGTAGGTGAGGGCTTGAGTTTTCATCAGTTATCTGCCCAGGAACCCCAAAAGTGCACTGAAATGAGTTCACGCACACACTGTTTGTGCGGTGTTATATGTTGTAAAATAAAATATTTTTGTCATGTCACCCATTATTGCTCCCTTCTTTCCTCCAACAGTTGTCCAAACAAATAGTTGTGCTCCAATACACCAGTAGGCACAATTACTAAACAAGTGGGCGGAAATCAAGGTGAATAAGAAAGTATTTAGAATAATCATAGAAGCTCTACCACACAATCATACATCAAGTCGTCAATAAATTTAACTGCAGCTGAGATGTGAGCGCCCTCTGGTGACCAAAATTGGTTCTATTTGTTTTACTTGACGTGGTGTTGGGATTTCTGATAAATCTGCTTTGGTGTATCATTTCTTTGTGTCTGGGTGTAATGAACATCATGTTGAGAGCTGGGCTTAAAATAGTTTGTGGCAAGTCGACAAGTTTATTTGAGCAATCAGACTGTGGCAACACAGCTCGATGACTTTTTCAGCCACTATAAGGTAGAAACTACTGCGGCACCCATCGCCCCAGTTCCACTCAGCAACCCACCCTGTACTCTGATAATATGAGACGAAACCCCCATGAAGAAGGCAGCCTAGATGAGCACCAGTAGGGTTCTCAGAGACTGGTCCAGAGTAAGCTGAGCACATTTTGTAATATCTTCTAATCTGTGCTCTGTGGAACTCCTGTATGAGGACCTCTGCCTTCAGACAGGTGGGGACATGATGCTCCTGGTTTAAATTATTCCCGGCAATCATAAAATGTTTCACAAGACTTTTACAAATTACACACACACACACACACACACACACACACACACACACACACACACACACACACACACACACATATATATATATATATATATATATATATATATATATATATATATATATATATACACACACATATATATATATATATATATATACACACACATATATATATATATATATATATATATATATATATATATATATATATATATATATATATATATATATATATATATATATATATATATATATCAATTTATATAGGCACAGCAGTTTCAGAACAGTTTTACCCAGAGTTATAAGCATAGCAAAGACTGAACCTGCAAACTAAAAAGCATGTTTGAGTGTGTTACATTTCATTATGCTGATCTATTTACTACAAACTACAGTAGTATAGCACATATAATGTTAAACTTGTATGAGGACCTCTAAACTGTAGCTGCCACATATACAGTTTTTGGGGGACTGGTCAATGTGCTGATGGTTTGTTTTATTTGGTTGTTATGGTGAAGTGGAACATGGGTCTCGTGGATGCAGACGGCGACAGCTTGAGCTGGCAGAGAGAAGAAGGCTGGTAGCCGTAAATGTAGCAGATTTGCTGAGTTGCTTGACTTAAGCATCGGTATTCTACGGTTAAGGGTGTCTTGTTTTATAGCATCCTGTATAGTGTGCGACACGATCAATCACTTTTTATAAATATAGTAACAGATCGGTGTCTTATTATGGAAGTGAACTCATTATACAAATAGACTGAAGCCATCCTTTGCCTCTGTAGTGACCGTGGAAGACGTTAAATAAACTATAGATATAAATTAGATGGTAATTAATAATTAATATAGATGAGAGACATGCGCACACACGGGTAGTTTTTTTTTCTAATTATTGCGCATTTTGGTGATGTTCTCTAAGCCACAAATACGAAGTAGGCTAAATACTAATACGAAGTAGGCTAAGCAATATATTTAAATGATAATAATAAAATAGTGTCTTTTTTAATCTACATGTGAGCGTGTCTCCTGGCAGTGCATTTAAATTAAGCAGCAGATATGAGTACATAAGCAGACACCCAACAAACACCAGAATGGGCTCATCGAAAAGACTCGTGCAGCAAAGGAACTCTGTGATGAACTGGCGATGTCTGCTCTTAGTCTATATTGATTGGATGATTGTGGTTTAATTTCAGTGGCAGTTCAGAAAGGGGGCTGGGATAATTATAATATAAAAAAACGTCGTTTTTTACGCGCGTCGTACTTGAACAGAACGCCGTTTTTTTACGCGCGTCAAAGTGACATAAAACGGCGTTTTTTACACGCGTACATTGAACGCCGCAGGAACGGTACAGAACGTCGTATTTTACGGCGTTTAAGGAAACGGCGTATTTTACGGCGGTTTAGTCATAAAAAAAAACTATATATATATATATATATATATATATATATATATATATATATATATATATATATATATATATATATACACAAACCGATATACCGATATATATTTATCGAAATATATATATATATATATATATATATATATATATATATATATATATATATATATATATATATATATATATTTATCGAAACGGCGTATTTTACGGCGGTTTAGTCATAAAAAAAAACGGCGCTTTATGCGGCGTTTTGTGAAGAAAACGGCGAATTTTACGGCGTTGTAATGCAAACGCGTTAATTAAGTGGCGATTTTTGACCACTTTGGCTTGCCATACTGGAGACACGCCAGATCACGTCTGGGACGAAACATCGCTGTGAATATGGAAGGCCGGTTGCGCCAAAACGTCTTCAAAATGCGCGTACCGATCGCGTCGAGAACGCGCTCAGAACACGTCGTGAACTTGCCATATCTGAGCGCGTTCTCGACGCGATCGGGTACGCATATTTTTTGGCGCAACCGGCCTTCCATTTATGAAAGCCGCCTGCAGGCTTATTGGGATTAATCTGTCCTGGAAGACGAGAACGGAGCAACATTTTGTCATCCAGCAACATCCCAAGATTCAGTGGTCAGGGTCCACACCTCTACGTTGTCCATTCATTTCTGATAATGGACACTTCGTCTGGCATTATCCCTTACAGAAGCTCAAAAAATGAGAAAAAGGGAGATAAAAGTGCCCTCAGACCATAAACAGAACCTACTTTAACCAAACTTCCTGTCCACACTGGAGGACCTGTCCAGGACTCCTATTCATCACCTGCCATTTGCATCCTGAACAGACGCTAGATTCACAGACGCTCCAAAACCATCAGACCACCAGGCCGCATCACCAGAGACCGGCAGAGATGAAATATGTCCACCATGATTAACTTTTCCTGTTTAAGGTTACATCTTTTCATCAACACGTGCAACTTTTACACTGATACGGGATGGATTTCTACACACAGCTGTACTTTATGGTAGAAAAACAAAATGCTTTAAATCTTAATATAATTAAAAATAACACCAAAAAAAAGACCTTCTGGGTTTTATCTAACTCACTGCTGCATCTTTATTTACAGCATTTTAATTTCACCAAAACAATCAAACACAAGTTCAGAACATTGTCATGTCTTTGTGAATACAAGAAAGAGACTACATAATTTTTTCCTTTAATACCAAACAAGTCATCAGTTTGCTGTTCAGACTTTTGACAGGATGCCAGCTGAAAGTGCTGAGTCGGGCCGGTCCACCGCCATCCTCGGAGAAAAACAAAACCTATTGACAACCTGCCAAAAGTTATCAGAGTTATGTCTCCATCTGGGGATTTTAAAGTAGGAAGTGTCTCGCCGCTTGTAAAGAAGCATTAACTTTGAGCGGAGCGGGCAAGGCGATGTCTACGGGGATAAAACTGGTTGCTGCCATTATGTGGAACATTACTGTTTCTGTAGTGTCAGATTATCCTATAATGTATTGTTTGCATCATATCAATCTGTCAAATCTTTAACATTAACTCGTCAAACCAAAGTGCTCAAATCAAATGATGTATTTACTATTTTATCTCTTCTGTATCAAAATCAGGACTTATAATTACTGACTTTTAGCCCAGAAAGTGTCCCCTCACAGAAAAAGGCTTCAAAATAGCTGTCAGTGTAACGAATGTTCAACCCTGAGTCACAAAACAAAACATTTCTTGTCATGTAAGTCACTGCAGAAAAACCACACAGCATCCTTCAGTCTGTCACGGTGGAGTCTAGTGACTCTTAGTGGATTTTCTGCAGTCATCCGTGCCGGCGTCAGCGGCAGGCCGGCGCTTTGGCATCCACGAAGACGAAGAAGGCCAAAGAATACCCCGGAAGCTGCAGGTGTTGAGCTGGAGGCTGACGCTCGCCGCTGAGGGAGGGGAGAGTTTTATCATCCACCATCTTCAACAGCTCTCCATTCAGCTTTACTGACCTGAACAAATAAAAAAGTTTTCTGTTAAATTCAACAAGTAGGATAAAAGGCTGAAAATAATTCACTGTGTGGAAGACGATTCTCCATGTTGACACAATTCAACACATATCAGCTGCACATCCATCCTGTCCCACAACATCAGCCTGACCTCTGACCTCTCTGACCAACAGGGAGCTTCCTTTCCTGGATGTTTGTATAATTCCACTGTTCTGAGTAACTCTGGAGACCTTTGTGGTGAAAATCTAACAACATCAACAGTTTCAGAAACCTTCAAGTTCACAGTTTTACCCATAATGTCAGAAATCAAGCTCCAGTTTGTCGCATCCGTCGCCACCAGATGTCACCACACACACATCGCTCTTCAAACTGCAGGTTTACTCAGCATATGAACATATTCTGGGAGGAAATTAGTCTTGTTTTACTAACTGCTGGCGCTAGACTTCCACAAGACATGACTGTGATTATGAAGTTGCTCTTCTTCAAACTGATTCAGTGTCAAAGAAATAAACTCATTCAACTCCATGTTAACCAAACATCTAATCAGCCAATCACAAGGGTCAGCTCAATGCCTTTCGCCATGCAAACACGGTGAAGACAACTTGCTGAAGTTAAAACTGAGCCTCAGAAAGAAAAAAGATAAACAGATTTAAGTGACTTTGAATGTTGCATGTAAGAATTTCCTATCTGCTGGGTGTTTCCCATAAAACCATCATAGAACGGTCTAAAAAGAGGATGATATATACGACGCAAGTTGTGCAGAACATCATCTCTGAACACACAACACGTCCAGCCTGGAAGCAGATGGTCTCCAGCAGCAGAAGACCACAGCGGGTTCCCTCCTGTCAGTAAGAACAGGAAACTGAGGCTACAATCCACACAGACTCACCAGAACTGGACAATAGAAGATGGAGAAACGTTGCTGGTCTGATGAGTCTCCAGTTCAGCTCCACATTCACATGGTAGGATCAGAATCTGCTGGAAACATCATGACAACATGGATCCATCCTGCCGTCAGGATCAACGCCTCAGGCTGCTGCTGGTGGAATGGTGGGTGGAGGTTTTCTTGTCCCACTTTCATCCCCTTAGTACCAACATGACCTGGTTTAACCAGCACAGCCTATCTGAGTCCTGCTGCTGACCATGTCCATCCCTTTCTGAGCACAGTGTAGCATCTTCTGATGGAAACTTCCAGCAGGATGATGCACCATGTCACAAAGCTCACATCATCTCCACCATGACGATGAGTTCACTGTCCTCCAACGGCCTCCACAGTCACCAGATCTACATCCAGCAGAGCAGCTTTGGGATGTGGTGGAACGGGAGATTCTCATCATGATGTGGTGGAACGGGAGATTCTCATCATGATGTGGTGGAACGGGAGATTCTCATCATGATGTGGTGGAACGGGAGATTCTCATCGTGATGAGGTGGAACGGGAGATTCTCATCGTGATGAGGTGGAACGGGAGATTCTCATCGTGATGAGGTGGAACGGGAGATTCTCATCATGATGAGGTGGAACGGGAGATTCTCATCATGATGTGGTGGAACGGGAGATTCTCATGGTGATGAGGTGGAACGGGAGATTCTCATCATGATGTGGTGGAACGGGAGATTCTCATGGTGATGAGGTGGAACGGGAGATTCTCATGGTGATGAGGTGGAACGGGAGATTCTCATCATGATGAGGTGGAACGGGAGATTCTCATCATGATGAGGTGGAACGGGAGATTCTCATCATGATGAGGTGGAACGGGAGATTCTCATCATGATGAGGTGGAACGGGAGATTCTCATCATGATGTGGTGGAACGGGAGATTCTCATCATGATGAGGTGGAACGGGAGATTCTCATCATGATGAGGTGGAACGGGAGATTCTCATCGTGATGTGGTGGAACGGGAGATTCTCATCGTGATGAGGTGGAACGGGAGATTCTCATCGTGATGAGGTGGAACGGGAGATTCTCATCATGATGTGGTGGAACGGGAGATTCTCATCATGATGAGGTGGAACGGGAGATTCTCATCATGATGTGGTGGAACGGGAGATTCTCATCATGATGAGGTGGAACGGGAGATTCTCATCATGATGAGGTGGAACGGGAGATTCTCATCATGATGAGGTGGAACGGGAGATTCTCATCATGATGTGGTGGAACGGGAGATTCTCATCATGATGAGGTGGAACGGGAGATTCTCATCATGATGAGGTGGAACGGGAGATTCTCATCATGATGTGGTGGAACGGGAGATTCTCATCATGATGAGGTGGAACGGGAGATTCTCATCATGATGAGGTGGAACGGGAGATTCTCATCATGATGAGGTGGAACGGGAGATTCTCATCATGATGAGGTGGAACGGGAGACCGGGAGATTCTCATCATGATGTGGTGGAACGGGGGACTCTCATCATGATGAGGTGGAACGGGAGATTCTCATGGTGATGTGGTGGAACGGGAGACCGGGAGATTCTCATCATGATGTGGTGGAACGGGGGACCGGGAGATTCTCATCATGATGAGGTGGAACGGGAGATTCTCATCATGATGTGGTGGAACGGGGGACTCTCATCATGATGAGGTGGAACGGGAGATTCTCATCATGATGAGGTGGAACGGGAGATTCTCATCATGATGAGGTGGAACGGGAGATTCTCATCATGATGAGGTGGAACTGGAGATTCTCATCATGATGAGGTGGAACGGGAGATTCTCATCATGATGTGGTGGAACGGGAGATTCTCATCATGATGAGGTGGAACGGGAGATTCTCATCATGATGAGGTGGAACGGGAGATTCTCATCATGATGAGGTGGAACGGGAGATTCTCATCATGATGAGGTGGAACGGGAGACCGGGAGATTCTCATCATGATGTGGTGGAACGGGGGACTCTCATCATGATGAGGTGGAACGGGAGATTCTCATGGTGATGTGGTGGAACGGGAGACCGGGAGATTCTCATCATGATGTGGTGGAACGGGGGACCGGGAGATTCTCATCATGATGAGGTGGAACGGGAGATTCTCATCATGATGTGGTGGAACGGGGGACTCTCATCATGATGAGGTGGAACGGGAGATTCTCATCATGATGAGGTGGAACGGGAGATTCTCATCATGATGAGGTGGAACGGGAGATTCTCATCATGATGAGGTGGAACTGGAGATTCTCATCATGATGAGGTGGAACGGGAGATTCTCATCATGATGAGGTGGAACGGGAGGTTCTCATGATTGATGTGCAGCAACTGTGTGATGCTTCATGTCAATAGGGAGCAAAATATCTGAGCAATGTTTCCACCTTGTTGAATCTTTGTGACATTAGAAAATGATGCAGTTCTGATGGTAAATGTGGGACCAAAGCTCTGCTAAAAACAGCACAAACCAAAACTGTGGAACATCAACATTATGAGTCGGTGCCTCACAAAGAGCATGATCCTCTCCCTGACCAGTTGTTGCTCTTGGCCCGAGTCAGCTCTGCAAACACACAAAAGCTTTTCCTGCCTGCACGCAGCGCCTTTACAAAGAGACATGAGGGCCTGGTCTGAACCAGAATGAAACAACAGCAGCATCTGGTCCTTTTACCTGCTGCTGAGGAAGACCCACTTTCACTGGTTTCAGGTGTGTCTTCCTCCTAAGCAAGACCACATGTTAGCCTCCATCAGGAGGAGAACAATCTACCATTCAGGCTGTAAAATTAACTCCCAAAGCTCCCCGCCGAGGTGGATTTACATCATCAGCGATGACCTCAGTACATGAAACACGCTCAAGCAAATCACCGGCTCGGTTCATCAGATGTCACGCTGAACGCCACCGCAGTTAAGATGCACATCATGGAACAGACAAGGTAAAAGTGACTTTCCCGTGACTCAATGCCTCTCACTCAACAGATAAATGACCACATTCAGACAGCTCAGGCACCTGGAGTCGAGTCCCTCCTCCCCCTGGCGGTCGGACTGAAGGACAAAAGCGTCCACTGTGCTGCTGGAGATGAGAGCCGGAACCGAGATCCACACCGGCTTCTTACTCAGGTTCATCGACATCAATGCAACAGCTCCACTCCTGTAACTGCAAACACACACACACACACACACACACGCACACAACAACAACAACAGCCTGAAAACATCTCGCTTCATTCAGTTTCATTAAATCTGATTTTTTAAATGCATTAAAGGCTGTTTTGCTCTACAAGCTGCACCGACTAAACTCTGACTACTTTATATGTTTCATCATTATTGCAGCACCTCGATTTGCTTCTTAAAACAAAAAAAGTTCTAGAAAATATTCAGCTAACCAGCAAAACCTGATGTCTTTCAGCCTGCTGAGCCTCATAGAGTCCCTTTATTCCGACACGCTTCAGTAATCAAGAAGATTTAGAGCTACAGAATTATTCATCTACAATGTTAAAAGCTTTGCAAAATGAGAAAAACTGGTGTGTTTGTGTCGCTGCTGTCACTTAAAACAGACAATGAATGATAGTAAAGAAGACAAAAAACTAAGTAATCCAACTAAATATCATATCTATTTCAGTGAGTTTACGGCGTAAAAATGTTAAAACTTCATTTTAAATCAGCTCTGAGGTCTGAGGCTAATATGCATGGTCTGCTGTCTGAAGCTGTAATTCTGTATTTACATGTTGATTTATGCTGTGTGGTTAGTGTGATTATGGTGTATGATGTGCAACATTGACAATCAGAGAAAGGGGAAGGATATAATAAGTTTTATCCTTCTTCCTTCTCCTTTTTGAACATACAGATTGTTCCCTTGTACATTTTTTTTTTTTTGCGTCACATGTGTGACCTCTTAATTTTGTTTGCTTTGTCATTTTATATTTATGTTTGAGTTATAATCTGATTACTGTTCAAAATAAACAATAAACAACAACAACAACAACACAGAGCAGGCTCTGTGGTTGGACTGGACTCAGTTCTGGAGCAGAAGATGATGACCAGAACGCTGCCTCCACAGTGTGGAGGAGCAGTCTCAGCAACAAAGACACAAATAGAGGGAGAAGTGGGCTGTAGAGACCATTTGTACTTTTATTTTGCGTTTTAAATAGTTTTTGTTTCATCTATTTATTTTGCTTTAAATAAATGTTTCATGGCCATTTACCTCTGTTTTTAGTATTTATTATTGTTTTAAATGGAGTGTTTTAATTAATCATCACCGGTGTGAGCCCCTCTTTAAAAGCAGAAGCTGTAAGTTAACACAATGTCAAGGAGGAAAGACATCAGATATTAATTAATAGAAAAAATTTAACTTTTTTTATGTCAGCTCAGCCATATATACTAAAATCAGAAATGTCCAATATTATTGGCACACCAATTTTATGGGCCAATATCGACATTAAAATGCTGTATTGGAAATGATCAGTATCCGTTTTCATATTTTTAATAACTTTTTTACAACATGCACATATTATATATCAAACTCTTCAGCTACGTCACCTCTAACTCAAATTGACAAATTTTAAGAGATGTCATGTATAGTTTTTCAGATGTTCTTGTTTGTTTGGCACAGCTCGATGAAAAATGATCAGTATTGGTTGATGTCGGTAATTAAGAGTTGGACAAAATCAGTTGATCAGATATTGGTAAAAAAAAGCCAATATCATTCCTACCTAAAATGTTATCAATCATTACAAGGTGTAGTTTAGTTTATAATGTTGGTGACACTTCTATGCTTAAATCAGCCATTTTCCCCCTCACCGTGTCAAAGACTGGAGGAACATTTTAATAAAATACTGGAAAACACACGTATCGTTTAGAAAACACCCAACTTGAAGCGTTTCCAACAGAACACCCAAAGTGAGCAAGCAGGAATGTGTTCAGATTCACTAAATGTTTATTTCTCACGCTATAAATAAAGGAAATATGCAAACAATTAAAATGATTTTGGAGTCGAAACCATTTCTCAATAAGCCATTGTGCAAAATAATGTGCTGACTAAGCTAAATTCTGCAGGTTGCTGCAGATTTCCCGTCTTGTTTCTGGTGTTTCTGTGAGTACCTGTTTTTGTTGGCGCAGTGCAGATACAATCTCACTCGTTTACTTCGGCCAAAATTAGATGTTACTTGAATTTTTAAAACCTCTGGTCCAACAAGTCTCTTGTAAAGAACCGACAGCCAATAATCCTAAACAGAGAAACAGACAGCGCTTTCAACCTCTTAATGCTTTGATTCATTTACAAGAATAAAAACAAACAGAAAGAATACAAGGGAAAAAATTGGGAAGAAAACAACAAAAATAAAGACTGAAAAAATACAGTTTAACAGAAAATGAACTAATAACAAATACATAAAAAAATAATACTAATAATTATGTAAAATAGAAATAATATATATTGTACATAAGAGTGAATAAAAGCAACTAAACAAATAAAATGGAATAAATAAATAATGAGAAATAAAATAACTAGAAGCGCTCAGAGTACAGACCTACGCAAAGCCATTGTAATATTTTTGCCAATTATTTTGTGTATTTCTCAGTCATCTCAAAAGGCAAAACAATCCTAATCTCTCTGTAGTGGAGAATCTTTTAAAAAGTCCTGGATCCAGGCATTGATCCGGATCATCTCTGAAATCTTATGATTTTTTCCGATTCTAACGCTGAGATTTCCTGAAAATTCAATTTAAATTTGACCACAACTTTTTGAGTTATGTTGCTAACAGACAGACAAACCAACGCCGCCGAACACATGACCTCCACCTAGATGGAGGTAACAAAAAGCAGAAGTGGTTTGATGCGATTTAGCGACACCCGGTACTAAGGGGTTAAAGCTGCATGTTGTCCACATGGTGGCAGCAGAGCGAGCTGACAAACACGTCTCTGTCCATCATTCGTGCTCTTTAAACTCGATTACAACAGGTTATTTCCTTGAAAGGAAGAAAGATACCTTTTCCTCAAGGGGATCCTTCACGCTGGGGGGTATGCCTACTCATTTTGCCGGGTTGTTGCCATGGGGACAGCAATTGACAGGTTGGCCCTTGCATTGCAGCCATTTGGCTGTGGTGTGGATCTGGGGCAACCCTGAGTCATGGCCGTTGTAGTGGGGACACGCTCTATGGTTATGGGTGGGCTGACAAACACGTCTCTGTCCATCATTCGTTCTTTTTAAACTCGATAATTACTGGTTATTCCTTTGAAAGTGACACAATGCTATAAACCAACAAATTTTCTAATCATTCGTTAATCCATGCGGTAACTCATAAATATGTCAGTTTTACATTGTCCAACAGTTCTGCTGCCCCCAAGTGGCCAAAGAATGAAATGACATTACACAAAAAAGCTGAGGAAATCATTTCAATTTACCTGAATTTCTGATTTAATGATCTATTTTAATCCAAACTGACATTTACTGATATTTTTAGAGATTTAGAGAAAAATAAAAGTGCTGCCAGAGAGCGACTTAAGGTCCTACCTGGTTTAAACCAGTTAAGGAGCCTTACCGGAAGAGGATTCAGGTCCTTGTCGATCAGGTGATAACTCCCAAAACCAACCAACACCTGCCTCATCACGACGTCCAGGCCCAGTCTGGCTCCTAGACCGAGTTTATCGATCCACCTGCACATAGAAAGCACAACTGCGTCCACATTCTTGTTCCACAAACACAGTTTCTATATGGGTGTATTTACATTCTATGTTTGATTACAAACTGGTGGGTTTCCTGGTCCGTGACTGGTGTCAAACTCCATATTTCGAGGCCCGGTATCTGGCAGGTTTTTGTTGTTTCCCTGCACCAACACACCTGATTTATATCAAATGGATCCAGCAGCTTCTTGTCAACTTGTTCATTCACTTCGATCAGGTGTGTTGGAGCATGGAGACAACTAAAACCAGCAGCAGACTGGCCCTCGAGGACTGGAATGTGACACCAGTGGCGGTTCGATGTTGTGACTGTTCTTCCATCCACCTCGTCCTCACGAATCATTGCGAGTCCTCATATTGTGTTGGTTTTGAAATGCTTTCCACACCAGTAGACTGGTCTGTTGATGGTTTTTCTACGCTGGTTAAACTGATAAATCACTTTTCTCTAACCGGTATATCTTGGCTTTAATCTTTTCCCTGGCAGACCTGGGCTTATAGGCATTATCAGCAATAAACCATGAGTTTGTGCCAATTAAAACATTTTTTTTTACATGCTCTGTGAAAGCAAGTGGAACATTTTCTACACCTGCTGGTTTTCTGGAGAACATCTCACATTCATTCTTAGTTCACACCCACAAAAGAGTTTTAAAGCAGCATCATATTTCTTCTTCTTTATTACTTTTCAGAATCCCCGTTAGATGCTGCTGAGCAGCTAGTCTTCCTGCATAAAACTGTTTTCTGCAAAGTGTAGAAACCAAATGACCTGTCAAGTGATGTAACTGTGTCTGATATTAACCTGCAAAATGTTTGAATCTAAACTTAGAGGCTGAGCCCAAGTGTATGTATAACAGAAAAAGACGAAGAAGCAAGAAAAAGCTTCATGCACAAAAAGGTTTGCTCTAAATGCACAATGCAGAGCTAAATGTGCCGCTTTGTTCTGCTCATCCTGAAGTTTCTGCAGATCTTTTTGAAACAGCAGACTAAAAAACAGAGCAACGGTCAAGATGAGCAGAACTAGCGACTGGATAACCTGTCTGATTGAGTGCTCACTCATAAAACATGCACATCTTCCCATATGTATGTATGTATGTATGTGTGTGTGTGTGTGTGTGTGTGTGTGTGTGTCTGTGTGTGTGTGTGTGTGTGTGTGTCTGTGTGTGTGTGTGTATATGTATGTATGTATGTGTGTGTGTGTGTGTATGTATGTATGTATGTATGTATGTGTGTGTGTGTGTGTGTGTGTGTGTGTGTGTGTGTGTACAGTTGTGCTAATATTTATTCATACCCTTTCAATAATGAACGAAAAAAAACAGCTAACTATAAAATAAGCTGAAATTGACTAAAGTAGTAATAAATAAAAATTTTCTGAAAATCATTGCATTATTTTCTAATTCTGGTTCAATAGGAATATGTTTTTTAAAAGCAAACAAATAAGATAATTTAATACATATTCCATCAGTCATAAAGTAATATTTAGTTGAACAATCCTTTAATGTTTCTGTTTTCTGTTCCTCTCAGTCAGACTTCTGCACCTGTTGACAGGTATTTTGTCCCACTGTTCAACAGAAAAGTCTCTCATTTGTCCAGGACCAATTTGTTTGTTTTTTCTTTCTTCAACTCAATTAAATGAAAAAACAGTGTCTTATATTACTAAATTATATTTTTGTAATTTTTTAAGTTTTTTTTTTGTCTTCAGTTATTTGAGTGACTGTTGTAAATTCAGTCTTTTCTTTCATGAAAGGGGATGAATACATATGAGCACAACTGTATGTATGTATATAAATATATGTATGAAGGTCCCCTTGATAATTGATCCAATCACAGATTCCAATCTAGACCATCTGCTGCACCTGTAAGGAACCTAAAAGGCATCTCTTGGCCCCCCTGCAGGAAGACAGTCAGCAACTGGAAGAGGCACCTAAATGAATCCACAGAAATGTCTCTCACTAAATAACGACGAGATCATTTTAACTGATCATAAAGGGTTAACCTGCTCCAGAACTAAACCCTTCACTGTTAACAGACAGAGGCAGGCTGCCTTTTAAAGCCTGATAAGACCCTAGAGCAGGACTGCCCAAGCCCGGCCCTTAATATCTACTGTCCTGCAACTTTTAGATGCAACCCTGCTCCAACACACCTGAATCAAGTGAACAGCTTGTTAAGAGGCCTTAGAAGAGCTGAATGACATGCAGACGAGGGAATTCAGCTGTTTGATTCAGGTGTGTTGGAGAAGAGTTGCGAGATGGTAGATCTCGAGGACCGGACTTGGGCGCTTCTTTGTTTTGGCCACGTTTAAAACAGTCTTATTCTTGTCTCCCTGGTTAGCGACGTTGTACAGGTCACCTCGTACAGAATCGTACGTCGCCCCCCCCCCCCCCCCCCCCCCCCCCCCATGACGTCTGAGGAGTTTGGTTTCTTTAAATTTACTTCCCACTCTTCCGAAGTGGGAAGCATATGGAGAATAACTGGGAGTTACCTGGGAAGAAGACATACTGTCTGGAGACATATAAACACACAGAAGTCTAAAAATACGGAAAGATGTTTGATTTTTTTTTTCCATTTTTAAAGCTCTCTTGTCCATTTCTTGTGATATTTCATATAAAACTGAATTACTTTAGGACTCATCATGGGACTGAGGCTGCTGGGTAATAATCAGCAAACTTAATCAACTACAGTCGAGTAATTCTTACAAACCCTTCCTCCCTCCCACCCCCGCCGCCCTTGCAAAGAGAATCATGGCCTTGTGCTCATGTCCGACCGTCCATCTGGCCTTTACATACCTGTTAAATTGATCCCTGCAGCTCTTCTCTCGAGCCTGAGCTGACTCGAGGGAAAGTTAAATGAAGGAGTTGAGTTGAAGTGAGGATGTGTGTGTTTGTTTCTCTACACACTAAGTAAGTAAACGTTTATTTATACGGCACCTTTCGAGATAAAAATCACAAAGTGCTTTACAATAAAACACAAAAACTATAAAACAACGTAAAACATAAAAAAATAACATAGAAACAAATAAAATTAAGTAAAAGCAAGAATTAAAAGATGTTTTTTAAGCTGCTTTTAAAAGAGATCAGTGACTCAGCTGATCTCAGGCTGAGAGGAAGGGAAGGTGATGCAGCGAGCAGAGAAACCAAGAGTTAAACAGTAGTTCTTAGTGTTCGTACATCCTGCAACTCATTAACACTTTTTGCTTAATGCGGATCGTAAGTCGCCGTTTCTTTCCACTCAGATGGATTTCATGTTTTCTGTCATTTAACTTCGGTTTCCTGCAGTTTTAGGACTTAGATTAAAGCACAGTTGTGTATAAATGTGCAAACGTGCATCAAGACATAAAACCACCAAATTCAAGAGTATTTCAGATGAAAAAACAAAAAGAAACATGTTAAATTTAACTATTATTTAGTTATAAATACTTAATTTGAACATAAAGGCAAATTTAAAAACAGGAAAAAAAAGAAAAAAGGATTATACGAGAGAAACAAAAAGTCTTTGTGGGAAGAAGCCAACGTTTATTCTACCCCTTCCACACACCATTATTTAACTAGACGTACTTTATAATATAATAATGTATTGTGAATTGTTCAACTCACGAACCGACTTTGTTTAGTTTTGACTCACATGAATCCTGCGACGAACGTGTCCGACAGACCCAGCGCTCCTCCTCCGTACGCTGAGCTGGTCTCTCCGAGCCACACCGACTTCCCAGGAGACGCCTGCTTCACCGTCTGAGCGAGAGGAGGAAACCCCGACTGACTCCACGTTCAACACACACAGCGAGGCATCAAACCGTGCCGCCAACGATCTCACCTCCAGAACTTCGTTGGTCTTCAAGGCCAGAGTGTCCAGAACTTCAGGATCCAGAAAATCCTCCAAGGACGTGTCTCTTCCATTCACATAATAACTAGAGGACAGAGGACACGAGTTTGTCCAGGCTAAAGGAACACAGCGATGATGATGCAATAAGAAAGATGTTCGCATTGACTTCATCTTTCAGTAATTTTGATTTTGCATGTTTAATGTTTTTTTTGTACTTTTCCTGGATGGAAACTCCTGCTTCTGTCCATTTTCTTTATCTTCTAGTTTGTTGTGTTTTCTTGCTTCAGATTTTTTCTCTTTCGCTTTTTTGTCTTGAGGTTTTGACATCTTCATCAGATGACCTTTAACCTTCCCATAATGTGTGCTTTTGCTCCGAACCTTGCACACAGCTGACTGGGAACAAACATCTCCTGCCAAACTCTTCCTGAAGATGTAACATAACAGAACCTTTTCTATCATTTCTACTGAAATCTCTCCACTGTTAGGCACTTCTACGCTCCTCATCTACCAGGTGTTTGGTACAGAAGTGCCTTAAAAAAGTGATTCCATACTTTTTTCTCTACCTGATCTGGAAAACAATGTCAGCACTGATCGCGTTCTTTTGTTTATTCAAGGTATGTTTCACCAATTTTCAGCTCTTAAATGCAAATATTCTTGTTTACATGTAAGGTTTGCCTTTTTTTTTTTTTTAATCTAAACAATCAAATGAACCTCATCTATGAGTGGTGATTCTTCATATTTGCCAGCAGTTTCACAATAAAATGGCTTTTAAAGGCATTTACTGACTTTATGCTCTGAATATCTGCAGATTCCAGATTGTTGTGAACACCAGATGAAATCTGATTGATTTGTTGGCAGATCTGATAGTTCGGCTGCACAGAACATCTCCTCATGTGTGCCTGTAAAAGGTGAACTCACTGGTGCCAGGTGCAGGCATCGACGGCCTCGGCGCCGCTCTGCAGGAAGCTGTAGCAGAGAAAAAGGAAATTCAGTCTACATAAGGTTTTTACAGCTTATTCAGTTATGTTCAAGCACTTTTCACGCAAATTAGAGAGATTTCACAACGTCTCACTGTGGTTATAAGTTACATATGGTTACACAAGACTCATTCATACTCCGTATGATCATTTCACATCCTTATTGACTGAAATTATCTGCTTTTGTTCTGTAAAAGACAAAACAATGTTTGCGACGTTCCACAGGAGGGTGAAAACCAAAAGAAACATTGTTTTATTATACAGAGCTAGAAAAGCACTAGGAGAGCTCAAACCTCTGCCAAGGAAAACAGAAAATTTCTAAGACCCTCTATCTTTTCATATTCTGGACGATTGTATGCTGATTGATTTCTTTACATGGATCATATTCGACTTCGATATATTTTACAACCTGTTGAAAGCTTGTCCTGTATTATTTTTTTCCTAAGTGTTCTGACCATTTTCATCAGAGTTACGTGCACAAATTTTGTAAATATCCTTATCTCACAATGTTAAAGAATCCATTAAAAAATTCCTGGATCCAAAAGGTGATGCGGATCACCAGCAAAATTAAATCAGTTTTTTAATTTTACATTTCCATTAATTCCTGAAAATTTCATGACAATCTGTCCATAACTTTTTGAGTTATCTTGAACACAAACAACCAAACAAACAGATAAACGTTGGTAAAAACATGACCTCCTTGGCGGAGGTAAAAATTAAGCTGTGATACTTCCTGAATGACCGTAAACGATACATCACTGCAGTTTGTCAGAAACTATAAAATAAAGAGTGTGGAAGCGTCATCATCATCTGAAGACAATGTGAGCGTCGCTCCGCGGTGGACTAGCAACCTGTCCAGACCTGCCTCTCGCCTGATGATTGCTCTGATACGCTCCAACTGGACCAAGCGCTATGGAAAATAATCTGAAGACTTTCGTCCACACGAGTCCCTTACTGACAAAAACAAGAAACAACCAAACGATTTATGTCCATTTTTGGCTTTAACAGCATCTTTGTGTGGAAAACCACACAGACCGTCCCACCGTTACTGTCACATGTTCGCTTTCTGGTGGTGAGCCAACATTCTGAATCATAAATAAACTGAGTTGAATTCAAATTACAATTAGCTATCAGCAGAACATTAGGAATTATGTTCAACATCTGTTCATAGGAAACAGCCTCTAGTGTCTTTTTGAGGCCTGGAGGAGGCCTGGCCTTCACCCAGGATCTGAGGATGACTCTGGTAGCAGCAGCATTTACTACTGCAGTGAGAAAAACAAACGTTTCATGTCTGGATTTGCTTCCAGCTTCATCGTTTTCATTCGGTTTTTTATTTGTTTATCTTCTTATACGCATTCATGTTATTTTAATGTACCTTATCTATTTTATGATACTGCTTTTTAATCATTTTATTCTGTCTCATTTATTTGGTTTTATTAAATATTAATTTTATTTAAATTTTTACTTAAAGATCTTATCTGCCTTGTTTTGCACAGGACTGAGAGTGTTTTATAAATGTGCTTTACAGAAAAACTTGACTATGACTGTCGGGTCATGTTTAAACAGATTTTGTAGTCAAAGAGCCTTTTTTGCACTCAGCCCAGCTACATAAAACTTTAGGTTATTTACATAACCCCGGTTCTCTGAGTAATATGAGTGAGATGTCTCACTATGGGATGCACGCCTCTGTGCAGCTCTCAGAAGCATTAATCTCATTACGCCAATCCTGATTGGCTGGTGAACGTGCCCGTCCGCATCAGGTAGTGCCATCTACCTTAAATAGCTCATGCGGACGGCACCGCCTCATTCAAGATAAGCACCTCTTTTCACTCGCCCAAACAAGAAGGGTTGTCTGGTGAAACATCTCACTCATATTACTCAGAGAACCGGGGTTATGTAAATAACCTAAAGTTCTCTTTCATAATATTTTGCTCGATGTCTCACTATGGGATGTGGTAGCTCCCGAATTGCCAGACAAGTTATCCAGCGTCCACCAACCTACAGGAAAGAGTCCTCAGGACGTCAAAACCGCGCGTGCTAAGCACGGGGCGGAGACATCCAACATGTAGAACCGGACTAAAGTGAGAGGCGAGGACCAACTCGCTGCGACACAGATGTCCTGAACCAAAACTCCCCTGAATAAGGCCCATGATGTGGCCAAGCCCCGAGTTGAGTGTGCTCGCAGGCCCCCAGGAGGCTGCAAACCCTGACTCGTATAGGCCAGAGCGCTTGCCTCCACCATCCAGTGGGACAGGCGCTGTTTCGTGACGGGCTTTCCCTTATGAGGATTAACCCAGGACACGAACAATTGATTGCTCCTTCTGAAACTCTTAGTCTTATTCATGTAAGTGCGGACTGCATGAACTGGACATAACGACCTCTGTTCTCCCGAGGAGAGACCAAAGGCCACCAAGTCTATAGGGGAACAGGAGCCCACCACCTTGGGCACAAAGGCCGGGTTGGGTCTCAAAATTACCCTCACATCCCCCGGGAAAAACTGAGTGCACGAAGGATGCACTGAAAGGGCATGGATGTCGCTAACCCGTTTCGCCGAAGCCAAAGCCAGCAACAACCCTGTCTTGAGAGACACGTGTTTCAAATCCGCTCCTTCCAGAGGCTCAAAAGGGGGCTCAAAACCAGCGGATGTTGGCTTGCCGTCAGCTTTCCAAACCCCACGTGGCAGGCAGCAATAGCTGCCAAATACACTTTAACCGTGGAGAAGGCTTTCCGTTTGTCAATCAGATCCTCTAAAAAAGACAAGATCATCCCCACAAAGCACTGAAAAGGAATGTGGCCGTACTTGCGGCACCATTCCTTAAACACCCTCCATTTACAGTCATACAATGAAGTGGAGGGGGCCCACGCACTCTGTATAGTGGAAATTACGCGCTGTGGGAGCCCCACAGCTGACAGGTTGTGCCACTCAGGGGCCAAGCCCACAGTGCCAGGCGTTCTGGGTGTGGGTGAAAGACCGACCCTCCCCCCTGCAGCAGCAGGTCCCTGCGCAGCGGGAGCTGCCAGGGCTGCAAGCGCAGCAGCTGATATATCTCTGCCAGCCAATGCATCGCAGGCCAATGCGGAGCTATCAATATCAGGTTGTGACCCTGTTCTCTCACTCTGGACAGAGTGGGAGGTATCAATGTCAGGGGAGGGAACACGTAAAGAAGACCGAGCGGCCAGGCGTGCGCTAACGCGTCGATGCCCAGGGGAGCATCCATGCTGCGCAGGGAGAAAAACATCGCGCACTGCGCGTTGTCCCTGAAAGCGAACAGATCCACAGTGGCCCGACCGTAACGGACCCAGATCTGTTGCACAACCTCTGGGCGCAGACTCCATTCCCCGTAAACCGGCGCGCCCCTGGACAACAGGTCCGCGCCCGTGTTCAGAGCTCCCGGTACATGCGTCGCTCTCAAGGAGAGAAACCGGCCACAGCTCCAGAGGATCAGTTTGCGTGCCAGCGTGTGGAGCTGACGGGAGCGTAATCCTCCTTGGCGGTTGATGTACGCTACTGCCGTCGTATTGTCCGTCCTGACCAGAACATGATGTCCGACCAAAGACGGAAGAAAGTGTTTCAGGGAGAAGGACACCGCCAAAAACTCCAGGAAATTGATGTGAGTTTTCTGGAGGTCCGCACTCCACAGCCCCCTCACAGTCTGGCCTTCGTGGATTCCACCCCAGCCTGTCAGGCTTGTGTCCGTGGGGATCACCTTCCTGGACAGAACTGGACCCATAGTCACTCCCCGGGTCAGGAAGGACGGAGCCCGCCAGTGGCGCAGAGTCCTGACGCAACTCGGAGTGACCAGCACTTTCCGTGCGCCATGACGCACGGGGTCTAGGCCGGACGAGGCCACCCAAAGCTGAAACTCCCTCATGTGGAGGCAGCCAAGTCGGACTACAAAAATTGCAGATGCCATCAGTCCGAGTAATCGAAGACATAATCTGAATTGAACAGATTTGTCTAGACGAAAAAGCGCGAGGCACGCCCTGAAAGCTCTTACCCGCTCTGCCGAGAGGCTCGCTGCGAAAGTCACGGAGTCCAGGGATAATCCCAGAAAAATTATGCTTTGCACCGGAGACAGCATACTCTTTTCCGTGTATATCCTGAAACCCAAGTCTGACAGGTGCCACACCAGAATCTGTGTGTGAGCCCTGGCTTCCTGTTCTGATTGTGCCAAAAGCAGCCAATCGTCCAGGTATGTAGCCAAGCGGATGCCCTGCCGCCTGAGCGGGGCTATCGCTGCCTTTGTGCATCGCACGAACACTCGCAGACTCAGAGACAGGCCAAAAGGGAGTACCAGGTACTCGTAACAGATCCCCTGGAAGGCAAACCTCAGGTACTTCCTGTGGGGAGGATAAATTGGGATGTGGAAATATGCGTCTTTTAGGTCGACAGAAGTGAACCAATCGTTCTGTCGAACAAGGCGCAGCAGAGATGCATGTGTCAGCATCCAGAATTTGTATTTCCTCAGGTGTCTGTTCAGAGCGCGTTGATCCAGGATCGGGCGAATTCCAAAAATTACCTCCAGAACAATGGGCATGTCGAGGACGTCGTCCTTCTCCCTGTCTGACAGGTTGGCGAGGTTGAGCCACCGCGCCTGTTCCTGCAGCACCATAGTTCCCAGCGCTCTCCCCGTGGCCTGGACCGCGCAGCACTGGACATGGAGACACAGGTCGGTGATGACCGGTATCTCCTCCCACGTTGCTGGGTCCTGGGTTTGCCCAAAGTCCTCACACAGCTCAGCCTGATATGCTGTGAGCAGGGAGAGGACATTGAGCGCTCTGTCTGAGAGCGCAGCCGCCTTGTACGCCTTTTCAGTCAGGGCTGACTGAAAACGGTCAGTTTTGGATGGCAGGCTGGGGCTCCTGGAAGACACTGCTGACAGCCTGGGGTGAAGGTGAGCTGCCACGAGTGGCTCAATTGGAGGCATCCGGAGCAGGCCCAAGCTCTCCATCGCCTCACAGTCGAGGGATGAGGCCCCGGGAACCGGGCTCCTGCTGCTGTACGGGCGGTCCCTCCACGAGTGCGTCACCTCGTCCAGCAGCTCCGGGAAGACGGGGAGAAGTTGTTTTGCCACACTCTTAGCTGAGGGTAATTTCTTCCCTTCGTAGCGGGACCTGGTGGTCTCTGCTACAACAGCCGGCCAGGGGATAACCAGACGGGCAGCAGCGCGTTTACACATGTCGAGCATGTCCGAACTGGGGAGGGGAGAAGCTGGTGTGCTACACTCGCCTCCATCCCGAGTGGTGGTGGAGGCCGCGGGCTGTGCAGCCCGGGCCGAAGTACTAAAGATGTCGTCCTCCTCCTCGTCCTCTGATATGAGGAGACTTGAGGCGACATCTTCATCTTCTCCATAGTCCAGGTCCAGAACGTCTTCCTCCTGCGGGGGCTCCGTGACCAGGTTGAGCTGGGAGCCCCAGCTGACGCTGGCCTCCGGTACCACTACTGCAGTGGACCTGCCATCCCCCCCCCCCTCTTTCGACGGCAATGTCGGTGGAGGTGAAATAAGGGTCATGTCCAGACAGGCTAGCTTGGCGAGCTAGCCGTCTGCGGAGACTTTTTACCGTGAACACCGCACAGTGTTGACATGAGCCAGGGACATCTATTGCTAGCCGGGCGTGTTCCAGCCCCAGGCAGCACGAGCAGACCTGGTGTGGGTCTCTGCTCGAAATTTTATTCCCGCACCGGCAGGAACGGGCCCCAGAGTCTCCATCACCTCTGGTGTGAGGGTTCTTCACCTCAATTCCCAGCGAGCTGGTGAGCAAGCGGGGAATTGAGGTGGTTAACTGGTGTGCTAACCGTGAGAGCCGAGGAGTTAGCTGGTGTGCTAATGCTCGACAGTAAATTTTATTTTTCGCAGTGGTGAGACTGAAAAATGGTGACGACCGAGCCGTGGTGGGGCAAGGAAGCACAGGAGAAGGTCTGGTGTGACCAAACGAAGCAATAAAATGTGCCCAAAGGCTAGGTAGCGCCCGGCGACCGAAGCTAAAAGGTCAGTCTGCGGACAGTTTAGCTAGCTAGCCCAGACGCGAGATATGCTCCGAGTGAGAAGAGGTGTTTGAATGAGGTGGTGCCGTCCGCATGAGCTATTTAAGGTAGATGGCACTACCTGATGCGGACGGACATGTTCACCAGCCAATCAGGATTGGCGTAATGAGATTAATGCTTCTGAGAGCTGCACAGAGGCGTGCATCCCATAGTGAGACATCGAGCGAAATATTATAAAAGAGAACTCACTGCAAATGTTACAAAAAAGACAAAACAATATGTATTGAATTTCAACATTTTTTTTTTAAGAACCATAATTTATTTTCATTTTTAGATTTTGAAATTAAGGAAAACCTAAAATGTTTGCAAAAAGAGCATAAATAGATTTTATTTGATATGATGTAGATAATTATGGAAGTTAAACAAAAAGCTTAGTGTCTCAAATAATGACAAGAAAAACAGACTTGAAAAATTTAGCCTCATTAGTTTGTGGAAATTCAATGCAATTATTCAATGAAAAAGAAACCTCCATTTATTGTTTTATTGCTATTGGAAAAAATTAGCTGATTCTTTATTATTTTAATCAAAATTATCAACAACCCTAATGTAAGTTTCAAAGAACCACTTGTGGCTCAGATATCTGCACTGCAGCCTCATGGACGTCAGAGTCATCACGTCCAGCCATTTTCTGATATTCTCCTACTTCTCCTCATGGATGTATCCTGATTCTCTACTGGAAAGGTGCTCTGGCTCTTATTCCACTCCCTCCAGCAGTTTGATATCTTCTAAAATCCTGTTTGTACACTCTGAACTCCGCAAGTCAGACTTTACCTTTTAAACTCCAAATTCATTAAACGGTGTTCCACAGAATATTCCCGCCTCTGTGGACTTTAAACGTTTGGTGTCAGATATTTATAAATCGCCCTGCGAACGTTTTTAGTTTACGGTAACTGCATTTATGTTACACCCTGCGTTTTCTTAACCACTTGGTCCAATTCAAGGTCATGGGGAAGATGGAGTCTATCCCAGCAGTTAACAGGCAAGAGGCAGGTCGGCAGTCCAGCCCAGGGCTGCCATGCGATCTTCTTGAACTGTATTTATTCTATGATTTTATTTTTTTTATGACTTCTTGCTGCTGTAAAATGTCAGTGACTAATGAGTTTAAACAGAAATAATAATTAAAAAATCTCAAATGCAAAAAGGATGGTTTTCGCAGTACACATATATATGTATTTTTACTTAATAAAAATCACAATTAGAAAAAAAAGTGTCATGTTTTCATATCCTACATTCACCTTCAGTCATTCTACAAGTATTTATCGATCATTTTTTATCATAAAAATCCTAAAAGTTTCTCTTTCTGAGCTTTTTTCACCATTTAATGCATCTATCTAATCACTAATTTCTGGTTTAGCCGACTGTTCAGTCAACGTGATGCAGCAGAAAGTTGTAATGCGACATCTGAACTCTCACCCCTCCAGTAGGTCTGTCCTGTGGTCCCTCGGCTGGCCCACGTCCGGCCCGTACAGCCCGGCCTCCCGGTACAGTTTGGACTCTGATAGGATCTTTCTGAGGTGAGTGAAGTCCCGCCCGAGCTGATATCCATCCACGCGAATCCCCGCCTTCTTCTCAAAGCTATTTGGCTCTGAGGAAGCAGATAACACTTTCTGACACAACTGACTTCTTGTGTGCGTGTCGCACCACATGAGATAAGAAACCACAGACTTTCAGTATTGCTTCAACTTCACAGGAATGATCAACAAAAGGAGAAAAATTAAAGAGGAAGTAAATCTGTTGACATTTTCACACCTAAAAAAGCTACAACACAACAGTGAAACATCACGTTAACAGACTCTTCCGCTTCTCGAAATAGTCAATTTTTATCTAATTATTACTTTTTATTTTCTTTTGTGATGTTTTTTTTAATTTATTTAAGCTTTACATATTCTGCACAACTCTCCTTCTGTGACTGTATTTCAGTCTTTTATGTGAGCGTTGTACGCCTCAGACCGACTGTGCGTACCATTTCCCAGCTCCCAGGACATGCGGTACTGTCTGGACTCGCAGTACTTCAGCAGTGAGCGAGCGTTGCTGCTGTTCCAGCTGTTGTCGGCCGTCCTGAGCAGAGCGTTGAGGCCGAAGATCAGATCCAAGCCGGAGCAGCTGCTGAAGGAGTGCAGCAGGTCCACAGTGAGTTCTGAGACAGAAAAGCACAGTCAGAGGATGCTGCGAAGGTCTCTGAGGACAGCTGCTGAACCATCAGAACACACCTGAGAACTGGACCCTGTGGTACTTCCTCTGCAGCTCCTCTCCCCTCAGAATCAGCTGCTGCTGAGTCCAGTCCTCCTTCAGCTGCTCCTCCGCCCACCAGGGCAGCAGCGTGCCGTTGCAGGACTCATCTGATGACACAACATTTTAAGCATTTTAGATCCAGATCGTCTCAGGAGCTCGTCTTTGTCTCTGTCAACAGAACCAGATGAATCGATTCTGTCAGCTCAAACGTGAGAACGAGCTGAGCAGTGGGGAAAAATATGGAAGAAAAATCATTTACAGGGCTAGAAAAGCACGTTGGGAGCTACAAAACCTTCATCAAGCAGCTCAGTTCCAACCATATTGTTAAAAATGCTTTTAAAAATTCAAATGTCCACAACTTCTTCCTGATCATTCCTTAAATTTAAGGGACTCTAAGTAAAACCAGGAACCCTTCTCAGAAAAGCTCCACAAAAATACATCCTGCAGGCGGATATATAACCTCCATGGCAGAGGTAAAAATACTCCCACCAAAAATAGTTAAATAGTTGCACAAAAATAAAAAAAATAAATACATACTGGTAAATACCATACCAAAAAATGGTAAAATGGAGAAAATGAGAATGAAGTAAGCAAGAAAAAAACTCGAAAAATAATTAATGGAATATAACTCCTACTGCAACAACAAAAAGACAAAAAAAGTCCTAAAACATTTTAACAATAAAATAAAATAAAATAATGATTTAGATGTTGGGGAAACTAAAGATAAAAAAATGTTGATTTTAATATTTTTCTCAGTAAGAAAGAGTAAGAAATACATCTTTATGCTAAATAAAATGACAAATGTTAGCAATAATAATAATAATAATAATAATAATAATAATTCAGCTAAAATATTTTTTTTATATATTAGAATAAATTTGAAGAAAAAAATAAGCAAAAATAATTTTTTTATTAATACAGAACCCCAAAAGTATGATAAAACAAACAGAAAATCCTTTCTAATAAAAATGACAACACATTTATCTGTTTACAGTCGCGGAAGAGGAGACAAACACAGACCTGGCAACAACGCGTTTACCTGCATCTGTATCCAGCTGCTGGCTCTTCTGAGGACTGAACACCATGAAGTCTTGTCTCGTCCCTCCAAACCTTAAAAAAGCTGGACTCAGAGCTTTAGTCAGAATCTGGATCTTCTGAGATCTGCAGAGGAAGTGAAACAAACGAGTCCAGTGTTGATCACACACCGATAAAGATGAAGCTCCTCATTTCACTCACACATCACTGATAAAACAGGAAGTACATTATTTATATTAAACAATTCTAACTTTCTCTTTTGCTCATTTTTAAGTTTCAGGTTCTTATTTACACACAGCGGTTATTAACATATTTTTTTAAAGTTTTTTTTTTTTTATCAGCTGCTGATGTTAATCTCTCAAGCAGCATCATCGTCATGGGAACAGTTCTGCAGATGATGAAAGAAAGGTACAAAAAAAAAACACGACCAACATGCAGCTGCAGAACATCTACTGCTTCATGTGTCATCATGCTCATCAGCTGTTTGCCTGCAACAAAGTAAACACCACAGTGGGAACGTAACAATGAGAACAAACCTGAAAAGCACAGCAGCAAAACAGAAAACAAAGAATAGTGTTCGTGCAAGCCATCGCTCCATCTCTTCTCATCTTTCCTGTCAAGCAACTTTTACGCACTTTGTTTTTTCTTTTGTTCTTCTCTTCATCAGCTTTGTATTGAACTCTGAGAGCAGCATTTTAAACAGGAAACTGCTAAATCTGACACCTTTTAGAAAAGAAATCTGTCTGTTCTGCTCATCCTTCATTTCACGGATAATCTAATCAGATCAGCTGACTCTGGGTCTGACCAGGATGAGTTTTGTTTCCTTTTAGCTCAGAAATGTGACTGTAAATCACAACATGCTCCACATAAGTGTCTGAATGAGTCCACGTGACCTGTTATGATCTATTGATTAGATCTTCACACATTGCTGTTTTTTGTTTTTTTTTTAATCAGGAAAAAGATAGTTTGGTTTAGATATGAAGTGAAAACAAATGCACCAGGTAATGTATTTTGTCTTCTAAATGGTTTATTTTAACTTTTGCTTAAATTTTTTAAGTTTAATTTCTTAGTCATGATGGAAATACGAGACAAAACTGAGAGATTATTGATAAGTAGGTCTTTACTGTATGTATGGCATAATGAGTGAGACTGGAGACATTTTTCACTTTCACTATGACATGTTGGCTCTCCTCTGTGATGTTTCCTGCTTCTTCCATCGTGTCGTAGTTAAATAAACCTGATCCAGGATCTGGTTTTTAAAGCCGAACTGGTTCACAAACGTTTAGTAGGATCGGTCTGGTTTGGCGCAGAGCTGCGGACACTGAACTCACCTCAGCAGCAGCATGAAGCGCTCGTCTGCGGCCAGACTGGCGTCGATGGTGACGGAGAGAAAGCGCGGGTCGACCCGGCGGACCACCGCCGACAGGTCCAGGTCCAGGAGAACCGGAGAGCTCCCGTTGTGGTACCGGTCTGCTCTGTTCTGGGCTCCATCGGTCCGGTAAAAGCAGAAAGTCAGAACCAACGGGACCAACTTCATGACTCAAACACACTAAAACACACACTTCCTGCACCGCCTCGTGCACACCGGAGTCGCAACTTCTCCACCCCGCAGGGACCCAGCGACAGGGCCGGTCCACCCACCGGGACGACCTCCAGCAGGGGGGGGCCACTGCTGACCCACCGACAGATTTTATTTATTCATTTATTTTTCCAAACTTAAGTCTCTACTGGCCTGTTGAATGGAGGAATGTTGTTGTAAAAAGGCAAAGATTATCTCAAAAAGAAGGATAAATTCTTTATCCACAACTAAAAAATTTGGTTCGGTCTCCTGTTCTTGACTCTTATTTAGAATCACAAATAAATGAACTCAGAAATTAAATTAAAAAAAAAAAAAATCAAGTAGTTTTTTTTCCTTTTTGTAGAAATTTGTTAAAAACATCTTTCATTTAAAAATATGTTTTACATTTGCTATTACTCTTTCTTTCCACCAACATACTTTCTAAGTTACATCCTCGTCATGTTACACTGTCACTGTCTTGTGGTTTTGCTTATGTAAAAAAGTTTATTCTTGAATTAAAAAACATATAAACTGAATTAAAAGAAATGTTAAAAAAAAGAGAAAGAAAAGCTATAAAAACAGAAAGTATAAAAAATATTGTACTATGAATGTGAAGAGATAAAATACTACAAGTATAAACTGTCAGAATATACTGGGAACGGAGCTGCTGTGGCATGATGTGATATGAACATAAACATATGTTTATACATATATCACATATACTTATACTTATACATTTATCATATATATCAATGTGCCACATAAACATGCGCTATCATGGCGCCATGGGAATATTTCTTCTCAAATGACATAAGAAAAATAAACATTAAAAATAGATTTTAAGTGAAGCCACAGTTTAACCTAAACACTTTAATGCAGATTTATGTTTATTTTGTGTTTACTCTTATTGTTCTACTGAATTTTAGATTTATCTTTGTTATTTTGTCTTCAATTTCTTCTCATCTTTTTAACTCCGATGTTTTCCTCATGGGGATCCTCCGCGTAAGGAGCTGTGCTGGTCTCTGGGGTCGCCCTGGCAGGAGTTGTCTGAGGTCTCTGCACTGCAGCCTTATGGCTGTTGTGCAGGCTCTGGCCGTCCCTGGCCAAGGCGTTTCCTGGGACCATGTCTCTGGTGGAGGCTCCTAAAGTGGATGGATCCGCCAGGTATCATTTCTTTACAGCAGTGTCAAGCCAGATAGAGACCAAAACCTGAAGATAGTTTTATTTTGGTACAAAGGTCAGGGAAAGACCTTAGTGTGTGTGCATGCAAGTGTGACATTGTTTTTATGTTGTAAAGCACTTTGGAATACAACTGTATGAATAGTACTATATAAATAAAGTTGGATTTGATTTATCCACAGATTAAAAAAAAACCTTTCCTCTAGTTTGTTAAACGTTCAGCTGCTTCAGGAAAAACCTCTGATTACAGTTGAAAAACAGCAGACTGACCCTTTAAACCAGAGCAAAGTAAAGTGGGAGTTCTTCATCATTTATTGTTTATCTCTACAAGTCTAAAAAAAACAGGAAGCAGAATCTGTTTGACCTTATTTTAATAAGACAATGAGTTTAAAAACAAGCCACCACAGACGGAGGATAGAACGTCTCCACCGACGTGTTTGAGGGTTCAGATCTGCGGCAGGTCTTTGGGCAGCGTCAGCAGCTCGTCCACTTCCTCCTGAAGAGCTGCAGCTTTTTCATTCACGAGCATCTGGAACACAGAGGAAGACATCAGAGGGACACAGAGCTGGACGCAATGTCCTGGTTCTGTCCCAGATCACAGAGACACTGAACCAGGATCAGACTCACTTTGGCCGAGGCCACCATCAGCTTGGCTTGTTTCTTGTAGAGGTTCTCTATCGTCCTGCAGAGGGCGGCGGGGTCGGCGTTGGCCAGGTGAGTCGGCGTCTTGTAGCCGGCGTTAAACAGCTGCTTCGCTCTCACCTGGACAGAAGAAGAATGAAACGTAAACCATAAGGACGACGGAGCAGGTTAATCCAGATCAGGTGGCTGCTACCGACCTCCGTGACTCCCGCCACCTCCATCAGAGGAATCAGCTCCAACTTCACGCAGTAACTCAGACGCCGGGTCAGCTCCTGCAGAAGCGCGTTGAACGGCCATAACTCCTCCAGCTCCTGAGCACACACAAGAAAGACCAACTAACTGGAACAGGTCTGAGATCAGTCCAGGAACCACTTTCAGAAAGACTGGCCTACGTTTGTTAGAGGACACAGTCTAAGCTCCAGTAGGAATAATTTGCAATGGATTATGGGAGGTTAATGTCCCGATACCTCTGTGAAATGCAGCACACAGGAGCAGAAGGCGGAGGCGGAGCTGAGCAGCATCTGGACGAAACCTCGGCTCAGCTGGAAGCGGTCGGCGACGGACCAAACGTTGGTTTCCTTCAGCAAGCAGAGGAGAACCAGAGCGAGGTACATCCTGTTCACCACCGGCAGGTTCACGCTCTGAAACACAACAAGCAGAGGGAAGCTCACACTGAAGTCTGACGTGTTGGAGGAGGGCAGATGTCCTCCACGTCTTCCAGGACTGCTCCTCATCCATCCCACCCACTGATGACACCGCCGCAGCAGGACTGACTACAAACGACGAGTCCGTCTGGTCCAGTACCGAAACCAGGGGAGCACAAAGTCGGTCATTGTGGGCCGCCTGCTCCTGCACACCTGGCTGACATTACATGGATCCAACAGCCAGTGAAGTTCTGCACAATGACTGATAATGTTGAGTCAGGTGCGTTGGAGCAGGGACACAGGGAAAACCTGCAGGATTGTGGCCCTCGGAGTCCGGAGCTGGACACCCCTGACCTAAATGTCTGGTGTCTCCACAAATCCATGACCATAAAAATATTGTGGGTTTCAGAAAATCCAGGAAAACTGTGCCTGGATCCCTCCTCCCGCTCCACCCCCTTCCCTCCCCCGCCTCCCCCAACTTTCTCCATCAAAGAGGAAGTCGAGAGGTTGAGGCTCCTCAAAGTCCACATCATGGCCGACCTCATCAGGTTGATGAATATCATCAGTCAGGTGAGGAAGACTCAGCGGCGTCTTTAGGAAACTAAACCCTCCCACAACACCTGCAAGTCCCAAAGCAATTTCATGTAAATGTAGTAAACATGGGAGCAGCACTGTTCTGCTCACCTCTCCACTCCGAGCCAACGAAGTGCCATGAAATCACGTCCTACTTTTGCCGTTTAGTGTGAAAAGTTTTATTCCAGCTCTAAAAGCTTCTCTAACGTGTCCTCCATGACCATGTCTTTGTTTGAAATGAACCACGAAGGTCCTGCTAGTTTCCATGGAGATGTAGAAGGTTTTATAGTGAGGTTTTCGCTCTTCCTGTAATATAATATAATATCTTTGGCTTCACATTACAAACAGCTCTTGTAGTTGCTGCGATGTCCTTAATTAGTTTTGGACATTTAATTTCAGACAGGAGGCAAAACAGACCCAGACATGAAGACGTTAAGCTTCATTTTATGTTGCATTTAAAGTTATTTGTTTTAATAAGAATTGATCTAAGACTAGTTTCTCAGTTGTTTTACTTTACTATGGCTTTGTCCACATGTAACAAGGTATCTGAAAGATATTTTCTCTGATTTGGACTGTCATCCACATAAAAACGCAGATTTCTGCAATCAAAAATGATTCTTTAAAAAAAAAAGAGGATATTGGGTTTTACAAAAACCCGGCTACGTGTCACATGGTCATATCTCAGCGTTGGAAAAGCTGCTAAAACACTTTTCACTGCTGTATATGGTCTGAAAATCTTTCACAAGATTTTTTTTCTCCATTTTTCTCTCATCAGGACTCCGGACACTTTATTTTACGTATCTTATAAATCAGATATTTGTTATAAAATGTACAAATTTCAGCTGATGATGATGAAAGTTCTTGTATGAAACAGTTAAAAGTCCACAAAAGAGAACATTTGATGTGTGATGTGACTATTTACCTTCAGGCAAATGATCCACATGAACAAACGTCCATCATTTATAACAGAAAAAGTTGAGTAAAATGTGCTTCACAGATCCAAAAACTTCAAAAAAGTTTCCTTTCTTTGCCATTTCTTCTGCTCTCTGATCAAAGTTTTGTGACTCACAGGAATATTTTTTATGTTTTGGACCCAAAATCTTGTCTTTCCTTTCTAAACTTGATCATTTTCTCTCTTTCTTTCAGCGTTTCTGAAACGGCAGCGGATGAACGGATTGATGCGCTAAAGGGAAAGTTCTGGGTTTGACTTGAACACCTGAGAGCATTTCATCCTCTCTCTTTTCATAAAAGCAGCTGAAACCTGCTTCTGTTTCTCTGTTAAGCTGCATTTATACTCAGAATAAAACTTTTTACAAGCCGAGTTTGAAGCTTCTAACAGGAGATGACCCGAGACCTCGGTGTTTAACCTGCACTCTGAGGCGTCGTTACCTTTTTCACCGTCTGCCCTGCAGCTTTTCTCGCCACAAAACTTTCAGGTACTCCAATGACTGCAGACATCTTCTGCTCTGCAGCGGACAGCAGGGTGAACTGCAGGCAGAAAGCAGCAGGTCAGCAAGCGGGGAGGATGACACTCTGACCGACATTCTGTACCTGTCTGAAGTAGATCATCCAGTCGGGTTTGCACTGAGCGATGAGGTCGTACGGAGTCACCAGGTAGACCAGGTGCAGGTAACTGTTGAGCAGCAAACCCTCCAGACCTTTACAGAGGTCTTTGTATAGAACATCACAGTAGGTCAGATCTACAGAGCCTGAAGGTTACAGAGACAAACTCATTAATGTTTTACTACTGCTGCATGAGCGCCACCTGCTGGGTGGAAGCCGGCATCTTACCCCCACTGGTACCCAGAGAACAGACCTGTAACCATGACAACATGTTTATAAGGGACTTCATTGTATCCTCTTCACTGTTTGGGACCAGTTTCTGAGCTAATCAGACCAGGTTAATATTTCTGATTAGAAACAGAGTGGGACTGAGCTGCCAGCTGTAAAATCCAGTAAAATCCTTCAATCTCACCTGTTTTTCTGTTCAAGTTGTTGCTTTTTTTTTTGTAAAGACAAAGTGAATGTCATCACTGAAATGTAGCATCAACAACCCCATGCTGTTTCCCGACCAACGCTGAGAAGTACCTCATTCCATTTCTCTAATATATTAATGTATAAATATATGCCAATATTGCCGTCTCTAACTTATTTCTCCTTTTTTCCGCAGGTCTTCCTGAATAAGTGCAGTTGTACATGTTGATCTGTCTTTCCTGTCCTCTCCACCCCAACCAGTCGAGGCAGATGGCTGCCCTCCCTGAGCCGGGTTCTGCTGGAGGTTTTCTTCCTGTTAAAGGGGAGTTTTTTCCTTCCCACTGTCGCCGCGTGCAGCTCAGGATGGGGGATTGGATCCAAGTCATGACTCGATGCAATCAGTTGGTTTCTATTATAGGATATGTATGAACTGGCTTGAAATGACTTTTAGGTAAAGTGCCCTGAGACAACATTGTTGTGAAGTGGCGCTATACGAATAAAGCTGAATTGAATTGAATTGATCAGGAGCAATATGAAATGACCGCGACAGCAGTCAGTTGTTTGGTGACAGACTGAATGTTAAAGGGAAGATGTGTAACTTCTGACCCAAACATTGGCTTAATGCGAGTAAAAACAGATGATTTCTGGGGTCAGTGTGCAGAACTGGATGCGTTTTGACGCTCTGAGGGGGGCTGCCCTCTTCAGAAACCAGATATTGTGACTCTGCAGGAGCGGACCTGTCTCACATGGGGTGATGAGACCTGGAGGCTTTGCTTTGCGTTAGTTTTCCTCCTCATCCAGCTAGAGTTTGTCAAGGCTGAACAATGTAAGAAAACATCCCCAGAAGACCCAGAAAAACCAGACTGCAGATATTAAGGCATCAGTTTGCTGAGAAGATATGACAAACTCTGCGATCTGGTAGAATAAACGGCACCTGCACTGTGGCCATTAACAGATATCCTAACAGATTAACTAGATATGTACTGATGGAGATGCTTAAAGTGATGTAATTATGAGGTTTACTGGCTGTGAAAAACCAAACCAGATCCATAAGTTGATCTGGCACCAGCTCTAAACCAACCTTGGAACCACGTTGGTCAAAAACGGGTCCCTGAAGGAGTAGTCTAGTAATGGTTAGGTGTACCTTTATACGTGGCTCTTCCCAGCTTGGTGATCTGCAGTACTGGTGAGTCCGTCTCTGTGATGGTGATGAGGACTTTCTCCTTCAACGTGTGGACACACTGCTGCACAACGTCCTGCAGACTCCTGTCCACACAGAGCTGCTGCTGCTGCGCGAACAGCAGCGTCCCGCGCAGGAAGTCCTGAATCTGCTGCAGCGATGTGGCGATCTGCAGCAACATGATTTTCATCCATCCACACCCAAAAAAGTGAGCTTTCACTTGCCAGGTATCATCTACCTTTCACATTATGTCACAAACTGGTTTAAAATGTAGAAGATGAAATCAATATCCAGATAAAGATGTCCTATTCTGACCCATCTGCTCAGATCTGGACACAGAAGCTAAGAAAACAACTTACATTTAATCCAATCAGAGAGAGGATGAGACTCAGGATGCCTTTTCCATCGTCCTGCATCAGGTTGCTGTAGCAGTTCTCCATCGGAGCACACACGAGTGCTTTGGCCTGAAAGAAAAGAAAATCAGTCACTTAGAGCAACATCACGACAGTTAAAGGGTTAATGAGTACAATGAGCACTTTTTGTTGTTGTTGGAAATATTTATTGGTTCCTGTAGAAGCTGAAAATGACCAGACTTCCAACTGTCTTTAAATGAAATTTAAACATTTGCACTTAATTATCACATTATCAAAAAGAATCCATGAATAATGAGTTGATATGTTGCTTTCCTTCCAGCAGTGCATTTGGTTGATTTTGGGTTTGTTCTGCAGCTGCAGGGACACCTTGCAGACCACTAAGTGGACCACAAAGTCCTCTCAGACGGCTAAAACTGGGCTAAATTAGTCTCAAACAACAGGACAACGAGACCAGACCCAGCAGCATGATCCAGTCTAAGTCCAGACCTGAACCTGGTTGAAATGCTTTGGTGGGACCTTCGGAGAGCTGCTGATCAGAAACAAACAGGTCTAGTTTTGTTTTTAACATAACTGCTGTTATAAAGTAGAAACTGAAACAAGTCTTCGGTGTTTGCAGACAAATCATGTTGGAAAGTTTTTTTCATTTTATTGTTTAAAATGAACGTTTTTATGGAGAAGTCCTTGTTCCTCCCTGTAACACCGTTAGAGGAAAGCATAAAAGTCTGGTCATTTGGGTAACAATCTGAATTTATCATCCTGAGAAATAAAAATCAGCAAAATGATCCATTTATTTTTTCCAACAGGGTGAATAAAACATTTATGCATGAATCAGGTCGGCTTCGCTGAATTTATTGCTGATAATCTCTTTTTTTTCTGGGAACGTTCTTCCTTGCTGCACAAACCTTTGAACATTTGAAGCATTCCTGCTTATAAAAACATATAAATTGATCAAATTATCTATAAAAAAAATGTAAATTATGCTTGTATAAATAAAAGAAATTAAAAAAGGGGCAGACATTACTATAAAATAGCACAGTTTAAAGGTGGAGTTACCATTTTCCTGTCCTTCTCCTGCAGGATGAGGATGCTCTCCCCCACAGTGTCGATCCCAGCTCGACCGGCCCGCCCCACCATCTGCTTGTACTGGCTCCTCTTCAGGAAGTCTGTGGCGACGTACGGCGAGCGCAGGATCACTCTGCGGGCAGAACAGCAAGGCTTGTTCAGGTCAGGTAAAACAGAGTTCAGACACACTTTCCCATTTAATCCACTGGGAAAGTGTGTCCAAACTTTTGATAGGTGCTGTAGGTTCATCTTCACAGAGGAAATAGTTTGTCTAATTGTAAGCGAAAAAGGTTCCACGATGTGTAAAAGGAAAAGGAAAGGACACACAGATGCAGCAGGAAGCATTAGATTTGTCATAAAGGAGGATGTCAGACTGAAATAAGGTGATAAAAGGACATCTGACCTGCGGGCAGGAAGGTTGATCCCTGCAGCCAGGGTGGAGGTGCATGTAAGGAGGCAGAGCACACCATTGGAATAGGCCTCCTCCACCAGCTTCCTCTCCTCAGAGGTCAGTCCACTGTGGTGGTAGGCCACGCCGTAAGGCACGGTCCTTCTCAGGACCGGACACATCAAGCCGTTCCCGCTGTCCCTCAGCTCTCTGAGGAGGACGGTCTTCTCAGCCTCCCGGTGCTGCAGGAACTCGCTGTGGGAGCAGAGAAGAGCTGTGAAGCAGCTGGTCCAGCTGTGGTCAGCAACGCAGCACAGAGACGGAGCGCTCACTCACTTCTTCAGGTATCTGCAGATCATCCCTGCTACATTCTCACAGTTCTTCTTGGTGGGACAGAAGACCAGGCAGGAATGTGTCGGGATGATTTCGGTCACCATAGCGATGATGTGATCTGGGTCGATCTTCTGCATGGCGCTGGAGTACTGCAGGTTAAAGACAGATCAGGACTTGTTCATGTTTCTGCATCGGTTTGCAGTGTAGACACCAGACTGGGTCGACCTGACAGACCTGGTGGGAAATGTAAAGATGACCCTACTGGTACCTACTGGTAAAGATGACCCTACTGGTACCTACTGGTAAAGATGACCCTACTGGTACCTACTGGTAAAGATGACCCTACTGGTACCTACTGGTAAAGATGACCCTACTGGTACCTACTGATAAAGATGACCCTACTGGTACCTACTGATAAAGATGACCCTACTGGTAATGATCACATAGGAAGAGGTTGTCCCAGAATTAAATGTTTTATTTATTCCAGCAGCATATGTTCCACCTGGGAAAGCTGAATTTAAGCTGATGATGAACTCTGTACTTGAAAAGCACTGAAAATAATAATGATACTATAAATCCACAAAGAACAATAATCAAATAAGGTAAAATGTTAAAATTGAAACTGCAATTTGGACATAAAAAAAACACTGAAGTGTCTCAAATCTTTATGTCACAAGTCTCCAAATTCCACTTATTCACTGTTTTTATCTATAGAATTGCTGAAAGTGGGTTATATTGTTTTATAAATTGTGAAATATCCTATAAGCATTTGGCAAGACTGTAATATATCATCTCAACTTATAATGTTTGATATTAAAAATCTTACTATTGTGGTTTACTAGAAGAACAGGACATATGACTAAAAATACTTACTGCTGACTTTACCTGTTTAGGGAATATGATCAAATATGATCACTTCGTTTTTCACATGATAATTTCACCAATTTAACAAAGTCTACCACAAACAACATTTATGGCTTTATGTAGCACTACTTTTTACCTATGTAATGTAAAAGTTTCATAAAAATCCCACAGTTAGTTTTAGAGATTTGACAGTAAAGATGCAGAGCATCGAGCAGCAGAACCCACAGCTCACACAGTTCACACAATAATTATAGAGCCTACTGAAATGATTTTATTCATTTTTGTGAATATATATATTTTAACCATCAGTGTTTCATTAACTTCTTGGACTTTTTCAAAAGATCTTCCACTCTTCATCTGTAAGGAGTGAAAAACTGCCCACTTCCTGTGATGTTACATACGTCACCGCTCATACCATCACAGGTATGCGAAATTTCATCCCAAATTAAATTTACATCACATCAGATCATGTAAATTTCATTGCGATGGTCCCAAGAAAAAATAATGAAAAGCACTGTAACTTCTGTTGTGTTGTGGCTTTTGTTTAGCTGTGACACTTCAGGGCCACCGTAGATACCAGCTGATTGGTTGAATGGCACAATGGTGGAAACTATAACAAGCCTAGATGTCCACTGATTAGCTAGGTCAAAATATGTCATTCTAGCGCGCAAAACGCCGCAGTGACGTAAGGTAGGAGGACTGGGGAAGAGATCAAAAATAGTCACTTGCCTGATAAAGGGTTAACAGTTTGGTTTTGGCAAGTTGGAAAGACAAATATGAAGCAAAAAGGCTTTTAATTGGGACCGAGATAGTTGAGGCTTTGTCTCTTACACTGAATTTCTGTTCATATACAACTGTTTCTACGTTTCAAGTTTTCACGTGGTGCAAAAACGAAAACGGAAAAGATTTCATCATATTTTATATTTCAAACAGTTACCAGCAGGAGATTTTGATCATGATTTGGCACCAAAGCAGCAGCATCCATGAAAGTTTAAGCGTTCAGCAAGCAAAGGTAAAGAAAAGCTCCCCAGTTTGTTAATGGAAATCATTCAGCTCTATAACATCAGTGTTCCTCTCAGGAAGACTGGGATGGATGAACAAATGTGTCCCATTCAGATGATCTGGAAGAATCTCAGGACACATTCACATCAGCCTGTTGGATACGAATCTGAGCCCGCTTGCTCGGAGAGTCCGCTTCGTTTGGGGGAAATGTGAACACACAAACAAGTTCTGATGTGGATCAAAGAAGCGGACTCAGTCTGCCGATAAACGCAGGTCTCAGTCTGTTTCATGCCGACTAAATACAGGAAGCGGATTACAAAACAAAGTGGATTGTGGGTTCAGTGCACAATCTTTACCTGCATCGTGGGTAAACACAACCACAACTTAAAGGTGTGAGGCGACAAGCGGTTCTGGACGGGAATAAAAAGCTCCTCGTCAAACGGGGTCAAAGTTCTGATAAGAATCAGATCAACCAGACCACCAGGATCCGATGCAGCTCCACTTTTTCTAACGTTTGACGGAGAGTGTAAGACGGTTTATTAAAAGTTCCGATTTGTTTGAGGAATGCAGCGTGAAGGCAGTCTCTGATGCTGCACCCCCTGAACAGAGTCTGTGTTTTTCAGCCTTTTTTGAGCCAAGCCACTCGGGGTGGAAAATCGAATTGAAAAACCGAAAATCGGGATTTTTTTTTTTTGCTTCACAATTTTAAAATCGATTTTTTATTGAAATAAAAATGGATTTTTTTTCCAACTAAAATAAAATAATCCATTATAAATTTTTTGTCTTTTTTATTGTTTTTATTGATTCTTTTTTTTTTTTTACTTGTCTTCTTGGACATTATAGCAGCAGAATGAAGGTCTGGCTGCTGTGTTGTTTTTTCCTCATTGAAATCAAGTAAAATGACGAGAAAAAAAAAGTTTTATACATTTATTTTGTACTACAAAAATTAGCAATATTGAAGAATTGTGAGAATTGCAATTTAAATAGAATCGGCACCCAAAAAAAAAATCAGAATTGAATCAAATCGAAACAAAAGCATATCGTCACAGCCCTACAAGCCCCACTTTTTCTCACTGAAAAATCACAAGACACACCACAAACCAAATTTTTTTTTTTTTTTTTAAAGTCCATATTATTGATATAAATTCCATCTCATCAAAACCTCTTGAATAGAAATCAGATAAACAGAAGAAGATGGAATTTTATTATCTTTCACTGAGGCCTGTTTGGATGAACACAGAGCTGCTTTTTAGACCAATTAGGTGAAATTGGGTAATTTCTCAGGGCACACTAGTGTACCACAGTGATTGAAAAACACTGATCTAAGGGACTATCCTGATGTGAATGCACCCTCAGTGTGTAAAAAACAAAGAAAGAAACCTAAACCGGACATCTGTGATCTTTGATCCCCCATCCATCATTCATCACCAGCTGATGGAACTAAAAGGACAACCGGACTAAACACATTACGTTCACAAACAACACTTCCAGCTTTATGTGCAGGGAAGAAGCCGGATGTCAACCATGTCTGAAGGCAACAGACCTTTCTGGAGCCAGAGGCATCTGGGACAGACCTTCACACTGCAGAAAGCTGGACTGTGGTCAGAACAATCAGTATTCCAGATCTTTGTTAGACGAGATGGATCCGGTTGGATCACAGCTCATTTCCACCTCTGAGATCGCAGAATTAATGCAGCGAAATACATTTCTTTTAAGAGTACATCTTTTCCTCGGACATCCGTAAATCTTTCAACCAAAAGAAAAAGACATGACTTACGATGGTTCTGGCACTGGACTGGTGTGCAGTAATGACCAGCTTCCAACAGAGAACATTGGAAAATTTTGTGACAACAACCTGTCGCACACTTCAAAACATGTTTGCAGGAAGAACGGGATAAAACTCTTCATCACCTGCTATCGTCAAGACCTCATAAATGTCGTGAGAAGGAACGGGGATGTTAGGAAGCGCTACAGTCTGGATAAATAACAGCTGTGTAAGGACACAGTGATGTAAACACAGCACCAAGTGTCGTTCTAAAGCGCAGACGGGAGACCATAAACACCAACAAACTCACTTTAAAATTGAGCAGACGCGAGAATCTGAAGCCGCTCTCCTCCTTCGGGTCGACTTCACAGATGGTGTTGTTGAGTTTAACAAATTCTTTCAGCTGAACCTGGAAGAGAGCGAAGCGTCAGCTCACATGGAGGACATGTTGGCAGACACAAGTCGCTCTGAGATGTTTCATCACTTACAGGCCTGAAGTCGTTTGTGTAGTTTTCTGCGCCCAGAAACGTCTGCAGGTCTTTAATGTTCCCCAACGTGGCGCTCATTCCAATAATCTGCGTCGTCTCTGAAAGCAAAGAACAGCATCATTCGTTCTGTTTGGAGCCTTACGGCATCCAACAGACAGGACACTTACTGCTCATATACTGAACTTTGGCCAGAGTCATTTCAATCACGGCGCCCCTGCTGCCATCACCCAGCATGTGTAGCTGCAGAGGAACAGGAAAAATCTCCATCAAACCTCTGAAAGCTGAAGCAGCTTTCATGCAAACAGAAGGAGAGTCTACCTCGTCCACCACCACCAGTCCCAGGTGATCCAGCTTGCCGGTCTCGATCAGGGAGTTGACGAGGCTGTGGGCCTTCTCTATCGTAGCGACGTAAAGGGATGTGTGGTTTCTTCTCTTTACGGGAGGAAACTTGCCTTTGCTGCCGGCGTATTCCTCCACCATGAAGTCCAGCTCCAGGCCAAAGCTCGCCAACCCACGCACCTGAAGAAAGAGCCAAGCGGCTGTTAGAATCAAACTGCACCACAGGACGGTGGTCTTCAAGTCCTCATAAACATCTACATGGATGCTGGTTTTATGACAGCTGAACATCTCATCCTACCTTTACTGCTTCTAAATTATCACCTAATTTCAAAAAGCAAAAGAGACAAGTGGTCTCTGGAAAACCCCTGACAACGCCACCGGGAGGTCTCTCACTCCACCAAGCAGCTGCAAGCCAAGAAACCAGCAGAGACGAGGAAACCTTGGATGTCAGCATGGGACACACTTTAAGAGGCCATTATTTACATCCAAGTGTGAGACATAAGGGTCCAGGATTCAGGTCCAGGAAGACAAATCAGCACTTCGGATGGCTCATCAGCTTCTGGACTTTTATCAAAAGATCATTTTTGCATGAATTTTCTAAACTTTTCCATCTGTAAAAGGTGGATAAAGCAAGAAGACCCATTCAGAAAAGTAAAAATTTGGAAAAAATTCTCTCATTTCTCTCTGAATGAACTAGTAATTGTTGGTTCTTTAAAGCAGCACTACTGGACTTTGGCAGATTTGTGTACTTTTAATCCAGCAGCAGTCTTCATCCTGTCTCTTCTCTGAGACGTCTCCATCCAGTAAAAGTCAGTCTACCTCTTCCTTGCTTCCTCTGATAACGGTTTGTTGCATTTCTTTGCTGAATCAGCCGGTTTAAAATGACCAGCATGTTGATACTCTGTTGCTAGTGCGACGCCATAAAGTAAAACTCAGCTGTCATGTGGCGCCCAGGCTGGAAAAAAAGCTTTTCTGACTTCCAGCATCCGGATGCTGAGAAGAACGACAGCTCCAGGAATGTGTAAAATAAATGTCGGTGTACCAACAACGCCAGTCAGAACACAGACTTTTATGACTGGAAAATTATAAGAAGTTGCTTTAAAGATGTGAAAACAACCATCCAGTTCAATTTAAATGATCTTTACAGTAACAACTTTATAAATATGCTTCATTTCTTGCTCTGTTTGCAAATGGCTCCCTATTCAAGTATTTAAAATTAACGCAAGAAAATCTGAGAAATTCCTCTTTTAGGGATGTGGGATGTCCACCACCAATTGGAAAAGATACTTTCCAAACCTGATGGATTTAACCTTCTTTCCTTAATGTTTTCTGCATTGTTGTCCATGTTAAAACTGTAACTGTAAATACCCAGGTGTGTTCGAGTACCTTCTCCTGCACCAGCGATATGTATGGTAAGATGAACAGACAGTCCTTCTTCCTGCACAGCAGCTCTCTGAGGATGAGGATCTCTGCCACCAGAGTCTTCCCTCCGCTGGTGGGAAGAGAGTAGATCAGGTTCTTCCTCTGCTGAATGCAGTCCAAGTTCAAGCACGTTTCCTGCCAGTCTGACACACAAACAAAAGGAATAAAAACTCTTCTTCTCTGATACATCAGTCTGAGAAGAACTCGTTGCTCATCAGGATAATACATGAAGATTAGCTGAAAGGTCTAAAATCCATTTAAACGAGCTAACAGAGTAAAAATGCCACATTAGTTCAGTTTCACAACAGAGCAGATCTAATGTGTTGTTGATATTTGGATTCAAAGAACTATCCCACCGAATTTAACTTAAGTGAAGAGCTAGAGAATAAAACATCAACGAAATATCCAAATTAGCTCCCAAAAGTCCAAAATAAGATGTTTTTATATAGTTTTCTGTCTGATAAAAGGCTGAAAAGCCAAATATCTTTAGTTTATTTTGATGTAAAACAAACAAAAGCAACAAATCAGAGGATACTGGATGTCTGACTCCACCAGCAGCAGGAAAAGGGACCGAACGTCTCACCGTATAACTTCTGGATTCCTCTCAGTTTGTACATCAGCTCCTTCACTCTGCTGGGCAGCCCAAAGAACGGCCCCAGGTCGGGCATCTCTGCAGATATCGTCTCCATGGCCTGCATGGCGACACTGATTTCCTCAGACACTACCGCTTCTTTCAACACTGCAGTCCGTGACATGCCAGGAGGAGCTGCGGCGTTCTCCAGCATCGTCTTCTTCAGCTGGTCGGCGACGCTCCTCCTCGCTCTGCTGTCTCTCCTGGTTTCACCCTCCATGTTTGGCTTCGGTCTGACTTCAGCTGTCCTTTTGGCACTTTGTAAAGGCGTGGAGGTTTTGTCTTCATCTTGCAGTCTGCACCTCTTTGCTTGTTCTTGGATTTGTTCTTGAAACTGCAGCTGGCTGGACGGTAAGGCCTGAAAGGGCTCGTTTCTGAGCTCGTCCAAGATGGAGCTGGTGAACGAGTCCTCGTGTGATTGCTTCCTGACAGCATCCTTTGGCGGTTGCAGAGCTGTGAAGTTCTGCTCGCTTGCAGCTCGCCGTCTTTCATTTTCTTCTGCATCATCCAGCTTCGCCAGCAGAGAGCTGTCCTCCAGGATGCTGTCATAGTCACCGAACAAATCCTCACTATCGCTGCAGTACTGAAAACAAAATGCAAGGCTTTAAATGACACATCAACATCAACTTTACTTTAAATGCTTTCAGTTTTTGCTTAAAAACACCCCATCTGCAGTTGTTGCTGCTAAAATGATTCAGTTTCCCTCCTTGTTTTCTAATTCTGATAATTTCATGTCCTCTTTTCCTCATTTATAAGGCGGTGCCGGTAAAACTGGCTGCGGGGCCAAAGCTTCAGTTCGGTTCTGTAAATGTTAAATGTCTGTATGTCAAACCTTGGACAAGCTGGCTTGAACCTTGAATTTCCCCTCAGGGATAAATAAAGTATATTTGATTTGATTGATTGATTGATTTTTACCCAAAATCAGTCCTTGTAGGGAGGGAAAAGTTTTAGATTAGGTGGGGATAAGAGCACTGATCAGCTAAGTAATCAAAAATTCATCTCTTAATGTCTGATAATCACATTATCCAAAGGCAAAATTTACCGCACCTACTACCTCTAGAAATGAACAACATCAAGAGTTTATGAATTATCAGTTTACTTTCTGGCATGGTATACACTACCAGTCAAAAGTTTGGACACACTTTCCCATTGGAGTAAATGGTGTCCAAACTTTCGACTGGTGATGTAAGTCCAAGCTGTGGTTAAAAGCAGTTGAACTTTTTACATGTGCAAATTGGGACCATCTTATCCAGTAATCTTTGGATGTGTGTGGCGATGTTTCTGCAAATTTTCTGAACTTTACGCTGTAGCATATCAACAACATAGTGAAGCACAAAAATGGGCAATGCAGCACCTTTCCACACAGTTGTGCTCTTGTGGGGCTGTTTTTTAGTTTATTTAAAGTGGAAATTTTCAGACTCCTGTGCTGGAAATGTCGCTTTGTTGTTGTTTATTGCGTACATATATCATCCCAGGTGACAGATGTGTGAAATGTTCCATCAGATTATTGGTTTTTACCTCAGCAGCTGGATTGTCAGCCATGATGGTGCCTGTCCTCCTGTTTGGGGGACATTTCGGCGAGCCAACACCCCCTCCTATCTTTCGGGCAGGTGTCAGGTGAGTCTTTAAAAAGTCCTGCGACCTTTTTCTCGCGCAAACTCGTTTTATTTTGACCTGGAGCCTCCCGGAACTCATGCCTGTCCGGGTTCGGGCTCAACTGGACCTACATGTCAAACAGCTGGTAAACAAAACTCTCTGAAACTGTAACACAAAGCTAACAAACACCGCACTAATTAGTTAGACCATAACCAAAGCTACCCATATGTATTGATGACGATAAACTGGGTAAGATTAAGTTAAAATATAGTTAAAAACCAACCTTAATGTTACCAGGTTCAGTCAGTCGCTAGCTAACTCTAATCTCTTGTCTCCCACCGCTTGTTCTCGTTGCAAGGCACACAACTATAAACATAACAAATAAATTAAAACTATTTACACAATGTGTGAAGTTCTGCTATCAAAATACATAAATGAATGGTTGATTTAGACGTAAGCTCATGCAAAAGGTTGCAACCACACATTTCACCGCGCACTGCATTAAAAAATCATCTTTTCGTTGGAGCAAGAAAGAAATCCCACCCTCACTTCCGCTTTCGCTTTACTGCATCGCTGGCAAATGCTAATTTAGCTGAGCACTTAGTTTTTCATATTTAGGTTGCAAAACAATGACGTAGTGGTACAAGTGTTATCTCTTTCTTAAACAGTTGCTCATTGCTTCCGTATTGCAACCGCAAGTGCCATGCTATAGATTATTTAGCAGCACATTTGTTAATTAAACTGGGTAACAGAACTAGCGCTTCTTCTTCGCCTTCGTTTTTCTTCTTCTTCTTCGTCATTATGAAGTAGTTACACAAACCGTTTAAATATCTCTCTATCTCTCTCTCTCTCTCTCTCTCTCTCTATATATATATATATATGGAAATCATGTAAATAGGAATGAATACATAGTTTGAGCCATAGACATCATATATACGTGTATATGATGTCTATGGTTTGAGCTATGGGGTATTCCATACAATTCAAAGATTTTACATATAGTTTGAGCTCTTTTTTTTTTTTTTTTTTTTTTTTTTTTTTTTAAAGATCAAATTAGGGGAGCATTTCTGAACTTTACATTTGTGAATAAAAATAAATCGTTACCCATGTGGAGCCATATACGATGTCTATCGTATCGTATATGTGTGGAGCATAGACATTACATATGATGCAGACTGGAGATATGAATGTAGCATAAAGATTTCTTCCACAGAAGCACCCTTCAGTGATATTTTGGTAAATCAGTAACACTCAACTTGTTTGTAAAACAGACATTAAAACGAATGTGTCCAAACCTAAACCGTGATATTAATGAATAATTGTTTGTTTTTATTTTAAAACATATAATTGATTAAATATGTAATATAAAAAATAACTTTTAAACTTAAAAAATTATGATTAGTAGTTATTTTACATTCAAATGTTAAATCAGAAGCGGCAACAGTTCTAGGAACTAATGAGCCCTGCGACATCAGAGTAGGAATGCTTTTGCTGCGGTAGCACTTCCTGTCCCGTGTCAGGTCAAAATGTTGTGCTTGAGGGGGCTCGAAAGGCTTAAACCTGCTTTGTATCTCAGTGGAAACACAGGTGACTTCCCACTTTAAAACTTTTGAACTTATTTGGTTGCTTGAAATGTAATTCGATTTATCCCGTAAGTTTAGCATTGTGATGCTAACATGCTACTGCTGTCTCGCAGGTTACAGGAGTGTCACGACAGGTTTCGTTAAACATAAAGATGACATGGTAGGTTGCGTTTGGGAAATAAATAGTAAATAAATGTAATAATGTAAGTGGTCTCAAACCAGTGTTTGCTGAACGTTTTATGTTTTTAAGCTTGTGGACATGGAGAATCCTTACAAAGAGCCCCAGAAAGGCTGCATCCTTTGCAACGCTGCTGTGGACTTCAAAAACATCCAGGTATGCCAGGTGACATGTTTAACAGTTAGTAGATATGGGCAAATGAACAGTGTTGTCAGATCGTGTGAGAAAAACAAGCCCAAAAGAAGCGACCTGGCCCCTCAGAGGAAATAAATGGCCTCATCAACAACATGTTATCGTTCATATTCTGTGAAAAAAAGGCCAATAAATAATTAGTTAAGCCAGGGTATGTAAACTTATGAGCACAATTGAATATATCTTACATTTTATATAATTGGGAGCAAATCAGTTAAATTCTCCTGGCACACAGAAACTCTATTTCTAAGAGGTTTTTGGGGGTGGATGTAATTTTTTTTTCATTTTCATTTCATTTCATTTTTATTTATTTCATTCAAAACAACATCAAAATAAATATAAAATAAGACTGCAAATTAAATATGGCTTGAATGAAAAGGAACAGAATGAAGAACAATCTTATGATATCTGCCCCTTAATTTTATGATCATCCATTTAACAATATTCACATACAACATCCAGTTGTTCCTAAATTTGCA